>NC_057793.1:12629743-13329118 GCF_014905175.1 Aphidius gifuensis
ATCAGATAACCGCTTTTCTGACAGCTTTAAATGTTCATTAAATTCTCCCACTGAGCAGTAGGACCAGAGAAAAAAGTATATACTCTTTTTAAAGTATGAAGTAGAACCTTTTTTGTGGCATTCAATGTGCATTTTTAAGGTAGGATTATGGTGACTTATTAATTCAAGTAAATTTAAAAAAATACCAGCTTGGAAATTTACAGTTTTTTCTTATGATCCTCTCAGGGCAAGGAATATTATTCGATGTACAGAATATAATAACTTCAACAATAACATGTAAAACTTCACGCCTTTATTTTTTCTCTTTTTTATTTTGATTTTTTATCAAGTCATCAACCGTTAATACACTTTTAAGTCCTTTTTGAAGGACTTTCCATCGACAATAATTATCACAATGCTCTACTGATGCTTCACGATTCGGTAAAACCGAATTTAAATGTTCCCAATCTTCGAATCTTTCTTTGGATTTAATTAAATTGGATCGGGATGAACCACTGAATAAAATACACGGGAAACAAAAAATTGCATTTTTTTTTTTTTGCAGTAACCCGAGACGAAATTTTAGTTCTCAATTTGGCCTTAAAAAACTAAATTTAGTTCTAAGAGGACTTAAATGAGTACTCATTTAAAAAAAAAAAAAAAAGTTTTCTATTCAACTTTAGACCTCAAATAGGCCTCGAAGAGCCGAATAGTGTCGTTTTAGACATTGCAGGACTAAATGAGGATCAACTATAACTCAAAATAGCCTGTAAGTTTTCAGGAAAATTAAAAAAAATAAACCTACACTGTGCAAGCACATGTACTTGAATTTCTTTGAATATATGGAAAACATTTCAACTACTGCACTTTAAATTTAAGGTAAAATGCTATAATTTTAATGTACAGTACTTGAAAATATTTTCCAGTCAAAATTTGATGCACGGGATTGCACTGTAAAAAAAGATTTTATATTTACGGATTTCGGAATTTTCCAAAAAAATTTGTAGAAATTCGAAGATTTATTGATCAAATTATCTTCAGATTTTACGTAACCGTTTTTGAGATTTTCTAATCTTATCGAAATGACTCTAAGGGGACCCGAACCTACGTACTAAACTACCTAACCGATTGCTAAACCGAACGCTCTACCGCTGTGCCATCGGGGTAACGTGTGAATTGGTTTCTCTTAAGGCAGTATGTAAATCCCAAGGTAGGATAATTCTTTGGGTTCAAAGAGGCACCCTTGTAACTATAGCTTAAAAAAATAATAAGTGCCCTCTAATGTCTAAAATTTGTATACTTTACTGACGCGTCTTTAGAAGTATGAGTGAGGGCGCCTCGTATTTACACACACTAATACTACTTCAGCAGATTTTCAATGCTTCGCCTGGTACTTTTTGACTGTTTTTGACTCTAAATTTTCGTCTTAAATAATTAATAACTTTTACAATTCGTGGTAGAAATCGATGATTTTTTTAAAATTATTTTTGTTATTAAAAGAAGTATAAGCTGTAGTAAAATAAAGGTTTTCTGTGAGAGCGTTTTTTCAATAGAAGTGAAAACGTGCCGATGCTTCCTATGCTTGTGTGTTAAAGTGTTAAATTGTTGTCAACTTTGACCCTAATTATCTCGGTCAAATCGTGGTAGAAAATTACAAAAAAAATTTGATAAAATAGATCTTTATTTCACTTAAAAAATAAGCCTACTTTGATCAAAATCTGTGAGAGGGAATTTTTTTTCAATATTTTGACATACTGCCTTAAAATGTTTGTCATGCTTTTTTTTTTTTTTGTTAAAAGATTAAAGAAACTCAACAAACAAAATTTCTACTACTGTAAAGTAATTTTAAAGTAAGATGCTGGGATTTTAATGAAATGATTTTTAGTACAGTGCATCAAATTTCTATAGCATCTTACTTAAAAATTACAGTACAGTAGTTGGAATTATATAATATATTCATTTATCGTCAATGTTATATTTATTTGTCCTGAATAAAACGGATATTAATATTGAAAAATGAATTAATAACTTTTATTTGCAAAATCATATACATATATTTATTATTATATATTTATTATTTATATTTAAATTAAATTTTTCTAAGAACATATTTTTTTCCAATACTTGAAAAATTTCCAGTATGAGGCTTTTCAGGCCAAAATGAGGTTTTTTTTTTTTTTTTTTATTTCAGAAAAATTTAAAAAAAAAAAAAAAAAATGCATTAACAGACGACCTTTAGTCTTTTACCAATTGGAAATTGAAAATTTCCTAAACTCTGGTGGGATGGCACGTTTGGGTACATCATTTTTGGTCCGATATACGCAATATGTATAAAATTAAATAATTAAATTCTTAACCTTACAATTATTTATGATAAAAAAGATAATGCTTTTATTCTCAATAAACAGTGTCTCCATCTGTCATTCAGTTTTTACACTCATATGCTTTTGTATAGAGAACATTAGGGAATTATAGGAAAATCACTAAAATTTCGTGCTGCTATCTGCCACTGAATTTCGACAACTTTTAAAAAAATTATTAAATAACGACTATCGTAATTGTTTAGATCTTTATTTATTAATTAACTAATCAATTAAAAGAGCTCGTACTATCGTCAAAAAATTCATTGAAACATTTTCTACAAGTTTCATGGTTGAAAATGCTCAAGAAATGACTCTTTTGTGGTTTATTTCATTGTGTAAAGCACTTACTCAGGTTTTTTTTATAAACAATTGCTGATTATAAGTAAACTAATTGTTGAAAAAATTCCAAGTATAGCCTTGGTTGTAGATTTTGGCATGTATAATCCAATAATACCAAAAAAAAACATGTAAAATGATTTTTAAAGAAGTTGTGTAATTTCTAAAAAAAACAGATATTGGTTTTTGTTGAATAAATAAATGAATTTAACAAATGAAAATAAAAACGACCTTTAATTATATCAATTTCGTTCCGTACTTTATTCTGTCAAATTTTCGCATCCATGAATTTTGCTTAGTTTTCTTAATATTTCCCTTTGAATATTTTTTTCAAAGTTTCTTTTGTAATTTATAGTTTCATTATTCATCTGAACAATTTTATTTTTATCAGAGGTTGTGGCTTTTGCTAAAATCTTTCATTTTTCATAATTGCTTATGTTTATCTATGTTGTATTTCAGATATCTAACTTATATGTTTATGTCTATCTTTATGTCAGTATATACAAAGATACTATTGAATATAATATATGGAAAATTATTAGTAAAATTCTTAATTTTAATTCTTATTATATAAATGAAATAGATTATCAATTGCAGTTATGCATATTAACTTATCGGATATCTTAACTTATCCATACTCATATTCTTAGGATAAGCTGCTAAAATTCTAATATGAACAGTCTATCTTAATTATTATGAAAACTATGAGTGGTCTTCTTAAAAAGTGTACAGAAAGCAATACTAGTAAAAATTAATTAGTAAATTATTATTTAAATACCAATTACCTGATCAAGATAACATCAGGATATCCTTAACTTATCCTTAACAGGGATATCTTAATCCATTCTGGATCCAGACTTGATCAGGTAAAAATTGAAACATACATAGATTATTTTTCAGAATACAATTTGCCTGATCCGGATAGCATCAGGATAACCTTAACTTATCCTTAATAGGGACATCTTGATCCAATCTGGATCCAGATTTGATCAAGTAAAAATTACCACACAATTCATTTTTTTCAATACTATTTGCCTGATCCAGATAGCATCAGGATAACCTTAACTTATCCTTAACAGGGACATCTTGATCAAATCTGGATCCAGATTTGATCAAGTAAAAATTATCACATAATTTATTTTTTAAAATAGAAGTTGCATGATCCATTCTAGATGGGGATATCTTTAACTTATCCTCAACAGGGACATCTTGATCGAATCTGGATCCAGTCTTGATCAAGTAAAAATTATCACTTAATTCTTCTTTTAAACCACAATTTGCCTGATCCGGATAGCATCAGGATAATCTTAACTTATCCTTAAAAGGGATATCTTGATCCAATCTGGATCCAGACTACATCAAGTAAAAATTAATAAATAAATATTTTTTTAAATACCAATTGCCTGATCAAGATAACATCAGGATAACCTTAACTTATCCTTAATAAGGATATCTTGATCTAGTCTGGATCCAGTCTTCATCAGGTAAAAATTATCACATAATTTATTTTTTAAAATACAATTTGCCTGGTCCAGATAGCATCAGGATAACCTTAGCTTATCCTTAATAGGAACATCTTGATCCAATCTGGATCCACATTTGATCAAGTAAAAATTATTACATAATTTATTTTTTAAAATACAATTTGCATGATCCATTTTAGATCAGGATAACCTTAACTTATCCTTAACAGGGTTATCTTGATCCGATCTGGATCCAGTCTTCATCAAGTAAAAATTAACACATAATTTATTTTTTAAAATACAATTTGCCTGATCCAGATAGCATCAGGATAACCTTAGCTTATCCTTAAAAGAGACATCTTAATCCAATCTGGAACCAGATTTGATCAAGTAAAAATTATCACATAATTCATTTTTCAGAATACAATTTGCCTGATCCGGATAGCATCCTTACGTTATCCTGAAGACGACATCAGGTACCCTGATCCAATCTGGATCCGAACCTTACCAAAAAACATTACCATCCTGATCCATTTCGGATCCAGAATCTGGATCCGGTCTTGATAATCTATCGTGATCCAATTTGGATCATGTATCCTGACCAGGATTGGATCCAGATTCTGGATCCATTATGGATCATGTATCTTTACTACAGCCTGATCAGGTATCCTGATCCATTCCGGATCCAGAATCTGGATCCGGAATGGATTTGAAATCAGGATATCCTGATCAGGTCCTGATCAGGACCTGACTTAAATTTCTACTCGGGGATCTCTCCCAAATCTCGTTTGTGAGACGGATGGAGATTTTATAAAGACAAATCGAAGAAAAATCAGAGACAATAATTAGATCGTCTAAATTTTTATAATTTTTTTTTTTTGTCTGTGTCGGGAAAATCTTCTTTTCAACTCTGATTTTTTCTTTAATCTATAAATTCAAGATCTCCGTCGTAAAAAAAATTTTCCAGAGACAAATTAAAGAAAAATTAGAGACAAAAAGAAGATTTTCCCGAGACAGGGAGACTTATTTTGACATTAGTATTTTTTACGCTCTACAATTTGAATTAATGATAATAATATGAACGAAAATAAACGGCGTAAGGGTCCTAGGTCTCTCACGTGGAACTCCAATGCTTTATCAAGTCAACCGCCGGGGTATTCATGAAAGAGTCAGTAAAAATTTTTGATATGAATGAATCTATTCGAGACTTTAGTCCTTGTAAAAGCCTGGCACAATAGTCAAAACCTAATAATTGCTATTTAAAATTCCTATTTACAATTCATAGATCTATTATTATAATTTTTTTTTTAGGGAATTTTAATTTCCTATTGTTTTCGCTTTTCATCTGGACCCCCCCCCCTCCCTTAATCTAAATTCGATATGAAGAATTAATCTATAAAATATAGAAAAATCACTGAATATAAAGAAGAAAAACCATAAATATGGGAAAATATCAGTAAATATGAAGGAAAAATTACTGAATATAAAGAAAAAACCGATAAATATGGAAAAATATCAGTAAATATAAAGAAAAAAGCGCTAAATATAAAGAAAACTCTTATATCTATGGAGAAATATCAGGGAAATATCAGTAAATATGAAGAAAAAATCACTGAATATGAAGAAAAATATGATACATATGGGAAAATATCAGTAAATGTAAAGAACAATGTAGAAAAAAATAGAAAAATATCAAAAAAAAATCAGTGAATATAAAGAAAAAAAAGGGAATAAATATGGGAAAATATCAACAAATATAGAGGAAAAATTACTGAATATAAAGAAAAAATTGCTGAATATGAAGAAAAAACCGATAAATATGGAAAAATATCAGTAAATATAAAAAAAGGGGTAAATAAAAAGAAAACTCTCATAATTATGGGAAAATATCAGTAAATATCAAGGAAAACTTACTGAATATGAAGAAAAATACGATAAATATGGAAAATATCAGTAAATACACGGAGAGAAATCCGCAGCAAATAATGCTGTAGAGTATCAAACAAATTTTACTGTAGTCTACTGGAAATTGAGAAGTTGCGTGGGGAGGCCACCAGGATCGACTAGAATTTCCTACTACACTACAGTAATTTTAATCAAAACAAAACAAAAAATTAAATAAAACCTTATTTAAAACATCAGAATAAAAATGTAATGTGTTTATTAATTTTAAAAAATAAACCATTTTATAATCAGTATCACCGTATTTTATTTAAATTCATGAATAAAATAAAACAATAAACTAGAAGAGGTTAGGAACACACTTGATTTCCAATAAATATTCGTGTCATCTGGCGGGAAAACCTGCTGTACACTACAGTAATTTCTGGCATAAAGTATACCATTAACTCGAGACTTCCAAAAATTCCGGTAGACTACAGTAAAAAATTTAGATGAAATATAATAATAATCATTATAATAAGTGGGAATTAGTCGTTTTAATGACGTCAGCTATGATTTTTACGATACCACTACAGTAATATTTGGTGCGGATTTCTCTCCGTGTATGAAAGAAAAATCACTGAATATGAAGAAAAAGACGATACATATGGGAAAATATCGAAGAAAAATCAGTGAATATAAAGGAAAATATAGAAAAGTGACTGAATATAAAGAAAAAAACGATAAATAAGGCAACATATCAATTATGCCCCCCCCCCCCCTGAAAATTTTCTAAGTCCCTTAATCAATCTAAACACGATGAATATGGAAAATGAAGAAAAATATAGGAAAATAAAGAATATATAAACGAATAAACAAAAATATAGAAAAATCACTGAATATAAAGAAAAATACGATAATTATAGGAAAATATTAGGAAAATATCAGTTAAAAAAAAAGGAAAGTATAGCAAAATATCATGGAAAAATTATATTTTTCAACAAGATTTTTCAACAAAAAGATTTAAAAAAAATTTATTAACACGATAAATTATTAAATATTCAATTTAAACAAAATATATACGATCACTGGAGGATTATTGAGAAAAATTAATGAACAATACCCATCAATAAATAATAAAGAAATAATGATACCAGTAGAAGCTAATATAAAATTCGATGACGATGAGGAAAATGAAAATATACCAAACATTAATTTCGAGTTTAAAAAAATACAAGAAATTGTACATCTACCAATTAATTCATTTGCAGGCAAAATAATTTTAGCAAAAAAAAAAAAAAGAAAACTATTCAATAGTAATAATGACATTATTTAGATATCATCGCAATCATAATAGCAATAAATAAAGTGGAATTTATATATGCAATGTCAGGACGGTTATTAAAATAAAGAACAATAACATTAGCAGACGACAGTGATTATGAAGTAAAATAAAATTTAAATGAAAAAAAGTTTGATTAAACTAAATAAAGATAATAAATTTACCAAAGAAAATATATTTTAGATTGAACTAACTATATGGAATGAAAAGGCAGAAAATTTCTAGGGAAAAAAGGGTGATGTGCTAGTATTAAAGGAATTGAAAATAAATGAATATAAAAAAATTAAAAATATAATGACGACTTCAGCAACAACTAAAACGTTAAACCCTGATTCAACCGAGAGAAAAAAGTAAATAGAATAAATACAATCGAACTCGACAATTTTGTAATAAATATTTAACATTGACAGGCTAAAATCATAGTACAACAAAATGAATAAAAACAGAGAGTTTAAAAGGTTAGGAGAAAGCGATTCTGGACATGGAGATGACCCATTAGAAGGAACAAGCAAAATGAATGAAAATTAAATAAATTTTATCTGTAACAATAATCATTGTAACAATAGAGAATGAAATAAATTTGTAGTCACGAATTTTAATATATATTAAAGAAGAAATTAAAATTCCCCCCGCAGGGAAGGCACAGTTGCTTCAGCAACTGTAATATTTATTTTTTAATTGCATATATGCAAAAGTCAAGTCTCGTGTCAGGCTTGGTAAAACGAGGTTGACACAAGGCTTGTGTGAGGCCGGGGACAACAAAAAAAACAGGCTTGACACCGGCTTGGACTATTAAGGCCTGTGTAAGGCTGGTTGAAAACAACGGGGACAGTCTTGTGTCAAGCCTGTGTTAACAAGGCTCGTGTGAGGCCGGAGAAAACAATGGGAACAAGCTTGTTTCAAGCCTGTGCTCCCAAGGGTTGATACACGACCCTCGCACAAGCCTGGCACAGTTTATCAAGCCCAAGAACTCCTACCTGGGAAGCCTCACCTAGACTTGACAGAAGCCGAGTAGCAAAACTTGACACGAGCCCGAGAACCGAGTAATCAGGCTTGTCCCAAACTTGTGCCCGTCGTCAATTTCTACCTGGAAATTACTATCAAAATTTTATGTCTGTTACGTTAACGGACGATGGTTCAGGAGATAACGCACTGGCTTTAGAAGGATATAGGTATAGATCAAACAGTGGTTTTTATACTTATACGATTCTAATACTCCATTGCTTTCAGAATTTTCACGAATTTCTGTTTAAGTTTTTTTCAATTTATTAGAAATTTTTTTTTTCTGTTAATATAATTCTATATAGAACATAGTATATTATATACGATGCTTAAGCAAATTTCGTCCACAAGACATTAATCAATTGAAAACAAGTTTTTTTTTTTTGGAACATACTCTAATATCCGTTATTTTTTTTTTGTTTTTCAATTTTTGTAATGAGGTTGGATAATTAAGTTCATACACTGGTGCCACTGACCTATATTTTCAAGCTAAAGTGTCACTTCATAACTTGACACATCTTTTCTCGTCTCGTTCTGAACGAGTTCTATGTATTATAGGCGCCTCAAACGCTGGCGCTTCATATAGTGGACGTCAGTAAATCAGGCCTTTTGGACACGAGATTTCTCAGATAACGGTTAATCGATTGGAGTATGCTGACATGTACGTAAATATAATCAGTTTCAGAATGATGGGTTATATCTGAAATTATTTTCAATTGTTATGATAGATATTAATTTAAAAAGTGTTAACTTAAATTGAAGATAAAATTGATTGATTTTGACACATTTTTGTTCATACATATGTTGTATATATATATTTGACATCTTAACGTCAATACCTGTTTGTTTCGGAAATTGTAGAAAGCGAAATTCAAACTGAAAAAAAGTTGTAATCCTTATAACTGGGTCAATGTGAGAGAAAAATATATTTCACAATGAGTCAGGGTCCAACTCGTTATATATACCACTTAAAATTCACTTTTAGGAACATATCAAAAAATAATAACTTTTCCACCCACATTTGACCTCATTTTCAATACAATAACTTTTTTCATCACAATTGCATCTAAATAATTGAAATTTCGATTTTGACACAAAAAAAAGGAGTTTTAGAAGAGGTCTGTTTACTTTCAACAGTATCTAACTCATGAAATTAACTTCATCGGCGATAATTGACAGTCAGACAAGAAATTATGATAACAAAAAAAATCAAAGGGATCAGTTAAATGGTAGTAATTTAATAAACGTATAAAAGACATACATATATATATATATATATATATATAAAAAGTATATAAATATATACAAAAATTATTCCAAAATTATTGGATATATCCTTAAAATAATGATAAATAACAAATAAATATTTTTTTATTACTTCTAAGCTGTGTAGATAAAGAACGTATACATCCATACGATTTTTTTTCTGATTATCAATCATTAAAAATTTAAAACTAAACTGTCTGATGATGAACAATATTTTTAACGTTGGTGAAAAATTATTTGGCAGTTGTCATTTATGCTATAAATTTTAGATGACATTTTATCTACCTAACGATGATAGCCAGAGAAGGCTTGGCTTTGTGCCGTGAAAGAGTTTGATGAATGAGGATCTTCCCAGCCATTTGATCCAGATGACGGCCACCCATTGCTTGGAACTGATGGTGCTGACCAGCCACTTGAACTTCCAAATCCACCAGCATTGTATGCAGTGGCATCACCACCTTTTGACCACAAAGATTTTAATCCAAGAAAACCGGAAATAGCAATGGAAATCAATGATGCAAATATTGCTTTTTTTGCCAAGAAACTAATTGCAAAGAAAGCGAGTGCTGCAAGAATTCCAACTTTGGCTTTAGCAGCAACAATTAGGGGAGCAAGAGTCTTCAAAAGCTTTTTTTTTCCACCACGACCTGTAAAAATAGAAAGTTGCAAACAATACATTATAAAAATATTCAAAAAAATAAAAGTCGATAATGTAAAAAAAAAAATTAAATTAATATATGCATACCCTCAACGAGTACATCGACAGCTTCATGAATTTCTTCAGGAACTGAGTTAGCAATAGCTCGTGCAGACTGTCCAATTTTTTCTATTGCTGGAGTGAAGTTAACCTGGAAAATATTTATAAAATTTTAATAAAAATCTAGTTAATAAAATTTAATCATTTTACCTTCAGGCTTCTACCAGACAAGAAATCCTTGGCACCTTCACCAACGAAATTTTCAAGTACATTTTGTCTATCAGCCACGTTGTTAGCGGCATTGATTTCTTGATCATAAATCACTTCTTTACTGCTTCTTGCATTTCTACTATCAGCACTTTTGACCAAAGTAACTCCGTTTACAATTTCAATGTTATCATTATCAAAAAATTCCTTAGCTTTTCTGTACAAATTTCTTTGAAGACATGATATGCTATCATTTTCAAGACACTTGTTGATTTCTTCGCCATTTATGATGATCATTGCTATCGATAGACACAATATTCTTAAGATTGAATTCATATTGCACCGTAATAATTTTATTTTATTTAATGATTAATGAACACACAAAAAATTTTTTTTTAAACTTTTTTGATCGCGCTTGTTAGTCTCACTGGCTTACACGTGGTGAAAATTTCGTGTGGTCCATCCGACAGGCTCTTTACCTTATATTTGGTCGTGCTCCCACCACAATCACTGTGCCCCTCCTTTGTTGACCACGCATGTTCGGTTTTTTTTTCTTTTTTTTTACCTCTTCTTTTCTTTTTTTCATATATCTATTTTCGTGATGTGTATGCGTGCTCAATGTCTTTGTGACGTTCATTACCGGATATTTGAGCATGAGTCCGAAAGTATTCACCAATGAAATAAACCAGTAAAACATGACGATGTACGCTTGTGTGTACTCTTCACCCTGGGTCAAGGCTTTACCAAATCAACATACAAATAGCCGCACCTATACATCATTCCATCATGTACTTATTGATTGTCTTTTTTCTAATTACTTTTGTACCCATTCTTCATGAATGTAAGAGAAATTATTTTTGTTTTATATTTTTATTCCGTAGAAGCTTAGTGAATAGTTGAATTGTGTGATAAAAGCACAAGCAAATTTTTTAACTGGTACTTATTTAAAACTAAATACAATAAAAATAAAATATGTACAATAATTATTTTTTAAAAAAATAATTCCCCCCCCCCCCCCCCGCATGGAAAAATATATATCCGCTGAATATATTCAAAAATATATAAAAATTATAACCGATTATATAAAAGTTATAGTTATTTGGCCTGAAGTTATATCTGTCATCTATATCCACATAATATATTTTCAATATATATCTTATAATATATTTTTGAGATATAGCTGTTTTATATTTTGTGTTTATTGAGTTTCACAAATATTTAGAATATATATCTGTATATATTCCACATGGATATATCAGAAAATATATTCATAGAATATATATCTTATTATATAATTCATATATATATATTAGTAGGATATAATCAAAAGGTTGTAACTAGCAAAATGTATTTATATTATAGTTTCTGGATATAGTTTCACAAGATATATTCTGAGGGCCAAATAGATATATTTCTCAGTTATATTTTTTTCTATGCGGCCGTTATTAATAAGGATAATAATAATATTGAAATACATCCGGTAATAATTATTAAAACCTTAAGGGGTTTTCAAATTAAAAAAACATAAGTAAAAGCCATTCGAAAACCTTTCTTATATGGGAAACTATAGTGTTATTTAAGCGATATCATTTGTCACTCTTCGAAAGATCTACAAACTACCTACATTTTTTTGCAAATATTATTTGATGAATGACTTGAATTGTTTGTCGTTTCCTACATTCTGAAAAATTATTAATAGAGAAAAAAAAAAGTAGAATTTATTTATTTATGTTGATGAAAAAAAGAATGTATCAGTATTTTTTTTTTTTTTTTTTTTTTTTGCAAGAGTTGTTGAGTTACTCATTGTCAGTCTTAAACATAGTGAAAACGTATACGTCATAAAAAATGAAAGTTACAAATTGGAATAACTATTCCAGGCACGAGCAAAAGATATTATCCATGTGTGTTTTAAAATTTTGATGACACTCAGTTTCAAACATATAAAAACGAAGTTAATTTTTTTTGTTAATACTCCAACTTGGACATGCAAAATTGCCTTTTTTTTTATTGTCACTTCAGTTTTCATTATAAATGTTTTATAATTAATTTTTTATTATATATGACGATAAGAAAAAAAAAGAAAAACAAAAAGGATTTGTTTATTTTAATTTTTTATGATTGTTTATGTAGCAACTTTGAGATTATCAAACAAAGCTTTGTGTATTCAGTGGATTTAGTGGGTGTATGAACATGTGCAAAATGCCTGAATGATTTTGATTATACTGTAAAAAAATACATTGACAATGCGAAATTAAATTTTTTCTAGTTAATTATCGTAACATTTGTCTTATACGCAAATTGCAAATGAAAAATATGTTACTGAATATGAATGAATCAAATTACACATCGTCCTGACAAATTGTTCGTGTGGTTTGAACATATCCTGAATTCTTCGTTAAGTCACTTATCATCTACCACTTTCTACTCTGACCCATGGATTCCTACTTGCTTGAGCGGATCTATACTACTTTCCCGTCCTCTTTTTTTTTGATTTTTCTGTTAGATACATGTATTGGCTTCTCTTCTCGTTTTCGTTTAGTCTTCTTCTGAAGATAAGAAAAGGCTTTCAATTCGTAATTAACTAAACGGAACTCAATCAGTAAAAGTTTAAAAATTCCATTATCATATTTTATTATTCCCATCATAAATAAAAAATTACATCTCGTTCACTTCTATGATATCTAATAACAAATATATAATTTTTTAAAGCTTGTTTTTTATTCTTATTTTATTTTTTTTCTTAAATATTTTTTACAATATTCGAAACATATGAAGCATAGAAGAAGAACAATGAATAGAATTCCGCCTGAAGGTCTTAATCGATTATTTATAAACATAATTTTTTATACGTATTAATTGTTCAATTCTTATTCAGTTATAAAAAATACATTTGACAGCTTAAGCCCAAGTGATTACTTCCATTCTGTTAAACCTTACTCAAAAATATTTTATTTGGCTACACTCAGAATTATTGCTAGACTGTATAAAACTCATAATCATAACTAATCACAATTTCCATATGACTAATCGCGTATTCTCAGAAATCTCAGTCATTATTAACTTCCAGTTTGACAACATGTTACAAATAATACAAATCTTTGATTATTTATTCGTAAAAAGCTTCATCTCTAAAACCTTTAATCATCACTAAAGACATGGTGATAAAGATAAACATAATGATAATGATGAACATATGAAATGAAACTTGTAATGAAATTTGAATTTCAAATTTTTTTCATCATTTTAAAGTAGGAATGTAACGGTATTTTTATTAATCCTGTACTGAAATTTCATCATCATTTACTTTTGAATAAGAATTTACAATTCCTATCAAATATTCTATTCTCAGATCTTTTCAGGGAATGATGAAATTATATTTTGATTATAATATATCTCCACAAATTGTTATAGACCCAAAAAGATCTTCCTGAGTTCGATATTAAATCTTATGGCTCCACAAAGTGTTTGTAGAGATTAAAATTTATCTGTAGTTCGCAAAGATGCAGATATAACTTACACAGATTTTTTTCTTTTAGATCAAATAGACTTTCCCTAAACAAAACCAATGATTCATGAATAATTCAAATTATATATATATATATGAAGAAATCTATATCTATATATATGTATGTATAACGTAATTATGTATCTTAATTTTTCTCAATTCATAAAATGTCCTATTTTCCGTTCTATATATCCTCCTCAAATTATTAGATATATTTTTACAAAGAAAAAAAAAAAAAACATATATAACGAAAATTAAAATTTTCAATACTCCGGTGGGTTATGTGCAATTATTAGTTAGTGTAATTTTTTTTCTTTCAAATAAAATATCATATTGTTCAGTCACAACACTACGAAATTTTATCATAAACATATGTTCATCTGTGTGAGTGAGCAGGGCTGCCAACACTGCGCGTCGAATCTCCACAAAACATGATTTTGTTGGGTTCCAATGTAAATCGGGAAAAAAACAGCCACATCAAATTTTTCTATTAGAATTCTAATAAATTCGTGAGTTTTAAAGATATCGTTTTCAAAATAGCGGTGATTTAAAGATCAAAATAAAAGGAAACTTTTAATTAGTCGGTGCAAATCGATCACGCTTACAGATAAAAAGTTATTTAATATTTAAAAAAAAAAGAAAAAAAGGTTTTTAACATTTTTGGTTCTGGCAACTTTAATAATTATTTGAGAAAAAATCAAAAATATACAAATTAAAGAGACTAAAAATACGCTTCTTTTGGTTCTAACACGAAGTGTCTCTGACAATTACTTAAGAAATGAGAGCGTTTTTTAATTTTCGGTAGACAAATCCAATACGTAGGTGACGCGAAGCGTCCCACCTACGTAAAAAAAAAAGGAAAGAGTATTATAATGAAATAACATAAAGCTTATTGATAATAAAGTGATAAAAATTTAAAATATGTGAATCGTTAATATTCGTCGATCAAAAATATATTACAGTTGTTTTCTTCTTGAATTTGTTGGCTTGTGGTATCAAGAAGGTGCCATTCTCATATGCGCTTTACTCATCATGGAGCTCCGCGTTTTATGATATTCGAAACGTAAAAAAGGAAGTGAGTGGAATTCGTGTCAGTAGGTCTTGGTCTCTGTCAGGGTTTCTTGTCGTCAAGAGAATACAAGATGGTATGGATAAGAAAAGAAAGGTGGTTTCAACTTGTATATTTCCGTGAGAGTGAGTAAGAACGATAAAAAAAGAGAGAAAAAATAACAACATTTTTCTCTTGTTTCAATTGATTCCGGATGTAGTAAAAGAGAGAAATTTTCAAACTCAATTCACGATCAAATAATCAATTCAGAAATTGAAAATTAAGAATAAAGAAAAAATTAATTCACTGTATATAAAAGTTTATCTAATATCATCATCGTTCATATACGGAAAAAACGTGAATTCTATTTTTAATTCTGTTTTAAATTATATTAAACCTGTTCATAATTTTAACAAAAAATTTCAAATCAACCAGTGTCAAGGTCAATGAATATGGATCTCGTGAAATTAGTTTTTGATTCAAGAAATATGTAAGAGACGGGAGTGTGTAGGCTTCGTTTCTTGGCACACTTTTCTCATTGGTCAATAAACTCTCTTCGGAATTCTTAAAATTTTATTTCCTTCTTCATTTTTACACATGTATATATTTCTTTTTATTTTTTTTATTTTTTATCAAATTGTTGACCTCACTTAAGTGAGGAAACTGTGACACCAACACTTACTCCATATAAATCGGATTTCAATAATTTTAATTTTTTTTTAAAGATATGAATAATAATTTCTATTCTATGGATTAATATATATATATATATATATATATATACATTTTG
This sequence comes from Aphidius gifuensis, assembly GCF_014905175.1. Lineage (NCBI taxonomy): Eukaryota > Metazoa > Arthropoda > Insecta > Hymenoptera > Braconidae > Aphidius > Aphidius gifuensis. Next base: position 12,645,623 of record NC_057793.1, read on the forward strand.
TTTTTCCGAATTTAATTTACGAATAGCAAAATCGCGTTATAGATAAAATATTTTTTCGGTGTTTTCCTAAGGATGATTAAATTTTTACTACACTGAGAGAATTTTTTCTTACTAGACATTAAAATTTAATAATACTTTTTCTTTGAAATAAGTAATACATAAATAAGAATATAAAAATTAATAATGCAATAGTTTTTTCTCGTTTACGACGACAATTTCTTACATTACAGTTTTACCAATTTCATCTAAAAATTATTTTAAATTATTGTTTTTGAACCTTAAGATTTTGAGGTGTATCTCCATAAATTTCTGCATATCCTCTGTAGGGTAATAAATTTTCATCTGTGACGCTTCTTTTTTCATGGGAAGTTTGAATATCTTGGGCATATACAACATGGTGTTCACCATCAGATTTTGGTGAACCACTTGAATATTTTTTCGCTGCAAGGAAAATTGATAAAACTAATGCCAGCAATGATACACCCAGTGCCTTCATTGCAACAATACCAAGTGCTCCAAAACTCATCATTCCCAGCATTTTTCCTAGAAAATACAAAATTTCAATTATCACAATTAGTCAGTGCATTACAGAATGATTGTCAAATTATTCTTATTTATATTTAATGATGTATTATATCAAATTTTGAATTATTGTACCCATCATTATTGCTAGAATGACGAAACTGTTGTCGCCTTTTTTTCCACCACCGAACCCGGGAAGTCCGCTTCCAATGCCTCCTTCTTTTCCACGACCTTAAAAAAGATAATTAATAACTTTGACTACAATCAAAAAAAATAATTACAATTCTACTTTATCTCATATTTTTTATTATAAATAATAAATTTTTTCAATTTACAAAAAAAAAAACACTGACCTGTTGGAATACTATCAATTACCGATGATTCAATACTATTTGGTAATAAACTTTGTAGTTTCATTCTCAATTCTTTACCTTCTAAAAAATCGTGAATGAAATCCTTTATGGTTCTCGAATTTCTCACATTAAAATTGTTATTTTTGATAAGGCTTATACCATCAAAAAGTTCAATGGTTGGTGCATTTGCTGCAGTTTCCAATAACTCTTGTACTACACGTTTAATTATTCTCACCCCATGACACGATACAGATATATTTTTTGGATCTTCCATTGAACAAATCAGTGGCAAGTCACGCCATGGGTTGATGTTAACATTTTTTAAATTTTGATGTATACTATAACAGTTGACTGATATAGCCAAAATAAATATATGAAACACTACACACAATAAATGTTTCATTTTTATTTTTTTCTTTGATATTTTGTTATTTACAATGCAGAAATATGAACTTCTAATAACAACGAAGAAACAATGAAGAATGACTAGGCATATCATACTGAAGATCGCATTTATATAGATTGTTGTGAAACCATGATTGCTATACTAAAAAAAATATTACTGTTAACAAGAAACAAGATGATTTTTTTTATAGTACTAGTGAAGTACAATAACGAAACCAATTCATTCCTTTTTTTTTTTTTTTATTGTATTTTTTTATTTCCTCGTCAATTTTTAGTCTTTTTTTCTTACTAGAAACGTTATAATTTGCTCGTTTAAATAATTTCAACAGCCGTCTGCTCGTGTTTTTAGAGCGTTACAGAAGCTGGGCAAACCAAATGAACCATTACAAGAATCAAATTAAATTATTTACTGGTATATATTTAGGTAAAAACAGATGTCAAGATTCAACCAATCGTTTTGAAGCGCGTCAGATATTTCATTATTGGTATTTTAGACACTGAACATTTAAATTGTATTTACGTTTTATGTTCTCTGGTATAGAGAGTTATTTTTCAACTTGACGATTCTATTGTCACCGATTTAATGACGTTATTCATTTTTTTTTCATTTTTCTATTAGTTCCTGATAACTCTGATATTATTGTTAATAATTGCTCAGATGGATGTCATAGTGAAATTGATGAGCAGTTTTTGGAATCACGTTAAAATTATTAGAAATCAGTTTTAAATATGAAATTTTCTTTTTAAATATGAATTAAATTTTTATTTTTTTTCAAAATCAAGCTTGAAATTTTTATGGAATTATATTATTTAAAGTGAAAAATTAATAAGCTGTTCAAAATTAATGATTCAATTAAAATAACCATATTGATGATGATGATGATAATGCAGAGAAATACGGTGAGGGAATCTAGTTCATCTCTTTTAGCCTTTCTCTTATGGTCCACTTAATTCATCTGCCTTAAACACTGTACAAAGTACACATTGGAAAAGATTAGGTTCGAGTGGAGCTTATTTTCGTACCGTCCAATACTCTACTACAGTGTTACGACCTATGACTGATTACTATGTTGTTGAATACTATCATATTCATCATAAATAGCAGAAAAAAACACACATTAATTGCAGTTTCAAAAAATTTAAGTGCATATTTACCACGAAATTGCGATTATTGATCTATAACTTTTTGATTTTATATTTCACCATTTCATTGTTTCTTATATTTTCGTGTGAAGCCTTATAAACTGGTTTCTAAACCTGATGCTCGTTTGTATTTCGAATTTTTCGTCTTTTAAAGCTCTCCACACGATGAGACCCATTAAAATTTCAAAAAAAGATGTTACCATATGAAAAAACTGAAAAAGTTGTCTTTTTTTACCTCTAATAACTTTTTAATTATTGTAATGTCAAAGATATATATCAAATCAATACTTTTGATTGATATATATATATATATATATGTATATAGCGAATGGAATATTCAAGCATTACCCCAAATCGGTAACACAGATTGGATTTGTAATGCAAAGTAGAGATGCCGCGCCCCCACAAAAAAATATATATCCTGGATATCCAATCCAATCCAATCAAAATAACCGATGGAAACACTAGTTATTTTGATAGTGCCATGTTTTGTTAAACCTTAAAGATGTTTGTATTTTTATTTTACTATGTATTTTATCTTTTTATACTGGTAACCTTAGTATCTAGTTATTTTTATCTTATCATGTTTGTATTTCTTGTAACTATGTTGACGAACCATAGGGCTTTGTCCCTAGTGTTCATTAAATAAAAAAAAAATAAAAAAATATCCTGGATATATCCAAATGGCGTATATCCGGGATATATTCAGGATATATCCGAGATATAGCCAGGATATATCCAGTATATATCCAAGACCAAGATATATCCCGGATATATGCTAAAAATTTCTGGAGAAAATAATAGTAACGCACTCTTGTAGCAACACCTGTGACTATTGTGTGCACAAAATCACACAAAATTCAGAGACAGACCATATTAAGGTTTCAGTAAATTATACACCAAGCAAACTGTCACAGATATAGGTGAATCATAAATTATAAATTTACGTTTTATAATGTAACAATAAATTAAAAAAAAATTAATAAATAAATAAAAGTATGTAATAATAAAGTATTATGTTTTAATATTTGAGTTGTCGATATTATTACTACTGTAGACATTACTTGGTATGAAGGAGCATTAATATTGTCGTCCATTTAATATTTGAGATATAATATTTAGAAAAACTGCTGCAAGAGCGTTTTATTCTTTTTGGATAATATTTTTAGGATATATCTTGGATATACGCCATTTGGATATATCCAGGATATATATTTCTTCGTGGGGGCGATAATCAATATTATCACGACACGACAATATGGTAATAGCATTTTTTATCGTATTGTTTTCACGACAAGACGCGATTTTTGACTGACGTCAATCAATGAAATAATCGTATTATCGCGATATTCTCGTCAAAAACATAAAAAAAATTAAAAGAAAACTCGTCAAACAATCAGCTGTTTTAAAACATAAACACTCAAATTTAACAACTTTAATTTCATAAATGTATTGAGCTCCACATTATGTCATAACTAAAAAATAATAATAATTCCCTGGTAGAAATTCACCTTCGTTTTGCGAGAATAACTATCGCAGCAAGATAGAACCAAGTCAGAATATGCAAGATTCACGAACCCATTTAGCTGCAAAGCAGCTGCGAAGCCATGAAGCATAGAGGACGTAAATTAACTCTCCTGTCTCTTGTCTTTATGTGCGAAGCTGTACACATATTGTTTTATTTGTGCGCACGCATTTTTTAGTTTCAGACCAAGAAGACTGGAAATACAGGAGGACTTACTCCCTATCTCGCCTGTATATAAAAACCGTATCGCTATATGGTCGCCGCAAAATTGAGGGGCGCTAGTAGTACCACGGTAACGTGCGCGACTTGTATCGCTTTTTTTTTACAATGCGCACAATACAAACATACTCTAACAAACATCATGTGTATAATGCTCTATTAGTGTTTGTCAGAGTATGTTTGTATTGTGCACGCAATAAAAGCGATACAATCGCGCACTGACCTGCGCCCCTCAATATCACGGCGACCATCTCTGGTTTTGAACAAGTTCGTCCTCCTGTATTTCTAGTCTTCTTGTTTCAGACATAATAAAATAATGAATCTAACCTGTATCAATCAACAATAACTTGTGACAACTTGTTCACTGGATTAAATAAAAATTTTAAATTATTTAATTTACGTGCTGTTATATTGACATATAAATTATGTGAATTTGAAAGTTCTTCATTTCCCGTTTTAGATAAGAATATTGCATTCCATAATACTGGATTATTATCATTATTATCATTGTCTCATAATAATATTAATATCAATCATAGTAATGAGTATAATACACGGAGAGAAAAAAATATTATGTTTTACTATGCTACTGTAGTACCGGTGGATGTTTTCGGATTTTTGATAAGATATAATATTTTTTTTATATTTTTTATTATTTATTTTATATATTTTAATAAAGGCACATAGTAAATTAAATCATTTGTAATCAAACTATGGAACAAGATTTTTTTTACTGAAGACATAGTCGAAAGTACTAACAAAATCTTTTTTTTTAATAAACTGTAGATACAAAGTGCTATGTGTAAATTAATGTTTATTATGTTAGCATAGTAGAATTGACAATTGACGCTCGTTAAAATAATCATTCGGTACCTAAATTCGAACAATGTTATTTATACTACTCATCAATTTTAAAAAATACGATTCCCGATTTAATTTTTATTGTGTGTTTTATATTAATTACGATATTTGAAGCGAATTTTACTATGTTCACATGGTAAAAAATGCAGAAAGACGAAATATCAAACAAAAGAGTCAATTTTACATTAATTCCAGTTTAGTCCCGTAGCTGAGCGGTCTAAAGCGTATCCGACACCACGTCAATACATACTTCGCCGGTTCGATCCCCGGTCAGAGTGTGAAAAAAAAAAAAAAAAAAAACAAACAAAACAAAAACTTCTGCGTTAATAATACAACAGAAAAAAAAATGACGAATTTTTAAAATATTTTTTTAATCAAATATATTTTTGACTATACAACATAGTACTTTTTATTTTAAACATGGCCATTTTTACGATTGAGTATTATGATACTTACTACGTCTGATTAAAATTCTCAAACATAGTAAAACTCACTGTTTACATGATAAATGTTGCTAAATTTCCCAAAACATCCACCAGTACTATAAAACATAGTAAAATCCAGCGTTTTTTTTTTAGTAAAACCTAATATTTTTTTCTCTCCGTGTAGTAATAACTAAGATAATGAACCAGATCCAAAAGTTAAATATATTACAGTGAAACTTTCAAAAATCTTCAGCTCTTGCATAATGCCGAATTTTGATAAAACAAATGAAGAAAAAATATCAGAAAACCCAAAAAATCCGTGGTGTGAAAAATCTCTCCGAATTTTTCCGGAATCGCTCCGTATTTCTACGTAATTGAGACTACCGGAAATATTGACGAGTAATTTCCAGATTATTTTCATAATATCTCCAGATTTTTTCCGGAATTTCCACTTAACGAACCAACGGATAAAAAATGGAAAAATGCATAAAAAACGAAAAAGAAGAGTCTACCTAGAAAACATAAATAGGGTATTTTTTTCCAAAAAAATCCGGAGAAAATCCAAAAAAACTCCGAAATTGCGTAGAAATTTTGATAAAATCTGGAGAAATCTGTACAAAATCTGGAGAAATTTTTCCTACCAGGGATAAAATTGAAAAAAACATAGTTTTTGTTAATGATGAAGTAAAATTGGTTTAACTATTTGAGGCCGGCTCTAAAAGTGAAAAACCAAAACTTGATCAACATTCAGAAAATACTGTTTTAAAGTTTGTTGTTAAGGTTGAAAGTAAGTAGAATTTCCCACTATATAATTTTTGGTTTTTTGCTTTCATAAGGAAGCCAGAATAACTATCTATTTTGTTGATTTTTTTTTTGAATTTTCGTGGGTCGTTTTTTTTAGATAATTGATGTCAAAGTTTACACTTTTAACACGTAGAGATAGGGAATGAACACATATTTTCGTCTGTAGTTAACAAAGTTTCTATAGAATTTCGCTAAATTTATTATCAGTTTGTAGTTGTAGGCTGATATTGCTGATGTTGTTTTATTGAAGTGAAACTTTTTTTTGGAGGGTTGTTGAAAAAAAAATTCGTCACGAAAATCGGGGACGGAAGTCAGGGACGGGAATCGCGGACGGAAATAACATAAGCAACGCAACATGAAACGTTGCATGCAACACAGTATAGTATAGTTTGAGAGAAAGAACAAAAAAAAGGCAAGACTGAAAAAAAAACTCCAAAAAGAAATTTGAAAATAATAAATTTAATATGACTCAAATAAAATAAGAATTGAATGGTCAAAATATGTAAAAAAAAATAAATTAATAAAAAAAAACATAATAATGAAACAATTAAAAATAATAAAATAAATGATTAAACTTGATTTAATAAAAAATAAAACAGTACAAGTCAAATCGTAACAATTAATTCAATAATAATTATATAAAATTAAATGACAATTGAAATCAATAATCAATGACAACTGACAAGCAATGGAAAACACAATTTTAAAATAACCAAAAAAAAAAAACCGTACACATTAACTATTACTTTCTAGGTAAAAAATATTCAAAGTTTTCAATGCTTTCTTAATCTTTATTAATCGAGTATTATCTATATATTGTTTTTATATTTATCATGTGATAGCAGAATAACATCACTGAACAACACGAAATAAATAAATAATCAGTCAAAAACACACAGCCAGATATAAATAGCATACACATACATAAACTATTCACCATGCTTTTTATTTTGTCCATCCAATAGCACTAGATTTAGGGCCCTGTATTATCGATGATTTAAGATTTACACATTATTTTGGAAATTTACACAGTGTTTATTAGTCTCAAAGAACGTGTGTATATCATGATCGACACATGAGCAAAAATAAAACAACTGAGCCCCCCTCAAAATGCCTTACCCGGGACTATAATAATAAGTACTATTTTTTTATAGTTCTTAAGGATACAAGAATACGTATTCGTTGTTTTTTGAAAATTTCGATTATTTTAATTGTTATTAATAAATGAATTTTTTGCTAGTGTTAATTGAAAAAAATGATATCTATTGATCTGCTAGAAGGAAATAAATAATTTTTATACAGAATATTGAAAATTGTATTGTGCTGATGGAAAATTTAATTTGTCTAACTTCGAATGAAAAAAAAGTCGAAGAAATTTAAAAATCGAGTAACTTGTCAGTGGCAATATTGTTGAGCAGTATATCAAGAAGTTTTATGCAAATTTTTGGGTATTTTTATTAATTATCTATTGAGTTATTAATTTAACAACAAATTGAGAGCCACCGTTAAGGCTTCGCGCGCAGTACTTTTCTTACTAATTGTCGCGCGACGCACTAGAAAAATATTGATAACTTTTTTAAATATTAATGTTAATGAGTTTTTTTAACGTGAAAAGTTGCGTAACGAAATGGAGAATAAAAAAGATAAAATGAAAAAATGTAAAAAAAGAAGGAGAAAGTAGTAGAATTTCCATTTGTTTATAAAAATTGTTAATAACTTTTGCTAATTTTTGATTTAAATTTATTATTTTATTTTTTTTAAAAAGATCGGTTTATTTTCAATATTCTGTATAAAAATTATTTATTTCCTTCCAGCAGATCAATAGATATCATTTTTTTCAATTAACACTAGCAAAAAATTCATTTATTAATAACAATTAAAATAATCGAAATTTTCAAAAAACAACGAATACGAATCCTTAAGAACTATAAAAAAATAGTACTTATTATTATAATCCCGGGTAAGGCATTTTGAGGAGGGCTCAGTTGTTTTATTTTTGCTCACATTGATTCCTACTATGTCAAAACCGTCATCTTTATGAACTGAAATCGATGCGGATGGGGAGTATTTTTCTTAATAGTGTAACCAAAAAAATTACACGAAAATCCTGATGCTCTATTAGCTTCAAAATCTTCACCTGTTTCAAGTACTGAACGTGTATAGCAATATCGTTTTAGACAACAATAATTTATAACAAAAAAATATATAAAAATACAAAATTTTATACTTATTTTTCATTATTGTATAATAATTACATATCACAAAGAATATCTTGAATTTCTGACATAATTACCGCATTATTTTAATATATAAATTTTACTAGTTAATATAAAATGAACAATATTATGAATACCGACCGTAATATGGATAGTCAATACCAACAGAAAAATAAATGAAAGAAACTTATAGTTTTATCACCGCAATCACTCCAAAAAAAGTTTCACTTCCCCCGCGCGTACTCGCAACACGCATAATTTTTATTATTTGTGCTTGATGTTTGTGGATCTGATGTTTTTTTTGTATGATGATGCTTTAATCCATTCATCATAACGCGTATTCTAACCAGTATAATGTACAAGATAAACAAAGTTAATAATTTTCAACACGTAGTATATCAATATCTTTTGATTCACATGTTACTTTTGAATCATCTGTTGGACCATAATATACTTCAAAACGAGCACCAAATTGTATTGGTTTTTTGTGATATGGTGCTGAACAATTGTGTACAATAAGGCTGATTTTATTGACATTCAGTTAAATGACTAGAACTTGGTGATAATGTTGCTATTGGTGCACGGAGAGAATTTTCCCTTTATAATTAAGGGAATTTCACGGAATCGTCAGACGTAACGACGTTCACGAAATTTCTACGGGAGTTTCCTCAAATATTCTCGTGATTTCATGAATATTTTTGATGAAAATAGAGTAAAATGTTCGGTTTTTTATATATGAGGTATTTTCCCTGAATTATTCCGGGAAAAACTGAACTTATTTCCGTTATTACCGAATTTTTTAATGCAAAGGAACGAACTTTATTAAGGAATTCTCGGAATTGTTCTGATCGATACATGAATGACCTTCAAAATTAAAAAAAACAACATTTTTTTATATTCGCGGGAAATTTACCCGAGTTTTTACGTGATATTCCCGTAATTTTTTGAGTGACTCTGCCGTAAATATTTATCGTATGGATGTCCTCAAAAAATTACGGGAATTACATGTAAAAAATTCGTGAATTCTCCTGCAAATATAAAAATTATAGTATTAGTTATTTATATATATTTTTATCGAATTTTTTTTCTTTTTAAAGGATATGGTAGGATGGCAGCAATAATAAAAACAATGATGAAAAAAAAAAAAAAAAGAAAGACGTTAGCAATTTCTTTAATTCTATATGTTAATCGTCAGTTCTTGTTGAGCCATTGTGGTTGTCACTTGGGTTATAATTAATTGAAAAAAAAATTCTATTTGTTGAACAATTGTCTTATTAATTTATTTAATAAATATAATATTCAATATATTTATCCAATACATTTGTGTGATAACGTGTAATTGTAGTGGTATATTTAATTGAATATATTAAAAAAAGACATTGAAAAAAAACTGTGATCGGTATTGTTTAATTAAATATTTAAAAAAAATTTTGTGAGCCATCTAGACTCGCGGGTTTATTATGTGTAAACATCTTCGGCGTGTTTCTACGAAAAATTCCTACGAATGCGCAAAGTGGTTAAAAATGAAGTTGAAATATGAAAAAACGGCTATTTATCGGTTATATGTCGTATAGTTATTGAAATAACGAATTATTCTCAAATTCAATAATGGCAATCAATAGAGATCGTCGGGGAGAAGAAAATGTTTTTAAAAAAATTTCAATATCTCGAATAGTTTTCAAGTTATAATATTTTTTAAAATTTCGATATATCGATTTTTTTTTATTTATTCATTTAATAATGGAAGTCGATTAAACTCATCAAGGAGAGAAAAAAATCGAATACAATTTTTTGATCGCGCGAATAGTTTTCGAATTATCGATATCTTTCTAATGTGAATGATAATTTTTTTCATAATTGATAATATAATAGAGCTAAGTAAAAAAATAAAGCTAAGTAAAAAATATAGCTAAGTAAAAAATATAGCTAAGTTAAAAATATAGCTAAGTTGAAAATATAGCTGGTAAAATTATGTAGATATTGTGTGTTTGGCTATAAATATATAGCTAAGTAAAAAAAATAGCTAAGTAAAAAATATAGCTAAGTAAAAGATATAGCTGGTAAAATTATGTAGGTATTGTGTGTTTGGCTATAAATATAGCTAAGTAAAAAATATAGCTAAGTAAAAAAAATAGCTAAGCAAAAAATATAGCTAAGTAAAAAATATAGCTAAGTAAAAAATATATAGCTAAGTAAAAAATATAGCTAAGGAAAAATATAGCTAAGTAAAATTATGTAGATATTGTGTGTTTGGCTATGAATATAGCTGAGTAAAAAATATAGCTAAGTAAAAAAAATAGCTAAGTAAAAAATATAGCTCAGTAAAAAACCTAGCGACCAAGTAAAAAAAACTTGGATATATTCATTATTTTCGAAAAAAAAATATATATTCGTGCTTAACAATACGTGACAATCAATAATTAGCAGTTTTTTTGAAAAAAAAAAACAAAAATTTCGACTTTTTTTTTGAGAAAAAAAAATTGTATACATTTTAAAAAAAATATCGATAATTTAATAACTATTCGAGATATAAAAATTTTTATTGGGCTTTTTTTTTAGCTTGGCGAGTTTTATCGATTGCCTTTATTAATATTAAAAAAAAAAACTTAATATATCGAAATATATAAGTTATTATAACTCGAAAACTATTCGCGATATCGAATTTTTTTATGTTGACTGTTTTTTTACTTGACGAGATTCATTGATGGCCATTATTAAATTCGAGAATGAATCGTTATTTCAATAACTACACGATTTATAACCGATAAATAGCCGTTTTTTCCATATTTCAACTCCATTTTTAACCACTGCGCATTCGTAGGAATTTTTTCCGTATTTTTCCCGTAATCGTGAGAAAATTTTCTATAAAAACCGAATAAAAACATGTTGTCTCGGTTATGATAATATCTTCTGAAATTCTTCTGTACAATTACAATAATAATTTCTCTTTCAAACTAACACATCAGTCATCAATGTCTATTTCTCTTTTTTTAAAACATAAAATTAGTCAATATTATAAATAAATTATTATTGTATAATAATTCCATATTATGTTTTGTATTTAGGAAATATTATTTTATATAAACAATAATAATAGGTATATTAATCTTGTAAATGAAAAATACTTGCATATGCATGTATATACAATATACATATATGTACAATATGAACTTTACTTCGCCTAACAAATGCAAGTATAACTAATAAATGCAAATAAAATACTTGTATATTAATATATACAACGGCGCATAAATATATATAATAATAATAAATAAATTAAATATATAAATACGCGCATTTAAATTCATCTATACTACAGAACGGCTGATGGTAACGGTTACCGACCGATTACCATGGCGCTGCAAGGCGCAATGTAGACTGAGGGTGCGAACTCACGACACGCAAAAGTTTGCGTTTTTACATGGCTGCCATAATTCTAAACATGGCGCCTCCGTGATTTAATCCACCCGCTCGACAATGTCGAGCGGGTAAATTCACACGCGCGTTTAAATCACTCGAAATTACTATATATTGCTATATATTACCAAAATATCACTGAAAAATGTAGTTGTGTGTAATGTGTGTGTAGTGTATCTAGTGTTCAAAGCTTGGATCACGGAGGCGCCATGTTTAGAATTATGGCAGCCATGTAAAAACGCAAACAGAAAATGGATTCCTGCCCAGATCCGTTACCGGATCTGACGTCTAAACTCTATGTTTTTTCCTTTTACTCTAAGCCAACCCGCGCCTAAAGATGTTTACACATCAAAAAACATTGGTGTTGTAAAAACCTTGTGTGGTGCTTTGTAAAATTGAAAATTCAGGATCATTATTGTGTGGTAAGTACCGATTAGTTTATATATTTATACGTTAACTTGAATATTATAATGCTAAAAAAAAAGAAGGCAATGATTACTAGTTTCTATAATTATTATATTTTATCGTGTGTTAAGATATCCTCATATTAATTAATTGCATAAAATAAATAAAAAAAAATATATGTATTATTTATTATGGTAGTGAGATGACGAAAAAAAAAAAAAAAAAAAAGACTAGAAGATTCGGTTGCTTTGTTTCCCGTGATATATTTTTTTCGGTTGCTTTGCGGCGTGGATGAAACGGCGATGTGTGGTGACGGCTCAAAAGCATGTATATGAGTGGTAGAGCAAGGAGGATAGAGAGAAGAAAGGAAAGAGACAATACATTCGCGTTTCACACATTATTTCAATAATAATATACAAGAGAATAAAGAAATGAAAATAAAGAATAACTTATTAGATATAAAGTTATATTAAAATTTAAATATCTATATAGATACACTAATACTTGTTGCTTTTTTGATCATAAAATTATTTGACTAATTTTTATTTCAATTGTTTTTACAGCCACAATGCCAGATGAAAACACAGTGAGTTTTTTTCTATATGATATATATATATGTATTGATAAAATAAATATCTGAAATTTAAATGTTGCAAGACTATTTACGTCTTAGGCTTAGGCGTATACGCCTTGGTTTTAGGCGAAAATTTGATAAAACGGAAAAATTAAAAAAAGATTGGATAAAAAAATGATGAATTTTTTACATGATTAATTTCTCAAAAAAAAGGTTTTTTATTTTTTTATATTTGTTGTTGGTTTTATTATTATTATCATCAATATAATTGTTCTACTTGATTTCACGATACCTAAATTTTATCAAAATGGCTTGAACCACGACATGTTTAGTTATGATCTAAGACGCGTTTAGTGCTAAAAATAAGAATGTTTCCGTATCATTTTTTTTATCCAAGAATTTTTTTGATTTTCAACTAAGAAGTTTTTAATGTAATTTAAAGCAATTTCTTTGTTATTCGTTTTAAATATCAAATTACATTTACCTGTTGCAGGTTCCAAACAAACCTCTACGTAAAATTGATAAGCATACCGTACGTTTTTTTTAATTTGTTATTATTGATAAGTTTGAATAATTTATCGAATGCATGCTACCTTCAACTCTTATATTTTATATTTCTCATATTGTCAGATTTCTCGGTAACATGATTTTGATGGTGCTTTGGGTATCTTGCAAATAGTTGTCAACTTTGATTAATTCAGAAGAACTATGAGATTAAAACAATTGTTATAGCTATATTCAATTTGTAAATGAACATATATACCTACCGATTTTTTTTTTTTTTTTCTTGAAATTCTGTAAAATTCATTTTTAAAAAACTTGTAAAATGATAACATTACAAAATAAATTGTGCCAATATAAATCAACCAAAACTAAATCATGACAAAATATTTTTTTATATTTACACAGTCAAATCAATTTTTTTTATTGTATCTTTTTAATGATTCATTTTACTAAAATTCATTATTTTTTAATTCATTTTGTCGTAATTTGTTTTGATGAATGTATTTTGACGAATTTATTTTTACATGAAACTGTGCAGAAATAATATCCAAATATGACTGTAATTCTATTTGTTTTATTATTTAGCCTCTTTACGACTTTTTGATGAAACTTGAAGACGGGGAATTGGTCATTAAAGCTTACGAAGAGTCAAAAGAATTCGACAGGGCTGAACGTTGTCTGCTTGCTCGTCTAATTATTAACAATGAAATTCGAAGAATTAGAGCCGAACGTGGTGAAACGGAAACCTCGGTGATGAGCGAACTAAAGTTAATATTGTTTACTAATATTTTAAATTTTTTATTAGAATAATCTCAGGTAGAAATTAGTGTTGATTTTCAATCCTAACTATTTATTTATTATATTTTTTTTATTGAATCAATCTGAAATAGAACAATTTTATATACATGTGCTATTTCACAGAGACATAAGCTATTTTGCGATATTAGTCTGCTCAAAATCTTTTCAACCTCGGGAATTTTTAAGGGTTGGGTTTATAATTTGATAGGGCTAAGGGAAAGGGTTAAAAAAAAATAATTAAATATAAAAAAGTCAATTACGCGTTTCCCGTTAGACTTAGAGTAAAATGTTTCAAGTAAAAGTTGTAGATAATGAGATTTTAGGGGGGGTAGTTCCTATAAGTTTCTTTGTTTTAACCGACCGTTTACGCGTAATTAATTTTTAAAGTTTGTGATTTTTTATTAAATCGTTACCCCTCACGTGTCCCCACTCAAAACTCCCATGGGCGAGCGCGATAGATATATGAAAAAGAGAGATAGTGTTATTTTGAGCCGACGCTACCCGACTGTACCCGACTCGACGCACGTAGACACACACAGCTATTGTATTTACACGCACTGTAATAGTATTAGTGATATACACTTTTAAATTCAATTTCAGGCAATTTTCTTAATTCTCGCGTTGTCGGCCCGGAATAACAACAAAAAGGAATTGTTAATAAAAAAAAAATCTTAACAAATGACCCCAATATTCAAAAATGCATCGATTTTGAAAATTTTTTTTTCATCGTGTTAAAAAATTACATGCACTACCGTATGCTGATAAAAATACTGTCGTTTCTATTTTCTATGACGCTGAAGCTGGCGACTCATTTAGCGGCCCAATCAGGGCCGAATTGAATTGTGGGGCCCCGAGTTTGAATTTTTTTAATTTTAGGTAATAGAGAGGTAATATATTCACAGGATCATAACAAGTAAAGAAGTAGAGCTATCCCTAAAGATCAAAGCCCTTATCTCGTGTCCTTGGGGGGGAAATATAATTATTATTGTTAATTTTTTTTTTACATTTTCTTAAAATTAATTTATTTGACCCGGAAAAAATTCAAACTACTTCGAAATTTTTTATTCCAATTAAAGATAATATAATTACAAACCTACCCTAAAAATTTAAAGCCCTT
Source organism: Aphidius gifuensis (assembly GCF_014905175.1). Lineage (NCBI taxonomy): Eukaryota > Metazoa > Arthropoda > Insecta > Hymenoptera > Braconidae > Aphidius > Aphidius gifuensis. Next base: position 12,660,911 of record NC_057793.1, read on the forward strand.
ATCTCGTGTCCTTGGGGGGGAAATATAATTATTATTGTTAATTTTTTTTTTACATTTTCTTAAAATTAATTTATTTGACCCGGAAAAAATTCAAACTACTTCGAAATTTTTTATTCCAATTAAAGATAATATAATTATACCTACCCCAAAATTTAAAGCCCTTATCTCGTGTCCTGGGGGGGAGGAAAATATAATTATTATTGTTATTTTTCATCGATTTTCACAAAATTAATTTATTTACCCGGAAACTACTTCGAAATTTTTTTCCAATTAAAGATAATATAATTTACCCTGTAATTTGCCTTGTCCTTGGGGAAATATAATTATTATTTTTACATTTTCTTAAAATTAATTTATTTGACCCGGAAAAAATTCAAACTACTTCGAAATTTTTTATTCCAATTAAAGATAATATAATTACAAACCTACACTAAAAATTTAAAGCCCTTATCTCGTGTCCTTGGGGGGGAAATATAATTATTATTGTTATTTTTCATCGATTTTCACAAAATTAATTTATTTGACCCGGAAAACATTCAAACTACTTCGAAATTTTTTATTCTAATTAAAGATAATATAATTACAAACGTACCCTGAAAATTTAAAGCCCTTATCTCGTGTCCTTGGGAAGGAGATAAGGACTCTTAATTTCCAGAATAGGTTTGTAATTATATTATCTTTGATTAGAATAAAAAATTTCGAAGTAGTTTTAATTTTTTCCGGGTGAAATAAATTAATTTTAGGAAAATGTAAAAAAAAAAATTAACAATAATAATTATATTTCCCCCCCAAGGACACGAGATAAGGGCTTTAAATTTTTAGGGTAGGTTTGTCTTTATGTTATCTTTAATTAGAATAAAAATTTTCGAAGTAGTTTAAATTTTTTCCGGGTCAAATAAATTAATTTTGTGAAAATCGATGAAAATTAACAATAATAATTATATTTCCCCCCCAAGGACACGAGATAAGGTCTTTAAATTTTTAGGGTAGGTTTGTAATTATATTATCTTTAATTGGAATAAAAAATTTCGAAGTAGTTTTAATTTTTTCCGGGTCAAATAAATTAATTTTGTGAAAATCGATGAAAATTAACAATAATAATTATATTTCCCCCCCAAGGACACGAGATAAGGGCTTCAAATTTTCAGGGTAGGTTTGTAATTATATTATCTTTAATTGGAATAAAAAATTTCGAAGTAGTTTGAATTTTTTCCGGGTGAAATAAAATAATTTTAAGAAAATGTAAAAAAAAAATTAATAATAATAATTAAATCCCTCCCCCCTCCCCCAAGGACACGGGATAATGGTTCTAACTTTATAGGACATCTTTACTTTTTATTCCATCATTATTCTTTTCAACGTTTACGAGGTCTTCTGATGTTTATAGCACTTCCACGTACGTTATTCCCGGGGCCTCAAGAACACCCTATGGATCCCTGACTTTTCTTGCTTTAGCCGCTAAATGAGTCGCCAGCTTCAGCGTCATCTATTTTCTCATGACGCGTAATTTTTTTTTAGATAAAAGGGGTGGTTTTTTCGCGAAATTAATCTACTTTAATCAAAGAAAATTTTCCCGTTTTGACTTTATTTTTTCGTTGATTATTTGAAAAGTTATTCTATTTTTTTCCGGCACAAATACTTTTTTTTTTATTCTTTTTGCGACGCGTAATTATTTTTAAGTCTAACGCAATTGACTTTTTTATATTTAATAATTTTTTTTTAGCCCTTTCCCTTAGCCCTATCAAATTATAAACCCAACCATTCGATTCGCGAGCCCCGATTACATACCCCTATATTTTTTGTTTTAAAAAACTTAAAAAATTCCCGAGGTTGAAAAGATTTTGAGCAGACTATATATTTAATGAGCTATTAAGCATCAATGATGTGCACAAATAAAATTATGTTCTATTCTAGTAATTTTCATTCAGTCAATCGTGTGAGACTCAAAACTTGTACTTGGGAAGAAAAAAGAATTTATTTTTCTAAAATTATAAAATTTTCAGTAGAATGTCTCATATTAAAATTCATAGTATTACAATATATGCAATAAATTTAGTATTGTCATATAAAACTAAAGTAAATAGTTTAAAATTTGAATTTATACAATTTTTTTTCTTTATCGTCACGCATTAGAAATTTCATAAGCTACATAAATCCTTCTCTCGATGTTATCAAGGTGAACAGCTTAAACTGTATATACAGGGTGGTTTGATAGCGCAATAAAGTGAACTGTTGCACCATTTTTGAAAGAAAATTTTCGGTATCATAATTGAGTCATTTTTCGTTATACTATATAAAGTTGAATTATATCCCTATATCATGGATTGCTATAATTTAAAACTCACTCTGTATACATCAGTGAGAGTTTATTCGTCGATAAAGTTAGCTCAACAAAACAACAAATAATGATAGGACTATTGCTTTAAGGTTAGGCATAGAAAAAAATCAGGAGCGAATGAGCGACCACAGAACGCGACGAACATGAATCGTAAAAACATTGATAGCTAATTTTTATATTTTTATATTTATCTGTCCTCAATATTTTTTTATATTTTGTCAAAATAATATATAAACTTTCTTAGGCAAATAAGCGCCTGGAAAGTGCGACTGACAAAGCATAAAATAGCTCTCGTTCTTAATTTTCCGTTTGAGAATTTATCTGCAGATGTCTGACATGTCCTCAATTTTTTAATTTTGTCGAAATAAAAAATAAATTTAAGGTAGCAAATAAGCAACCGATTGATTTTAACTATAACAAAAAATATAGGCCACAAATAAATTCCGAAACGAGAAATTAAGGAGGTTATGCACAAATTCATTGCGGGTGTTGCGGGGCGCTTCTGACGTCACAGACAAAACTGAAATCCGACTACACTGTAAAAAAATAAAGTGAAAAGCGCCTGCGCCCCATATACAATATATGGGATTGCGGGTATGTATGTGTGTTTGAACATGCCATACGTTGCCACATCTAATTTTTGTAAAGTTTATAATTAATTACTCATTAATTGACCGATCAACATATGAAAATTTTTCGCGCAATTAATAAAACTCGGTTTCTAGTATATGTGTGATTTTTTTCAAGACTTTTTCATCATTTTTTCTATCCGAAAAAAATGGTTGAAATCTCCATAAGAGCCAATGTTAAATATTATTTTCAATAATTAATTACAAAAAATTTAACCGATCAACATAAGAAAATAATTATACCGTTGTATTCAGAATGAAAAGATCTACTTGTGTATAAAATTTCAGAACATTCTCATTATATTTTTTAAAAAAAGAGTAATTTGTGCATAACCTCCTTAAGGACGAACGCGATTACATGCCTTATTAGTCACGCTCTTCAGGCGCTCTTTTGCCTACGGATGGAGCTGAAGTTAGCAGAAATTTCAGCAGAAAACTTTTTATAAAACAGGGCCGAAACGTCTTCCGGGGGCCCCGAGCTGAAAAAATTTAGAAAATTTATTTAAAAAATATCTAGCACCTCTAAAATGATACGGCAACTATAAAAAACGCAATTTGAAAAAAAAGGAGTAAGTAAGGGTGGAAAAGGGTTAAAACCGCGAAATTTCATTTTTTTCTTAAGTTTTTATTTTTTCTTCTTTATAAAACCGGAAGGCTACTCGAAATTAATGACTGTTTAACCCTTTTCCACCCCTTTAGTCCTATTCAAATAGCCTCAAAAATATTCTAAATTTTCTGCTCCCACCAACAAACAATAAACAGTCATTAATTTCGAGTAGCCTTCCGGATTTATAAAGAAGAAAAAATAAAAACTTAGGAAAAAAATGTAAGCCCGGTCAACCCTTTTTCACCCCTTTAGTCCGATTTAAAATGTTTAAAATCTAAAAACATAGTGATTTGTCACTTCCTCATTTTAATGAACTCTTTCAATTTCTTCCCTATGTTTTTTTATAGTCGTTGTTTTATAATATAATGATCGGAAAACCCAGGGCCCCCGTTACCATCTATTCGTCCCTGCCCGTTGAGCATATTTCTGCTGAATTTTTTGGGCAACGTCCGAACTCAGGCCCAAGCGCTCCAGAGAGGAGGAAGTTGACTTATCGTTCATTCTGGCTTCCATGTCCGTCCGTTGTTATTTTTATTTATTGACTAGTTTTGTCTAGTTTTGCCAAGCTAAAAATAATGGACTTGGAAAAAAAAATTAAATTTAAAAAAAAAAAAACTTAGATATCTACATTATTTTACCAGCAAAATTTTTTACTTAGCTAGATTTTTTACTTAGCTGTAATTGTAGCCACACAACCAATATCTACATTATTTTACTTAGCACCTCTATAAAGCTAGCTCACCAACATGGGCACAAATAGAAAAGGCTATAATGGGAATTTTGGGTTTTTTTTGGGCTTTTTTTGGGTGGTAATATCGATTTTTGGGCTTTTGTAGATTTTTTTATATGCAGTGTTGTGCTAGCTTAAACTTAAGCTAGCACAACTTTGTCAATAATTGTTTAAATTAAAAAAGGTAGGCTCATTTTTATGGGCTTTTTTTGGGTTTTCATTCTATCATAGTAAATTTTTTTTTTTTTAATTATTTTTATTTTAAGTCTATTGTTGTGCTACCTTAAGCTTAAGCTAGCACAACTTTGTCAATAATTGTTTGAATTAAAAAAAGGTAGGCTCATTTTTATGGGTTTTTTTTGGGTTTTCATTCTATCATAATGATTTTTTTTTTTTAATATTATATTATTTCCCCCTATTAAAATATCTCTAGAAAATAAAAACTTTTGCATCAATCGTTGCAAAGTCTAACTGTTCTATAATATTGTTGTTTATTTTTTTCAATAAAATTAGTAAATAAATACACCATATTAAATTTCACAAATAATAGGGGGAAATAATATAATATTAAAAAAAAAAATTTCACTATGATAGAATGAAAACCCAAAAAAAGCCCATAAAAATAAGCCCACCTCTTTTTAATTTAAACAATTATTGACAAAGTTGTGCTAGCTTAGGTTTAAGGTAGCACAACAATAGACTTAAAAAAAAAATAATAATAATAAAAAAAATTCACTATGATAGAATGAAAACCCAAAAAAAGCCCATAAAAATGAGCCCACCTTTTTTTCATTTAAACAATTATTGACAGAGTTGTGCTAGCTTAAGTTTAAGCTAGCACAACACTGCATATAAAAAAATCTACAAAAGCCCAAAAAGCGATATTACCACCCAAAAAAAGCCCAAAATTCCCATTATAGCCTTTTTCATTTGTGCCCATGTTGGTGAGCTAGCTTTATAGAGGTTTACTTAGCTATATTTTTCACTTAGCTAGATTTTTTACTTAGCTTTAATTATAGCCAAGCAATCAGTATCTACATTATTTCCTTTAGCTAGATTTTTTACTTCAAAAAACTTGGGAAAAAAAAATTTTACGAAAAAAAACTAAGTCCCTTATTTTGATTTTGGCAAAACTAGACGAAACGAGTCAAAAAAAAATAAAAATACGGATGGTCATAATGGCCATAATCTGCAATGAGCCGCCACGGGGGGCACCATGGGGTGCTCGGGCCTGAGTTCGGTATCAGCCATTTTCTGCTAACTTCAGCTCCATTGCCTACGATAGTTATTTTTCTATTTTGACAAAAATAAAAATGTGGCAGACACCAATCCAAAACAAAAAAGTGACGATAAATTCCACTGCGATTGACCTTTGTCGTGCCCTGCGAGCGCTCATTTGCTATCAGAATATGTTTTTTCAATAGATAGAGTAGGTATAAGCAGAGCCGTGCCAACAGCGGATTCAGATTCACCATATCCTGCTTTTTGTATGGAGTTGGTATGGGCAGAGTGACGTCACTTCTTGGCAGCTTTTCGCCTTTGGCACCACTCTGCTTTTACCCACTCTATCAATAGATGCTTGAGAGCGCCCTCTGCTCGGATGAAAAAATATATAAAAAATTTATTCATTAAGACAAAATTAGCAAATCGAGATTCTCATTATATAGCTTCTTTATAGTAGAGGGCGCTCTTGAGCAATTATAAAAAAAAAAAATTTCCCGTAGCAAATTTCTGGATTTATTTTTGGATTTATGTGTTCCCTATATTTTTTATTCTTGTCAAGATAGAAAAAACTTTTGTAGACGAATAAGCGCCTGAAGGGTGCGAGTAACAAGACATGTAATGACGTTCCTCCTTAATTTTTTGTATTAAAATTTACCCAAACCTTATATTTTTTGTTTCAGTTGAAATAAATCGGTCGCTTATTACCCACTTAAGATTCATTTTTTATTTCAACTGAAAAAAAAATATAGGACACAAAAATTCTAAAATATAAAATTAAGGATGCTCGCAGTTTTATGTATTGTGAGTTGCACCCTTTAGGCACTTATTTGCATACAAAATTTGATTATTTATTTTGAAAATAAATAGAAGACAACTAAATCCAAAAGAAAAAAATTAAGGATCAATTCTACTACGCTTCACGTTTGTCGCGCCCTGCGGGTGCTCATTTGCTACCGGAACATTTTTTTTTAATAAATAGAGTGGGTATAAGCAGAGTGAAGCCATAGATGATTTTTATCTCAAAAGTAACGGAAATCTCTTATACCCACTCCATACGACGAGCACAAAATGTCGGGATAATAAAACCCTGTGGCTTCACTCTGCTTATACCCACTTCATTAGTAAATGTTTGAAAGCGCCCTCTACCAGGATAAGATAATTTATTGAAAATTCATTAATTAAAAAAATATTGGCAAATCAAGAGTCATCTTGTATAGCTTCTCTAAGGAGGTTATGCAGCTATCACTCTTTTTTCTTTTAAGCGGTATGTAAATCCCAAGGTAGGATAATTCTTCGGGTTCAAAGAGGCACCCTTGTAACCATAGCTTAAAGAAATAATAAGTGCCCTCTAATGTCTAAAATTTGTAAACTTTACTGACGCGTCTTTAAAAGCATGAGTGAGGGCGCCTCGTATTTACACACACTAATACTACTTCAGCAGATTTATTTCAATAAAAAAATGGGCCTACTTTGATCAATATCTGTGAGAGAGATTTTGTTTTCAATATTTTGACATACCACTTTAAATATAATGAGAGTGTTCTGAAATTTTGTACACAGTTAGATTTTTTCATTCTGAAGACAACGGTATAATTATTTTCTTATGTTGATCGGTTGAATTTTTTGTAATTGATTATTGAAAATATTATTTAACATTGGCTCTTTTGGAGATGTCAACCATTTTTTTCGGATAGTAAAAATGATGAAAAAGTCTTGAAAAAAATTACACATATACTAGAGACCGAGTTTTATTATAATTGCGCGAAAAATTTTCATATGTTGATAGGTCAATTCATGAGAAATTAATTATAAACTTTATAAAAATTAGATGTGGCAACGTATGGCAAGTCCAAACACACACACACATACATACCCGCAATCCCAGATATTGTATACGGGGCGCAGGCGCTTTTCACTTTATTTTTTTACAGTAGGTGCTTTCTTTTGTGTATTTATTTTTTTTCCTGTTTATTTTCGCGCATGCGCAATTGAATGCGCAGTCAGCAAAAAGTCAGTTTGCAACAGCGTAAGACATGAGGGGCTGGATCAGCCATGTTTTAATTCTTATTTTTGAAAAATTATTTGTTCGACGCCACTGTTCTCTCAACAAGTTTGCATGACAGGCGCATGTGCATGATCATGCGCATTAAAGTGAAAAAAAATAAATACACAAAAGAAAGCACCTAGCGTAGCCCGATTTCAGTTTTATCTGTGACGTCAGAAGCGCCCCGCAACACCCGCAATGAATTTGTGCACAACCTCCTTAAAGTAGCTGGGGCTCTCAACCATTTATATAAAAAAAATTATCCGTAGCAAGTGATCTTTAATTTTTTATTTCTAGATTTCTTTGTTTCCTAGATTTTTTATTTTTTCCAAAATAAAAAAAAAAACTTATGTAGGCAAATAAGCGCCTGGCGGCGCGATTGACAAGGCATGTAATGGCATTCGCATTTAATTTTTTGTATTAAAATTTACTAATATTTATGGTTTCAATTAAACTAAATCAGTTGCTTATTCGCCACCTTGAATTTTTTTTTTATTTTAACTGAAAAAAAAAGTATGGGGCACGGAAAAATTAGAAAAACTTGCTATTTCATGTACTGTGAGTTGCGCTTTTCAGGCGCTCATTTACCCACAAAAGTTTTTTGGTTCATTTTGAAAATTTTCTCCTAAGCTACTGCTTTTATGACACTGAATTTGGCAGCCACTTCTAGCAGCCAAATATTTTTTCCAGGAGCGAAGTGCCTCGTAGTGCCCCGACATATTATAGAAACTTATTGTGGCTTTTACCAGGATAATAAAATATGGAGAGACCTCCATCCTCTGATTTTTTTTTCTAGATTGTTGTAGACAATATTAACAATGTATATAAATTTTTCTAGGATTATTCCATGTGGCATTCCATGCAAAAAAAAAATTTTCAAGTTTTTTTTTTTTTAATATTTTTTTTTTCAACAGAAAGCCACATGGAAAAATTCTAAAAAAATTTAGAAACATTGTTTATATTGTCTACAATAATCTAGAAAAAAAAAGTCAGAGGATGGAAGTCTCTAATTGTGATTTTTTTCAAGTATACCGTTTAACGAAATATTTAGACCCTGTAATAATTGGAAAATACATTTACAGACCTCCATCCTCGGATTTTTTTTTCCTAAATTGTTGTAGACAATATTAACAATGTCTATGAATTTTTCTAGGATTTTCGCATGTGGCTTTTCTATGCTAAAAAAAAAAAATCAAAAATCAAAAACTTGAAAATTTTTTTTTTTTGCATGGAATGCCACATGGAATAATCCTAGAAAAATTCATAAACATTGTATATATTGTCTACAATAATCTAGGAAGAAAAAGTCAGAGGATGGAGGTCTCTAATTGTGATTTTTTTTTGTAGTATACCGTGTGACAAGATATTGAGACATTGTAATAATTAAAAAATACATTTAAAGACCTCTATCCTCTGACTTTTTTTTTCTAGATTGTTGTAGACAATATTAACAATATTCATGAATTATTCCAGAATTTTTCCATGTGGCTTTTCTATGCAAAAAAAAAAAATAAAAAAACAAAAACTTGAAAATTTTTTTTTTGCATGGAATGCCACATGGAAAAATCCTAGAAAAATTTATAGACATTTTCAATATTGTCTACAACAATTTTGGAAAAAAAAGTCAGAGGATGGAGGTCTGTAAATGTATTTTCCAATTATTACAGAGTCTAAATATTTCGTTAAATGGTATACTAGAAAAAAATCACAATTAGAGACTTCCATCCTCTGACTTTTTTTTTTCTAGATTATTGTAGACAATATAAACAATGTTTCTAAATTTTTTTAGAATTTTTCCATGTGGCTTTCTGTTAAAAAAAAAAATATTAAAAAAAAAAAAACTTGAAAATTTTTTTTTTGCATGGAATGCCACATGGAAAAATCCTAGAAAAATTCATAGACATTGTTAATATTGTCTACAACAATTTAGGAAAAAAAAATCAGAGGATAAAATTTTATTATCCTGGTTAAAAGTTATAATAAGTTTTTATCAATCATTATAACGCGCCTGAGTGCCACCTGGCGCTTCGCCCCTGGAAAAAAATATTCGGCTGCTAGAAGTGGCTGCCAAATTCAGTGTCATCTGCTTTTCCTTGGACATTTTTATTTTTTAAAAGCAAAATTAGATGTATTTTATTTATTAAATAAATAAAAATAATAAGGAAAAGATGTAGCTGAGGAAAAGATGTAGCTAAATAAAAGAATTAATGTGGCCAAAAAAATAATGTTTTAAGCCACATTAATTCCTTTTTTTCTCAGCTACTGCTTTACCTCGGCCATTTTTATTTATTTCAAAAATAAAATACATGTAATATTGCTCAAAAAATAATTTCTTTGGCAACTGTAATTCCTTAGCTCCATTTTTTCCTTAGCTACTATTTTTCCTTGGAATTTTTATTTATTTGAAAAATAAAATACGTGTCAATTTATTTTTTTTAAATGAAAATGTCCAAGGAAAAAGCAATGACTAAGGAATTAATGTGGCCAAAAAAATTATGTTTTAAGCAACATTAATTTCTTAGCTACCTCCCTTCCTTAGCTACTGCTTGTCTTCAGGATATTTATTCATTAAATAAATAAAATACATGTAATTTTGCTTTAAAAAAATAAAAATGTCCAAGGAAAAGCAGTAGCTAAGGAAAAGATGGAGTTAAGGCAGTATTTTGTTTTATTAAAGTAGAGGGCGCTTCTGAGCATTTATATAAAAAAAAAAATTCGCGGGTCATTAGTGTGTATATATTTTCTTTTTAAATTATTGCATTAACTTTTCCACATAGAATCAAGCTTTTTCTCCGACGTCGAAACGAGGTTCAGCGTTGAATTTTGAGACTAATTTTTACCTGGCTATACAACTATTTATAATAAATTTTACAATTTTTTTGAGCTACTTTATGGACGTCCAATTTTTATACAGCTGAAATGATATTTATTTCCTTAACTTTTTTGTAGAATTTCTAGAAAAAGATTCATTGAATTATCTGAAGAAATAATCCAAACATGTCTAGAAGAAAAATCAGAATTATACTATCGCCCATCTCAAGGCAAATTCAACGCAGGTGGACCATTACAATCTGCGTATGAATATAAAAAATCGAAGTTGAGAGAAAAAAAGTTGTTGAAATCATCTCAAGGCCAAACTACTGTTTTCCAATCTACAGGTAAAGATTAAATATTTTTTATTATCAACACTATGTTTTTCTATGTAAAAACTTGAATTTTTATTTATATACCACAAATCGTATCTGTCATTTTAATTAAAAATAATTCCTTTTTATCATGAATTCGCTAGACTCAGAATACTTTATGTGTCGGTAATATGAAACAATATTTTTCAGATTCAGAAATTGCAATTATCGATTGGCTAGAACATAACTCATGTCCTGAAAATGAAATCAGGAAAAAATGGAATGAAAGCTATTGTGCACGGAAAAATTTACTGAAATCAACAGAAAACCGAATCTCTATAAAACAGTACTTTGACAAGTTCAGTTTTTTGAAATCGAAACTTGGTAGTGAATTGGTGAGTTTTTTTTCATTTTAATTATCTTTTAATTATAGTGAACATTCAGTTTTTTCCCGCTTATTTTTGTATTTTACAAACAATAACCTTTCAATCATAGAAAAAATATTTAGTCAGTGTAGTATTCTTAAACGAAAAAAACACGTTTTTTTAACTCGTCAACTTCTGGAAAGTTTCAACATCGAACTAATTTCATTTAGAATTTAACTTGTATGTTAATTTGTTATTATACCGTTATAATTTCATTCTTATTGAACATTTATTAAAGAAAAAAAAAAGTCTCAAAGCACTGGTAGCATTAGATATTTTTCAGTCTATGTTGTGATTGTTGGCTAGCATGGCAGCCAGCTTAGAGTTAACATGTTGCTAGGCCCATGCGCGGCCCTTGAAAATATTTCTAAATTTTATTACACAATTTAAATTTTTTTCAGTTACAAAGCGATTTTGATAAAGATTACTCTGGAAAAAGTGATCTTTTTGATATTCGCTGGAAATTTATTGTTGAACATTTGATGGAATATTTACAAAGACCAAAAGTAATCACAATAGTGGATCAGAAAGAATTTGTTCATCTTTTACAACATTTATCAGAAGGTATAATAAATTCATCTCATATAAATTAGGAATAAATTTTTTTTTTTTTAAGTAATTTTAAATAAAATTAATTGATTTAAATAAATTTTCAGAACATAAGGTTGCAGTTATTTTGTATCTTTTACCATGCATTATTGCTCCGGATACAATTCGAAAAAGAAAATCTGATCAAGCAACTAACAATTCAACTCAAAAAAAAAACCGATTAACAGTAAAAGAATGCCGAGATTCTTTCTTTTTACACGTTGAGGTAATAATAAATTTTTTCGATTATACATTCTTAAAGTACTTATCTAGACACTTATTAATTTCAAATTTATATATAATATAATATTGGATAACTATCACATATTTTTTGATTGAATTCTTATTTTATTTCTAAATTAATCTCATAATAATCGAGTCAGTATCTTTTCATGTCATACATTATTTTTTTTTCTCTCAGCAGATACACATAACTTTTTATTTAATTGAAAAATTACTTTTACGTTTTAGTAAAATTTTTTACAAATATTAATTTAAAATTAATATTAAACCAGATAGTAATTAATTTATATAAATTGACTAAGCATATGATGCAATTAGTTAATTAAAAAAAAATTGTTTTAATTTTTTTCTCTTTCAGGATAGTGCAACGTTGAATTCAGCTTTGGATGAGCATAAAAAAATATTACATCTTTCTGGATTAAGCTTTCAACCAACTTTTGTACTTGTTGGCCCAATACATGCTGTCGAGTCTTCATATGTGGTAGTTGAAGATACTATTTATGAAGTTGACACACCGGTAGATGCACTCAAACTCTGCTTTAAAATTTTTTGGGCTCTCGACTGTCAGTATCCACAACGTGCAAATTCATTATGGCGATTTATTCAAGTTGTTGGTTTCCAAATTAATATTAAAGACCGATGCCATCAAACAACACTTTCAATAATTCATGATATCGAAAAAAAAATCAGCGCTGCTAGTAATATGATAACATAATTTTTTATTAAATTCAAGTAAGATTAACTATTTTTTTATTAATTGACATTTTAATATCACATATTTATCTGATATTTTTTTTCAATTTAATTAAATAAAAATGTTTGCATGTGTGAAATGTGAGTTTTTTTGTGATGAGTCTAAGGAATTTATTACTCATACTAGTAAATTTCATAAGAGTTTTAAGTCATTTATATGTGGTTTTAAAGTTACTAATAATGATTCAGTATGTGCAAAAACATTCGGAAATTTTGAGACATTCCGTAAACATGCAAGTACACAACACATACACTGTAAAAAAAAAATAATTAGTTTTACTATAAAAAAAGAATTATTTTTACTATTTTTTCTGGTACTCGGGGACGTTTTCGAAAAAATAATAACATGTACTATGCACATAGTAAAATTTTTTATCCTAGTATAGTTTACAATGTTCCAATTGGAGAAGATACGATGTATCTTGTTAAGAAGTACTATGTTGCATAGTCAAGTCTAGCGTTCGTTGAATCTACTATGTTGCATGGTGAGATTTACGATGTTCAATAGTACATTTCATTATATTTTATTTGTATTTTCGATAAAAAAAAACAGAATTATTTGTTTATTTAAAAAGAAACTTTAAATTATTCATAATAATAATTATTATGCTTATACATGTTTCTCAACTTGGCTATTTCTTGACCTAACTCGGGATTCGAACCCGGGTTTCTGGATTTGAACTCCGATCGTTTACCCAAATTGCCATTCAGGTATAAAACAGTAGAAGAATCGAAAATGTCTATATATATTTATTCTCTTTTATTCCCTTCTTCTTTCATGCTAGCATAGTGAAACTAACTACAGACCTAATAATTTTTACCATTTTGTATATAGTAACACCTACGAGTTGCATAGCACATTTTAAAGGTTTCCATAGTACGGTTCATTTTCCAAATGTACCCTCACGGTCATGGTGAATTTAAACACACAACATAGTACAAAGTAACAAGTTTATGGTTGTTCGTATCATTGGTATAGTGAAGACTATCTATTGAACAAGTGAAGTCTACTAAAACCATAATAAAAACCGGTTTTACCTCAGCAGAGTACTTTTTACTATGTTACTATCGTGAAATTTAAAATGCACATCGTAAAAAAAATTATAAAAAATAATATGTTGAACCATATTTCCGAAAACGTCCCTCAGTACTATAGTAACATAGTAAAACTAATTATTTTTTTTTTACAGTGTACTCAGTAAATCTAGTTCTAGCCATAATTCACCCAAGACTAATTTAAATCTCGTAGAAATATCATTATCTAATGTTTGTTCGTCACATTCGGATGGGAATAAAAATCCAATTGAATTATGTACTGATGTTTCCTCATCATATTCAGAAAAAAACATAAATTTTGAAAAAACTCAAATCGAATCTGAATTACTTGAACAACCTGTTGAAATTCAAAATGAAAGTTTATTGAGTTTAGATTGTCCAGCAACATCTTCAGTGTCTGAAATATTAGATAACAAAATAACCTCTACTGATATTGATCAGCATATTCTTTTTGCATCAAAACTGCATAGCATTCCCGACATACCTCGAGCTCGCGTGCAAGAAATAATTAAAGATGTTGATAATTTATTTAACTGTACACTAAATAACCTGGAAAAAGAATTTCAAGCAGAAATTACATCAAGTCAAATGTGCTCTCAGCGTGTCAGTGAAATTTTCAAAAAATATCATTCTCGATTTTCTAATATTCAAAGTGAATGGCTCTGTTTTAAAGAATTTGATAAACTTAAAACTTTTATTCGACCAGAGCCTCATTTTTTAGGACAGCGTCAAGAATATGTTCGTGAAGGTCAAAATCAAGTTTTAAAAATGGTTCCGGTTACAGCTCAATTTATTCCGATACGAAATGTTTTTAAAAAATTCTTTGAAATTCCAGGGTACTTAGAAAAAACTTTAGAGTATGTAAAGAATCTTCATAAAAGTACTGATGTGATTTCCAATATGATACAATGTTCCCTCTGGAAAAACTTGAGCGAAAAATATAGTGAAAAAATAATTTTACCGTTATTATTATATTTTGATGATTATGAAAATAATAATCCTCTCGGGAGTCATGCTGAAATTTCCAAGTGTAGTGCTATTTATTTATCGATTGCTTGTTTGCCACCAAATTTAGCATCGAAAATTGAAAATATTTTTTTATTTGTTTTATTCAATTGTCTTGATAGAAAAAGTTTTGAAGATGAAATTATCTTTTCAAAAGCCAAGAATGAGTTATGTCATCTTGAAAAACACGGCATTGAAATTGATCTTCCAGGTGAACAAAAAAAAACAATTTATTTCAAGTTATCGTTGATTATAGGTGACAATTTAGGAATACATTCACTTTTCGGATTAGCTGAAGGTTTTAATGCAACTTATTTCTGTAGATTTTGTTATACAATGCATCGAAACATTCATACAACTTTTTACGAGTCTGATTGTAAAATGAGGACTGAGACAAGTTATGAGCATGATATAGCATTGAACAATTTTAAAATGACAGGAGTTAAAAGTAGATGTACTTTCCATGAACTGCCTGATTTTCATATATTGAGAAATATTACTGTAGATGTTATGCATGATCTATTTGAGGGTATCTGTCAATATGACTTAGGCTGTATTTTATACCAATTTATAAAAATAGATAAATTTGTCACTTTAGAAAAATTAAACGAATATATTCGCGGGTTTAACTATGGAAAAGTTAAAAATAAACCTACTGAAATTTTAGAAAGACAATTAAATTCAAAAAAAATTAAACTTTCTTCTTCAGAAATGCATTGTTTAATTCAAAATCTTCCAACAATACTTGGATCATCAATACCACGTGAAAATATATATTGGGAGTTACTGATACAATTACATGAACTTGTTGAGACGCTTGTGAGCCCATTTTTTCCAATTAATTTCGAGAATATCCTTCGTGAACAAATTGCTAGTTATTTAAAGTCGTTACAAAAATTATTTCCTTTTTGTCTGAAGCCGAAACATCATTTTTTGATACATTACCCAACAGTTTTAGCTAACTGTGGACCTTTTTGGAAATTTTGTGCGATGAGATTCGAGAGTAAACACCAGGAGGGTAAAAAAACATCAAAAACAACAACTAGTCGACTAAATATCGTCCGAACGATCGCAACAAAACATCAGCTGATTCTAAATTATCGATTTTTAAAAAATGAATCATTTCTTGAAAATGATAATTTTCAAGGTGTTGAAATTTCACTATCAGCGTTGCCAAATATTCATAATTTCCAAAATCCATTGCCAGCACAAATAAGAAGCTCAAAAAATGTTTATTGTTTGAAAGAAGTTAATTTTGAAGGTCATGAAATATTAATTGATTCAATATTGATGGTACCATCTGACGATAGCCCTTTATTTCTCTGTGTCAAACATATTTTTATAACAGATCAGCGAGATTTTTTTATTATTGGTAAATTACTCCAAGATATTTTTTTTGACTATCATATGCAAGCATATAAAGTTTATTCCCAATCATATGAGTGGACAGGTTTTTCTCGAAATGAATTATCCGCTGGATGTGTTGTTACTCGCATTGTACGTAATAATATAGGTATACCATACATTGTTAAGTCTTGGATATAAATAAAGTTCATTAATATTTATTAAATTAATTTTAATTCATAATGTCAATATTTGATAAAATGTTGTAACTCTTCATCAATAAAAAACTCAATTTTTAAAGTGTAGATGAATTTCAAATAGAAAAATCAACTGAAATATCTTTAAATATTGACATAAATATATACACTATATATACGAATAAATATAAAATATATAAATTTACTTTGCATCACCTTGATAAGATTTGCAAAAAATTGGTTTGAAGTGCATAGTTTTATGAGTTTTAATTAAGTCAAAATGATATGAATGGTATTTAAAAAACTATATATCTTGCAAATATACTATTAAAAAAATTTATGTAAAATATTTAAGTAGTTTTTTAAAGAAAAAAAAAGTATTGTTTTATAATAAGTCCAAATCAGAATGCAAATAAAGCTGTAGAATAATAATAATAATAGTAATAATAATAATAATAATAATAGTATAAGTAATTGACAAATTTCCAGAATTTCGAAAAAATTTATTATTGATAAATAACTCAATAAAATTTTTATGTTTTCTCTTTTAAAACTACACTTGATAACGTTACCTAAATTTTTTACAAATTTCCAGAATTTCGAAAAAAAAAATTTATTATTACGGGGGCATTCATGAAAATTTTTCATGATTGCCATTTAATTTTTAGATGAAATTCCCGTAAAAATTACGGGTTTACAATATTCAAAAAAAAAAAAAAATTTATTATTACGGAGGCATTCATGAAAATTTTTCATGATCACCCTTTAAATTTTAGGTGAAATTCCCGTAAAAATTACGGATTTACAATATTCAAAAAAAAAAAAAAAAATTTATTATTACGGGGGCATTCATGAAAATTTTTCATGATCGCCCTTTAAATTTTAAGTGAAATTCTCGTAAAAATAAATTTTTATTCTCTTTCTCTGTCTGTTGATGTTTTAAAGGAGACTCCCGTAAAATTTACGTGATCCAAACGTAAATATAAAGGGAATGCCGATAGGCTCCACTCATTCGTGAAATTCCCGAAATTATTCAAGTTTTCTTCACTGAATTATAAAGGGAAAATTCTCTCCGTGTGTATATTGTGTTTAAATCAAATTGATCCAATCTTAATAAATGTAATTTACCAGCACCTTGTTCAAACATAATACCAGGAATAGCTTGTTGTCGGTATTGTAGCTGCTACAGGATAGATTTACGTTGAGTGTTTATTCAAGCAGTGAGTTGTTTTTAATGATGGTGAACATGAGGATCATACTGTTGTTACGAAAAATCCATGTCGATAATAATTACCATCTTGTTAGTAACATTGGTAGTAAATGAATACTGAAAATGGATAGGTTATTGTTATTAGATTTAATTAGTTTCTAATTAACTAACTCCATGTGTCTTTTTCAAGTATTTTTTTTTTTATTCGATCGTCTTTTGGTGATAATCTTGGCAAAACCAACTGATTTTTCTTAATGAAGTTTGATTTAAACCAACACAAACAAAATTTTCCCAATAAAGACATCGATCACAGCCAATTGATTTTTTTGGAAGCTTGTTTTTACACATTGGGCATTAATATACATTTCACGGGGTAGGAATTCGTCTGGCTTGCGCTGATACCTAGTCAGAAAAATGGCTCAAAACGAACGTAGGCAGCCTGAAGAAAGGAGGAAGTGAACTTCTGGTCATTGACCAAAAAGAAATCCCCTGAAATTGGCCAGAGTTATAGCACGCATACGGGTTAAACTGGTTAAGGACGTCAGTGTAATACTGACCAGAATTGCCAGACAAAATCCGGGACTCAATACCAACAGATGGGTGAAATATGAAGAGAACAAGGAGGAAGCCAAGGGCTGGCGACTTGTTTTCGGCATACCAGAAGCTGAGGTGGAGCAGCTGAACGAGCGAGGGACCTTCCTACGGGCTAGGCCAGGCATGTTTCCAGGTGCTGGGCAAAAAGACTGGGAAAGGCCCAAAAATTTCAGTGACGGACTCGGAAGAGCAGAAGGCACAAGGTGCCTTAGGCACACAAGAGTAGCATCAGGAGACTGGGTTTAGCTAGGGGGCTGTTCTATGATATTGCGGTTTCTAGGCATGGGTTCTAGTGAGGGACAGGAATGCCTTTTGTTCTCACCTAAATCCTCCCCCTCTTTAGAAAACATTCTGGGAAGGATTTACTAGCAGTGAAAATTGTTAGTGGATCAGGGGAAGGTGGGGCGGTGGTGGTAGCGTCTGTCTATATACCTCCCTCCCTCTAACGAAGTTGTATCTCTCGTTGAGAACTGCTAGGAAAAACATTGAAATGTGGTACTGGCTGGGGATGTCAATGTGCACCATGTTGCATGGGGCAATAATGACATCAACTACCGGGGCAGAGCTCTACTGGACTTTATATTTGCCACGAATCTGGAAGTCATCAATCAAGGTACGGAACCTACGTTCTTAACTGGTGTAAGGAACTTGGTGATAGACCTAATGATAACCACACCGGAGGTGGCAGGTAGAATTAAGAAATGGAAGATATCCAATGATGTTGTCGGATCACGGATACATTCAGTTTGAATGGTTTGCGGTGACCGCGGTAAAGGGCGCGCAAAATTTTCGTAATCCACTCAAAGCAGATTGGCATACGTATGAAGCTGAGCTGAAGACATGAAGACTAGAGACCAGGAGAACTAACTTTGGTGATTGAGGTAACATTTCGTGGCTTAAACTACGGCGGCTATGTAGAGTCCGCCACTTTTACTCCCGAACGGCGTACTTTATGCAATCGGCCGGATGGAAGACTGAGATAGGCTAAGGTGAACAAAGATGAAAAAATGCGTATTACGTAGTGCGCCGTTCAGGAGTAAAAGTGGTGCACTCTAGATAGCCGCCGTAGTTATAACAACCCCCGACGATTATTCACAATGCAAAGTTGCACTGTACTTCTGTTAATTAACAAATGTAATGTTAAATAAATAATTTTTTTTTTATTTAAAGATTTTTTTAAAAAAGTATGCGTCTAAATTCAAGACCTTTTTAGCATGCGTTTTAAGAAGTTTTTTTACCATTACGAAAATGATTTTCTTTTTTTAAAACCAATTTTGTTTTATTTCAAATCTAAATCTGACATCTTTTAAGAATTTTTTTATCGTTTAACAAGAAATTTTCCATTCATAGAGTACCAATAGAATAAAATGGGTGGTAAATGGGTTTGAACCTTATAAGAGTCCGGGAACCGATAGGATGCTATCGGTTATGCTCAGAAAGGGATTAAACCATACACTTGTACCACTTAATAAGGCCTTGAGGGCATGTATCGCCACGGGTTATGTACCAAGACAATGGCGTAAAAATAAAGGTAGTATTTATTCCTGAACCTGGCAAGGCTGACAAAGACCAACCAGGGGCATACAGACCGATCTCTTACATGCTCAAGGCGCTGGAGCGACTTGTGGTAGATATGTAAGAGATGCGATTCAGATTAGCAGGCCGTTGCATGGGTTGCGGTTCGCCTACCAGCGAGAAAGGTCAGTAGACGCAGCACTTCATGGGCTTGTTAGAACGTTGGATGGCGCTAAAGACAGACGCGAACCGGGGATGGGTATTTTCATGGACATAGAGGGGGCCTTCAACAAGACCCCGCTAAAAGCCATAGATAGGGCAGCAGAAACGCTTTAGATTGATCAGACTTTGAGAAAGTGGACCGACGGATTTGTGTGAAAAGAGGAGGGGAGACGTTAAGAGCTATCGTCAACCAGAGCGGAGTGTTATCCTCGCTGTTATGGTGTCTAGTGGTAGACGATCTCTAAGTAGCTCTGAACCGCCAAAGTTTCCACGCTTAAGGATATGCGGACAATCCAGCTATCGTAATATAGGCAGTGAATGCGAATACCGCCTGTAGCAAATCCCAAATTGCACTAAAGATAATGAGAAGATGGTGTGAAGGCACAGGACTGCTAGTCAATACGGATAAGACGGAACTGGTAGTATTCACGGGTAAAAGAAAACTAGAAGGGCTGAGAAATCCGAAATTCTATGGCAAAGAAATTGTACCCTCAAACTCAGTCGAAAATCTGGGTGTTATACTGGATAAAAAACTGAATTGGGGGTTGCAAGAAGAAAGAGTTTGAAACAGATCCGTTATAATGCTATATTCCCTCAGAAAGATTGGCAATACACTGAAAAAAAAAAACTTCTGTAAAATAGAAGTTTCTTTCTTGCAAATAATTTTTTTGAATCCTGAACAAAATGTTCTTGATTTGTGAAGAATACTTCTTATTTTCAGAAGAAAAAATTTCTTGAATCAAGATGTCTATGTCATAATCCATGACATGTACCTCTTGTTTCATGAAACATTTGTCTGAATTTTAGAAGTTTTTTTTTTGGATTATAACAAAAAGTTTCTTGCTTTAAGGCAATACTGTCATAACCCGAGACTATTTATGTTATGATTTTAGAAGTATCCTTCTTGGATTGTGACAAAAAGTTTCTTGCTTCAAGGCAATATTGTCATAATCCAAGACTATTTCTATTAAAAATTTTCAATACTCCGGCTAGGGTCATGGGTATCTTAATTTCTCAGATACAATAAAAATATGATTTTTTAATAATTTTATGGTTTATTAATAATAAAATTATTCGAAAGAAATTTTCATGTTTATTGTTTTTTTTTCTCAAAAAATATTGGAGATAGCAGAAAAAACTCACCATGCGGGCGATAGAGTTTTTTGCGACGCAAAATGAGAAACTGTTACGAATTCTCTATTCCAATTCTACGTTGAGTTATTCATTGCCTAATTTTCCAAAATTGTTAAAAAAATAATTGAAAATGCTATAACTTCCGGAATAATGAAGATAGAAACATTAAATTAGGCTCAATTAAAAGTTCTTGAAAAGCTCTGTTATGGGAAATGTGGTTTTTCTTTCGGCCCCAAACAGTTTTTGAGAAAAAAAATTAAATATCCAAGTTTTTTTTTTTTTTCTCTAAAACTATCAAAGATAGCAGAAAAAACCCACAATGCGGGCGATAGAGTTCTCTAAGACGCATCATTTAAGCCTAATATGATGACTTTCTGTCAATTAGGTCGTAAGTTATGAATTTTTTTTTTTTTCGTTATAAATTCGTTATGATGATTGTAATACAAGAGAAACAAATAATCTTCGATGAGAAATCTCGCGTCCGTATTTTACAATTTTATTGCCTTGATGTTTGATAATTACTGTTCTACCTTACTGGTTTATTGAATCACCATGTGCATTTCTGATGCGTCTCTGAGAACACTATCATGCGTAATAAAAAACATTTCTCCATAGTTTTTTTTTTTTTAGAAAACTTGAAAAAACTTAAAATTAGATGATTTTTTCCATGGATGATGCATCATTCGAAAAATTATCGTGCAACAACTATTGACGTTAGACTATCAATCATAGTATGTGTTTTTTTCAGAGATTTGGCTGTATAAGAACGGGGTCATAAAAAATATTTTCGAGCAGGAATGGATGCATTAATGACCGTTTTAAGGCAATTTTTGGAGATTTTCAAAAACGGCTACCTCGGGAATTCTTGATAAGATTGTCGTAGCGTTTTCTTGTATGGCTCAAAAAATGCGTCTTTCGAAAAAACGCATCAAATACCATTCATTTTTCTACAAAATAATTTTTCTATGAATCATAGTTTTCAAGAAAAAAAAAAAATATATTTTATTCGATTTTCAGTTTTTTACTAAAAAGTATAGCTAATTAAAGAGTAGTTTGTAGGTGGGTAAAAGGTTTTGGGAAGACGCTTCTTGAAGGTTTGACATATCTTCTCTAGGATTATGTTATTGAGAGATATCGTGTAAAAAGCACATAGTGCAAAAACTATAACTTCGCTAACTCTTGATAGGATAACGTAGAGACTTCATCTTAGACTCAAATAAAACGTTTCCAGAAACTCTAAAGCCGCGTTAAAAAATTTATCCCTCTAGGTGGAATAGTTTTTATCATGAGGGTGTTATTGTTAAATAATGCCATTCATTTATAAAAAAAAAATTTTTTATCAATATTAATTTGTATTGAACAACTTTTATTTTTATCCAACGACCGTGATAAACATTTACTATCAATATCACTCCATTCATATGATGAATCAGTTAACCAGTGAAGACAATTTTTATATTGATAACATGAATTATTTTAATATGGTTCAAGATATTTAAATGTAAAGACTTTTAGATTCTTATTTTTACGATTATGTGTTGACTTTTCTTTTTAGAATGAGTCGCCAGCTTCAGCGTCATCGTTTTGATTTAAAATCAAGAAGATAACGACCATTATCGAATGTCATATAATTACCATTTTTTTTTTTTTAAATCTTAATTTTTGTTCATCACTTTTATTTACATCATTAGAACTCCCACTAGTACTACTACTACTTAGAGATGCCACGATATGACGATATGACGTGTAACGAAATTTACTATTTTGCTGGTTCTCGAAATAAATAATCAACAGAAAGAGCTTGTTAACGAGTAATGAGTTCTGATTATTTATTTGCTGTCGTGCGAATTGTTAATAATTAATGGGAGTTGATTATCAATAATTCCAAGGGTCACTGCTATAGCTCTGTGGAGGGTCAAGTCTGCTACGAGTGGTGTCAGTGTGGCACATGTTTCGTATATATTCGAGGTCCCGTAGCAGGCTTAAACCTCATCATGGTAAAAGTCTCCCTTCCATCCGTCGAGAAGACGAACTCTCCGAAGGCTACGGGCCGGATCGTATACCTATTCGTGTTGCGGGCTAGGGATACGTTCTGCGCATGTCCGGGACGATAGGTGGGAGAGCACGCGACACAACTTGTCTGGCTCTCGAACTGATCACTACCTTCTTTTGACTGGCTATCTTGGTTCACTACTGGTTCTCTCGACATCGTTTGAATATCTCGTAAAGGCTCTCTAAGTATCAGAAGTTAAGTCCTGATGAAACTCTGTCCGAATTTCCAATGACAGACTACTACTTATGATCACGCTATATGGCTCTCTTATTATAATAATTATTATTATTATATTCTCACTACGCAATGTGTATGTGATGGTTAGACTCTCATCACACATAAGTGTGTATGTGTGAGTTCACGTGAATGGATCGCTGTAAATAATAACAATAATAATAATATTGAGATATATTATTATTATTGCAATGGCAACGTATGTGTAAGACCTGGTCGCGATGGATCGCTGTATGGTTCCCTATACAAAATACATATCTCACGTGTAGACTATTTGCTCCCACACTGTGAAGTGTGGTTTCCCTCACTATACTATTTTACATTTCATTTAATTTCGAACAATAATTTTAAACAAAGACACGAAATTTATATTTAATATTAAAAAGAATAAGACAATTTAATTTAACAAGACACAATATATATATATTACTGGTTGTGAGGTGGCATAGCCACATCACCAATACAACTTTATAAATATAGTTCGGACGCACCGTTTGGCTTGGTGGCCGGACTAGAAGCGAAGAGAGCAGAGTCTCAAGCAACAAGAAGTGAGTTCTCTCGTACCCACACATATATACATGGCTAAAACACCTCACTGACTACGACACATGACATGTCACACTGCAAAAACTGCGCCTTTGGATTATAGGCACTGTTCCATTGGATTCATGGAGCACATTTTATTGAGCGCTGCTCAATGATATTCAAGGAGCACCGATATCGGTCCAGTTGCTCTGTTAATTCAAAGGTACTGTTCAACTGTATTCGTTGAGCAGCCTGAGCCGTCACTCGAATTAAGAAAGAGACACGCATACACATAACATAACCTCTCTATATCAGTAACTATTAAACAATTAACATATATATGAATGCATATACATACATATGCCGTAACAAGGGGTGGGCAAGAGGGGCAACTGCCCAGGGCGCAGTGTAAAGAAGGGCGCACTTAGAAGCGCGTGACAAGAAAAAAAATATTCTTTTTAAAACAATTGAAAAAAAAAATTTATTTTCAGGAAATAAATTGACTACTGTCATTTATGATCATTCGGGTATTACATAAACATGATTGTCTTTCTAAATTTAAAGGTAATCGTCTTTATTATTGCCATTGTTCGTTTAGAGACAATCGTCCAAAAACAATATTAAAAATGCAAAATATGACGTAAAATAAAAAATACTTAATAATTTCGATTGAAATTTTTTTTTTGTTTCTTCTGACAACGGCCAAGACACGATCCTCTATACTTTAAAATTCTACCTAATTCTACCTATCACTAACATCGTACTTTAAGAGATTTGGACGATTTTTTTAAAACGAAGAGTGAGACAACATTTTTTCTCTGTTTTTTGTCTTTTTCGCACTCATAGAAATATTGTGTTTCTAGAAGTCATCCGCAAGAGGTCTCTAGTAATTTTTCAATAATTCCTCATAAAAATAAATTTTTTTATACTTCAATTATTAATTGTAAAAAAACTAAGCTCCATACCTCTTTTATTTTTTTTCATGATGTCATATTGTCGATTGGAGATATTGGTATTTCAATGGATTTTTTTTTGACAAAAATCGCATTCTCCATAAGAGCCAATGTTAAAAAATGTCAACTTTAAAAATTAATAAAAAAAAACGAGCTTCCAAACAATTACCGAAAAATCACATAAAATGTATTAGTATTTCAAAAATCTACTGTATAAATTTCATTTCTTTCTCATATTCCGAAAAAAATCGTCCAAATCACTTAACAGACTTAACCACGAACGCAGGTTAAATAATGGACCGATTTTTATTCTACTTGTATTGACTATAGGCCAAAGGAATTTTTTTATTTGGTCACATCCTTTTCTTAGCAACATTTGCCATAATTAATTAATAAAAAAGCTATTGCCAAATATTGCTGAGGAAAGAATGTATAACCAAATATATTATTTCCTAGTCTAAATAAATTCTTTAGCTACTTTAGACAATAATTTCAATTTATGATAGGAGATATTGCTTAAAAATCAATTTAGACTAGGAATTAATATATTTGGTTACATTCTTTCCCTATAGGTACATTTGCCATAATTAATTAATCAAAAAGAGCTATTGGCAACTTTTGCTAAGGATTAGATGTAACCAAATAAATTATTTCATAATCTAGATTAATTTCTCTGCAATTTTTTCTATAATAAAATAGAATCATTGTGCCAAATTGATTGTATCTTCAATAGACTTCGATGACATCATGATAGATGAATACAATTGAAACACCTCACAGGAGGCACCATAGATAAATTTTCCAGTGACAATGCTAGAAGACAAAAATTGTTTTGATTTCGTAATGATTCATTCTTCATCTATATCACCCCTGGTAGAAATAATCTCTCCGGATTTACTCCAGATTATCTCCGGATTCCTACGGGTTTCTCCGGATTTTCTACGCAATTGAGACTTCCGGTATTATTCCGGAGTTTTTTCGGGTTTTCTCCGGATTTTTTCAGAAAAAATTTCTTTTTTATTTTTCGTATGCAAACTCTTATTTCTACTTTTTCTTATTAATTTTTCCATTTTTTTGTGTTTGTTTTTTTAAGTCAAAATTCCGGAAAAAATCCGGAGATATTATAGAAATAGTCTGGAGATTACTCCGTAAATATCTCCGGAAGTCTCAATTACGTAGAAAATCCGGAGAAATCCGGAGAGATCCGGAGAAAATCAGGAGAGATTATTTCTACCAGAAAGGGTACACCTAACAAATGATTTTTTTTTCATATATTATATCGATAAAAATAGGGCGCAAAATATAATTTTGCCCAGGGCGCAAAAATTTTTTGTTACGGCACTGTGCATATATGTTAAATATTCGATAAATTTAATAACTAAAGATATATAGAATATTTATAATAATTTATAAATGAATAATTATGATGTAAATATCATGACATGACAGATATAAAAGTACAAATAGAGAGAGAGAAAAAATATAATGTAGTTGTGTTTGCGCATGCCTCCGAAACGCCGAAATCTGCTCAACAAATATATAGGTACAGGACCAAGAAATCAAAGGAACAACTTTAGCGGAGCAGTGCTCCATGAATCCAATGGAACAGTGCCTATAATCCAAAGGCGCAGTTTTTGCAGTGCAGTGTGGTGGGAGACATCAAATATTTCTATCTCGCTACAACACTTACGATACTTGTGACGTAAGTATTTTACTATAGTATAGTCGCAAAGTAATATAGGCGATTGTAACACACCATACTTGGGTCACCATAGTTTCCTCAGGTTTGGTTACGTATTTCATAATCCGATCAGGTGGACCGCGCCTCCTACCATTTCTAAGACTGAGTTAGGCTCCCGTATTAGTTTTCGTGACTCCCACGGTTGTTAGCTTCCGAGATAACCAACATGGCTCCCCCCGGTGATTTTGAGGAGGATGGTGAGAAATCCTCGTTGCTAACCTTGGCCGATAGTTCTCGCCGTACAGGTCAGAAAATCGGTTACAGTATATTAGTGTCATAAAATTCAAGACAGACAGGAAATAAGAGTTGAATATATAGTTTCATCTCTTCTGAGCATTTGTTCCATGTATTGTGGATAAGATCCTCAAAACAGAATCTACATGCTTTATAAAGCAAGAATACACTGAGAAAATTTTTTGATGAAAAAAAGAAGAATATTTCTCCATAATAGAAATAAACTTCTTGGCAAAAAAATTTTTAAAGGAAGAAATAATTTTTTTTTTTATAAATTATAATTGTTTTGTAAGGAGAAAGAAAAAAGTCTTGAAATAATCGAAGTATGTTTATTTCATACAGATGGCGTTTTGTGTCAAACGATAGATCGTTTTCATCAAGAAAAAAACTTCTAAAAAGTATCCCCACCACGCCTTGACACTAACACTACTACGTTCCCTATAGTAGACTACATTCTTGTTTCGAACGGCAAGGGGTATTTTTTAAGAAATAAACTTCTAAAGTTATGCCACGTGGTGTTTTCATTCAAACGGTGGCTGTTTGTAAAAAAACAATCGTCATTTATTTAAAACGATGTAATGATTGTTTCAAATGACAGATGACTCAATATAAACAATAAAAGTAATGAATCAAATAAATCATAATTTGTTACAAATAAAAAACCGTTTTCAAGGAATTAATTTTTTTGTTTAATACAAACGATTTATTTTTCTAATCAAACTAATGATATGTTAAAAATGTGACAAAAAAAAAAAAAAAAAAAAAAAAATTATTTTTTTTTCGTACTTAATTATTTATATTGTTGTTAACTCAATCAATTTTCAGGTGATTGATTGTTTTCTTTTTTTTTTTTTCCTAAACTAAATATCTAAAGACGGGGATCGAACCGAGAACCCTTGGAGCGGGAGGCAAGCGCGTTATCCGATTGACCGCGAGATCGAATGTAGAAATCGAAAATTAATTCTGATTCATAAAGAACTTTGGAATTGACAGAAATATTAATTTTTTTCTTCAAATAATAACTTGTTACTATTTAATTAATTAACTTATTAACATATTTTCTTTCAAATAAATGATATTGAATTACAATTATTTGATGAATTAAAAAATAAAGTTTAATATTTTTAAAAAAAAAAAAAACATTATTTTTCCAGGTCTAAGTCATAACTTTGTTAATAATTAATGAATCGACTTGAAACTTGGCATATAGTTTTGTTATAATTTATTTAATTCATTCCTTTTATTGTTTATATTGAGTCATCTGTCATTTGAAACAATCATTACATCGTTTTAAATAAATGACGATTGTTTTTTTACAAACAGCCACCGTTTGAATGAAAACACCACGTGGCATAACTTTAGAAGTTTATTTCTTAAAAAATACCCCTTGCCGTTCGAAACAAGAATGTAGTCTATTATAGGGAACGTAGTAGTGTTAGTGTCAAGGCGTGGTGGGGATACTTTTTAGAATTTTTTTTCTTGATGAAAACGATTTATCGTTCGACACAAAACGTTATTTCTAAATGTCAGAAGTTTTTTTTCTCAGTGTAGTGAACTAACATTTTTATTAGTATTGTAAATATTTAAAAAGGTTTTTACTTCATCTACTTTACCAAAAGAGTCAAATTCAATGCATTTACAGTGAACTTCTAGTCCAGAAAATGACTGTTCTCTGAATTTTTCAGATGTACGTCCAAGATAATCCAATAAATTATCTCCAATTGGTTTCATGACATAGAGTAAATTATTTTTTAGTGCATCAGGTAACTTCATTGAATCAACTTGCTCAGATATGTCGATAAGCCATTCTCTCATTTTTATCCTGAATTTATCATCACCAGCAGATTTATAGTTGATAATATTCATTGAGACAAAATCGTTTATTTTAGCAATCATTGGACGGCTTAGCCATATACTGGCAGCTACTCGAATTGATGCCATTTGTTGTAAATTTAATTCCAGTTTAAATTTTGTACCCATGGTGATTGTTTTGTTTGTTAATTTAGAATAATTTGTAAAAAGAAATTAGTATTATAGGGATCTGACCTATGGGCGGAGTTTAGTTGTTCACGCACACATTTATTGTGTAAAGGCTTATCTGTGAGGCAACATGGCGCATTCCAGACCATTTTACTATAGTATGGGCAATTGCCGAGTTCGTTCCCGCTTCCCCGAAATGCCCGGATTAATTTTGGAGGGCAAGGCACGTTCATCCGAGTTCATTCCCAAAAAAAAATCCGAGTTCATTCCAATCGTTTCCCCTACCGTGTCCCCTCCACTTTGCCAGTTCGCTTTTTTCCGAAGACCGAATTCAACCGAGTCTAGCCGGTGCAGCATGATTTGTAAGTCCACCAACCATCGATCAAGCATGCCCGAATCTAACCGAGTCTACCCGGTGTAGCACGACTTTTTAGTATTATTAAGATATTATTGATTAATATCAAATATTAATACTTCATTAATTGACTTATTAATTACAATACCAATTTAATAATTAGTTTATTAATTAATTAGTTAATTTTAATTGAGATTACTATTTAATATAAAGTTTCACTTTTATATATTGACATATATATCGAATTTATTTTCTATACGGTTATTTATTTTATAAGCAAAAAGTTACTAATTATGACTTATATTTGAAAAAAATAAATATAAATAATGAATAATTAATAATAAAAAATATTATAAAACATACAATATGCATAGATGTATTTTGTATCAAAATATAGTATTTATTTTATTATATTATTATTTATTTTTGTTATTTCATTATTTATTATTGAATTTCTTATACTATATTATATATTAACCTTTATATTTACTCTATTTTACTCTACTACATATTTTAAAAAATATAAATGTACATATTAAATAATAAAAAATATTATATTTATGTATATCATATCAAAATATATAATATTCATAATATTAGATTATTATTTTTTATTTTATTTCATCTATTATTATTTATTTTTAAGCACTAAAAATAAATTATTTTATATTGACATTTATATTTTACTTTGACTTATATTTGAAAAAATATATTATATATAGGGGAAAGCGGGGCAAAATGGAACGGCGGGGCAAAATGGAACACCCAAAAAAATATTTTGACTTACATTTTTTTTCATTTTTTCGTCACTCTTTGATTAAAAAAGCCGGAAAAAAATAGATGCGATAAAAAAAAAAATTTTTAGAAAATTTTTTGAGCATTTTTTTTAAGAACAAAGAAAATTATTTTTTATATGTTTTTTTTTGTTCATCGAGAAAAATGGTGATAAATTAATTTAAAAGCAATTGTTCGTAATTATAAATGAAGAGAAATAAAAAAAAGTTAATTTTTATGATTAATATCACATGTTATTAAACAATGATAAATAAATTTATAATAATAATTTTTTTTTTTAATTTTTAAAAATTATTTATGTTTTTTTTATTAATAAGTGAGAAAAACTAATCGGAAAATACTATTGTCACACATCGATTTATATTTTTTTCTTAAGTGTTCCATTTTGCCCCGCTTTCCCCTATATACAATATACATTATATGTATATAAAACACATTTTTAAACATGCCTGCAATTTGCCGCCAATCCTAAGCCTCGAAAAAATGTGAAGGGAAATGTTAAGGGAAGGGGTATCCAAAACTAAAATAGGGGAAATCGCGATGGGAACGAACTCGGCTGCAATAGTACCGCCCCCGGGAACGAACTCGGATTTTTTTTTGGCCTTAATCCGGCTTGGGAACGAACTCGGTACCAGCCATAGTATGCTATCGTCAACAAACTATACCATATAAAATTTTTCAATGTAGTTTCAATGGTCTGGAAATAGTTCACTGTGCGCCACCAGATGCCATGGTGAATAGGTCAGATCCCTATAGCCTCAAACAATTACTGCTATTCACACGTATATCACGATATCACCTCAATCTTGTTTTGCCGAACCAATATTTATGCCACGAAAGGCCCGTATATCAATAACGCTATGTTTTATTCCCGTGTCCTAAAATTTTTTGTGGCGCCACTGATGAAAAAACCAAGTTCTTTAGTAGTATGTGTGTGCGTGGCTACACACTAGCAAGCAAAGATTACATCGTACACTGAAACCATGCTTGTGTTCATGTCTGTGTGCTGCACTTCTCGCGAAATTTTTGAATTTCAAAGTTATTTATTTTTTAAACGCAAAAGACGAAATACTAAAAATTTATATAAAAAAATTTGTCTTTTCTAGCACTACAAACTGATAGAAATTTAACGTCCCTGGTGAAAATAATTTGGCGGATTATGTCATAATATGGCATAATATGACATAATCTGACATAATATGACAAAATATGCCATATTCCGACAAAAATTTGTTTGCCAGAAAATGGCATATTATGGCATACTATTGACGATACGATACGATATGAGGCCACATATCGTATCGTATCGTATCGTGGCATCACTACTACTACTATACTACTACTTTCACTAGCACCACCGCTATTACCACTATTACCAGTATCAGCACTAGAACCACTACCACCACTACCATTATTGAATATCATTATTGAGTAATTATCATCTTTTTTCAAATTGTTGTCATCAATTACTTTTGTTGTTGTAATTATTTTAGCACCAGTTTTATTATTTAATCTATCAGCAGTATTAACATTTTTATTCAATCTATTGCCAATTCATGTTTAAATAAAATTAATGCCTACCTCTATTTCTGTGTATGTCACAATAAACATATATGAATTAATTTAATTAAATTAATTTATTATCAAGCCTTCTTTTAATTCTTTCAATTTTTCAACAGATTCTTATCGACGTAGTCGAGGGAATAAATAAATATCGAAAAACGGAAAGATATAAAGAAATAAAAATTCAGAAATTTCCTACCTCCATAGCGTTAGGTTCGTTGCACCCCCCTTTTGTTTTTTTTTTCACCACTAATTCTCAAAAACTAAATTTAAAAAACTAAATAAACATCATACATCACCTCAAGAAATAAATACGAAATGACAGCTAACAAAATGAAAATTGACAAACTAAAAAGAAATAAAAATAAAAAAATCACTATATTTCAGCTAATTTCACAACAAACAAAAAAACTTTCAGTGTAAAGTTAGCTGAAAAAAGTGATCTTTTAATATAAGGAAAATAATTTAATTTTAATTCAAATCCAAATGTATATTATGGTTCGAGAATTTTTCCATCTTTTTTTTTCATTAAATGTAATGCAATGTATTTTTCTATAAAATTCTGATGTTATCAATTAGTAAATTTTTTCTGTCTCTGATAATTATAACTATTTATCTTACTTAATAAAAACTATAAATAAAATTTTGGTTACTATACCAGTATAGTAAGTATTACTACTGGTATAGTATATACATGGAAAAGCGTTGAAAGTACAGTTACTATTACTATACTGTATTGTAAATATTACCATACTATATGGTAAGTATTATTGTACTGTATTGTAATCATTATTATACTAGTACAGTTCTTTATTTATATAAATAAATTTATTTAATAAAAAAGAAAATTTTTACCAAATAAATCATTTGAATAAGTTGCTTAAAGAATACAAAAAATAAATTTAGGGCAAGACATTCAAAAATATTTAATAAAATTTAAATTTATTTAGAATAAAACATAAAAAATAACTATAACGAATAATCACTCGAATTTATATTGAAAAATAACTAGAACTTATATATAAAATCTGTTTCAATAAAAAATTCATCAATATAGATACTGATAAATTAGAAGAGGATAGCTCTGATGTGCTGAATCATTAGAAAATTTTCTAGTTGCTCACGAAAATTTATCAACGGATTTAGATAAACAAGCAACCTTATTCGTTTCTAAATTATATAATCTTTATGAATTACCACGAGTCAAAATTACTGAAATTATCATTAAAGTGAAAAAATTATTAAAACTGGAAGCTACTAATATTTGAAATCAGTTAACTAATGAAATATCGAAAACTGATTCTCCATGGAAAAAAAAATTTTAAATTCATATATTTTTTGACGTATATCTGAATTACAAAAAAATAAAATAAATCATTTCCGTGCTGGGGGCAATAACTTCTGATGTTCACGGGGGCTCCTCTAATGTGTGTCGTCACAGAGATGACCAGTAACCACTGCGCATCTCTATTATTCACTGTCCAATTAGCGCACACTAGAGAAACTCTCATGTCGTCACAACAACGCTCGGCTTACACCGTACGTAGCCGTGACTATTCGAGTCTCTCGTTCATCATCGAGGATCTCCGGCCAACTCCGAGTTCAACATCGAGCAAGCCTCCAAGCAGCGGTCTGGAGTCACTTGCGTTTTGGTTATTCTACAATACACACCTCATTTTTTCATCCATTTATACCTGGTGATACACACCGAGTATAATTACTTTTGAGTTATTTTTCACGTTGGGCAAAAGGTATACAACCTTTTGCAGAGTATATTTATTAAGTAATATCACCCTTTTGTATATTTTTTTCCCTATTAAATAAACGCTATTACTTAACCACAAGTTTATCATATCCTGTCACATTTATTTCATCCCTTTATACAGTCCACATCCTGGCGCAAACATCTGAATTTATTAACGATATTCATAACAATTGGTATATTCACCACTGGACAAATTTGAAACTGAACAACGTGCTTTTGAATTTTGTAAACAAAATAATACATATTTTCCTCCTGAATCTTTTCAATTTGGTGAGAGAGAAGAGTTTAAAACTATAGGAATGACACAGTTATTTATATACAAAGAAATTCCTGTTTGCATCCAACTAGTACCAATGAGAAAAGTGTTGGAGGAATTTTTTGACAATGCAGAAGTTTTAGAAAAAACATTAATTCATCTTGATACACTGTAAAAAAAAATTTCTGCAAAATAGAACTTTTTGTCTAGAAAAAAAAAAACATTTGAAAGAAATAAAAAACGGTTTGATTGAAGAAAAAATGGCCAAATAGATCACTAGGTATGTGATCTAAATAAAACCTTAATATCAAAAAAAAAAAAAAATTGAAGAAAAAAATATGTCTTCTTAAAGAACAAAAAACCCTTGACCATATATTTTTTAGGTTCAATTCGAGTAGTAGAAATATCAAATACAGTAAAAATAAATTTATTTCAAACGACTAATATCCTTCATTTAAAACAATTACAGGAATTGAATTAATTTTTGAACTGAAACTTCTTTAGAATAGGCAGTAAAAAAAAAAAAAACAAAAGATGGATGCAACGAAAGTAACGGTATGAAGGTCAGTAATTTTAAATTATTTTTTATCTTGTTTTATTTATTTATTCCGTTGACACGATACAAAAAAATTTGTTTAAAATTTGTTTCAAAATTTTAGTTTCATGAAAGATTCAAGAGACAAAGGTGAATATTAAGGTTAAAACTTTTATTATATACAATATATAATTTATTATGTTATTTTTGATCAAATAATGAGTATTTAAAATTAATCTGTTAAATAAACAAATAATACACAAGATAATAGTTATTCAAGTGCTTGACATAATACGACAGCAACATCATGATCACAATACCAAACAACAATAAATAATATGTGGATGAAATGTGGTACCACGTGGACGTACAGATAGTGAAGATGGTATTTTAGATTGTATAGGATTTCAAGAAACAATTAATGACATTGAAATATTAGCAGAAAAATGTGACAAATGTACTGGTAATCCTAAATCAGTAAAAATTAAAATACGACGAGGTGCTATACCAATGTCTGATAATTTTGATAAGACTTGTAATGGTGGTTATAATAATATTTTTAAACAAATAATGAGTATCTAAAATAAATCTGTTAAATAAACAATTAATACACAAGATAGTGTTTATTTAAGTGCTTGACATAATACGACAGCAACATCATAATCACAATACCAAACAACAATAAATAATATGTGGATAAAATGTGGTACCACATTGTTGGAAATATGATTTTATTTCTGTAGAATAAACAAGAAGTAATAATGAAACGAAATAAAGATTAAATTTATTTTTGTTTATGAGAATGGGATTGTGTGTATGTATGTGATTATGGTGTGATCGGATGATGTTGATGCATGGTGTAACCGAATTTTTCTGGGAATAAATGACGAATGCTGGAAGTGAGATTAAGACAAAGGAATAAAGAATTAATATTATGTCGATATATAATTTTGTGAGTCAGTCTAGTTGGGACTCTTGTCTGGTACACATAAGCATTGACACGATCTCCCTATACGTAGCTTTTGATTAAAAAAAATAATTAATTAATTTAAAGTCTACCTCATTTTATATACCTTAAATAATTCCTCTTATATTGTTCTTTATTTGATAAATAATTATTTAAATAAATAATAAAATATAAGCTATAAATTCTAACACACGTGAACGTAAAGATAGCAAAGATGGTTATTTAGATTGTATAGGATTTCAAGAGACAATTAATGACATTGAAATATTATTAGAAACATGTGATAAATGTACTGGTAATCCTAAATCAGTAAAATTTAAAATACGACGAGATCCTATACCAATGTCTGGTTATTTTCATGAGACTTGTACTGGTGGTTGTAATAATATTTTTAATCAAATAATGAGTATTGAAAATGAATTTGTCAAATAAACAAATAAAACCCAAGATAGTGGTTATTCAAGTGCTTGACATAATACGACAGCAACATCATAATCACAATACCAAACAACAATTAATAATATGTGGATAAAATGTGGTACCACGTGAACGTCAAGATAGCAAAGATGGTTATTTAGATTGTATAGGATTTCAAGAGACAATTAATGACACTGAAATATTATCAAAAACATCTGATAAATGTACTGGTAATCCTAAATCAGTAAAATTTAAAATAGGACCAGGTGCTATACCAATGTCTGGTAATTTTCATGAGACTTGTACTGGTAGTTGTAATAATATTTTAAATCAAATAATGAGTATTTGAAATGAATCTGTTCAATAATCAAATAATACACAAGATAGTGGTTATTCAAGTGCTTGTGCTTGTTATGATCGTGCTTGCCATAATCGAAATAAATTCAAGATCTTGAATGAATTTGTTAAGGACAAAAAAATGAAACAGATGATTAAATATTGAATCATTCAATGAAACAACAACAACAGGAGTAAATAATAATTTAGTAAATGATGTACCGAGTGGAAATCAAAATAACAACAACAATATTAATCATATATAAACAGCAGCAATCATAATAGAACAAATACATGGTGGTGGTGGTGGCGGCGATGATGCACCATCATGTGTTTGTGGTTAATTAGCTCATAAAAAAGATGTTGAAAAAATCGATCAATATTTGACATTAAATTTATTTAACATCAAATAGTTGTTTTGTTTTTTTTACGGAGGCTAGGAGCCATAGGCTCAGCCGCAGTCTTGAATTCATCGGCGAAAAAAAAAAACGCTCATAACTTACGATCTAAGTAACCGAGAGACTTCGTACCAGGCTCAAAAGAAGCGCATTGAAAAACTCTATCGCCCGCGTAATAGGTTTATTGCTCTATTGATAATAGTTTTTAATCAAAAAACTAAAATGTAAATTTTGAAAAAATTTTTTTTCTTACTTAAAAATTTGTGGTGTCTAAACTTTCCATCAGAGAGTATTTATCACCAAAGGTTTTTTGTTCGTGAATCTTTTCTGTTTTATATTTCATCATTCTTAAATTATTATTTATGTAACTTAAAATAGTACATACGTTTTCATGTGAAAATTTTACAAGTTATAAAAACGGCGCAATAAATAACGACGCAAAATCATAGTAGAGACTTCGTATTAGGCTCAATTTATGTGTCTCAAAAAACTCTATCGCCTGCTTTGCTAAATTCCTTTCCATTTATAATAGTTTTTGAGAAAAAAAAAAAAAAACTATAAAATAAAAAAAAAAAAATTCTCATGTTTAATTTTTTTTTCTCGAAAACCGTTATTGAAAGAGTAAAAAAACCCTAATGCCGTCACTAGATTTTTTTTAAGGCACATAATTTGAGCCTAATACGAACTCCCTATCTTGATTATAACAAAAGTTATGGCTCGCCGAAAAAAAACTTAAAAACGGCGCAATGAATAACTCAACGCGAAATCAAAAGAGAGACTTCGTATGAGGCTTATATTATACGTCTCAAAAAACT
The DNA here is from genome assembly GCF_014905175.1 of Aphidius gifuensis. Taxonomy (NCBI): domain Eukaryota; kingdom Metazoa; phylum Arthropoda; class Insecta; order Hymenoptera; family Braconidae; genus Aphidius; species Aphidius gifuensis. The sequence continues at coordinate 12,697,816 of NC_057793.1, forward strand.
CTATCGCCCGCATAATGGGTTTTTTCCCCTATCTATAATAGTTTTTGAGAAAAAAAAAAAAATCTTCAAAATTTAACAAAAAATTCGGATATTTAATTTTTTTGCTCGAAAACTCTTATTGAGAGAAAAAAAAATCCGTAATGCCGTCACTAGATTTTTTTTAGGCGCATAATTTGAGCCTAATACGAACTCCCTATCTTGATTATAACAAAAGTTATGGCTCGCCAAAAAAAAAATTAAAAAAACGGACCAAACATGTCATCATAGAGTTGAAATAAAATGGTTATAAGGCTCCAAAAAAAGCTTTGAAAAACTCTATTGCCTTTCTTTTAAAGATGAATAATGTTTTCGTTAATTAACGGTTAAAATATGTCTAAGCAATAAAAATAACAATGGCCCTAGCCGGAGTATTGAAAATTTTTAATTTTCAACGGGTAACGCTAGCCACATGCCCCAACAAATGTTACCAGGTCTTTCTTTTAATTAAATATTGAAGAGATAGCTACTAAATTAAAATCGAATTTATTTTCATTATAATTTGTATCAATTTTATTTATATTTTTCAGGCTGTAACATGTGAGATTACGAGGCTGAAATTGACTCAATATTCAATAATATTCAAAGCTTAAGTCATCTAAAGTTGATATATCGGGAAAATATTAAAAGATATCATCCCGACAAAAATCCTGAAGATAAAAGCAACTGAAAAAACTCAGTATTTCATGAATATATATACATAAAATAAAAAGTATACATAAAATAGTAATAGAAATGTTCGTCTGACTAGTTGTTCAATAAATAAATATTTATATAAAATTATATTCTGTGTTAAGTTTTTTAATTAGAATTTCATTTACATAGAACCTTAATATTATAACTAATCAATAAATTAAAAAATTTCTATCATAATTGTTAATGACTGAATGAACATAATAGTTCACTCGGAATGAGAGCGAAAAAGACAATTAGTCAAAAATATATTAATGCAACGAGAGATCTTTCAATCACTATTTATTAGAATTATTAAAGAAGTTTCACTTCCCTGTGCGTACAGTAACACATATCTTTTTTTTTTTTTTTTTTATTTAATAAATATATTTGTCTTGAAAAAAAAAACAAAATTGTCTAAATTTTAGACAATATTACGTCTTGCCTTATAACAGATTTTGTTTCCCTGAGTACAAAATTGTTTAAATTTTAGACAATTATTACTGCTTGCTTTATAACAGATTTGATTTGTATTAAATTCATTTGCCAGAAAATGGCATATTCTGTCATATTTTGTGGATGTTGGTGAAATCGTTTTGATAATAATTTTTTTAAAAAATAAAGTTTTTTTTCGATTACCCGGGAAAAAAGGTTTATATACAATAATATATAATTATATATATTTATGTATGATTATATATAATAATATATAATAATATATAAGTATGTACAATTTCAAGACAAATTTTTTGAACAGTGTATACACTTATATATATTTATATATAAGTATATATAGTTATATATAATTGTATATCGTTATATATAGTTGTACACAGAAAAAATTTTTTTCGTCGACTTTTTATATAATTATATATCATTGTATATAGCTGTATATAATTATATCATATCATAAATAGTTGTATATAAGTATATATAAATATACATAATTATACCATATTATATATAGTTGTATATATAATTAAATATAAATATATATATTTATATATAACTATATATATTTATACACAACTATAAATAAAAATATATAATTGTAAACAAGTTTATACAAACATATTTGGTTTTTTTTGAGAGCTGTAAAAGTTTTTTCTACCATTTTGTACATTCAGGAAGGGTATCAAGATGTTTATAGTCCAAAATTTTTTACGGTATAACGCAGATATTGGATACATAATTAAATTATTCTATTAAATAGTCTCATTAATAAATCAATTGTTTTATCCTTGTTATAATTAAATATAAATTTTCGTGTCTTGCTTTAAAATTATTGTTTTAAAGTAAATTAAATGTAAAATAGTAAAGTGAGATAAAAGTCTACTCACAAATGGCTCCCAACTAGAGGCACAAACCACGCGGTGAAAAAAAAGAGTAATAATTTATATAAATTAATAATTATAAAATTTTAGTTGTGACCAAATTTCACAATTGGCCTCCTAATAACAGCTCAAACCACGAGGTGAGAAAATAAAATTAAAAAAAAAAAATTGTGAGAATTCAGTCGTGAGTACATATAATTGGCTCAAAATTATAATCTCAATTACGAGAGTGAAAAGAGTAATATTGTATATAAAATCGATAAATATATAAAATATATCATTAAATTAAAATATAAAAAATTGTTGAGAAAGAATTTTCGCATATAAATTAGAAGAAAATCAACAAATTTTGTGAGCAAATAACAATAATAATAATTTGTATACACGTGGCAACGAAGTGTTGATTACGCCATATTTGTGAAAATTTCATCAGAAAAATAAAATAATAATAATAATAATAAAATCTGGATACACGTGGCAACTAAGTGTTGGGCACGCCTGATGTGTAAAATCTTTGTCAAGAAAATTGAAAATAATAAAAATAAAATAAAATTACACGTGGCAACTAGAAGTTGGACACGTCATATTATCGAATATTTCATCACAAAAATAAAATAAAAATAATAAGGTACATATATAATAATAATAATATTTTCAACGAAATTAATTGTATGAAAAGAATACGTGAAAATTAAACACAACATTTTCATTAAAAACATACTCAATATAAAATAATTGATAATAGAATATTCAAAATAATAATTGCTGGTATTAAAATAATGATAAAATGGAGAAATTAAATAATATATTGAATTTAAAATGTCCAGAATTGATAGTTACAATTGGAAAAAATGAATACAGAGCATTGATAAGGACAGGTAGTGCACACAATGTAATGTCGTACAATGTTTTTAAATTACACTCAGATCAAGATGTTCAGGAAATAGAAGATGATCAAAATGCAGCCAATAAAACCGTTTATTTTACATATATAATAAATGAGGTCAAATTTTATCATAAAGCAGTTGTGGAGTATGATCTTGGTTATGATATGGTATTAGGATATCAATGGATGATTAAAAATCGAGTGTCAATAAATTATGGTTATAAATCTATCAGCATAAACAAATATAATATTGTTCATTATTTTGGTGATATGAAGTCACAACATAAAAATGAAAAATTCATGAATAAAGTGAGTGAGCAGCAGGGGGGTAACACCTCAGGAGATTGCCACAAAGGCAAAAATAAAAATAAAATAAATACAACAAGTGTTGATAAATATAAAAATAATAAAAATAAAAATAACACGTTGTTGAATAAGATGGCGGCCAAAGAGGCAGAAATATTGAAACTAAAATTTGAGATAGAGGAAACAAGAAAGGCACAAACAATAGCCGAGCAAGCGTGTGCACAAGCAGATAAAGCACGAGCACAGCTTGAAGAAAAATTTAAACATATTGAAAATATAAATAACCATCAACAAAATAAATTGAATGTCGATGACAATATGTTTAAAAATGAAAATAAAATAAATGATCAGCAGGGGGGTGATATCTCAAAAGATGTTAATCACAGTGATAAAATAATGTGTGATAAACAAAATCAAGCAATAGTTGTTGATAATCAAGATAAAAATAAATTCAATGTTGTGATGAATAACCACAATAATCAAAATGATAAAATAAATTGTAATCAACAAAATAAATTAAATTTTGTTGATAACATATGTGAAAATAAAAGTGTAGCTAATGTCGTGGATAAAAATCACAACAAAGACATTGAAGAAACAATTAATGATCATGGAAATGAATTTAATTTTGGGTATAATAACCACAATAATCATGGTGAACAGATCAAAAATTATCAACAAAATAAATTAAATTTTGTTGATAATGTATGTAAAAATAGAGATAAAATCACGGTTATGCATGAAAATCACCACAATCATGTTGATAAAATAAATAATTATCACCAAATAATTTGTGATAATAATATGTGTAAAAATAATACTAATAATAATAATTTGAATGTTGCTGAAAAGAAAATGAAACTCAATGTGGTCAATAATAAATATGACAATAATATTGAAAAAGTAAATACTGGGCAACAATACAAAATGGATTGTGTCAATAATAAACACAAAAATAAAACAAAGTCAAAACTGGTTAATAGTGTCAATAATAAAATGCAAAATTAAATTAAATGCAAGATAAAATACAAACATTTAATTAATAATAATAATATGAATGGCAGAAAGTACAAATTTGATGGCAAATTTGGATGTAAAAGATATTTGGGTCATTTGGAGATGTTTGTTAACTTTGATTTGACTAGTCAATTGAGAAGAGTGAATGCTGAATTACTCTGGTTAATGTCATTTGCCTCATGCCAAGGACCAGGTGGCATATTGTTGGTGATCCTGATTCAAACAACTTCAATGTTATATATTGTATATAATAGTCTAGAAGTTAAATTCAATGACTTAATGATGGATGCTACTATTACAATATGCTGGAAATATGTAAGATGTGGCATAAATTCATCTGAATTTTATTAATCAACGTAAATGTATATTATATCCTTTTAAAAAAAAAAAAAAAATGTTTAAAGTTTTAATATTTGATAATTATAATTTTGTATTTTAAATTTCAAGGTCAAAGATTAATTTGATTTTTAAAGAAATATTTGTGGTTGTAAATAGGATTATTATAAAATTTTATTTGGGTAAAGTTAAAATTAATTTCAACTGGAAAATAATAGTGATTTTAAAGTCTATGATGATTGAGAATTTTAAATTGTTTATAGTAAATATTTTGTATCCTACTCGTATGTAAACGCTACTATAATTTTCATTAATCATGATAAACCATGTATAATGAAAAAGGGGGGTAGTTGTAGCGTGTAAAAATAGATACACCCATATTGTAAATAAAATATATGTATGTATGTATCGGTGTCTCCGTGACACTAGTATAATTTTGTATTTTCATCAATGTATAATGTATGTTTGTAATATGTGTCTGCGTGTCATAGAGACGACGTAGAAAAATATAAACGGCACTTCTTGTCCGGCCACCAAGCTAAACGGTGCGTCCGAAAAATATTAAAACTATTAAGTAAAAATTGTATTGGTGATTTGGCTTTGCCATCTCACAACCAGTAAAATATATATATATTGTGGCTTGTTAAATTATTCTATTAAATAGTCTCATTATTAAATCAATTGTTTTATCCTTGTTAATATTAAATATAAATTTTCGTGTCTTGCTTTAAAATTATTGTTTTAAAGTAAATTAAATGTAAAATAGTAAAGTGAGATAAAAGTCTACTCACAGTACTCATGATAAAAAATAAGTCAATTGAATGTAAGAAAAAAAAAAAAAAAAATTGACAAAAAATCTTGAAGTATAAAAATTACTCAAGTTAAAACATAATCTACTTCCATAACTATTCTTATAACTTCATCTTGTCTTATACTCAAGATAGATTTAAACTTAGGTATCTTTAAGAGTTATCCAAAGATGTTGACTAAAAGTACAATTATCGTATTGAAAAGTATAAATTAAAACATAATTTCATATAAAAAAAATAAAAAAAATTGTCCTCTTTAAATGTTTGGACTAACACATGTCATGTTTGATATTGGATAAGAACAAATTATATAACATTGTTTTTTGTATTGAAATGTATTAAATGAATCTTGAATTTCCCAAAAATTAAATTACTGTTTTTAATAATATATAGCCACAAAGAAAGACTGCTAGATATAGAGTCATATATAAGTGTATAAAATTATATAAAGTTGTATATAATTATGTACAATTATATATATTTATATATGGAAATTAGAAAATTTCATTTATATATAATTATATATAACCACAAAAAAAATCTATATATATTTATATACAATTATATATAATTGTATATAATTATATACAGAAATTGACAATGTATAATTATATATGATTATCAAAGCCAGGATGTTCGTCGGCGAAACTGGTCGGCTGAGGGTGCCATGGTTACTAGTAACTTAGTTTGTTTATTTAAAAAAAAAAAACACTTACAAGTTCAATTAGTACGAATAAACTATGGCCGTTTTTTTTTTTTTTTTTCATAAATTTTATTAACTCCGAGAGATGTCATCAAATGTCTTTTATTTCACATTCAAATATATATGATGATAAAATGAATTCAAATGTAGATATATAACCCTGGTTGATAAAATGTTCGGACTTAATTTTTTTTTTTTGTGTTTAATTTATTTATGCATATTTTTTATAATTTATATCAAGAAAAAAAAAGTAAGTATTTAAATAATTTAATTTAACAACGCTTTATAAAAAAATAACTTTTTTAAACTATATTTTCTGTTAAAATAAAAGAGTGTTAATTTTTAATATTTTTATTAGTGTAAAAATAATGTTATTTAAACAATAAATTCAACAAAAATTTAAACAAAAATTTAAACGATAATTTAAACAACAATTTAAACAATAAATTGAACAAAAATTTAAACAAAAATTTGAACGACTATTTAAACAACAATTTAAACAATAAATTCAACAAAAATTTCAAAGACTTTTTAAACAATAAATTCAACACAAATTTAAACTCAGATTCAAAACAAAATTACACTACTACTTTTTACTTTCAGAAAAGTTCTAAGAAAAATTTCTACAAAAATTTAGAAAAAAGTTATAAAAAGTTCTCAAAAATATTTCTATAGAAAAATTCTCAAAAAGTCCTAAAATATTTCTAAAAAGTTCTAGAGAAAAAATTCTCAAAAAAGTTCTAGAAAAAAATTTCTAAATGAAGTTCTAGAAAAAGTTCTCAAAAAATTCTAAAAAAGTTCTCATAATAGTTCTCAAAAAATTCTAGAAAAAAGTTCTAAAGAAAATTTCTACAAAAATTCTAGAAAAAGTTCTCAAAATATTTCTAGAAAAATTCTCAAAAAGTCCTTAAAAATATTTCTAGAAAAGTTCTGAAAAAATTCTCAAAAAAGTTCTAAAAAGTTCTAAAAAGTTCTAAAAAATCTCTAAAAAGTTCTCATAATAGTTCTCAAAATAGTTCTAAATAAAGTTCTAAGAAAAGTTCTAGAAAAAATTCTCAAAAAAGTTCTCATAATAGTTCTCAAAATAGTTCTAAATAAAGTTCTAAGAAAAGTTCTAGAAAAATGTCTCAAAAAAGTTCTCATAATAGTTCTCAAAATAGTTCTAAATAAAGTTCTAAGAAAAGTTCTCAAAATACTTCTAGAAAAATTTCAAAAAGTTCTAGAAAAAGTTCTAATATGAAAAAGTGTATTTTTAATATGTATTTTTTTAATCCAAAAATTGGTAAAGGTTTTATTGTTCTGCTGAATGTTAAATTATTGTTTAAAAATTGAATTAAATGTTTAAATAAAATGTTTAAATTTCATTAAATTCAAAAAATTAAGTCCGAACATTTTATCAAATCAGGAATATATCTATATTTGAAATTTATTTGATAAAATACATATTGGATCAGAAATAAAAAGACATTTAACGACATCTCTCGGAGTTAATAAAATTTATGAAAAAAAAAAAAAAAAACAACCGGCCATAATTCATTCGTACTAATTAAACTCGTATATCTGTTTTTTTTTTTAAATAAACAAACTAAGTTACTAGTAACCGTGGCACCCTCAGCCGACCAGTTTCGCCGACGAACATCCTGGCTTTGATGATTATATATAAATATATATGATTATATAAAATTATATATAATTATATATAAACCTTTTTTCCCGGGTACGTCGTTGTTTTGATAAGGTGTCTTTGTCGGTAAATTATTACGTGTAAAATGTTTTAAGCGATACAATTTTTTTTTACATTTCTTAATATCCATTGGTATTCGAAATTTCTTGCATGTGGTCATCACTTAACTAGTTCTTATATATACGATACGGATCTATCATATTCATGTTTGAAAAATTTGACCAATGCAAATCCGTAATGATTTCGTTTAAATTATTCCATCAGAAACAGGACCATATTTTTATTTGGTATACATTGTATATCATATTAAAAATTGAAAATAAAATTTGTATTGTAGTAAAAAAATTAATTGATATTGAATGAGATGAAATTAAATGAGATTTTGTCAGGTCATGCAGTTATTACGTACGTAATAACCTTAAACAATCAGGAAAATTTTATACCTAAGCTGTAGTTATATAAAATGTATAGTTTTTTAATGAATATTTTTTATTTTAAAAAGTAAATAAAAAATATATATTTTTTATATTTGATTTAAAAATTCATCGAATCCCATATACCTATTATTAACATTATTTTTTCTAAATATTAATATTTGTTGAATTTTATCTTCATTATTATTTAACTAATAGAAAACATTTCAAATATTGAATATAAATTTTTTTTTTCAATAAACTATAATGTTTTACTTTGTTAAAATATTTTTTTATTTTTTAATGAATTTTTTTTTAAAAAAAGCATAAATTTACCATACTGTATGGTAAAAGATACTATAAGTACAGTTAAATTTACTATACCAGTATAGTAAATCTGTATAAAATTTTTTTTTTGTTTTACTATACTGGTATAGTTTCAATTACCATACCAGTATAGTAACCTTAACTGGACTTTCTAGTAAATCTAATTATACTTTTGCCGCTGTCCAACTTTACTATAAGTATAGTAAATTTAATCATAAAACATAGTAATAAAGACCATAAATTTTTTTCCGTGTATCCAGAAACCTCGAACCGTAGCCAAAAACATATGTGTTACCTCAGCCCAAGGTATTGCCAATATTATTATCTAGCTGGGGGTACACTGAAAATGAATAAAAAATTGATACACAAGTTTATAAAAACAATAAATATTTTTATTTTTCACATATAAAATATGATAAGTTATTATACAAAATTTGCACTATAAAGAAAAGCGAGTATGTAACATAAATTAAATAAGTTAATAATTTATAATTAATATTAAATAAAAATCAACAACAGAGAAGTTGACAAGAAGAACTTCGTGACAAGATTTCAATAATCAACTAAATAAGTAATGTTAGCCTCCAGTACCTCAAATCATCCAAAAAAGTCTGTCGACTGTTCCCTTGAAATTTTGAGTGAAATGATAATTAAGAACTATTATCATGTAATGTAAATAATAATTCAAAACCAATTTTAAAAAAACTAACTCATAAAAGTAGCAAACTGTCTCGTCATTATCATCGTGATTGTGAGTATCGTCAAAATAGAGTATTCATATAATACGTTTTGCCATACTGGAATGAATTGGATATAAACTGCTATGCCAGTCGAATCGGTCTACCGTCGTATTGTGAGAATGGGAGCAAAAATTCGAGTATAAGTAAAGAAAAATAATAGATATCTAATAGAATCAGAATCCCACGAAAAGTTTCTGCATTCTATATATGGCAACAGAAGTAGTATCGATAGAATAGAAATCACTGGAATATGAAAATGTATAGAAAAAAAAACGCGATAATAATAGAAATAAGAAAAAAAAAAAGAATCAGTTCGAATAACAGAGTTCAAAGAGGATATAATGATTACTCATTTTAGCGCGAGAAAGTAGGTAATTAAACTTCAGTACATGCAATTAGTTACGGACACGCACCTTTTGATATACGCATCCCGTAATCAACATGAATATACCATCAAATAGAAAAATCTTTTATCTAGTTCGTCTTGCCGTTTAGTTAATCAAAAAAAGAAATTACAAGTGAATCTCGTCATATCCCTATTGAACGGTCTATTTGGTAATTTAATAACGTCTTTTTTAGTTATTTTTCTGTTGGGTGTTTTGTTTAAAGTTTTTGTGCTTGAGTATACCAGGGCACTGGAGAACTTATAGTAATGGAAATATTGGGTTGTTTTTTTTGTCTTGATATTTTTAAGTTTCAAGATTGCTTTGCCAACGTTAAATTTGTCAACACGAAGCAAACTTAATTGATTTCAATAAAAATTGATAAAAATAATCATTGAATGAGTAAAGTCTAAACATATGAACAATGATGATGAATGATTAAGAGACAGCTAAAATACTCAAGCAACTGGAACATGAGCTGAGTATGCTAGTTCTTGAGCTGGTCCAGCTGGAGCTTGTCCATAGAAATTTCTTGCCCAACCACTAGAGTAGCTATCACTACCACCAGGATGTGCGTGCTCAGAGCTAAATGTATGACTGGCTGAGTGGTGTGGATGGGCAACGACTTCGTAAGTTACGTGTTTTTGTTGAGAGAAAAGTTTCTTCAGCCCAATGATACTGGCAAGAAGAAGAGCAATCTTGGAAAGTAAAAGAGCTTTTCCAACAAGTAAAGCAAGACCCTTGAAGGCAAGAGCACCAATGAGACCAATTTTCAAAACGGCTGCTGCTAATAATGGTCCCATGTTATTCTTCTTTCCACGTCCTTTAAAAAATTTAGTAAGTCATATTAAATAAAATATCAAAATAGTACATACGCTGACAAAATTACTTATAAATCTAAAGTTACTGGCTGAAACAAATAGTTGTGCTATTATAAAGAAATTTATAAAACTTACTTCACTTATCAAAAAATTTCACTAAAATTTGAGTTTAGTGTAATGATAAAATTCAACAAAAAATAATTTTACCTTCTGGAGTAATTGAGTCAGCTCGTTCAATTGAAAGTCCTAGATTGAATGTACCAGTCACATCTTCAGATGCTGAAACTACAACATCATCTTCAGGAAGTACTCGCCATTTAATGCTTCTTGATTTGACAAACGCATACACTTTACTTGTAACAAGTTCTATAAATTCGGAATCATCATCTGTACTTCTTCCAGCATCATATGTCACAGCTTCTTCAGGTGGTTGACTTGTTTTTTTTATTTCAATATCGTCAGTCAATTCAATTGATGCTTTTTTCAATAATTTATTCATATATGTAACAAGTTTAAGCATAACACAACTACTGACGTCATTTTGTGAACACTTGTTATTAAGTTTGCGTAATAATTCTTCTTCATATTTGGCACGATCGGTAAAATTTACAGTTTGTTTTTCAACAACACCAATTTTTTCAACTTTTTCAACTGGACTTGCCAAACTTATGCCAACAGCACAAATTCCAAATAATATAATAGCTCCTTTCATTTTTAGGTTTTCAGTTTTTTCTACAAAAAAAAAAAAAACAAAGTTGAATATAAAAAAAATAATAAAACTATTAAAAGTAATAATCACTCAAGATTAATAAATAAGCCAGTTTAACACTTGAAATACTTTTTCAAATATAATAGAAAATATTTTGATCTGTTATTTCTCACCTCTAAATATTACGAGAATTGGGTTGCACTATCACCAATCTACTGACGTCTTTAAACGGTATTGTATTTTTCTAATTTTAATTTTTTGATATTTTTGAAAACTGAAACGCCCGCACAAATGCCCTTTGTTTTTTATTAGAAAAATTAACTATGCGTTGTACGGAAGGTAGCAAGGCTTCTAAACCTGCGTCTGCCCCAATCACTTTATATACGTAAATCTCGCTCGGTATACATGAAGCTCATGAGTGGATCCACCTCCTGGACTTAATAGTTGGGTGTTGGTGAACCAACATAGTGGTGGAACACAGGGGCTGGCGGGAGACAATCTCAATCTTGTTTCTCCAACCATCTTTCGTTGTATTTCATTAAATGAACTAGATATTATAGATGTAATATATATTTACTATATACACACATTTTGTAAAATCTTAGTAGGGATTGAGTGTAAGAGGTGTTCCGCAAAGTATCCAGATCTAAAACTGGTTCCCAATGCAGAATTCACTATAATGATTCCACTCAATATTTTATTAAATGTATATGTGTTGAGCTATTTTTTTTTTTTTTTTTTTTTATTATGTGTTTGTGAAAAATATATATTTTATGGATTTTTCGATGTGAACATGTTGACTGGGCAAGTGAATAAAAAGTTATTTCCTAATAGGATTTCAACTGATGAATTTACACTCACTTATACAATTTCATATGGTTTTTTTTTCATTCAATATTATTATATTTAAAGTCGAATGAAACAACCCTATTGCAATAAGTGAGATGAAAGAATTCCACAACTGTGTCACGGATGTAGAGCACGCACACGCCATCCATCTCATCTAGTCTCTTTTCAATCCCAGTTTACCATTTTCGGCAAAAAATGCGACGCGTAAAAATACTATTCTCAATCTTTTTCCAACTCATATGTTACGTTTTATTATTATTATTATTATTATTATTATTATTATTATTATTATTATTATTATTATTATTATTATTATTATTATTATTATTATTATTATTATTTATTGAATTTCGATCTTGTACTTTATTAGGTCTTATTGAGTTTTAATTATTTCATTCATATCTAGAATTTTAGGGATTAATATTTCATTTCATTTATTGTTTGTTTGATATTCATCTACAATTGATCCTACTCAATATTCAATTATTGAGTTATTTATTATTGCAGTTTCTTAATTATCAAGGTCTATTAGTAAAATTATTTTGTTGGTGGAAGTATTAACTATATTCAATTTTGTTGTGGAGGTATATCCTCAAAGAGTCATATGACTTAAGTAAATTTAGATAAAAAGAACTATAAGAAAATGAATGAATGCTAATGATTTTTGAATTTTATATTCTATCTTTCATTTTACATTCAATACAATATTGAGTTGTCGTTTGTGGTATAGAGCCGCACAAAGTTGAGAATAATGTACTCTCACCGTTTTCAGCAGCAATAACAAAAATGAAAAAAAATAAATAAAAACAAAGGGAGACGGAAGTATAAATGTGTAATACAAATCCAGAGCAATACAGCTTTCCCGGAGGAGTGGAAGCGAAAGGTCAAGTGCACTGTGAAAGATTATTATACACGTTTGTCTAGCATGCGAGGAATTTAATAACAAACAATAATGAAAAACTTTGTATTTTAACAAAAAATGAGTTCTCTTATAAAGAAAATATTTGTTCTCTAAAGAAAAAATATTTATAACAAGATTTAATAATAATAATAATATTAATAAAGTTTATAATACTTAAATCTTATAAAAATCTTATAAATATATAACGAAACGCGAAATGTTTTTAAAATTTTTTTTTATAGGCATCTTTTATTTCATATGCTCATTTCATTAATTTTATTTTGATATTTGAAATAATGAGTTCTCATAAAATATAGATTGTTTTATATTGACTTTTGAGGAGGTTTATAAATTCATTCAGTTATATTAATTTTTTTTTTTTTTCAAACTTTCGATAATCTTTTATATAACATGGTTAAGATGTGAGTGCAGCAGTGGTTCCAGTGTATACATGTATCTATAGATGTATGTGTGTTCCTTGGATAAATCATCAAAATACATAGTTTTTAGAAATAAAATCGGATAGAAAAAAACAAATAAAATAAGACTACATTATTCAAATAATGCAATGATTTCGAAAATATATTTTTAAAAAAATATACAAACATGTGAAATATAATCGATGGAGAAAATGACTGGCAAATTCTGCATCGGTGGCTCACGGTTTCCTCTCTTCTCGTTGTAACGAGGCTACTTGGTCAACAGGTTTGCAGTTCCGTCGAAATCACAATAACATACCCGTGTAGGAATCGCCAAGCATGGAAACACGGCCATACACTGGCCGATAAACGGCAGCCCATGATTGGTAGCCAAGCAAGGGCCATTAATGGGATATACTTGGCAAACAATCGGTCCATTATTGTGTTGCCAAGATTGGCAGTCTTGTCTTGGCCAACGTCTGGCCATTAATTGGCTGGCCATTCAATGGCTGCCATTCATCGGCCAATTCATGGTAAATGCATTGCTGGCCATTTAATGGCTGCCGTTCATTGGCCGATCCTTGGCAAATTCATGGCTGGCCATTTAATGGCTACTGTTCATCGGCCAATTCATGGCAAATTCATAGCTGGCCATTAATGGCTACCGTTCATCGGCCAATTCATGGCAAATTCATGGCTGGCCATTAATGGCTACCAACCATCAGCTAATTTTTGACAAAAAAAAAAACAAGACAATAGAAAAATAAAAATCAACAATGGAGCATTAAAATTAAATGAGTAAATAAATATATTTGTATTTGAATAATCATCTTCAAAAAAGTCTACCAAGTCTACGAGTGAACTTAATTACTACAAGAGAACAAAAAACTTCCGAAATATATATATCGCGCTCGTGGCTCAGTTAGTTAAAGCATAGGTTTAGTGTAGGTTTAGGTTTTCGGTCGAGAGTTCGCGCCCGGCGAGAGACAGGAAAAAAAAAATATTTATTAAAAAAAAAAACAGAGTTGGACTCGATAATCTGAATGCAATTGAAAAAAAAAATATTTTTTTTATTTTTATTTATAAAAATAATTGATTTCGCAAGTAATGGGCCAATCTTGGCAAATGTTAATGGGCCAATAATGGCAGCCAATATTAGAATGGTGTAACACGCCAGGCCCGGCGTATGAGTGGCCCATTAAAGGCAGCCCATTAATGGCAGAATTTCGCCATGCATCGGCCGTTGCATGGCCGTGTTGTAGTCTCCTACACGGGTAGCCTCTACAACAAAATTTTTCAGAGGCAGTCGATTTGTGCAAGACTCTAGAACAGAGAGAGATGCCTCTGCGATCTCTGGCAATCTCTGAAAAATCTCTATTCTGTCTCTGAAAGTCTCTACGATTTTTAACTTTGAAAATAATTAATTTTTTTTCAAAGTTTAAAAATTACAGAGGCATGTAGAGGCAAATTTCTCGGGCAAGGTAGCAACAACTTTAACTTCTAAAATCACAGAGCCTCTCAGAGACAAATGAGAGAAGAACGGTGTACACTGAGAAAAAAAATTGCTACAGTTTAGCAAATTTTTTCTTGGAACTTTTTTGTCTTAAGTTGAAAAAAAAAATAATTAATTTGAGAAAAAATGTCTTGTTTTGAGAAAATATTTTTTTTCAATTTGAGACAAATTATTTTTTTTTTTTTTAAATATAGAATTAATTTAAGAAAACTTGTGATAAACTTAAGGATATTTTGTCTTTTGATTTGAGGAAAAATTTGCAAAAAACAAAGTCAATCATATATTTTTTTTCTTTACTACATAGATATATAGATTCAACTTATTTCAATTAGAGTCTGTATTTTATAATAAATTAAACTACATCACCACTTAACTTTTTTTTGTTATTTGTCTAAAAAAAAAAAATAAAATAAACTTTATTCAAACAAATGTTTAATTAAGACGTCAAGTTTATTATATATTCAATAAATAATATATGTGAAAGAAGGTCATTCTTAATGAGGATGAAAATTTTCTGTCTTTCAAGTTAACGTGCGATGGCTTAGGGGATAACACACTGGCATTTGGAATATAGGTTTAGATAGGTTTTTAGGGAGATAGGTTCGAATCGCGCTTGGGACACAGTGATTTACAAAAAAAAAAAACTATGATATAAACAAAAAACGGAATGAAGTTCTCAGTGAACGAAAAATAATAATTTTTTTTTTTTTTTTAATTAAAAAATGTATTTTTTCAACTTTTGATTATTTATTAATTTAAGTTGAGACAAAAATCATTCAAGTTGAGAAAAAAACATATTTAAGTTGAGTGAATAATGATATAAATAGAGCAAATTTTGATTTTATTTTAGCAAATTTTCTCTCAACTTGATCGCTCGCTGCTTCAAATTGAATGACTCGTCTTTCAAATTAAGGTATATGTCATTTTATTTTAGCAAATTGTTTCTCAAATTGATTGTTTGTTGCTTTGATTTGATTGTCAAGTGATTTTAATTAACAAATATTTTACATAAAAAAAAACAATACTGTTTTGAATTGAGGCATATATTATTTTATTTTAGCAAATTTTCTCTCAACTTGATCGCTCGTTGCTTTAAATTGAATGACTCTTCTTTCAAATTGAGGGTTATGTGATTTCATTTTAGCAAATTTTTTCTCAAATTGATCGTTTGTTGCTTTAATTTAATTCTCAAGTTATTTTAATTAATAAATATTTTACATAAAAAAAGGCTTAGGGTTAGTTTTACACATTGAAAGTGTACACAATGATTATATACACATTATTTTACACAGTAAATATATACTCATTTTTATTTTACACAATCTTTTTGTACACAAAATAGTTTTACAGATAAATATTTTACACATTTAAATTTACACATAATAATTTTACACATAATAATTTACACTAAATAGTTTTACACATAAATATTTTACACATTTAATTTTATACATAATAATTTTACACATAATAATTTACACTAAATATTTTACACATAAATATTTTTACATAATTATAACAATATATTTACATAAATATTTATACAATTTACACAATATTTTAATATTTACACAGCATAGTTTTACACATAATAATTTACGCATTATTATTTTACACATAATTATTTTACACATTAAAATACACATATAAATTACGCAAATTAATTATATATTACATATTTATTTTAAAGGTAAAATTTTTACAGATAAAAAGCGTACACGGATTAGTTTTACACGGGGGTAATTTTTCTTTACACGAGCATTTCTTTTTTATCGACGCAACCTGGGGAATTTCGTGAAGGCATTTCACGTGTTAAAAAGTCTCTAGGTTGCGTCGATAGAGAAGAAATGCTCGTGTAAAAAAAAATTACCCCCGTGTAAAACTAATCCGTGTACGCTTTTTATGTGTAAAACTTTTACCTTTAAAATAAATATGTGTAATATATTTAATTAATTTGCGTAATTTTTATATGTGTAATTTTTAATGTGTAAAATAATTATGTGTAAAATAATAATGCGTAAATTATTATGTGTAAAACTATGCTGTGTAAAATTAAATGTGTAAAATATTTATGTGTAAAACTAAATGTATAAAATATTTATGTGTAAAATATTTGGTATAAATTATTATGTGTAAAATATTTATATGTAAAATTAAATGTATAAAATATTTATGTGTAAAATATTTAGTGTAAATTATTATGTGTAAAATTATTATGTATAAAATTAAATGTGTAAAACTATTTAGTGTAAATTATTATGTGTAAAATTAAATGTGTAAAATATTTATGTGTAAAACTATTTTGTGTACAAAAAGATTGTGTAAAATAAAAATGTGTATATATTTACTGTGTACAAATAATGTGTAAATAATCATTGTGTACACTTTCAATGTGTAAAACTAACCCTAAGCCTAAAAAAAATCAATATTGTTTTGAATTGAGGGTTATGTCATTTCATTTTAGCAAATTTTCTCTCAGCTTGAACGCTTGTTGCCTTAAATCGAATGACTTGTCTTTCAAATTGCGGTATATGTCATTTTTTTTTTGCAAATTTTTCCTCAAATCAAAAGACAAAATATCCTTAAGTTTATCACAAGTTTTCTTAAATTAATTCTATATTTTTAAAAAAAAAAAATAATTTGTCTCGAATTGAAAAAAAATATTTTCTCAAAACAAGACATTTTTTCTCAAATTAATTTTTTTTTTTTTTCCAACTTAAGACAAAAAAGTTCCAAGAAAAAATTTGCTAATATGAAGAAAATTTTTTTTCAATAACAGCAATTTTTTTTCTCAGTGTATAAGCTAAATACAAATTAAACAACCGTGTTACCCATAGTCGAAATAGCCGTGTGTGTTAAGTCCCATGTTTAGTAATCGATAAGTTGAGGGTTCGCGTCCGTCCAGAGGTAATTAATTTAGGTCACTTTTTCTGTGTAATTCTGTCTTCCATCCATAGAATCAGTCTCTCGTCGTCATACATATGTATAGTAATAATAAAATCAAGTCTAAAAAATTAATGTTGTTAATTTTTCTTTTTTTTTAATTTATAATAATATTTATTAATTAATTAATAATTAATATACATAGTTATCCTTTTTATATAGTCTAACGGAATGACCACTGGCCAGGATTGAATCTAAAATAGAGACTCGATTGCAGAGGCAATCATCTCTGTATCACGCAGATAATATTTTAGAATTTGTCAGAGGCTATTGTCTCTGATCAAGAGGCTTGCACCAGCCTCTGAACTACCTCTAATTTGGCCACTTTAGAGACAGAGTTTAGAGGCTGCAGAGTTTTCAGAGGCTGTTTTCAAAGACATAATTTCATCTCGGGCGTCATAAGTTTTTTCTATAACCCAATGTAATTTTTAGGCTAGACTATTCTAACTTTTAAATTTGGCTTCGGTGAAAATTTCTTTATGAGTTGTAATTTTTTATCTGATCATAGCAAAAAAAAAAAAAAAAACATTATATAACTTGCTATGGTACATTTTTATTTTTCAAGACAAAAATTGTTTTTTTTTGTTAACATGATAGTAAATATTTTAATAGTCAGAAGATAGACCCTGGATGACATGGCACCATAGTAAAATTTGCTGAAAGATTTTCCCCGTGCAATAACCGAAAAAGTTTGTAAATGGAATGATAAAAAGATCTCGATGGTAGACATTTGTTTTTAATTTTTACTACTAAAACTTGAAATAATCACTCATGTTTAGAGTTAATTATTTAAAATACAAAATGGGATAAAATTCTTCAGTTATATTTAACTCTAAACATTAAAACTTTTAACCCAACGTAAACGAAGACCTCTAATTCTAATTATTTTTTTTACTAAATTCATTGTAAAAAAAAATTGTTTTTACCAATTTCACAAAAAACTGATATTTTTTCATTAAAATCATTTAGAAAATTTCGGTGAAAAGTTTTTAAGTTATGAAAATCCAAAGATAGTGATCAGTTTATCGATAAACGAACATCAATTTATGTTTTATCGTTAACAAGCAAAGGAGCCGTCATTGACCCTTATCGCTTTACTGTACCTGGTTAAAATTACTACAGTCACTCAGAAAACTATTTACTTCATTGAATAGACGTGTTACTCGCTTTGCTCTACCCGTTGACTATGAATTTTACGTAGCCGGGACGCTTCGCGTCACCTACGTATTAGATTTGTCTACCGAAAATTGAAAAGCGCTCTCATTTCCAAAGTAATTGTCAGAGACACTTCGTGTTAGGACCAAAAGAAGCGTATTTTCGATTTCTTCAATTTGTATATTCTCGATTTTTTCTCAAATAATTATTAGAGTTGCCAGTGCCAAAAATGTTAAAAACCTTTTTTTCTTTTTTTTTTTAATTATTGAATAACTTTTTATCTGTAAGCGTGATCGATTTGCACCGACTAATTAAAAGTTTTCTTTTATTTTGATCTTTAAATCGCCGCTATTTTGAAAACGATATCTTTAAAACTCACGGAGTTATTAGAATTTTAATAGACAAATTTGATGTGGCTGTTTTTTTCCCGATTTACATTGGAACCCAACAAAATCATGTTTTGTGGAGATTCGACGCGCAGTGTTGGCAGCCCTGCTTCGTCTCACTCACACAGATGAACATATGTTTATGATAAAATTTCGTAGTGTTGTGACTAAACGACGACGTTTTATTTGAAAAAAAAAAAAAAATTACACTAATTAATAATTGCACATAACCCACCGGAGTATTGAAAATTTTAATTTTAGTTATATATGATTTTTTTGTTCTGAAGGTAGCAAAGCCTCAATTGATCATTTGAAAAAAACGACATGTACACTGCGAGAACTTCAGCTAAGAATTACGAACGTAGAAAAAAAAATTACAAATTAAATAGTAAAAACTGCGTCGCTAACAGTTCCTGGCGTCATTTGTAGGACTTATTCGTATATTGATAAATAACTTTTACTATAAAGTTTAGTAAAAATTCGGCCATTGACTACTCTACTAAGCCGTAAAATTTACTTAATTTTATTGTAATTTTTCTTTGAAAAAATGACCAAGTTTTACTATACATATTTACTATTAAAATTGAGTAGACTGAGAATATATCAAATACTGGTACTAAAATTTAGTTAATTTTATCGTAAATTTGATTTAAATGTTTGACATTTTTAACTGCTAAGTTTGGTAATTTGTGCTAGATTCATAGAGAACAGCAATCAATTCTCGGCAACATTTTTTTTTCTGTTTACACGCTCAAAACCCGAAAACTAATTGACAAATCAAAAAAGTCACACGGAGAAAAATAATTTGTAAACTTAACAAAAAAAATTGTAAAAATTACATTTTTTTTTTGTGATTGGGGAATCCGTCACATAAAATGTGTAAAAACTACAAAAAAAATATGTAATCAGATCAAAGCCAGAATTCACATTATTAAAATGTAAAATTTACATTTTTTTTCACTAAACATCAGGCTTATTGAAAAAAAATGTAAAAGTTACATTTTTTTTTAGTAAATAAGGGATTCTGCAAAAAAAAATGTTAAAATTACAATTAAAAATTGTTTTCATCGCAGAGATACAGTTTGCATAAAAAAAATGTAAAATTAACATTTTTTTTTACTAAATGACATGCTTAGTAAAAAAAAATGCAAAATGTAAATTTTTTGTTTGTAAATGGAGAGATTGTAATTGTTTCTTTGATGTGTAAACATCTTTAGGCGCGGGTTGGGTTAGAGTAAAAGGAAAAAACATAGAGTTTAGACGTCAGATCCGGTAACGGATCTGGGCAGAAATCCATTTTCTGTCAGTCTACATTGCGCCTTGCAGTGCCATGGTAATCGGTCGGTAACCGTTACCATCAGCCGTTCTGTAGTATAGATGAATTTAAATGTGCGTATTTATATATTTAATTTATTTATTATTATATATATATATGCGCCGTTGTATATATTAATATACAAGTATTGTATTTGTATTGATTAGTTATACTTGCATTTGTTAGGCGAAGTAAAGTTCATATTGTACATATATATATACATTATACATGCATATGCAAGTATTTTTCATTTACAAGATTAATATACCTATTAATATTGTTTATATGAAATAATATTTCCTGAATACAAAACATAATATTGAATTATTATACAATAATAATTTATTTATAATATTGACTAATTTTATGTTTTTAAAAAAGAGAAATAGACATTGATGACTGATGTGTTAGTTTGAAAGAGAAAATTATTATTGTAATTGTACAGAAGAATTTCAGAAGATATTATCATAACCGAGACAACATGTTTTTTTATTCGGTTTTTATAGAAAATTTTCTCACGATTACGGGAAAAATACGGAAAAAATTCCTACGAATGCGCAGTGGTTAAAAATGGAGTTGAAATATGGAAAAAACGGCTATTTATCGGTTATATATCGTGTAGCTATTGAAATAACGATTAATTCTCAAATTTAATAATGGCCATCAATGAATCTCGTCAAGTAAAAAAAATAGTCAACATAAAAAAATTCGATATCGCGAATAGTTTTCGAGTTATAATAACTTATATATTTCGATATATTAAGTTTTTTTTTGTAATATTAATAAAGGCAATCGATAAAACTCGCCGAGCTAAAAAAAAAGCCCAATAAAAATTTTTATATCTCGAATAGTTATCAAATTATCGATATTTTTTTTAAAATGTATACAATTTTTTTTTCTCAAAAAAAAAGTCGAAATTTTTGTTTTTTTTTTCAAAAAAAATGCTAATTATTGATTGTCGCATATTGTTAAGCACGAATATATATTTTTTTTTTTTGAAAATAATGAATATATCCAAGTTTTTTTTACTTGGTCGCTAGGTTTTTTACTTAGCTATATTTTTTACTTTATAGCCAAACACACAATATCTACATAATTTGACTTAGCTATATTTTTTACTTAGCTATATTTTTTACTTAGCTATATATTTTTTACTTAGCTACATCTTTTCCTTAGCTACATCTTTTCCTTAGCTACATCTTTTCCTTAGCTACATCTTTTCCTTAGCTAGTTTTTTTACTTAGCTATATTTTTTACTTAGCTATATTTATAGCCAAACACACAATACCAACATAATTTTACCAGCTATATCTTTTACTTAGCTTTATTTTTTACTTAGCTATATATTTATAGCCAAACACACAATATCTACATAATTTTACCAGCTATATTTTTAACTTAGCTATATTTTTTACTTAGCTATATTTTTTACTTTATAGCCAAACACACAATATCTACATAATTTGACTTAGCTATATTTTTTACTTAGCTATATTTTTTACTTAGCTATATATTTTTTACTTAGCTACATCTTTTCCTTAGCTACATCTTTTCCTTAGCTACATCTTTTCCTTAGCTACATCTTTTCCTTAGCTAGTTTTTTTACTTAGCTATATTTTTTACTTAGCTATATTTATAGCCAAACACACAATACCAACATAATTTTACCAGCTATATCTTTTACTTAGCTTTATTTTTTACTTAGCTATATATTTATAGCCAAACACACAATATCTACATAATTTTACCAGCTATATTTTTAACTTAGCTATATTTTTTACTTAGCTATATTTTTTACTTAGCTTTATTTTTTTACTTAGCTCTATTATATTATCAATTATGAAAAAAATTATTATTAACATTAGAAAGATATCGATAATTCGAAAACTATTCGCGCGATCAAAAAATTGTATTCGATTTTCTTTTCTCCTTGATGAGTTTAATCGACTTCCATTATTAAATAAATAAATAAAAAAAAATCGATATATCGAAACTTTAAAAAATATTATAACTCGAAAACCATTCGAGATATCGAAGTTTTTTTAAAAACATTTTCTTCTCCCCAACGATCTCTATTGATTGCCATTATTAAATTCAAGAATAATTCGTTATTTCAATAACTATACGACATATAACCGATAGATAGCCGTTTTTTTCATATTTCAACTTCATTTTTAACCACTTTGCGCATTCGTAGGAATTTTTCGTAGAAACACGCCGAAGATGTTTACACATAATAAACCCGCGAGTCTAGATGGCTCACAAAATTTTTTTTTTTTTTTTTTTTGTTTTATACGTGTCCTGACCGGGATTTGAACCTACGACTCTACCTAAACCTATTTATCCTATCTTTTAAAAGCAAGCGTCTTATCCCCTGAGCTATCGCGTGTTTATGTTGAAAAGGAAAATTTTTGTCCATATTAAGAATGACCTCCAATAACGACGAAAATGAAACTTTTTATTGATGAATTAGTAACATTGAAGAATTGACACAAAAATAAAAATTTGCACATTACAAATATTGAAAAGTCGTGTTAAGTCAATTTGTTGAAATAATTCCTTAGTCACATTAATTTCTTAGCTACATCTTTTCCTTAGCTACTTTCCTTAGCTTTTCCTTGGACCTTGGTAATTTTTTTTATAAATAAAATACATGTAAATTTATTTTTTTTAAAAAAAAAGGTCCAAGGAAAAGCAGTAGCTAAGGAAAAGATGTAGCTAAGGAATTAATGTGACTAAGGAATTAATGTGACAAAGAAATTATGTTTCAAGAATAAAATTCCTTAGCTACATCTTTTCCTTAGCTACTGCTTTTCCTTGGACATTTTTTATTTATTTTATAAATAAAATACATGTAAATTTATTTTCAAAAAACAAAAATGTCCAAGGAAAAGCAGTAGCTGGGAAAATATAGAAGCAGGAATTGATGTGACTAAGGAATTATATTCTTGAAACATAATTTCTTTGTCACATTAATTCCTTAGCTACATCTTTTCCTTAGCTACTGCTTTTCCTTGGACTTTTTTTATTTATTTTATAAATAAAATACATGTAAATTTATTTTCGAAAAACAAAAATGTCCAAGGAAAAGCAGTAGCTAAGGAAAAGATGTAGCTAAGGAATTAATGTGACTAAGGAATTATATTCTTGAAACATAATTTCTTTGTCACATTAATTCCTTAGCTACATCTTTTCCTTAGCTACTGCTTTTCCTTGGACATTTTTTATTTATTTTATAAATAAAATACATGTAAATTTATTTTCAAAAAACAAAAATGTCCAAGGAAAAGCAGTAGCTAAGGAAAATATGTAGCTAAGGAATTAATGTGACTAAGGAATTATATTCTTGAAACATAATTTCTTTGTCACATTAATTCCTTAGCTACATATTTTCTTTAGCTACTGCTTTTCCTTGGACATTTTTTATTTATTTTATAAATAAAATACATGTAAATTTATTTTTGAAAAACAAAAATGTCCAAGGAAAAGCAGTAGCTAAGGAAAAGATGTAGCTAAAGAATTAATGTGACTAAGGAATTATATTCTTGAAACATAATTTCTTTGTCTTTTTAATTCCTTAGCTACATCTTTTCCTTAGCTACTGCTTTTCCTTGGACATTTTTATTCATTAATAATAAAATAATATGTATTTTGTTTATTGAATAAATAAAATATCCAAGGAAAATCAGTAGTTAAAGAAAAGATGAATGACTTTCTCACGCACACATGTTTTTTACCAGGCTTCCGAGAAATTAGACAACCTCAATTTTTTACAATAAAAAAATGTAAAATCTACCTCTTATATTTGTTAATTTCTATAAACTTATTTTTTCAATATACTTTACAGTTTTTAGATGTAAAATTTGCATTTTATTTTTGTGTCTTTTTTTTTTTTTCTGAATTACAATTAAAAGCTGCAGATTTTACCAAAAAAATATCTAAAATCGTTAATGTTTATTTTCTTTGTTTTTTTCACCGCATTTATTTGTAATATTCGCATTTTTCAAAGATATATTTCAAATTCATTTTAAGTAAAAAAAAAAAATCAATTTTTAACATTTTTATCGTTAAATTTCACCTAATAAAAATGTAAAATTTACAAAAAAAAAATGTTTATTCAGTTTTGTTTTAAAAAATGTAAATCTAACCAAAGAAAATGTAAATTTTTAAATAAATTGTGTCGGATTCCTCAATCGCAAAAAAAAAATGCAAAATTTACAAATTATTTTTCTCCGTGCATTTTTCGATAAATTGGTTAGAAATAAATTACCAATAATAGACGACGTCTTAATTGATTTTTCCGGAAAATTTTATTTAGAAAAGTTTAATACCTGTTATATGATAGCCCTATACACCCATAACACGTTACACCTACTTCCTACCATTCTAATGGTCACCTGTCTACAGGTAAGCCAGGTAAAAAAGAATATTTTTTTTTAATGCATTTTAAATATAATAAAAAAAACCTTACCATTTTAAGAATTGTTAAAGAGATTAAAAAAATTATTAAAAATTAAATTGAATTGTAGAGTAATGCGGTATGGGTGGGGATTACAGAGTGGCGCTTTACTTTACAATTCAATTTAACTTTTAATAATATTTTTAACTTAAAAAAAAAAAGTCATTTTATCGAAAAATTTTTTAAATAAAAAGTGTTAGTTTTGATGTAAAAAACTTTTTGGTATAAAATAAAAATATAGGATCCATTTTAAAAAACTATGTTCATACCTGAAACTCCGTCAACTTTTACTTGAATCATTTTTCAATTCGAGCCATATATGTATTTCGAGAAAAATCCATTATCAAATTAAAATGGGACAGTCTGTATATTCATTTCGTTATTTAAAAAGAAAATACCATTTCTGCTTCTTTAGGGATTTAAGTTGGTCCGTTTTTCTCGATAAAATCACATTCATATTTTTGATCACATTATGTGATTTCTTTATTGATCACATTGATAGAATAATCACATAATGTACAAAATATACATATTACATTTGTATATATATATATATATATATTTGTTGAATGGCTACTTTGGTGACATCTTTTTTTTTGTTCTGAAATCAATGAAGGACATCACAATGAATAGTGTCTTTTCGAAAAAAATTAAATATACTCATTTTTTCTAGAGATACGGGCAATAAAGCATAATGTGTCTACTTTGGTGACACTAGTCAGTAAGTGGTGTGGCTACTTTGGTAACATTTTCTATGTCACCAATCAAGCCAATTCTCCTATTACATATACATACTGATGTCACGAAAGAAGCCACATGTTATATAATAATGAGTTTATACGAATAAATATATTAATTGTCTAGATTCGTGACTTTTTTTATACAAAACATCAAAGTCCACGAAATTATGTTCAGATTTATATAATTAAAGTTTAGGTGAATGAATTTTACTAGTATTGATTTGAAAAACGTTAAAACTAGTGTTTGACGAAAAATACGTATTATCTTCAAATTTTGTCTTGTATTTGTCGTATGTTTTCCGTAGTAACGTACGAGTTTCCGAACATCTATTTTCTATAGTTTTTTACTTTTTTTCTCAATTATTGCATGGGTCAGGGTCAGATAATGTTGAAACGAGTGTCTCGGAACGAATCTTAGCAGTTTTGAGGCTTATTCATGTGATTTCAGTTTTTCTACTGTCACCAATCTATCCACTTGACAGGAATTTTTAGTTTCGTCTCGTCAAACTGAAAAATAGAAACTTTCTCATAACTAACTGTCCAAGAGACTTGAAGATTCCAGACAGGTTACATTCGAATCGAGCGTATGGAATATGACAGAGAATATCTAATTCGAGTCAATAACTGTCGTGTAGTCTTCGTTTTTGTCGTAAGTTTTTTACAGTAACGTACGAATTTCTGAAACGTTATTTTTCCATAGTTTCTGATTTTTTTTCTCAATTATTGCGCCGGTCACGGTCAAAAAATGTTAAGACCAGTGACTTAAAAAGAATCTAAGCAGTTTTTAAGCTGATTGACGTGATTCCTGTTTTTTCACTGTCACCAATCTAGCCACTTGACTGGATTTTTGAGTTTCGTCAAGTCAATCTGTAAAACAGGAGCTTCCTAATAACTAACGGTCTCGAAAACTTAATGCTTCCAAGTAAGTTATATACGGATCTGTCGTATGAAATATGGAAGAAAGCATCTAGTTTCAGTCAACGAACGTCCTGTATTTTTTGTTTTCGTCGTATGTTTTCCATAGTAACCTACGGATTACCGAAACGTTAATTTTCGATAGTTTCGCGTTTATTTTCTCAATTATTGCTCGGGTCAGGGTCAAGAAATGTTGAGAACAGTGACTTAGAAAGAATCTCAGCAGTTTTTAAGCTGATTGACGCGATTCCTGTTTTTATACTGTCACCAATCTAGCCACTTGACATAATTTTTAAGTTTCGTCCAGTAAAACTGTGAAACAGAAACTCCCTAATAACTAACTGTCTAAGAAAATTAAAGCTTCCAGAAAAGTTATATTAGGATCGGGGTATGGAATATGACAGATAATGTCTAGTCCTAGTCAATGAACGTCGCTTATTCTTTGTTATTGTCGTATGTTGTCCATAGTAACGTACGAATTTCCGAAACGTTAATTTTCCATAGTTTCTGAATTTTTTCTCAATTATTGCTCAGGTCGGGGTCAAGAAATGTTAAAACCAGTGACTCGGAAAGAATCTCAGCAGTTTTCCAGCTGATCCTGTTCTTTCACTGTCACCAATCAAGCCACTTGACTGGATTTTTAAGTTTCGTCCAGTCGGACTAAAAAACAGAAACCACCTGATTACTAACTGTCCAAGAAACGTAAAGCTTCTAGACAAGTTGTATTCAGATCAGGCGTATGGAATATGACATAAAATATCTAATTCTAGTCAGTGATTGTCTGGTATTCTTTGTTTTCGTCGTATGTTTTCCATAGTAACGTACGAATTTCCGAAACGTTATTTTTCCATAGTTTCTGGTTTTTTTTCTCAATTATTGCTCAGGTCGGGGTCAAGAAATGTTAAGACCAGTGACTTAGAAAGAATCTTAGCAGTTTTTAAGCTGATTGACGCGATTCCTGTTTTTTCACTGTCACCAATCCAGCCACTTGACAGGATTTTTAAGTTTCGTCCGGTCGAACTAAAAAACAGAAACCACCTGATTACTAACTGTCCACGTAACATAAAGCTTCTAGACAAGTTGTATTCGGATCAGGCGTATGGAATTAGACATAAAATAACTAATTCTAGTCAATGAACGTCTTGTATTCTTTGTTCTCGTCGTATGTTTACCATAGTAACGTACGAATTTCCGAAACGTTAATTTTCCATAGTTTCGCGTTTTTTTTTCTCAATTATTGCTCAGGTCAGGGTCAAGAAATGTCAAGATCAGTGAATTAGAAAAAATCTCAGCAGTTTTTCAGCTGATTGACGCGATTCCTGTTTTTTCATTGTCACCAATCCAGCCACTTGACAGGATTTTTAAGTTTCGTCCAGTCGGACTAAAAAACAGAAACCACCTGATTACTAACTGTCCAAGAAACGTAAAGCTTCTAGACAAGTTGTATTCAGATCAGGCGTATGGAATATGACATAAAATATCTAATTCTAGTCAGTGATTGTCTGGTATTCTTTGTTTTCGTCGTATGTTTTCCATAGTAACGTACGAATTTCCGAAACGTTATTTTTCCATAGTTTCTGATTTTTTTTCTCAATTATTGCGCAGGTCAGGGTCAAGAAATGTTAAGACCTGTGACTTAGAAAAAATCTAAGCAGTTTTCAAGCTGATTGACGTGATTCTTGTTTTTTCACTGTCACCAATCTAGCCACTTGACATGATTTTTAAGTTTCGTCCAGTCAAACTGTGAAACAGAAACTCCCTAATAACTAACGGTCTAAGAAACTTAATGCTTCCAGGCAAATTATATTCGGATCTGTCATATGATATATGAAAGAAAACATCTAGTTCTAGTCAACGAACGTCGTTTATTCTCAGTTTTTGTTATAAGTTTTTCATAGTAACGTACGAATATCCGAAACTTCAGATTTTCATAGTTTTTGACTTTTTTTTTAATTATTGCTCGGGTTAGTGTCAAATCTTAAAACCAGTGACCAAGAACAAATCTTCGCAGTTTCAAAGCCGATTCACGTGATTTCTGTTTTTTTACTGTCACCAATCTATACAACTCATGGGATTTTCGAATTTCCGTTAGACAAACTGAAAAAAAAAACTCACCGATAATAATCAAAAAACAGAAAGCTTCTAGAAAAGTTGTATTCCGATAAAGCTGGGTAAGTTTGACAGAAAATCTTGAGTATTAGGCAACAAAAATCGTGTATTTTTCGTTTTTTTGGTGATTACCGGGACTGTCATAATGTTTCTCTCATCACGAAAATCATTGTTATCATTTAATACACACATCAGTAATTAAATGTTACCAAACTAGCCGGACGGTATATACTGGCTAGTTTCGTAACTGTCACCAATTAGTACAATTGGTCACGAAGTGTACAGTTTCGTGACTTACCTTGTTAACAGTGAATAATTCATAGATATGATGTCTACATAGTATTTTCCGATATACAATACTTCTTGATAATGTTTCCGATCGATTTAAATGACGTTATATTGTTCCAATGTGATTTAAAATCTTTTAATTGAAATTACTAAATCTTTTAGCTTTTTTACCATTATTTTGTCTTTATATTCATTTTTAATATTTCTAACTTCTTTAATTATAATCGTTATCGGTTAAATAAACTATAAAAGTCATCTTGAATGTTTGTAGTTCATTAACTACACAATTATTAAGGTTTCTCACTATTTCTGATAAAGTGGCTCTTTTCGTGACAGTCACCAAAGTAGACAAATCGTACGATGTTAGATTGGTGACGGTCACCAATCTAGCCAAGAGTCACCAAAGTAGCCACTTGACTCCTAAAATCGTCACCAAAGTAGCCACTAGACAGATATATTACAGTTTTTCTGCATATATAAAAAAAAAAAAAAAAAACATATTTATTTTCACTGTGTGTCCTATAAATATTACTTCGATTTAGAAAATAAATAAATTGACAATTTGATGTCATTTCGCGTGAAATTCACTTCATAACATAGTAATACTTTGGTTGTTGGCATCTGGTATAATTTCATGAAAAATTCTTTCAGTTCAGATAACAGGATTTTAAGTCAGAAAGCACCTGAAAATGGGCCGCTTTTCATATATATGCATAATATTGTATGATATATAATATTATATGAATAATATAAAAAAATTTATATTCATAAAAACATGTTTACTGATGAATCTTAGTAGTTTGCATCCAAAAATCTGTTTTGTCAACAAATTTTTCATAAATACGAATTTGATTTTAAAAAGTTGTAGACATGAATGTATCTTGGGAAATATCATAACTATTAAATTCATAAAAAACACAAAAAAAAGGGTTGTTTGACCAGTTTTGCCTGGATAAACTGTATGCAACAGGCTGAAAAAGCATTTAACCGCTAGCAAATCAATGAAACACGGGTAAAGCATTCGTCGGCCGTGACCTTGTTTTCCAAATACCTTCTGATTAGAGTGATCGTGCTCATGGCACACCTTCACCATTCTATACGATGTGCTTGGTCTTGATTGCAAATAAAAATAGCACAAAATCTCATAAATACAAGATCATCCATCCGGTTGTGGTAGTGGTCATTAAGAAACTCAATATATTTAAACTTTTGATATAAAAACATATTTACACAAAAACTTATACCAGGTAGAAATTAGAGTCAATTTGACGTCACTTTTTGACTTCTCACGTTAATTTGATATGAGAAGTCAAAAAATTGACTCTTATTTCTACCTGGGTAATTGTTGACTATTTTTTTTAAATATTCATTTTATAAAGTACATAAATACTTATCTATTTATTTAATTGTTAATAAATAGTAGTGAAAGTTTTGTCTAATAATGTAAGCAAAATAAAGAAAGAAAAATTTAAAAGAAATTGATGATAGAAAAACCCTATGCAATAAAAGAACGCAAAATTAATTTAATAATTTATTTGAATCACGAAATTTTGAAGGAGAAACTTTTTTCTCTATTATTGTTATAAATATCAATTTATCTTTCTATACTTCATAATATTTACAAAACTATTTATACAATTAACTTACAAAAATATTAATATAACTGGCCACGTGGATAAAAAAAAATATTTACAATTATTAGAATTATAATTCATAGATCAGTACATTTTTTTTACTAATAATGTATTATACTATATTTCTTTAAAAATCAATTTCCTAATATTTCTTTTGACCATGATAGGCTAAATTTTGACCAAATGAAACGCCATCAGAATGATAATCAGTTGCATCATCATCATCATAACTATTTTGATGTACTGGATACCCATGGGTAACAGTTTCTGTGTGGTGTGAATAAGAGCCGAGACCATTCTTTGTGTAAACTGGTGGTTGATAATTGCTCATTATCGGTTTGCACAGTTTGAAAAATCCAATTAAAGCAGGTATTACAATTGCCATGAATCCTAAGAATTTTTTTAATGATGCAAAACTAAGTATCAAAGGTAGGAAGAGTAATAATTTGAGTTTGAATAATTTCAAAACTATCAACATTGGGATCAATAGTTCCCTCAAACGATGCCGTGCTAAGAGATAAAACAAACGAACGAAAATTCAAATTAAATATATACATATATATTAGACCTATTCAAAAAAAAAAAATATTTTTTTTTTTGGCCTCCAGTGCATGAAAATTTTTGTTCTCAATGAAAATGACAAAATAGATTAAAAATTTTTTTTTTCCGATTTTTATTGAAACGTCACAACGGCATAATTGGTTTTTATTGGAATAAATCACGACCAAAGCGCGGTGTCAACTGAAAACAGTCACAACTTGGCCAAATTTAAAGATATAGACGTTATATTGTGCTTGTTTTAAAGGTTATTAAAAACTCTACAACTAATTCCTAATGATCTTTTATGCTACTATTTCCGTTTTATTCGAAAAACAGACAATTGTCGTTACCAAATGCTACTTTTTGAATTAATTGGTAATTACATTGCATATAAGTATTTTGTTTATAACGATAATCTTTAAGAAAAAATTGCATTTTCAAGGTCTTTAAAGGAGGAACATATTACATCCTATTACTTTTTTTGTCATATTAATATTTAATTATAAATGAACCGTAAGTAGATCAATATAACATTTTTTACTTACTGAAAATTAAAAAAAAAAATTGATAAGCTGGCATAACTTTTTCATTTATTATGTAATCCTGATTGAGTAAGGCCTAGAGTTACGAGCTATTCATGTGCTAATTATGTGTGTAAAGAAAAAATTTATTTATAAATGGCGCTGAAATGCCGCGTCTAAGATAGCGTCTCGAATCTCTTGATTCAGGGATGATTCGGGTTCCAAGGTCTCAACATGAATAAATAATTAAAAATAATACGAAATTTGATATAATTTATTAGAAATTATTAATTAAGTATTAATATACCCCAAAGAAGTCACAAATATGAAAAAACATCCCTCTGGAATAAGTAACATCGTATTTAAAGAGAACAAATTCAAGGGTTGTTGGCTAAATAATTTTTTGTCTATGATGGGGTTGAGCCATCCTCGTAATTTTTTTTTTTACTAAATTGTTTAGGATTAAAGCTAGTTTAGGAAAAAATGGGAATTTTTGAAATGGTCAAAAGGGGGTAGGGGGTGGATTTTAATTGTTTTTATTTTTCTTAATATCAGAAGCTGACGCCCTCTGCGGCAAAAGACAGAGAGAAAAGGAATTCAAATTTGTAATTATCGCAATCAAAAAACAATTAAAATCCACCCCCTACCCTCTTTTGATCATTTCGAAAATTCCCATTTTTTTTCCTAAACTAGCTTACACCCTAAACAATTGAATAAAAAAAAAATTACGAGGATAGCTCTATTTTAATAATAATAGATTATAAAAGATAAGGGCTGGGCCCAAGAAAACCCCTATGTTCTCTGTACTTTAAATTTCTGGACGCTAGCTTAGACGCCAATTTCAGCGCCATTATTTATAATAAATTTTTTTTTTATCAATAATTATGCTAGCTTCTAACGAAAGCTCGCACAAATTTTTCATTTATTATTCGACACAAATAAATTAGGAAATTATGAGCTACTTACGAGCTACTTATAGGGGTAAAAAAAAATTTATTTAACATAATTTTTTTTTTTATCAACAATTATGCTAGCTTTTATCGTAAGCTAGCATAACTTTTTTATTAGTCATGTAATTCTGATCAAGTAAGGCTTAAAATTTGAAAGAAAAAAAAATAATTATAAATAAATTCTTTTGTTTACACACATACTGAGCTCGTAAATAGCTCATAATTTAGGGCCTTACTTGATTGGTATCGAATAATTATCAAAAAAGTTGCGCTAGCATAATTGTTAATAAAAAAAAAAACTTATTATAAATAAATTTTTTTTACACCTATAAGTAGCTCGTAAATAGCTCATAATTTAGGGCTTTCCTTGATTTCTGTCGAATAATAAATATTCGTTGAAAGCTAGCATAATTATTGATAAAAAAAAATTTATTATAAATAAATTTTTTTCTTTACACACATAATTAGCACATAAATAGCTCGTAACTTTAGGCCTCACTCAATCAGGATTGCATAATAAATGAAAAAGTTATGCCAGCTTATCAATTTTTTTTTTTAATTTTCAGTAAGTAAAAAATATTATATTGATCTACTTACGGTTCATTTATAATTAAATATTAATCTGACAAAAAAAGTAATAGGATGTAATATGTTCCTCCTTTAAAGACCTTGAAAATGCAATTTTTTTTTAAAGATTATCGTTATAAACAAAATACTTATATGCAATGTAATTACCAATTAATTCAAAAAGTAGCATTTGGTAACGACAATTGTCTGTTTTTCGAATAAAACGGAAATAGTAGCATAAAAGATCATTAGGAATTAGTTGTAGAGTTTTTAATAACCTTTAAAACAAGCACAATATAACGTCTATATCTTTAAATTTGGCCAAGTTGTGACTGTTTTCAGTTGACACCGCGCTTTGGTCGTGATTTATTCCAATAAAAATCGGAAAAAAAAAATTTTTAATCTATTTTGTCATTTTCATTGAGAACAAAAATTTTCATGCACTGGAGGCCAGAAAAAAAAATATTTTTTTTTTTTGAATAGGTCTAATATATATATATATATATATAAACAAAAAAATATCTGATTCAAATTTTTTTTATGAATTGAAGAACTAAATAATAATAAAAATAATATAATCTTACAAAAAAGAGAATCTTTTTTATTCTCTAGTGTATCAATCTCATCCGCAATCTCATCCAAAAACCTTGGTGCATAAACCTCGATTCCTCTCATTCTTGGAGGTGGTACATCTGTTTTAACAACAGATGTTTTTATAAAACTATCTGTTTTTTCAACAGAGAACTCCATTGATTGATCCAACTCAAATTTGTTCGATCTAAAAATATGTCAAAAGTTCACTGAATTATCTATTGTCAAAATATGAATAAATTTCTTTCACTCAACATTTGCTACATTAGCCATGAAATACAATTATTCTTTTGAGGTCTGAGATAAAAAGTGCCTGATTTATTTTGTTGAGAAGAACACAAAATTTCTTTTAAATTTGGTCGAAAATCATGGTACCCTTCGAGTTACACACAAAACTACGTCTCACTTCTTTATTTATATATAGATACGTTAATAGGATGATAATAAAATAGTTGCCTCGAAAAAACTTGGAAAAAGGTACATAATTTTCAACCAAAAAACAATCAATAAAAGTCACTTAGTAGCCAAGCCATCAAGAAATTATTATAAATATTATATATTACCTTACTGAACCTGAGTACTGGTACGGTTGACGATAAATTTCAAATACAAAATTTTTTCTTAAAAAAGCATCTTTTACATTTTTGCTATAAAACTGTTCGGGCTGATCAAACAAATTAATAATTAATCCGATCAGCCTGGACTTGAAACACTCCACTAGATCACCATTTTTGCATTCTTGACTCATTGTTTGAATATTAAGCCCAATCAAATTAAAAAAATTTTTCATCTGACGGCTTTTTTTCAGAGATGAATTTTCTTCCATTAGAATATACTGATACTGATTAACAGAACTGTCTGAAAAAAGCATTGACATAATAAATATAGCTTTTTCATAAATAATAAAAATATTCTTCTGGTTTCAACAAAAAAAAAATCGTTGGCAAGGTAGAAATTATTTATCAGCTATGGATCGTAATGAAACATTTTACAAACCACGATTCACTGGTAAAGCTGCATCCTCGAAGGTAACTGCGAATACTGACACAGTTGCTGACAATCCAAGACTCAAGGTACACAACATCCATAGCAACGCTTGCATGACCAATGTTCATCAAGTTCTCGGACAAAAGTTTTTCTTCTGAAAAATAAAAGTTGATTCAGTCATTTACAATTACAAAAAATTCTGATCGAAGCGATATAATATCAAAAGACTCGGTAAGGTCTCGCTTCAAATTTTTCTCTGATATTTGCAGTGGTGGAAAACGCGCCAGGGGTTAAGACATGTCTAACGCGGGGTAAAAGTAGATTATTACAATATCCGTACAAAATCTTTAATTTTTTAATAATTTTTAGAAATTTATTTAAAAATGTAGATATTATTTTGAAAAATAGAAAATTTGACGTATTACATCTTTGTATATAGGATATATGACATGTATCTGGCAACATCGATCTTTGACATTGAGAAGCTAATTCCTATTTTATCGACACAAAATATTGCATACACATTTCTTTTAAGTTGGCTGACATCTAAATAATGCGACGGTGCTGCATAAATAAATTCAAAGAAAATATATCAATAAACATTTTGTTATTATAAAATAAGTTCAAATATTGAGAAAACAATGTTTTATGACCGATTCAAAAATAAAAATTTCAATTCTCTGGCGTTGGCATCAACACTTTATAATGTATGAGTAATAGAACTTATTCCCTCTACGGAATTCTAAAAACCGCGTTGAACATGTGTTCTAAGTCAGGGGTCAATGACGTCATAATTTTTTGTTTATTTTATACCTTGCTAATTATTGGTTGAAAAAAAAAAAAAAAACGAAGGGTCAATCGTTCTGGTTTTTCATGTATACACCAAATTTCAATAATTCAGGAATTCTGAATTACTTCAAATATTTCACTAGATTACATGAAGTCTTGAATTATCGAATATAATTTCTTGTTCTAACATAGATGTATTAAGTACAGTGAACAAAATAAACTAATGATGAATGAAAATTCATCCTTGAAAAAACATATATGGAATAAAAAATTTATATAACTTGGTGAAAATGTATGTTTAATGTAAACTCATTTTTAATATGCAAATATCTCAGTTATACGTGTACAGTAATTTAGTGACCTTGGTCCTTCCGGTGTAGGAGAACACAACGTTGGCAAACAAGCAACGGTCCTTAAGTTCTGCCAAAGCTAGGGGCACCCAGGGAAAAATCATCAGATCAAATCAGATCTGACCAGATAAGGATTATTGGACAATTTCAGATCTGACTTGATCTGGGTAAAAATTTATTAATTTAATAAAAATAATTTCAAATTAGTCAATGCTCGATTGAAGAATATGGTTTTTCTTCTTATAGTTTTAATGAAATACAATTAAGAATTCTATATTTTTATGATATTGACATCACTCGGACTTGAACTCAATGCTTCTTGTGTGAAATTCCACAGCCTTACTACTTAACCACGACAGTGATTATAAAACGTAAGAAAAATTTGTCTTCTTAATCATTCATTCGCCCGTGATCTAGTTTGATCTAAGTGCAGATCAAGTTTTATCAAACTAGATCTAGTCAAATCTAAACAGATCAAGTTTGATCTAGTCAGATCTGATCAGATCAAATCTTATCTGAGCCAGATCAAATCAGATCAAATTAGATCTAAGACGATTTTTCCCTGGGCATCTATGTCTCAGCCAAAGCTTGGCCTATGCATGGTTGTCTATCATTGGGCAGGATGGCCATGAATTAAAACCATGCCTTGGCAGTACAATAATAGGCTAGTCGTTTACCAACCTCTATACACTAAACTGAAAATTCTCATAACAAATCATTGAATTGTTATTTAATTCAACAGAATAAATAAAAACGTAGGTGCATAAATAAAATAGTAAAGTATTGTTTATATATATTTATTCTTTTTCTTATAAAAAAAAGAACTTGAATAGTGAATCAATCTAACCCTGAAAACTACATGAAACTTTTTTTTATAAATGCAATAATAATAATAATATTCTGGTTTATGACTGTCTGACTTTTTTTTGAAATGGTATTTAAAAGAGTTTGAACAACACTTAATTGTCTTATCATTTTCTTCAAATTTCTGAAGTAGGTTTATGAAATAGTTATCTATTTTACGCCAAAATTTTAAAAGTCTATCTCAGCTAGTAAAAAAGTTATTGATGTTTAAAGTCAACAACTTTTAACATGTATGCTAACGCCAGAAAGCAAGAATGTTAAAAAAGAAACAACATATCTCAAATTTTCGCAATGTTGTCTTTACAGTTAAAATAAAAACTGCTTTTCTGAAATTTCAAAATCTTACAAAAATTACTATCTGGTGTTGCAATGTAATTGTAGACCAATCACAGCGTTTACAAGTGTTTCATTTTTCAATATTATTGATACACGGAG
The DNA here is from genome assembly GCF_014905175.1 of Aphidius gifuensis. Lineage (NCBI taxonomy): Eukaryota > Metazoa > Arthropoda > Insecta > Hymenoptera > Braconidae > Aphidius > Aphidius gifuensis. The sequence continues at coordinate 12,735,212 of NC_057793.1, forward strand.
AGAAATCCGCAGCAAATAATGCTGTAGAGTATCAAACAAATTTTACTGTAGTCTACTGGAAATTGAGAAGTTGCGTGGGGAGGTCACCAGGATCGACTAGATTAAATGAAATTAAATAAAACCTTATTATTTAAACATCAGAATAAAAATGTAATGTGTTTATTAATTTAAAAAAAATAAACCATTTTATAATTTTCATGTGTATTTTTATTTAAATTCATGAATAAAATAAAAACAATAAACTTTTTTAGAAGAGGTTAGGAACACACTTGATTTCCAATAAATATTCGTGTCATCGGGCGGGAAAACCTGCTGTACACTACAGTAATTTCTGGCATAAAGTATACCATTAACTCGAGACTTCCAAAAATTCCGGTAGACTACAGTAAAAAATTTAGATGAAATATAATAATAATCATTATAATAAGTGGGAATTAGTCGCTTTAATGACGTCAGCTATGATTTTTACGATACCACTACAGTAATATTTGCTGCGGATTTCTCTCCGTATACTGTTATTATTTTCAAGTGATTTAACTAATTTAAATAATGCACATCTCAGGTAGGATCTCACAAGAGTAAACGACTGTGCCAGACTTGTTACAAGCTTGTGTTCCAAACCTTGGTGAACTAGGATGTGCCTAGCATGACACAGAGAATTTTTCCAGTTATTGCACAAGACTTGTTAGTCCAGGCTCGTACCAAGCCTGTGTCAATTGTTAATTTCAAGCCTCACACAAGGTCGGAAAGTCCAAGCTTGTGCTAAGCCTGTATTTTCGTTTTTCGGTCACTAGACAAGCACTGTTGAACCAGGCTCGTATCAAGCCCGTGTCAATTGTTATTCCCAAGCCTCACACAAGGTTAAAAATTTCAAGCTTGTGTCGAGCCTGTATTTCCAGTGACTAAACAAGCCTTGTTAATCCAGACTTGATACAAGCTTGTCTCGGTTGATTTCCCGTGGGGACTGTGTGTTGAGTCTCAATAGGATTTATTCATATAAAAATTTTTACAATCACTTTCATCAATACCCCAATGGTTGACATGATAGTGCATTGGACTTCCACGTGAGAGATCCCGGATTGAACCCGCGTCGCGTCCATAGTTTTTCGTTTAATTATTATCGCTTATTAGAATTGTTTGAATAAAAAAATAACAATGTTATAAATAATAAAGTAACAATAATAATTTATTTATATTTTTTTTAATTGTTTTCGAAAGCTTGTGGCAAGCCCGAGACACAGGCTTGTGCCAAGCTCGGAATTCTAGCCCGGGTACAAGCTTTGGACACAAGCCTTGGCACAAGGCTTGTCATCAAGTTTGTAACAGAGGCGCATCTCCAAATACTTAACAACCTTGGCACAATCGTTAACTTCTACCTGGGATGTGTCATATAGTACTATATAATATAAACGTGCGCAGCAGTGTGTATTCTGGCCGAGTTCGTCATACTGTTGTAAGGTCATGAGCCCGGTTCATGATGCAAAATGTGGTGTCATTCTTTTCTGACCAAACGATTGTTCTAAAACGAATATAAATAACGGCTGCTTCAAAATTCAAATGTCACAATTTGAGGCTAAACATGGTGTAGATAAGCGTTCAACAACTGAGTCAGCCATTAATTTTTCAGACCCAGTTCTTGAATTCAATATTCATGATAAACTTAATTTTCTATATACTATATTAAGCCATATAATTTACTTAATTTAATTGTAATTTTTCTTTAAAAAAATGACTAAATTCTAGTATATTTTTTAGTAAAATTTAGTGACTGAGATTATACCAACTACCAGTACTAGAATTTACTGAATTTCTTTGTAAAATTAATTTAAAAGTTTGCCATTCTTTACTGCTAAGTTTGGTAGTTTGTGCTAGATTCACAGAGAATAGCAATCAATTCCCGGCAACATTTTTTTTTTCTGTTTACACGCTCAAAACTCGAAAACAATAAATCTAGCTTAACCCCATATCTAGCTTCAACAGATATGCTGTAAAAATGCTTGAAATTACATGACAATTCAATCCCTACGCAAAGATATTTTATGAAAATTTTGTAAAAATTATATAAAAGTCGTTTTATAAAATCATTTTGTAAAGTTGGGCCAAAAAATTACGTAAATGCATAAAAGATTAATCAAATTTTTATAAAAATTTCGATTTTTTTTTAATAAATATTATATATATATATATATATATATAAAATATAAATATAAATAATTTTAATAATATTAATAATATTAATAATTTTAAATATAATATATAAAAAATTTGTAAATATTTTATAAACTTTTTGTGAATATTTATAAGGTTACTTTGAAATTAATTTTATGGAATATTTCTATATAATAATTAAAAAAAAATTTTTCCAACCAAGAATCGAACCCAGGTCATTCTGTTGGTAGACGGGTGCTTGACCACGGTCCCACAAATCCTTTGGATATGATGATTAAAAACGTATATAAGAATACTACTTGTTTAATTTTAACTACATTTTAGTTTTAATCGTACTTTCGTCATCGATTTCCTTACAAATCCATAGAGGAGTGATCAGAATTTATTTTCTAACATATAAATATATCAGAATCGATTGTTCAATCAGTCGGCCATCTTTGTGTCATTTCGTCCAACTACTAGAATTTTTACTTAACTAAATAGCAAACCTTACTGAAGATTGTAGTAACTTTTATATATATATATATATATGATAATTTTTATTATATATGTAGGAATATTTATTGAATTGTGCAGTATTTTTCGCAGTGGAACATATAAGATTTTTTATTTTTTTCACAAAACATGCATGTTTTTTATTTTAATTAACTCATAACTCGTAATCTAAGAGATTAATCAAAAAAAGTAATTTTTCGTAAATTGTTAGAAATTAAATTTCTAATAGTAAACGTCGCTTGACCTATGTCTATCTGCAATAGACAAGGATGTAGAGAGGCTTAAATAACATAACAATTTTTCAGTCGGGCGGACATATTGTGTCATTTTACTCAATTTTGTATTAAAATTTATTTAAAAATACAGTACGCTCACAACAAAAATTTTTACTAAATTTTATAGTAGAATATCTCTCGCGGTCAGTCACAGAAATAAAATTAATAGTACAAATCACTATAGTAATTTTTACTCAAACATGATTGTATTTATTAGTTAAAATTTCTCGCAGTTACATTGAATATAATTATTATTAAAAGACTCGGTAGAGTCCTGCCTCAGTTTTTAAAAACGCGAGTGAGCCTACTGCTCACGCTAAGTCTTTTAAGTCAGTGACCGTGACGTCATCATTTTTAATTTATTTAATATCTTTCTAATTACGTTTAAAAAAAAAAACAGAAAATAGTTTCACTATATATACACGGAGAGAAAAAAATATTATGTTTTACTATGCTACTGTAGTACCGGTGGATGTTTTCGGATTTTTGATAAGATATAATATTTTTTTTATGTTTTTTATTATTTATTTTATATATTTTAATAAAGGCACATAGTAAATTAAATCATTTGTAATCAAACTATGGAACAAGATTTTTTTTACTGAAGACATAGTCGAAAGTACTAACGAAATCTTTTTTTTTTAATAAACTGTAGATACAAAGTGCTATGTGTAAATTAATGTTTATTATGTTAGCATAGTAGAATTGACAATTGACGCTCGTTAAAATAATCATTCGGTACCTAAATTCGAACAATGTTATTTATACTACTCATCAATTTTAAAAAATACGATTCCCGATTTAATTTTTATTGTGTGTTTTATATTAATTACGATATTTGAAGCGAATTTTACTATATTCACATGGTAAAAAATGCAGAAAGACGAAATACCAAACAAAAGAGTCAATTTTACGTTAATTCCAGTTTAGTCCCGTAGCTGAGCGGTCTAAAGCGTATCGGACACCACGTCAATATGAACAGGTTTTAAAAATAATCAAATATATTTTTGACTATACAACATAGTACTTTTTATTTTAAACATGGCCATTTTTACGATTGAGTATTATGATACTTACTACGTCTGATTAAAATTCTCAAACATAGTAAAACTCACTGTTTACATGATAAATGTTGCTAAGTTTCCCAAAACATCCACCAGTACTATAAAACATAGTAAAATCCAGCGTTTTTTTTTAGTAAAACCTAATATTTTTTTCTCTCCGTGTATCGATGTCTCTTTTCAATAAGCCTACTCTCGATTTTTTTTATCAAATATTAAAAAAGATATACAACTTACCCGAGTTGAAATTGAAATCAAGTCTTGATCAAAACTTGATCAGGCAACATTGATTTCAAATCCATTCTTGATCAAGAATGTAACGCCAAACGTGATCAAGATTCGATCAAGATGCTTGATCAAAACTGGATCATGTTTACTTGATCAATACTTGATCAAAAAACAAAAATTACATTATTATTTTTAACTATTACATTTTTTTTCTAATTACCCAGAGAAGAAAGAGAGAGAGAGAATTAGAGAGACGGAAATTTTTTTTATTTCTAACAAGTGCACTACAGGGATTCGAACCGACGAAGTTTAGATTGTACGTAGTATGGGGAATGCGTTAAACCGCTCGGCCACGGAGGAAATCGATACACAAAGTAGTTTTAAGGAGTTTATATATTTAGAGCAGTCTTAAAACATAACTAAGCCATGTTTGGCGTCGTTTTTATTAACAAAAATTATTTTATCAGTGAAAAAATAATATAATTGTTACAATGAATGGATTGAATAATAAAAAAATACAAGAGCCGAAATGTATAATAATTGATCAATTTTTGATCAATTCTTGATCGGGCTGGCCTTAATAAGGATGAGTTAAGGTTTCTTTGATCCAATCTTGATCAAGTTATCCTTAATGAAGCATCTTAATCAAATCTTGATCAAATTTTGATCAGGCTTACCGTGTTCGGTGTTAAGGGAACATTGATCAAGACTTGTAGTCAAATCAGGCTAGTCTGACCAGATTTCCACTCGGGTAATAAATGTCAGGTAACAAATCTTACTAAAAAATAAATTTTCAAGTTGAAATGTCCACATTTCTTCGGATTCGTCGCGCCATACCCCGCGTCTACCTTCCTTCTCCTGAATTTTTCTTTTCATGCATATACGTGTGCGTATGCAGCCATATGAGTTGGCTACTCGACCATTGATGGTATAGCAAAATTTGTTTTTTTTTTTTTCTTCAAAGCGATACGGTACGATAAGCCCTGGATTAATACCTTATATATAGTAAAAGAGAAAGGCTCCAACACCGTGTTTTATGAGGTAAAAAGACATGGTAATATACCCAAATATTATACCGGTATAGCCACAATGGAGTTCAAGAGTATCGCATACAGCACTCTGTATATGATTTTCAGTCAGTTCAATGCTTGATAAAAATATTCAAGAACCCAGTTTTTCATGAAAAAAATCTGTATTCCGAATACAGTTGAATTTATTTATACAAGCAATGCTTAACAATAAATTATTTGATGTTAATAAAATCTTTGTTTTTACGATGCGAAAATATGTTTCGTTTAAATTGAATTAGTGACTTTACTTACGGCTACGTGACCTATTGCTGGTCAACCATGTCTCATTCGTCCGTCACAACGTCAATTTTGTTTACGTTTCATCCAATCTTATTCATATTAAATATTGATTTTATTTAATTTAGCTGTTCAATTTGTTTATTCTTGATAATAAAATTTTTTGATTAATAAGGAAATATTTCCGTTTTATCACATTATTTTTTTACCAAAACACTACACCAATTTTATTCAATTCGATAAGGCTCGCCCACGCACACCTAAAACTAACTGCCGGCAGTTTCTCGGCTGTGTATACGTACACACGACATACAATGGCTGCCAAGTTCCGTTACCTTAGGGGGCCAATGAGATTCCAAAAAAAACATGAAGTGGTTTTATTGTACTGAAGCGTCTTATATTCAATTTATCTACTTGACATCGCCGAATATTTATATTGTAAATATTTTGGAAAAAAATTTTATTAACGTTTATAACGAAAAACTTGCAGATAAAGACAAATATCAGAAAAAAAACAAAACAAGTTGATTGAGAGTTGAAAAAATCAATAGATAAGTTTAAGCCAAAAAAAATCTATTATTTTAATTGTTTTCAATCTAATTTGTAAACTACTTGAATGATTCAAATGACCCGGAATCGTGATTTTGTATTCAAGAATACAACTCTATAAGCATTACAAAATACTCGCATTAATTTCAATTAGTATTTAGTCAAGTATTAATATGATAATATTACAAAGAGTTTTTGTACATGAGTACAAAAAAAAAGAAAGATAAATAAATAAAAATTATGAGAGTAATTAATCGCTTATCACCCACTAGAATGTATCTTAAAATTGAATTTTTTTTTATATTTGTCCGAATTCAAGTATGTATATTGCGAGTTCATATGGCAATTGCCGAGTTCGCTCCCAAGCCCAAGAAATAAGCGGATTAAATTTTTCGGGCAAACCGGTTCATCCGAGTTCGCTCCCGTTTTAAAAAAATGAAGAATCCGAGTTCGCTCCATACGCTTCCCCTACCGTTCCCCCTCCACTTTTCTAGCTCGCTATTCCCATTTTTCTACTCAAGATCTAGCTTTAGTTATAGCCAAACGATCAATATCTACATTATTTTACTTAGCTAGATTGTTTACTTAGCGAGATTCTTTTCTTAGCTGTAATTGTAGCCAAACAATCAATATGTACATTGTTTTAGTTAGCTAGATTTTTTACTTAGCTAAACTTTTTACTTGGCTAGATTTTTTTCATAGCTGTAATTGTAGCCAAACAATCAATATCTACATTATTTTACTTAGCTAGATTTTTTACTTAGCTAAACTTTTTACTTGGCTAGATTTTTTTCATAGCTGTAATTGTAGCCAAACAATCAATATCTATATTATTTTACTTAGCTAGATTTTTTACTTAGCTACATCTTTTCTTTAGCTGTAATTGTAGCCAAACAATCAATATCTACATTATTTTACTTAGCTGTAATTGTAGCCAAACAATTAATGTCTACATTATTTTACTCAGCTAGATTTTTTACTTAGCCTTAATGTGAAGGGAAATGTAAAGGGAGAGGGTACGCAAAACGAAAGTAGGGGAATATTAGAAAGAGAGCGATGGGAGCGAACTCGGAAGCCAAAATATCGCGTTTCGGAGCGAACTCGGATTTTTTTTAGGCCTTAATCCGGCTTGGGAGCGAACTCGGTAACAGCCGTTCATATTATCTTATCTTGCAAAATACAAAGTATGGTTGCCCATGTTTTGATATTCATATTCCATGAGCGAATAGTAATAAAATGATAATTTCGAAATAATATATCAGTACACTCTTGTATGAAAATCACAAACCAAATGTAAACATTTTCAAGACTAATTGAATCATAATTTATTATATTTTATAACAGAAACTGAAAATTAATATTATTCTCACTTAATTAAGAATTCATCAAACTCAATGGATGATTATTTAGTAATTTTATAAGAAAAATGATTATATATGGTTATCTTAAACGTAAGTAAAATTAATTGAGAATCAAATTAGTTATATAAATACAATAAATAAGTTTATTAATAATATCATGAAATAGTCGAAGATTCATGTTTTTGTTTTTTTTTATTAACAATAAAATAAATAAATAATATTTTGGTACAATTAGAATATCGATAAATTATCTTGTCACTATCTATAGAGCATATCTTTAATATAATTGCGATTTTAATTTATATCATATGTCAAGTCGTTTGATCATAGAAAAAAACTATCCGTTCAAATAAAATAACAATTACTTATGAGTGAATGAATAAGATAATTGCTGAAAGACATCATTTGCTTATATCTTAATATCTTGTTCAACACATAACATTGAGGAATTCTAAAAACTAAATATTTTATTATAATGAGTCTATTAACAATTATTTTCACTTTTCACTCTTCTTTCGGATCATTATTTCTTATAATTTACGAAAAACAATGTTTCAATAAAAAATCACAAAAAAACAAATTGATTAATAAAAATTTATATTTTCCTAGCATGCACAAGTTTATCAATATCTTGATAAGTTGCTAGCATTGCTTGATTTTGTTGTAGACTTGGATCGTCTCTTGGTACATCACACTGAGAAAATGCTTCTTCACAATGGATACCATCTTGACCATCTTTTGCTGCCTTCATATATCTAAAAAAACGTAGAACATCTGGATTGTCACTACTTGGACGTCTGAGCTCATTTAATTCTCTTGATAATTGAGCTGATACTAAATTTGAATATGGTGCAAATCTTGCTGGACTTCTGTACATTGCACAAACGGCATATTCACGACACCCCTCTGTTGTATGACCCAATCGTGAAAATACTGCATCGAGTCGTGAAAGTAGTGGTGAATAAAATGGATCATAATTAGTTAACAATAATGAGCTTGTTGGTATATCATGGAACACCTATAAAAATACAATAATTTGATTATTTTATATTAATCCAAAAATAAATAATATGCACTCACCTTAAAATCTTGTTTCTTCGATGATCCTTGTTTTTCAATTTGATGACGTGTATAATAACGATCATTGAAAATTGGATTTGAAAATCTTGAATTAACATAAGCTAATCGTGAATCTGGCTTAACTGATGGCTGAACTATCATTGTTTCATCATACATTGGTGGTGCTGGAAGAGTTCCAAGTGGTTGTTTTGTCATATAATCATCACCATATAAATCTGAGTTATCTTTAAATTCAAATGTTTCTTCTGGTTGAGCTGTTACACTTTGCGATGTTTGAGCAAATGATGAAACACCTGCTAAACGACATTCATAAATATATGTCTATAATTAAGGCTGTATGTTAGTCACAAAGAAGAAATTATTTTTATGCCTAAAGGGCACACATCTGGTTATTCGAAAAAAACAAATAACATATATGTTGAATAACAAAAATGTGTTTTCATATACTTTTATATATGGGCCCGAATGTGTATTTTCACCACTTATACATAGTTTACGTCAAAAACTAAAATTTCCTTACTCATGTGAAAATCTCATACATGAATGAAACATATTTTAATGACACATTCATTTATAAGCAGCGAAAATCTATATATAATTTTACATATAGTTTCAAACACTTATTTAGAAATATATTTCTAACATATATACAAATAGCATTTTTATCTAGGTATATTTTGACAAAATCAGATATCTAATTATTAAATTGTGTATTCGACTAGTGTAAGATTATATGATATATCTCGAAATCAGCCGATACCAAACAGATAAATTTTTCGCTACTCATGAAAATCTGCGTTAATGCACTGAAAAATTTTTTGAATCACTATGAGAAAAAATATTCTTGACATTAGAAATAAACTTCTTGGTCAAAAATTGTTTGAAATAAAAGAAAAATATTTAATGAAACTAATTAACTAAACAATTGTTTGTTTTTTTTTTTTAAAAAAATCTTGTTCTAAAAAAAAATTCCATCATTTTATTCAACTGATGAATTATTCAGTTGGGAAGCAGACGCGTTAACCGTTGCGCCACGATAACGCACATGTGAACGTAAATTTTGTTTTTTCCGACAACTATAAATTTTCCAAGTAATAAAACTAGCGAATATTTTTTCAAAGGAACTGAGGAAAAAAATAATTTTTTTCATTAATTTCATAACTCTAAAAAATCCATCTTTAAAAAAAAATCAAAATTTAAATTACGAATTTAAAAAATTCAATCACAAATGTACCTATTCTCCCTATGCTTATGTGTTAAAGTTGTCAACTTCTGAACTAATCATCTTGATTTTAACACAGAGGAAAATTATGAAATTAATTCACCAAATAGATAAATCCCGTGTAGGAATCGCCAAGACTGACAACACGGCCATGCATTGGCCCATCAATGGCACCCAATGATTGGTAGCCAGGCATGGGCCATTCATGGTTCATCATTGGCAAACAATTGGCCCATTCTTGTACTGCCAATTCATGGTTCTGATTCATGGCCGAGCCTTGGCTGACTTTTAGATGGCCAATGATTGCCAACCATGCATCGGCCGAGCCTTGGCTGATTCTCAAATGGCCGGTAATTGGCAACATTGCATGGGCCAAGCCTGGCTGTCTCTTTAATGGCCGTTGCTTGGTTGCCAATCATTAGCCGATCTCTGGCTGATACATTAATGGCCATTACTAGGTTGCCAATCATCGGCCAAGTCTTGGTAGACTATTAATGGTCGTTGCTTGTTTGCCAATCATTGACCGATCTCTGGCTGATACATTAATGGCCATTGCTTGGTAGCCGATCATCGGCCAAGCTTTGGTAGGCTTTCAATGGCCGTTCTTTGGTTGCCAATCACTGGCTGATGCATTAATGGCCATTACTTGGTTGCCGATCATCGGCCAAGTCTTGGTAGACTTTTAATGGCCGTTCTTTGGTTGCCAATCATTGGCCGATCTCTGGCTGATACATTAATGGCCATTATTCGGTTGCCGATCATCGGCCGAGTTTTGGTAGACTTTTAATGGCCATTGCTTGTTTGCCAATCATTGGCCAATCTTTGGCTGATACGTTAATGGCCATTGCTTGGTTGCCATTCATTGGCTAAGCTTTTGAATCCTCAAATGGCCAACACATGGTTGCCATCACTGGCCAAGCTTTGGCTGACTCACGGGCGGCCAAGAGTTGGTCTTTTGTTGATTTGATTCAAATCAGAAATTTATTTACAAGTTTTCCTATAGCCGCCGTGGCCGAGTGGTAATGCTTCAGGATATCGCACAGGAAGACCCGAGTTCAAGTCCAGGTAAAATCAAATCTCAATAGTGTTTAATGATAATTTCTTCGATTGATTATTAATAGTTTGTTTAATAAAAGCTCGATTGTTAAATAATAAATAAATAAATAATTTTTTTTTTTTTTTTTTTTTTAATGGAATTAATAAATGGCCCATTTATCGAGCCAATCTTGGCAAACATTATTGGACCATTAATGGCAGCCGATATTAAATTACCGTAACGCTCCAGGCTTGGCGCATTAATGGCCCCTTAATGGCAAGCCAATAATGGCCGATGGTTGGTCTACTCTTGGCTTACCCTTGGTATATCAATGGGCCATCAATGGGCCATTAATGGGGAATTTATTGGCCCAATATTGGGAAAATTGAATTGGCCATTCATTGGCGTGTACATTGGCTCTCGTTTGGCCAATCAGGGGCCATTTATCGGGCCAATCTTGGCAAACATTATTGGACCATTAATGGCAGCTGATATTAAATTACCGTAACGCTCCAGGCTTGGCGCATTAAAGGCCCATTAATGTTTGCCGATTATTGGCCGAAGTTCGCCAAGCATCGGCCGATGCTTGGCCGTGTTGTGTTCTCGTACACGGGATATTTCATTGAAAAATTTTTGAAAAAAATCGAAATCAAATTATGGAAGAGTTTATTTACAATATTAAACAACCGTAAAATGGAGCCTTAAATTTTCTTTGACAAGATCAACAGAAAATATATGAACAAATCATTCTCACCTTTACCAACAAATTTTCCAATACTTCCAATGATACTTGGTAGAAACAAAGCAAACAACATTGTTTTAACAACTTGAACACCAATCATAATAGGCAGGAACAGCTTCTTCAGGCCAAATGCTAGAAAACCAAGTCCAAAGCCTGTTAAAAATGGGTTCACGCTACTTATAATATATTGATTTCAATAATATACTTTTGTCCACATACCCTCGAAAAATTTTATTAATCATTTTTAATTGTTATTTATAATTTAATTGTATTGTCAATTTCATTACTATTGGCTGCTTATTTTAACGCTAAGCGGTTAACCAAATTTTCCCATGTTAGTTAAGGTATAACTTGCCAAAATGAAAAATAGTCTGAGGCTCATGAAATTAATAATTTAGATAAATGAAATAATAATGCATCTTTTTGTCAATTCAGTTTTTATGTTATAATATTTTTTTTTTTTTAATAATTATTCAAAGTTGACATAATTTAGAGAGGTTAAACATGGGCTCTTATAGGAGGAGGTGTTAGAAAATATCTACGAACTAAACAAAACAATACTTGTTTTGGTCTCACCTATCCCAAAAACTAATAGATAATAAAAGAAAAAATAAGGAATTTTTTGATATCAGGATGAAATAGGCTTATAAGACTAAATCTCACGTAATTAATAAAAATATAAGCTAAAAACACGATTTTTAGCAATTTTATGAGAACAAGTATTGAGGCTCTGGCAACAGCGCATTGAAGCGGGAAAATTTAAACAACAAATTTAGCAAAATTTAGCATCCATGTTTAGCTTTTACACAGCATACACACACATACATTCATGAAATAGATATTAAGATGGCGTCAAGATCAGTGTTGCAAACTGACAAAAAAAGCACTATTGCCGGGGTCATTACGAGAAAATAAAAACTAATTAAAATTGTTTAAATTACAAGAATATGATTTATTATGCAATAAAATAGACGAAATGATAAGATTCTCTAGTAAAAAGTATTATTAATAAGCCACAAACACCCGAAAAAGATCCATTTTTTTAGTTATTTGGGGTTGGCAGCGCAAAAACTATCCATGTAAAAGCATAGGCAGTATATTTAGGACACGCCCCCAAAAATTTTGGCAAGTTATACCTTAAATAGGAAAAAAGAAAATTCGTAAGGAACCACTTAGAGTTAAGATAAGAGGCTTGCTCAAATGTTGAGGTTTTCTTATTTGAGCAAACCTCTTTCGATTGACGCGTGAGCCCGAAATTTTTTTTTTTCCGGTCGCTCTACTGTTTAGTTATTATTTAATGTTCAATTGTTTTGCGCCGTGCATAGAGAATCAACAATTTAGTTTGTAAATTCGTCATAAAATAGCAACAAATCTTATACTAAGTATAAGAATCAAGTGTTCAATTAATTATATTATTTTGTCAAAGTTAGTAAGAAAAATCATGCTGTGAATTTTCTTTTCTAATAACTATTGTGCAATTATTTTAAGATGAAAAAATATGAAAATAATTCATGACCCATCAGACAAAACTTACCTCCAAAAAAAGTTCTTGATTCTTGTAAATTCAATGAAAACTTATCAAGATCTATCATCATTCTATAGTTTTTGGCAAACTTATGAACTCCATCGAATAAATTTTCAACTGTGGATTTTGTTGTTTCAGTGTTATTTTTTGCAATTAGTACAGTATCACTCATATTTAATGGTTCAGTTTCTGATAGATCTTTAATAAATGTAGATACATTTCTTTGGATACAATTGATAGACACTGAGTTTGAACAAAAACTCTTCCATTCGATCGAACTGTCAATTCGTGATCCAATATCAGTTGAATTTTTTGAATCCATATAAACAACTTCTGACACATCTAGATCCAATTTTGATGGTTTATTGTTGTCCATTTCATGTAAGTTATTATTATCAAGCATAAAATTTTCAGATATCTCATCAGTTGTATCATTCGCTATTTGTTGAAATTTATTGACTTTAGTTTCATTTGGGAATGTTTTATTTAACTTTATGGCCTCTATCTCAAGCGATGAGTCATTTATACATGCGAGAGTCAATATCACCACTATGGCCCATTGATGAATGGATCTACGTTTCATTACGCAAATTCTATTGTATTTAGTTTTCATTGCGTAATTTAAATTTGTTTTTCTTTTGCTATTATTCTTACGAATGATTTAGCATAATCCTCTGTCACCATTTCCAAATATCCATGTCTATGTAATTATAAATAAATCTATATATTTGTTTTTCAAATTTCAAGAATATATATGGCACAATTCATAGAAAATTGCCAAGTTATCTCCCTTGTCTCTTTTAATTCAGTTATCAATTATATTTTTTTTTTTTTTTTTCATAAGCGAATAAGCGATACGTGTTTTTTTTTCTTAAAAATCTGGACATTTGTTTTTTTTAAGTTTCGATTTTTGAGGTTTTTTCTTTTTAAATATACCAACTTCTGCATGCTTTTTACTTAAGGGAGAACGGTACGTATCATATCAACCAAAAGTTTTGTCCCTGAGCTCTATTTTTTGTCTGTACCAAAACCAGCCGCTGACGTGAAAACTTTTGATTTTTTTTACCCACACAATTAAAAAAAAATCCACACCTACATAACAAAAGTGATTTGGCAACGTTTGATCTAAGTAGACACGCGTTTTAGAGACGCAGTCGATAATATACCATTAAATTTATAACACGAATCCAATGCGTAGTTGCCATATTTTTGTCAACAAGAAAAAAAAAATAATAAAATTACCGTTTTTTTTTTTTTAATTGCTATTTTTTTCAAACAATAAGATAGTAACTGACAAAACTAAAGCTGTTAATCTGTTCTAAATAATTTCATCTACTTATATTTACAAAAAAACACTATACAAAATAATTCCGGTCTATACTGTTTTTTTGCAATAACTACTGTTTTGGAGGGTCATTTTTTCATTACTCTATGAGAGCCTATGTTAAATTTTTTTTTTTATAAACATTATAACTCTTAAACTAACTCTGTAAGAGACTTAGAAGTTTGTTTTAATAGATTTATCATAATTTTAACTATCTAAAAACACAATAAAAAAAGAAGTTTATAATTTCCTTCAATGGGGGCCGTTCTCCCTTAAAAACTGTTCTCTGAATGAAAAAAATTATGGGGACAAAAAATTTTTCTACCATAATTTCTCAAGTTAGTAAGATAGTAAATGTAAAAATATTCCGTAGAAAAAGAACTTATGAAAAATAAAAGTTTGAAAAGTTTCCATGTGTATAAAAGTTTGACACTCATTATTTTAAAAAGTCCGAAAGAGAAGAGTTGAAAAAAATTGACAGTGTAGATAACTATTTCATTTGAAAAATGAACCTAAAAAAAAAAAATCACGTTGAAACTTAATTATCCAGAATCAACCCTAAATAAATAATTGAAATCAATTTTTCTCAAACTTGGCCCCGTTTTTTTTTTTTTCTTTTTTTTTTTTTTTCTTATCAATAAATAATCGTTAAAGTATAAGAGTTTTTTATGTGCATTATTCGTTCAAAATTTTCTTAACTTTTCGAGATATGAATAAATAAAGAGTAGAAAACACGGTACCACGTGCCTCTTGAATATATTTATACAGACATGACTTGACAGTGCACAGCATTGAGCGCACGGACTGAAAAAATATATATAGATACATACATCTCAAAAAGTTAAAAAATGCGCTCAAAAATTTCTTATATTTTAAGAATTATTTATTGCAACAAAAAAAAGGGCCAATTTTAAAAATAAATTGATTTCAATTATTTATTTAATAAATTATGGTAGAAAAATCATTCAAACAATTTTCCAAAGTCTTTTTATGTAAACTATAAATAAACGTTAACCTTTTTTCTCTCTGTAATTTTTTTGATTAAGTCAACAGTTTTCAAGAAGAAAACTCAAGAAGAAAGAACATGCAAAAGCTGGTATTTTTTTTTTTTAAATCCTCGAAAATCAAAACTGAAAAAATCATAAGTCCAAATTTTTGAAAAAAAAAATACATATTGCTCATTTTACGCTAAATAACAATTAAAAAAATATTTTAAATGAATTTATTTTTTTTATTTAAAAAAAAAGTGGAATTAGCCATATATATAACAATAATAAATATTATTTAATACTGCGAAAATCAAGTAAAAAAAATTCTTTAACTTGTACAATAAATTAACAATCCGTTAATTCAGGACATGATTTTTATGAACTAACTGCATTTTTTTACTTGCTGAGGCAAAAGCCGGTATTTTTTTCGCGGTCACACCGAGACTCATTATGAATATATTTTGTTATTTTTTAATAATAAGAAAAGAAGAGAAACAAAAAACATTCGTTACTAAACTGAATGACTAACTTACCGAAAGTATACCCAATAATGAATTTATCATACTATCACTGAACAGTAATGTATTAAAAAAATTGGCTTTTAAAAATAGATTCAATTACTCCCAGTTTTTATTTGAAAAAAAAAAAAAACAAATAATAAAATCTATAATATACTTACATATACTTTTCGAAGCTTTTTAATAAATCCAAATAGAAATTGATAAAGTTATAAAGAATAAAAAATAAGAATCGTTTAATCTAGTTAGAATAGAATTTCAATAACTCGTAATTGAGAAATAAAATAATTACAAAAAAAAATAGATTTGAATTGATTAAATAAAAAATGGAATAAAAATAGAATTAATAAAAACTTGACATATGGTATAAGAGAAGTCAGCTCGTGTACGGTCGAGACAGTACTGACAAGTTGTTGCTGGAAGAATCGGCTGAGCCGTAGCTGATCTGGGTTATTCGGCCATCCGTCTGTCCGTCCTTAGCACGTTCGTTCATTTACCTCCTTTATACCTTCTTTTTTTCTTTAATATACATCTTATATTTTTATTTTTTATTTCGTTATACTTTATTTGACTTTTTTTTTACATTGCTATGGCACCCATTTCTTTTTATTCTATAAACTGATAACATACACATAAGTATATTTCAAAAATCGAATTTAAAAAAATTCAATTACTGTCTACCTTAAAATGAAATATCACATATTTTGGAAGTATTTAGTAGCAATACAGTTTTAATATATGGGCTCGTATTTTTTTTTTTGCTGCCCTACACATATCATTAAGGAATATATTTTTTTATATTGTGTATTTAATATTCTTGCTTCGAGGTATATACAAGTTACCAGAGTTTTAGTTTTTAATTAAAGAATGTTTATCGCCCGCCTGAGGAATTTTTCTGTTAGGATTTTTCTGTGTGTCACTCACTGACACACAGATCGGCGGTCATGTCAAGTGACCTCTAAAATCCATATTGCTATATTATTATTTATCATTATTTATTATTATTATCTATATAGATACTGGCAAACTCATCTAATTTATGGTTAATAATGATAAGGTATAATGATGGTTGGTCTAGTCAAGTGAGCTATTGTTTAAAAAAAAAAAATCAAAATGAATTTTCTCCATTACTTTTAAACATTCCTAATACTGATGACATCCCTTGAATCAAACTCCAATCGGCATATTATCGAGAAAACATCCGAGAGATCATTTTTACCAGGGTGAATGCATTAAGTTATCGTATATTATAAAATATTATTAGCGTATAAAATTCATTCAGTTAGTATGTAATAAATAAATTCGTTTTTTTATATAAAAATAGTTCGCTTTTTGAGGCATAACTGCTTAGAATGTTAGTGTTCAGTTCCATTTGTTGGATAACCTGGATAAGATTTTATAATTATTGTTATATCTTATTATTTCAATCAAAAAATTTCATCGTCAAAAGAATTTACAAAAAAATAAAAGAATTAAGTTTGGAATAAAAATATTATCTGGGGCTAGCCAGTTTTCAGTTTTTTTTTTCAGGAAATGATAACGTTAGATAGCAATAACTCTTAAATCGTAAGAATAATCCCAAGCGTAGCCGGATAAATCAGCTAATATATTTATATTTATTGTATACACCAGCATTTACCTCCTTTAACCACCTTAATACATTCACTCATTACTCACAAAAACACACTCACTTGACCTCCAAAGTTTATGTTGTTCCATTATTATTTATCAATAGATACTGACAAAAAAAAGTTATCAACTACCAATATGGTGTGGAAAAAAAAAATAATAAATAAAGTTTTAAAAAATACTTATACCAAGAAGTTACGAAAGAATAAGTAAAATTTTTTGTGTCATAAAGAATGAGGTTTTCAAGGTGGAAAATAAAAAAGTAATAGATGCGTAACGAAATTTGTTTCAGACGATCGCACGTATCAAAATATAGTCATACAGACCTGATACCCGTTACCTTATTACGAATTTTCTTGTCTTTTTTTGATTTTTCGCAAGCTTTTTCTTATAATGTACACATCGTTTGTAACGGTTGACTTGTCGTATAGGACTTGTCAAACACTATAATTGACGAGATCATATTGATTATTATGTTGTGATAATAAAATCACAGTACAATAAAACAAAAAATAAATATATCAAAAAGTTTATTAACGGTTAATTTTAAATATTTATCGTTCATATAGTTTATTGATGCGTAAATTAAAATAAAAAATGATTGGGAATACATAATATGATAATGGCAAGCATCCAAATCTGTCAGTGGGTCAGTTGGAGTAAATAGTGAAGGCCAATAAACTCTAAACTTTTCTTCCAGCAATGACCTTGAAGATTACCAAGTGACCTAGGAGCTCCGCAACTGTAAAATATGGAATTATTTATTTAACTATCAGAATTAGGTCCCGGAGAATCATTCACAAATTACTCTTTTCTATCGAGCTATCTTCGAAGGCAGGCATATATGTATACATAATGAAACGTTGAAATCTTAATTGATGAAAAAAAAGGGAGAGGAATTTATAAATAAAAAACAAAGTAGAACAAAAACTGGATCTTTTAGAAATTCAAGTGGGAACGGCTCAAATGCGGATGTCGATGGAATGGAATAAACTGAAAGTATATAGGTAGACTACTAATGACGCATCAATTATTATTAAAATATTTTACTCAATATAATTGACATATTAACTGGGAAAAAATTTTTTTAAAGCATTTTTAGTAATAAAAAAAAAAAAAAAATACAATTAATAACAATTTTTACTGAATAAAAAAATATATTGTATCAAGTGCTTTTGATTTTTTTTTTATTTCGATAAAAATTATTAATAGCATTACACTTATAAGGTTCCTAAAATACTATTATTATCGCCTTTGTCGATAATATGGTGAGTACGGTGACTGTAGTTGATAATTTTGTGGATAGCTATATCCAGGTCCTGGTAGTAAGTCATTCC
The DNA here is from genome assembly GCF_014905175.1 of Aphidius gifuensis. Lineage (NCBI taxonomy): Eukaryota > Metazoa > Arthropoda > Insecta > Hymenoptera > Braconidae > Aphidius > Aphidius gifuensis. Next base: position 12,754,059 of record NC_057793.1, read on the forward strand.
GATGAGACCAGCCGACATCATCATAACCGTGGCCTTTGAAAAATCAAAAAATAACATATTATTCAAGTTAATAATTTCTATTAGATCAATTATTTTATAAACCATATTATGGCATTATTCATGTAATTTTTTTAATGAAACTGCTAAATTACCTGTTGGATAATCAACAGGTGCATCAGCACCAGTTGCCCAAGCATGATAAGGATGATGATGATGTGGTACTTTACAAATTTTTAATCTTGATAAAATACCAGGTACAAACAATCCACCAATGATAATTAATTTTTTAATCAAATGTACACCAAATAATATAGGTATTATCAGCAGCTTTAATTTTAACAAATTTAAAAGTATTAAAACTGGTAGAATAACTGATTTTTTCTTCTTGTGAAATAATCTCCAGCCAGAATCATCTGTCGTAAAAAAAAAAAAAGAAAAGGATTTTGTTACATATTTATATAAATAATGTTTTTTTAAGATCATCAAGAAATAAATATTAAAAAAAAATTATTTTTAAAAATATTTTTTATTTGTAAATTAATTTAACGCGGTAATTTTAAAAATCTTGCAGAGTTAAGGATAGCCAATACACAAATATTTCTCAAGTAAATGGCTGTCAGTCAAGAACACTTGTGAGAAAATAGCAGTTTTACTGTTCACAACAATGTAGCTTCCCCCACGAAGAAAGGATATATATTTTTTCGTAGGGGTTAATGATATCAACCAAAAATATAGAAAAATAAATAAATAAATTCAATTTAATGCTAAAATAAAATTACCTGAGTCTCCTTTTTGAATACTGGAAAGTTCATCCTCATCAACAATAAGAGGACCATTTTCAAATGATCTAAAATTTTTTGATGAAGGAATAAACGTATAAACCACTGCTCGTCGTCTGATAAAATCATCACCAATATTTCTAAAAAAATTTAACGTTTCACCAAATAGAAATTTGAGATCTCGTGTTTTTGGTATTTCGGGAAAAATTGGATTCTGAGTTGTTGCTGGTATTTTAATAACTCTGAATGGTCCATAACTTAGCTCCTGTCGAAAAATAAAAAATCATTAGATTAAAAGAACCTATATTTTCAAACATAAAATAAAGTTTATTACAAAAAAATGTAATCCATAACTGTGCAATTTCACTTTTACTTATGTACACAAAATTTATAGAAAAGATGACAGAAAAGTATTCACCTTTTTACGTACAACTTCATAAAGCCATTTAACAACTCGGTATTTTCCACAACCCACAACATCCCTCTTAATGATACAATCACGCCGACATTGATTAACAAATTCATTTCGTGCTATTGTATTATTTAAGTGATTTCCATATGAAAAATTTATGCATATAAACAGAAAAAAAATACACTTAAAAAGACAAAAATTAACAGATTTAATCGATAAAAACGTTGTTCTATAAAGAAATTTTTTTTTGTTAAATTTCATAGTTAATTGTGAATTTTCGCTCAGCTTTTACATTGTCTAATTAATGAGTCTATTCATTGATCACTAATTCAACTAATTTTTCTAGGTTGCATTTGACACGATATAAAAATAGATTCTTAACATCGCAACTTTCAATAAAACTAAATCATTTTTAAATTTTTAGATAAATTATGTAGTTCATTTATCAAATAACACAAATGAAAATTTTATTTTCATTGATTCATTTAATTTTTTATTTGTTTAATAACTTTTTCTATAATATTTTAGTGATAAAAAAATATGATGAAGATAAATTCAAGACTGCAACTTTGCAACTCGTTGTTAGAGCAAGTCTTACCATATATTTATAAGAAAGGATTTAGGTCGGTGGGGGTAACGGTCCACGGGCAATGCTCATGAGGATCTTATCCCAGAGAAAAATTAATACATCAAACCACGATGCGGCTGAGTTAGATGGCTACACAGCACATCTTACTCGATAAAAATAAATATTTGTACAGATAAAAGCTGTGAGTAGGGTGAAAAAAAAATAAAATCAGTATACTATAGTATATTTTTTTTCTTTTTTGTATCAAATAATTATTTTTTCTTAATTGCAATACTGCAAGCGTCATAATCACATCATTTGACTATTATTAATTTGATTATCACTTTTTAACGTGTTTATTAAATATCGATCTTCTTTTCTAAGATACTCATAAAAAATAATATTTGAAATTTAAAAAACATGCTTACAATAACTCATGAAAAAAAAAATTCCAAGTAGCACTTCTCGTTTGAAATTATATATTACTTGTATTTTTTTCTATTTTTCTATATATAACGAATGAGTTTTGAACTTCTTACTGGTTTGCTGTTCAAATATTTTATATATAATCAATACTTGTAATTTACTGTTATTCATCCGGGTCAATAGAATAAACCCTGAGTCATTTATTCAGGTTACTGGGAATATTATATTATAAAAATATATTTTTTAAAGAGGACATTTAACGTAAAGATGTGTACACCTTTTACTTATAACGTGTTGTAATTCAAATGAGATTAGAAAAATTAATCGAGGAAGTCATAGAATGTATTAAACTAACATTATTCAACATTATTAAATAGTTCAATAATATTAAAGTATTACAATGTTTGATAACAGAATTTGATCTATCATTATTTTTTCTTATCCTATAAAATTACCACAAATATACATAACCGGTTTTATTCTTGTCAATTGTTCAATCATTCTTTGAGTCTCACTTTGCTATATACAATTTCGTTCTTAGAATCATTTGTGTACAAATTAATTTCAAAAATGTCATTTTTATTGTATGATACCGTTTACTTTTTACCACAAATAAATATATCAAGAGACTCGGTAGAGTCTCGCCTCAATTTTACGCCAGCGCGAGACCTTACCGTATATAATAGTTTTAAGTCAGCGGTCTGTGACGTCACGATTTTTAATTTTTGTTTTATCACCTTAATTAATGTTAGAAAAAAAAAACTAAAAATAGTTTCATCATATATATTGATGTCTCTCCTTCCAATGAGCCTACTCTCGATTTTTTCTACCAAATATTGAAAATGATATACAACTTAATAAAAGCCAGGTAACAAATCCTATACTATAAAAAGCATGGTGTCATGGCGGCATAACATGCGTGCGCATCTGAATTTGAATTTGCCGCTTTGATTTCAAACTTAGCGCCTGATTTTTTAATTTATTTGATTCTGATTGGAGGATCAGATTGGTCACGTGCATATCTTATAAATTATTATAGATAGCACTAAAAACATATACATAATTGTGTCATTGTGTGTGTGTTGACTGTGGCATATGTAAATCATAACATCGTTTCATCTGTCAAAAAATGTTAATGAATATAACCTACAAATTATTTATTATGATTCAATAGATTTGCTATCAATAAAAAATTTAAACAAATAATAATTAAAGAAATAAAAAAAAAAAAAAAACTAGATTAATTTTCATATAAGTTATGTGAGCTGCGGACGCGAAAGTTTTATAAAATACTCATTGGAAGTTTTTTGATTTGCTTTAATTGGTACTGCAATTATTAATGTTTTACCTTGAAATTAATGAGTGAAAAGAGATTAACATTCATATTTTTTTTCATTAACATGGAATCATTAGATCTTAAATGATCAGAATATTTTGTACTAATTTGTTCTACAAACATTGAATTTTTACCCTATAAACAACGAAAATAGTATATTGTGATACTAGGGGGTAAAGTAGGGCCTCACTCGCAGTGTTTGATAAAATTCTGCTTAACCCCCTAATCTCACATATATTTTTCCTCACGTGGGCATTTTTTTTTTACTTTTTTAAACGCGTTTGTTGTGGTAAAGTGAATTATTATCTCACTTTTCGCTGTACACGTCTTTTTCACTTCAACCGAAACTTCCGGTAAAATGAAAGTTACGCACGGTAAAGTGAAAAAGACGTGTGGAGCGGAGAGTGAGATAATAGTTCACTTTACCACCGCAAACGCGTGGAAAAAAGTAGTAAAAAAAATGCCTCAGTGAGGAAAAAAAATATATATTTATTCCAAAATGTTTATATACAAACGCGTGGGATTTTTTAAATTACATGCATGCTTATCTATTTTCAAGAAAATAGCAGAAGTTAATTTTCACTCATGAAATCGAGATTCGTACATCAATAATAATAACACGATATTGTAAATTGAAATTTGGAGTAAGCTATTTCTTTTTGATTTTTTATAAAAGTACAAATTCTTTTTGTTTTCTCAAAGAAAAAGACGTTTGCTGATTTATTTATGTACCGATAATAACAGAATTTGATAGCAGGCAATGGCAGACAATAGATGGAAAAAAAATTGTTGAATGAAAATTATTTATCAACAATTGCATGGTGCCTGTTGTTTTTGATGTGGATATTTTTGATGAGAAAGACATGAGCTACATAATTTTACTTTACAATCTATGTTATTGTTATTGAGGTGTAATTTTTTATTTTATTGATGCAAATTATAGCCTTTTCTCTTTTCTTTGAAATAGATAAGAAACAAATAAAAAAAAATTTATTATCAAAGGCACCATGCGTCTGTATATTTCATAAACATTTTGAAGTAATTTTTTTCTTTTTTTGTCCTTATTCTTCAAGTGAAAATTCTCATGTTAATAGTCCAAATTAATACAAAATAATTCTGATCATTTAGCAACTTTTTTCATGATTCTGAGTTAATTAGAAAAAAAAATTGAACCGTCCTCTAACCCTTCAATAAGGTGTAAATAAAATATATACAATAAATTATTACAAATGAGTACAAATCGAAAGGCTTCCAATGAATATTTAAAAACAGTTCCGTTTCCGTGGGCTGGGCTTACGCATTCTATTAGGCATCGACAAGTGTTATTTGTAAATTAATTTTTCTTCTCGTTAAAAATGTCTTTTTTTTTTGTTTTCTTGTTATTCACACCACATGATGACGTGTTATTGGCATTTGACATATCAACAATTTTCAATTTGAAATGTCCACATGTCCACATTTCTTCGGATACGGGTGCGAACTCACGACAAGCTAAAATTTCTCAGCCAATGGCCGCTGTAAAAATAACCAAATTATAACTAAATTCACTAAATAATCACTAAATTTACTACATTTACTGCAAATCCATGGTGTCTCTCGGTGACTGCAGAACAAGCTTGACACCGCCAAGCTTGTTCTAAAATCACGGATTCGCAATAAATTTAGTAAATTTAGTTATTTTTGCAGCCGTCATTGGCCACCATGTTTACAAGCGGAAATTTTAGCTTGTCGTGAGTTCGTACCTTACGTCACGCCATACCCCGCGCTATCCCTTCTCCTGAATTTTTCACTTCATGCATATACGTACGTTTATGCAGAGGCATGTGTTGGTTATTTTACCATTGATGGTGCAGCAGAATTTGTTTCTTTTTCATTTTCCCTGAGCTATACATTTTAACTAATTTTTCCACTGATAAAGTAGAAGCCTCAGTTACTATGGGATCAACGAGGATTTCTCACCATCCTCCTCTCTTACCGCCAGGAGGGAGCCAGCTGGTGTATAACGGACCGTGGGGTAGTTTCGGGAGCAATGGCCGCTGACGGCCATTTCGGTAGTGACTAGTTCAGCAAGAAATGGTAGAGGGGTGCGGTCCACCATATTGGTTCCACAACGTCACTCGGGCACCATTACGAAAATGTATATGATTTTTAGTATTGGCCGGGAGCATAATAACCTCACCCCGCGGCGGCGGTTATTACCGTGAACATTAACTTTGGTTTAACTAACTCGCCTAACCTAAGTCAATACGAGAACGAGGATATTCGTACCTCGCAGGCTTTACCAAATATCCTCCTATTGCCTACTCACTCTAGTGCACCAAGTAGTCGAACATAAAGTCCATCCGCAGCCACGCTGGTCTTACGCCGGACCACTCTATGCATCTGACTACTTGATTATAGGTTACCCTGACAGTAAGTAACCACACTAGAGCGAGAGAGCGAGTGATATACAACGTCCTACCTATGCAGCATAGCGACATCGTAAATCTCCCTCGGGAGCATACACCACGCATCGGGAGCTTGGTTGGACTCATTAGTGACATCAACTAGTTCCACCCTAGGACCCAGTCGACGTCATCGTCTAAGCCAGCTGACTCCACCAAGGAGTCATGCCAGCTTCACCAGTGATATCAACTAGCTCCTCCATGTCGACATAACCAAGTCACCAGCCAACTCCACCAAGGAGTCAGCTAGCTTCATCGGAAGCCAACCACGGACTGTCACCATTCCCGGTGCCATCAGCCAGCTTCGAGAGCCGGCCGATGACTGGCAGTAAGTTGCCAGCGATCACCAGTTTTATGGACTCTCTATCCCCACTCCCGTTTGACCCACTCCATACGACCATCTGTGCGCACACCTGATGTGATTCTCCGGTGGGAGTGTCGAAGTAGGGGATACGAATCTGACGTAGCCAGGGTAAGAATCCGGATTATCCGCTCGTGGCGGATGTCTACCAAGTCAACACTGACATTTAGGCGAAAATGGATATCACTACCGAGGCCATTCGCAAACCGGTGGTATTAATTAGCGTCTTAGTCGATAAAACCCCTCAGACCAGACCTCTAATTATTTTCAGGAGCGCGAGATCTGCCAAATCTCGTTACAATACATACGAAATTACTGAAACTAATTTACATCAGCGTTTCAATTATTATCATGTAAAAATTCATCTTAATTTATTTTATTTTTACTGCCAATAAATGAATAATATAAACGTATCTATTTTGTGAAATTTCATAAACTCATTTACCTTAAAGACTTTGATAGTGTTACGTCTTGGTATCAATATTATAAATAAATAAATAAATAAATAAAATATTTAGTGAATTCAAGGGCATATAAAATACCGAGTAAGCAATTGTTACGTACCAAGTTGAAAAATTAAAATTTAACTATGAAATAACAAGAAAAAGAAAGAATATGTAAAATCAAAATTAAATAACCAAATAATCATAGAATAATTAAAATAAATCAACTTGGTATTTCACGTTAAAATTAAAAATCCTCTTATTTTGTTATTCCCTACAGGGTAACGGGTTAGGAGGGAATGTGTATGATTGTAGATGTACCTTGATGTAAGAATAATCCGAAACAATTGTTGAGAGCGTGTCAATCTGGATGGTCGCCTGTTGATGTTTGTAGTCTCGAATAATCCAAACGGTAAAGTAAACTCGAAGCACAGAAAACAACACCCCGGAGAAATATTACAGTCAATAATTTTTATATAGGATTAGGGAAGGTTAAATAACACAGAAAATAATAATTTATCACAAGAATTAATTAGTTTAAATTCACTCGAAAAATGTTATTTATTTAAAACGTAAAAGTTCAATTGATTTTATTTAATTTTTATCAGATGTAATTGATTTAATTTTAATTTTAATTTTAAATTTTTAATTTAGTTTCAATGATTTGAATAGAACGAAAGTTGTCGCAAGAGTGACGCTCCTTAATATTAAAAATAAAATTATTCCCATAAAAATTTAATTATTAGGTAGGGATGAAAAGTGGTACCATAGTTGAACCAATGAAATGCAATGGTTCCCATAGTAGTCAGCATATTGTAATTGTTTAAACATTTAATAAATAATAATTTAGCAACTTCAACGGATGTGGCATCTCGCGTTGCAGAGGTGACTTTGAAAACTGCTTACCAAAATTTATATAAAAAAAAGAAAAAAAATAAATTGTTTTATAAAAATGCAAAATTTGAATTTAATTCCGTGTGAAAATAAAAAAATAAAAAAAGAAAAATTTTATTGCTTGTTCTGCATCTATTGAATTTGTTAATTTATCATTTATTATTGATTATTAATTATTATTTATACCAAGACGTAACACTATTAAAACGAAATTTAATAATGTTTAATAATATGTTTAATTACAGCTCTACCACCCCTGTAACCTCCTCTACCTCTGCCTCCTTTACTTCCTCCTGTGTCTCCTTTCCTTTCGGTACCATGGATGATCATGGATTCGCGAATAAACAATATTTATTGCCTTTTTAATGGCTACAGAATTAGTGCAAACAGACGTAACACAATTAAATTTTTCCCTTTTTATTTGTTAAACTATTTTTATGTTATTTTAGCAAAATCAACATTTTACCTTTTTTCTCACAATATTATGTTTTTTATTTTAAATTATTTTTGCAAACCGCAGTTCAAAGTCACCTTAGCTACTCGATATTTTACATCCGTTGACGTTACAAATAATTCTCTAAGTAAAATATTAAACGCTGACTATCGTGGGACAGGTAAAATATAATTGGTCAAGATGTTGCCACTTTTAATCATCCCTACTTTTTAATTTAATTTTTATGGGAATTATTATTTTATAATTTAAGGAGCTTCACTCTTGCGACAAGTTTTGTTTGGACAATATCTAAATTAAATTTAAATCAATTTTATGAAATCAAATATAATTAAATAAATAATAAAATCAATCGAACTTTTACGTTTCTAATAAATAAAATTTTAAAAGTGATTTTAAATTAAATAATCTTTGTGTTTAAATTATTATTTTTCCGTTTATAAATTGACTGTTCCTAATACTATAAAATTATTGACTGTGACATTTCTCCGGGGTGTTGTTTTCTGTGCTTCGAGTTTATTTTACCGTTTGGATTATTTGAGACTACCAACATCAACAGGCGACCATCCAGATTGACACGCTTTCAACAACAATTGTTTCGGATTATTCTTACATCAAGGTACATCTACAATCATACACATTCCCTCCTAACCCGTTACCCTGTAGGGAATAACAAAATAAGAGGATTTTTTAATATTAACGTGAAATACCAAGTTGATTTATTTTAATTATTCTATGATTATTTGCTTATTTAATTTTGGTTTTACATATTCTTTCTTTTTTTTTTTATTTCATAAATTAATTTTAATTTTTCAACTCAGTACGTAACAATAGTGTCCTGTATTTCTAGTCTTCTTGGTTTTACCGTGGTTTCCCTGAGCTTTTTATGGGATCGGGTACACTTAGTAAGGCGATGGTTGCATAAGCACATCGCAACCCAGGTAGGAGTGAACGATTGTGTGTCTAGCTTGTGCGTCAAGCTTGTGCCAATGTTGTTAAGTGTTTGGAAATGTGCCTATATTACAAGCTTGATGACAAGCCTCGTGCCAAGGCTTTTGTCTGGGGCTTAACACAAGTTTCCAAAATCAATTTTAAAAAATATAAATAAATTATTAATGTTAATTTATTATTTATAACATTGTTATTTTTTTATTCAAACAATTCTATCAAACGATAATAATTAAACAAAAACTATGGACGCGACGAAGGATCGATCCGGGGCCTCACACGTGGAAGTCCAATGCACTATCATGTTGACCATCGGGATATTGATGAAAGTTATCGTAAAATTTTTTTAGATCAGACACGCATCCAAATGTATATAAACGGTCGGAAAACAATGGCCCAACAGACCAATTCACAGGGCAATTTTTTCACAATTTAAGGCTTTTTTTTGCCGGTGATGGCGCTTGTAAAATTTTTTTTATATAGATTTCACATACAAAAGCTCCACAAGCGCCGCCAGTGGAGGAAAAAAGCCCTAAATTGTAATGCCCTGTGAATTGGACTGCAGGGGGTAACCATGAGATGCCACGAATCTGAATTTACCTAGATCCGTCACGCACATACATATAAGTTCTTTAACTGTATGTGTTTACCTGGTGAAGTGTTAGTGCAGTATAGTACTTCTACCATGAGCAAGGATGGGTATGTACAAAACATAATGTTTTAGACCATGTTTAAAACTATGTTTTGTTTAATAATAAAATTATAATCTTTTAATAATTATATAGGCATATTAAATTTTTTTTAAATTATTTTATTAGAAAATTATCATTTTTTGGTTTTTTTATGAGGTTAAGAACGATTTTTTTTTTAATACTTTTTTTTCAAAACTAATACATTGAATCAGTTTCCCATGTATTTGGTATTTTTGTACCCTAGCGGAAGAGTCATTAATGAAATGGGCGCTTACTCAATAGCAGATTAATAGCAAGTCAATAGCAAAAAGAATTACGGATTACAAAGGCTCTGCATTTTACTAAACATATTAAATTGATCTACATAAATTAAGGAAAAAATTAACAATGTTTCTATCACATTATTATAGCGTGATTCGATGTCATTTCTCAATAATGATATAGCGAAGAATGATGTTAAATTCTTTTAGGTTATGTCCGAGCTGTCATTCGTTGTTATCTGAGTTTTGGTAATTTATGGAAACTTACCGCGAGAATAAAATGACATGAAACATCCACTCAATAGCTAGTCAATAGCTAGTTAATAGCAAAAAAAAAAGTTAAAAATACGTGGGTGCATTCCTTTAATAAAAAATTTTTTTTCGCTCTGCAATTTCGCCCTGTAATACCGACTAAAAACTAGAAACAGAAACAATGACAAAAGTGATAGAATCCTCTATGTAATTCTCCAGACTTTGAACATTTACGATAATATCCTGTACAACCTATGTGACAATAACAAGCAATTACAACAAGTAAATTATCTTTTTATTTCAGTTTGACATAAATATTGAACAGTCATTCAGGTAATTTTCCAATAATTGGAAGCCAAAAAAAATAATGTCATGTGCTAGTACTGCTACAAACAAGAAACAGCTTTTTCCTATAAAATTTTGGTCGGTATTACAGGGCGAAATTGCAGAGCGAAAAAAAAATTTTTAATAAAGGAATGCACCCCGTTATTATCATTGTTATTGTGTATTGTTGTTGCCTAATTGTTTATTATATAATTTTTTTTTATTTAAATTTTATGTATTGTTGTCAAAAACTTTAAAAAAAACAATATAATAAACAATTAAACAACAACAACACACAATAACAATGATAAATAAGGTATTTTTGACTTTTTTTTTTGCTATTAACTAGCTATTGAGTGGATGTTTCATGTCATTTTATTCTCGCGGTAAGTTTCTATAAATTACCAAAACTCAGATAACAACGAATGACAGCTCGGACATAACCTAAAAAAATTTAACATCATTCTTCGCTATCATTATTGAGAAATGACATCGAATCACGCTATAATAATGTGATAGAAACATTGTTAATTTTTTCCTTAATTTATGTAGATCAATTTAAAATGTTTAGTAAAATGCAGAGCCTTTGTAATCCATAATTCTTTTTGCTATTAACTTGCTATTAATCTGCTATTGAGTAAGCGCCCATTTCATTATCAAGTCGCTATTAAGCTGTTGTTGAGTGTTCCGCTAGGGTAACTCGAATGTCATTTGTAATGAAACCATGTATTTGGTTTCCCATGTTTCCAATTATTTTTTTTGTCAAAATTTATTCAAAAAAAAAAAAATCTAATATGCCTTAAATTATTAAAATATTATAACTTTAATATTGAACAAAAACTTTGATTAATGAAATGCTTTTTTTTATATTAAATACAAAATAAAAATATACTGTCGTACGTCTGTCGGATTTGTGTCGGAATTGTGTCGGATTCACAATTCTCACAGTCGTGTGTCAGAAGTGTGTCGGAATTGTGTGAGAATTGTAAAATCTCACAGTCGTGTACAGATGATTCTGACAGCTAACCTCACTTTTAATACATAAACAGAATTGAGTTTTTTCAATAAAAAAATTATTTAAAAAAAATTCTAATGTGTCTTAAAATTTCTAAATAATATTCTTATAATTTTAGACATAATATTTTATTTTTTAAATGTTACTATCATTTTACTTACTATTTACTTACTTACTTACTATTTTACCTTATTATTTATTTTTGTGACTTAGAAATTCTTATAGTCGTGTGTCGGTTTTTGTGTCGTTTTTTAGTAGTTTTAAACATCCTTAGTTTTTTTTAGGGAATATTAATTTCCTATTGTTTTCGCTTTTCTTCTGGACCCCCCCCCCCCCCAACCATGGTAGACACAATCATAGTACAACAAAATGAATAAAAACAGAGAGTTTAAAAGGTTAGAATAAAGCGATTCTGGACATGGAGATAACCCATTAGAAGGAACAAGCAAAATGAATGAAAATTAAATAAATTTTAGCTGTAACAATAATCATTGTAACAATAGAGAATGGAATAAATTTGTAGTCACGAATTTCGATATATATTAAAGAAGAAATTAAAATTCCCCCCGCAGGGAAGGCACAGTTGCTTCAGCAACTGTATGATCATTTTTTTTTTTTTATTGAATGAACACTAGGGACAAAGCCCTATGGTTCGATCCTTAGTTTTATCTATTTGTATAAAACATCTCCTTCTAGCGGTGATGCTTGGAGCTATCATCAAAAGTAACCAAAATGAATTACAATCCCGAAAAAGAGCTCAGGAATTGATGTGAAATATTTAGGATAAGCAGTAGCTAAGGAAAAAATGTAGCTAAGAAAAAGATGTAGCTAAAGAATTAATGTTGCCAAAGAATTATGTTTTAAGGAAATAATGTTGCTTAAAACATAAGTTTTTTGGCAACTGTAATTCCTTACCCAGTTAAAAAAATTTCATAGAAACCGCAAAAAGGGTCAAATACACATCAAATGCTCATAGATATTATTATTATTCTATGAGCATTTGATGTGTATTTGACGCTTTTTCGTAATTTCCATGAGATTTTTTAAACTGGGTAGCTACATCTTTCCTTAGCTACTGCTTGTCTTTGGGATTTTTATTTATTTAATGAATAAAATACATGATTTTTTTTTTTTCGGTCTCGATTCGCTTTTGGTCTGCTATTGATTTGCTTTTGATTTTAGTGATAAGTTTTCATAAATAACCGCTATCGGTGGTCTTGTAATTTGTGTTTGCGTGACAGCTTGGTCTCTAACCTCTCAACCTTATGTTTTGTAGAGTTGCGCACGAGACGAGACGAGACGAGACTTTGCTGAGTCTCGTCTCGGTCTCGATAATTGGCTGAAATTTCAGTCTCGTCTCGGTCTCGTCTCGTCTGAAAATTTCTCGGTCTCGTCTCGATAACGAGACTAGTCACGAAATTTTTTTTTTTCAATTTACTTGGTATTATCAATCTACTTATGGAAAAAAAAAATAAAAATACACAAGAAAATTTATTATCAATAATTTTTTTTTATTATAACTTACATGCTTTTTTTTTATATATTAACTCATTGGTATTCTAGTTTTTTTTTTTCCTAATCTATAGTATAGTACACAGCAATACTTAAGTATTGATAGTTTATAATAAAAAAATATATTGCAATACTAAGTATTGCTGTGTACTTAGTATTGATAGTTTATAATAAAAAAATATATTGCAATACTAAGTATTGATAGAAATCTAATGTCTATTCGACGTCGAATAGCGCTCGATTTCCGAGGCCCACGCTCCGTTCGACGTCGAAATTCGAGCTCGAAACGATGTCGGAGGGTGACGCTATTCGATGTCGGATCGACGTCGTTTCGGACTTGTTCATAAAATAATCGCTTGCATTGAATTTTGATAGATGGCAGCAGAGTCAAGTTCTATATATAGGTAAAGAAGGCAATTTTTTTATTAGCAATATCATTAAAAGCAATAAATTAAAAAAAAAATGCCTCATACGCAGGGATGGGCATCTGTGAGTTTTTGAGTTGCTTACAATTATCCATGAATGAAACGTTTGAAACAGGATAAAACCCACGTGATCTCTCAGTAGCTCAAATTTTTCAGTTGTCACATGTTAATTGATACAGAATTAATTCAGCCATAGAAATTAACATGTAGACAACCTCCTTTCCATAGCTTTTTATTGATTTAAATAAATAAAAAGCTATAGAAAAAGGGATAGCAAAATAATACAATCGTCCAAGGAAAAGATGTAGCTAAGAAAAGGATGTAGCTAAGGAATTAAGGTTGCCAAAAAATTATGTTTCAAGGGAATAATGTTGCTTAAAATATAATTCTTTGGCAACCTTAAATCCTTAGCTACTGCTTTTTCTTAGCTACATCTTTTTCTTAGCTACTGCTTTTCCTTGGACATTTTTTATTTATTTTATAAATAAAATACATGTAAATTTATTTTTTAAAAATACAAGCGTCCAAGAAAAAGCAGTAGCTAAGGAAAAGATGTAGCTAAGGAATTGAAGTTGCCAAAGAATTATGTTTCAAGGAAATAATTCTTTAGTCACATTAATTCCTTAGCTACTGCTTTTAAGGAAAAGATGTAGCTAAGGAAGTAGGAAATAATTCCTTAGTCCCATTAATTCCTTAGCTACATCTTTCTCTTAGCTACTGCTTGTCCTTAGTCATTTATTTATTTAACAAATGAAATACATGTAATTTATCCTGTTTTAAACGTTTTATTCCTGGATAATTGTAAACAACTCAAAAACTCACAGTATATGCCCATCCCTGCTCAAATTAATGATACGTAAATAAATCTGATGAAAATCACTCACTCTGCCATCTACTGAGCCCTATCATACCAGAAAAACGTCACCTTTCGATGTCGTTTCGAGCTCGAATTTCGACGTCGAATGGACACTGCGTGTCGAAAATCGACACTAAATTCTACCTGGGTTCAATCCAGGTTTTAACTTATAACGCATCAATCAGTTTTTCTAGATCACAAGATGCCCAAGAGTGTAAACAAAGTAATGCTGTGATTGATTTATCACTCAAACGGCCTCGAAGATGAGTAATAACCAGAGCAGCAAGAGAAAACAGGCGTTATATAGAGAGGGCAGCATTTTTTTTTGTTGTCAGTAAAAAAAAAATAGAGGGCAGCACCATTTTTGTGGAAGACTAAAAATGACGAGACTCTCGCCGAGATTCTCGGGCTATAAGAGTCTCGTCTCGGTCTCGTCTCGTTCCGTGAAATCACAGTCTCGCCTCGGTCTCGTCTCGTGCGCAATTCTAATGTTTTGAGATCATATAAACTATTAATAATTAAAGATAATTCACGTAAAAGTAATGTGTCTAAACTGTCAATAAAATTTTTTAATATTTTATTATCGTACTTGATGGTTCATATTATAATTAGGGGTTCTGTAATATTAATTTTAATTTGCTCTGTGATAGCTATTGATTCGTTCTTGTAAAAGCGCCAAAATCATTCTATAGTAGCTAATGAATTGCTCTTGTGTCTTCCACCAGGGTTGCCAGACGTCCAGAATTGTCTGGATTCTTCCAGACATTTTAGTGGCTGTCCAGAATCCAGATTCTGTATCATTTTTTTCCAGATTTTCTAGATTTTTTAAATTTTTCATTTTATTTATTTATATTTTAATCTTTCGCTAAACTTTTACAGATACCGATAAAAGATAACAACTAAAAGTTACCTACAAATCAATTTGGACCAATCACAATCATTATTATGGATTCCATGTTTGTGGCGGGATATTAAATGACCAGAAATTTTTTGTCGAAAACCATATTTTATTATTCATATGGCATCTAAAAATTTCAAAGGTTAATTTTGAATTGAAATTTTATAATATATATTCATTTAAATTTCTTATCTAGGATAGCTATAATATGTATGATTCTTTTTTATTAACCTTATCTACTTTACCATGTGGACTATATACCTATATTAAATATTAAGTAGCAATATTAATATTAATGTTAAAAAAAAAAATTAATATATTTTTTTTTACATATTAATAAATATCTTTAAAAAATTAATAGGAGAAAATTTTGCACTAATAGGTATATTCCGTGTTTTACACAATAAAAAATTTAATAAAATGCTAGGGTTTTTAATTTTTTCTAAGCCATCCAGATAAATCCAGACTTTTGCTCAGCCCCCTCCAGACTTCTCTTTTAGACTGTCTGGCAACCCTGTCTTCCACCAGGGTGCACCATATCGGCACGCACTCAGGTTGACCTGTTTTTGCTTTAGGTTTTCTACAATGTGTTGACCCAACAACCGATGCATTTGGAAAACTCGAAGCCAAGTTAAATAAAGTAAAATTTCTAGGAACTACAACGAGTCTGACGTGAATCTTTCTAGATTTTCACACTTTTCCACGTAGACCAAGGTGCCAAGGGCTCTGCCAGTACCTTGGACCTGTGGTCAAGTTTAATTGCGTTGGCGACATAGTTACATCTCTTGTCACTTAATATAATAAAATCAAATTTTTGTATAATTTATAAAATTACATAATACAATAATAATATAGGATTTAATTAACTTTGATATATTCAATTTAATAAATTAATATTTTGAATAATTAAATAATAAAATAAAAGAACGACTTAAGTAAAATTTAATAAATTGTTTTGAATAATATCAATAATCATTCAACCTTATATACCTTATTATCTATATATACAAACGTATGTATATAAACAACCGTTGGCAATAGCCCAGAAAAACCAAATTTTCGAAATTTTTATTTTTACTCTTAAAGCCACCGCGATATGTTCTAGCGAATATAACTACCGATGACGACAGTCGGTTCGTTCACTGATCTCACACAAAACCGACACACAAACGACAAACAAATGGCAAAATAGACAAGTCATAAATCTTGATGGTAAAAAGCATTTGAAGAATAAAGCTATATGTTAAATGATTTATAAATAATATTTAAATATTTTTCCCGGATCAGGACTTAATCAAGATAAAAATATCAAATTCATTCAGTCTCTAAATATTTTTACCTTGATCGAGTCCTGATTCGGATAGAATCAAGCTATCACTTGTGGTTTGGCTAGCTTGATTTAAATCGATTAAGCCAGCTCTGTCACATCCTTAAAAGCGATAACCTGATCCAATCTGGATCGGGACTTAATCAAGATGAAAATATGAAAATTTATTTGTTTTACAAATATTTTTAGTTCCATCAAATCCTGGTGCGGATTGGATCAGGCTATTTTCATTAAGAATGTAATGCAAAAATATATTTCAACATGAATTTTATATAAAAGTTCTAATTATTTTTTTTTTACAATTGACAATGTAATTTCTATAATTCTAAATAAAATTTTTATGTTAACGATTATAATTTCCTTAATGAAATTTCCAACTTAAAAAGTATATAAAAATATAAAACAAATTTTAATTCTTCACTTTGTCTCATTTAATATTTAAATCTCGTTTCAATTCAATGAGTGTTACTGAAAGATTGATGTGATAATCATTCAACTGTCGTAACATTGAAATTTTTTTTTTTTCAGTTTTCATCAATAGTCGACAATAATTTGTTGCTTCCGTTAAAATTAAAACTTTTGTTGCGTTTTTATTTGATTTAATAGCCGGCAGGAGACATCTCAACTTCTGAAATGCCATCATCAATTCATTTCGGCGTTGACGTTCTTTCAAACATTTCCCTCTATTATGCTGGTCAATGAATCTATATTTATATTGTTTTTGAGTTGAATTAATATTATCACAAGTACTCAGAGGGTCTTCATCATCGGAAGTAAGAGAAGCAATTTCAATCAACGATGGCATTGGCTTTAAAAAAATTTTAGTAATTTCCGGTATTGGCACTTTTTGAGGTGACAAAGTCAAATTTTTTTTTGTTTTTTTTTTGGTAGTTGCCCTTTTTTTTTTATGCTTGTTAGGAATATTCAGCGGTGGACTATAACGAAATAGAGGGCTTTTTATTCTACTTGAAAAACTCCCAGTCTTATGTGGTGTGATTTTTTTTTCTGCAGCAGAAGATGATATTCTTCCAGGTAATTCTTCCAATGTTTCTATGTCTATATCTATGTCCGTTTCCTCTGTAACAAAAAACATATTTTACATCATTAAAACTTTATGGCCACTAGAATATAAGAAAAGAAAAAAAAATTCTATATTTCAAACAGAAACGTTTTTCCCCAAGTCTTTTCTATTAATTTACAATTGGAATTTCGGCCTGCTTCAATTGTTAATCATTGAAGAACAATGAAAAAAAACTTACTTCGAAACTGCAAAATATCTTAAATCAAAACTTATTTCTCTGAAATCAAAAGTCTATTATCTTAATCCAATTATTTCCAAAACGATTTTATCTAACTTCAAAACTCAAAAATCTGAAATTTACAATGATTAAAAAAACGAGTAATAATTTTACACGTTAATCATCATCGATATTTTGTTTCTCAAACCAAAAAAACTTTGAAAAAAAATTGGGTTTTAAAAAAAAATTAACTATTGTGTACGCGATTTTTCAGGTTGCCTGATCTGGATTGGATTTAAAAACAGGTTTCCTGATCCGAACGTGACTTGAATTTTGACTCGGAATATAACTACTTAAAAATAAATACTATTTTTCCTTTTGATTTTTTGGTTAATGAATTTTGATAAATTGTAGATGGTACTTTATCATCAGGAATCAGAATCACTGTCGCTCTCTGGTATAATATTTAATATCTCTCCCTGAAGACCGGAGATAAAATTTTTCGGTCTCTGAACTGTCTCTGAGTCTCTGGGCAATATCTAAATAATCTCTATCACTCTCTAGCAGTATCTGAAGAATTTCTCACTATCTCTACGTTGTCTTGTGAGAGACGAATCATCTCTGAACGAGAGATCCGAACTTTAAAACAAATATTTGTTAATGGAAATAATAATTTCTTTGGGAATGGGTCGAAAACGAAGAAATGCCGGGGAATTTTTTCGACCAGGGTATGTATTCCAACTTGAAGATTGGACCGATGTCCTCTAGAATGTCATCGGTCAAACGCAACCCAAGTTTATTCTTCTGTCTAGTATTTTTTATCCATAATCTCTCTAGGGGGACCAATTTTCGACGTAGTCGAAAAAATTCTCCTACAACCCAGCTGCGTGAACCTGGCACCCCACTTTATCGTAGAGACTTGTAGTATGGCTCATTTTGAAGGTCTTAATTTGTAGTAATTTATAGTGAAAAGGGTTTAATTTGTAGTTCAAAAATTAAGGGTGAAAAAACGGTTAAAAAGTACTTTCTTCAAAAATTGACTTAGAGCGATGAGAGTAGGGCCAAAACGTTCGTTGGAATTTGTAGTAATTTGTAGTAAAAAGAGTTTAATTTGTAGTTCAAAAATTAGGTGTGAAAAAAGGGTTAAAATGTACTTTCGCAGAAAATTGAAGAAAAATAGTAATGAAGAGGTCAAATAGCTTTCTTAGAATTTGTAGTAATTTGTAGTGAACAAATTTTGATTTTGAGTTGAAAAATAATGACACAAAAAAAATTTTTTTTTTTGGAGCAATAATCATGATAAAATTGCATAACTTTTTTGTTGACAACCAGAAAAAAATTACGAGTAAAATAAATGGAGAAAAAATCGTGAAAAATATAAATATATTTTTCGCCACGTCGACATGGAAAACACTCGAAATCACACCGTCCACAGGGTCCCAAAATCCCTGTTTTTCTATCGATACGCAAAGGCAGTGGCCAAAGATAGAAATACCATGCGCAAAACATCTGCATCGATGAGCAAAATTTTTTCACATCGAAAGCCATCTAGCGTCAGACATTTTGCGCACAGGAAGTCATCTACCGGGAATACGTGAACTATATTTATGTATTATTATTATCATTATTATTATTATATTATCACTCATATACATATTATTTTTTTTAATATTGGGAAACGCACTGTGGGCGTGGCCAATCGCTGTAAGCAGTCGGCAAAAAAAGAAACTAAATACACACACCCAAGTATAACCCATTAACATTGAATTTTATTGTTTATTAAAAAAATGTTATTAACTATTGAGTATATACTTTCATGGGCACGAAAAACGAATTCCTCACGAAATTCCCTTGAAGAAAATCGTATTATATATGCGGAACATATTACGAGTATTGGTGTAAAAATTGATTCAAGTGATGAGTATCATGTGTTTGCCACTTGATATATTATCAAAATGTGATTTTACTTTGACAGGTTGTTGTTTGTCTAACCTCGAAAATGCATAGAAACTCAGATCTCTATTTCTCCTGGAATTACTGTTGCACCCAGAAACGTAAAGTCTTGTTTTTTATTTTTTTAAATCAATTTTGCGGAAAATTTTGTACCAGACCTTTTAAACATTTTGTAAAAATATTATTCGTTTATTAATTTAGCATATATACTGTGTATACCACATATGAATGGGTGTATGAAATAGTTTCCAGAAATTTACCACCAGACGTCGTGGTGAATTGTGCGTTTCCCAATATTCATGGTTAGGTTAGATACCATATGTCAACTGACCAAAAATAAAAAACAATTTATACATATGTGAAATTATCATTGACTTATTGTTTGAAAACTTGTTTTTAAAATTATTAAAAATGTGTAATGAATAAATAGAAATCTATAATTATTTACAAAAGTTAGTGGATGAAGCTGATACCACTGTCTTAGACATGTTGCCTGAAAAATCCAAATCAAAATGTCAAGTTTACATATAACAAATTTATTCAATGGACATATGACAAATTTATTCAATTTATTTATAATTTAATCAATCCCAGAAAATCACTGCACAACAAATGTGTGAAGATGACTTGTGTACTTAAAAAGATTATAACGTGCTGTTTGTTTTGAGCTAATGGCTATACATTGATTGACTGGTAATGTTGTTGATAATTATTTTGACTCTAAAGCTAGCACAGTCTTATGACGAAAATCTTAATTATTGTTAGTATCATTATTATTATTATTATTATTATTATTATTATCATCATCGTTACATGGTAGAATTTTTGAAGATAATTATTTCATAACAAAATGTCGTTTGACACTTGCTACATTTAATTTATATATATCATCAGTAACTGTCAATGATTCTATCAGTTTTTTTGTCGATTTTTTAATTAATTTTTTCAATGTTGGCTTTTTAACTTGAACATAAGCATTACTATTACTTGACATGATGTCTTCCACAACAAATAAAAAAAATAATAGTGTGAACCAAAAATTATTTTTAATAAAAAACAAAAAAAAAAAAAAGGTAAACGTAACCTAATTTATTAAACAACGTAAAAATGTCAAGGGGCGCAACGTTGATCGCTCAATATCGAGTATCGACGTTATTGTCTCGTGTTTTCCATGTCGTTTGTGACGAAAAATAGTGTTCGACACTCGGTGCCAAAACGGCGATCTGTGCATAGCGGATATAATCTTCTGGAACACTCGCCCAAAGTCTCAAAGGAATATGTCAGAAAAATAATTTTTCCGGACAAATGGTTCAATTAAAAATTCTAAATCCTCCACTACAAATTAGCTAGGATGTTTCCCTATCTACTCAATATTTTAGTTTGAATTTTGGTCAATAAATAAAAAAGTTACGCAATATTTTATTAAGGGAATATGTCAGAGAATTAATTTTTCCGGACAAATGGTTCAACTACAAATTCTAATTTTTTCACTACAAATTAGCTAGGATGTTTCCCTATCTATTTAATATTTTAGTTTGAATTTTGGTCAATAAATAAAAAAGTTACGCGATAATTTATGAAGGTATTATATGAGAGAATTAATTTTTCCGGACAAATAGTTCAACTACAAATTCTAATTTCTTCACTACAAATTAGCTAGGATGTTTTCCTATCTACTCAATATTTTAGTTTGAATTTTGGTCAATAAATAAAAAAGTTACGCAATATTTTATTAAGGGAATATGTCAGAGAATTAATTTTTCCGGACAAATGGTTCAACTACAAATTCTAATTTCTTCACTACAAATTAGCTAGGATGTTTCCCTATCTATTTAATATTTTAGTTTGAATTTTGGTCGATAAATAAGAAAGTTACGCAATATTTTATTAAGGGAATATGTCAGAGAAATAATTTTTCCGGACAAATGGTTCAACTACAAATTCTAATTTCTTCACTACAAATTAGCTAGGATGTTTCCCTATCTATTTAATATTTTAGTTTGAATTTTGGTCAATAAATAAAAAAGTTACGCAATAATTTTTTAAGGTATTATATGAGAGAAATAATTTTTCCGGACAAATGGTTCAACTACAAATTCTAATTTCTTCACTACAAATTAGCTAGGATGTTTCCCTATCTACTCAATATTTTAGTTTGAATTTTGGTCAATAAATAAAAAAGTTACGCAATAATTTTTTAAGGTATTATATGAGAGAAATAATTTTTCCGGACAAATGGTTCAACTACAAATTCTAATTTCTTCACTACAAATTAGCTAGGATGTTTTCCTATCTATCCAATATTTTAGTTTGTTTTTTGGTCAATAAATAAAAAAGTTATTTAGTATTCAATATTTTGGAGTAAAAAAAAAATTTTTTTTTCCACTTTTTTGACTTTTTTTTTTTTGGGAAACTGGTTTAATAAAAATATATTTATATTTTTCACGATTTTTTCTCCATTTATTTTACTCGTAATTTTTTTCTGGTTGTCAACAAAAAAGTTATGCAATTTTATCATGATTATTGCTCCAAAAAAAAAAATTTTTTTTTTGTGTCATTATTTTTCAACTCAAAATCAAAATTTGTTCACTACAAATTACTACAAATTCTAAGAAAGCTATTTGACCTCTTCATTACTATTTTTCTTCAATTTTCTGCGAAAGTACATTTTAACCCTTTTTTCACACCTAATTTTTGAACTACAAATTGAACTCTTTTTACTACAAATTACTACAAATTCCAACGAACGTTTTGGCCCTACTCTCATCGCTCTAAGTCAATTTTTGAAGAAAGTACCTTTTAACCCTTTTTTCACCCTTAATTTTTGAACTACAAATTAAACTATTTTTACTACAAATTACTACAAATTAAGACCTTCAAAATGAGCCATACTACAAGTCTCTACGATAAAGTGGGGTGCCAGGTTCTCGCAGCTCTACAACCCATAGAACATACTTTGGGTTGTAGGATTTTTTTCGCCCTGGTGGAAATAATTTCTCCGGAAATCCTCCGTAAAACTCCGAAATTGGCCAATTGAAATACCAGACAGCTCAAAAAGTGTATTATTCGTAATATTCATCAGTTTTTTGATACAACAATATTTAATTTTTGACGAAAATGTTTTATTCGTTTATTATCTTTCATTTAACCTAGTAACTAGTATTTTTGAAGTGCTACGAATTTCTCCATGTTTTTTCGAAGTGAGCCAATTCCGGAATAATCCGGAGCCATTCCGGAATACTCCGGAGTGGAGGAGTAATCCGGAGAAATACGGAATAATCTGGAGAAATCCGGAGAAATGATTTCCACTAAGGCGTCGAGAATTCACGCCCTGGGGTCCGTTCGTAATGGCAATTCAGCAGGGTTCGGGTTAGTAGAAATAAATTAACACCGAACCCAGTCTGTTCGTAATGGCCGGAGTAAATGTTTACTTAACCCTGGCATATAAACGAATCAGTTGATCATGTACAATTGTATCATGTTTACAACCCTTTGATATTCTTCGCATTTAACGATGGATAATAATAATATTATTTCATTTGTTTTTGTTTTATTTATTTATTTATCGATGTTGTTTACTCGTTGATGAGTGACAATTTCGTATTATTCTTTGATGTGGCATTAATATAAATTGAAATTAATAAATTCATTAAATTCCAATAAATGTAAAAAATTGCGCATTAATAAATAACTATTATTAAAAACATTTATAAATATTTAATATCTAGTAAAAATGTAGTATACGTTCACCTCCAATAACGGAATTAATTGTTTCGAAATTTGTTTGTTATACATGTTGACATGTTGTAAATATTATTTGAATAATATTAATAAGTATTGATGAAAAATGAAATACATATAAACGAATTGTGAGGAACTTTTTCTTTTAATTTTTTTTAAATAAATAATTGTCTCAATCCATAAATACTCATAAACATAAAATAAAATGCATCGCGAAACGGAGGAAAAAAAAAATCATTAAAAGGGTTAAAAAAATTATTAAAAATTAAATTGAATTGTAGAGCAATGCGGGGGCTGAGCGGTATGGGGAATACAGAGGGGCGTGAAAATAATAGAGTGATGGGAGTTTTTTATCTTTTTTTTCTCTATAGTTGTCCTCTTCTAATATAAACTCCAAGCTGACTGCCAAACTCCCCACCACTCTATTATTTTCACGCTCAGCCCCTGCATTACTCTACAATTCAATTTAATTTTGAATAATTTTTTTAACCCTTTTAATGATTTTTTTTTTGATTGGAATTTTTTTTTTTATATTTAAAATACATTAAAGAAAATTAACCTAGCTCGCCAATCAGTTTAGAGTTACGCTATAATTCATGTTTTTTTCAATTTTCAAAAATTAATATCTCGGCCGGATGATAACTTATTTGATTGGAATTTTAAAATTAACTTAATATAATAAAATTAAAAGTAATAAACAAATTCCAATCAATTCAGAGTCATATAAATTATCGATTTTTTACCTGGCTTACCTGTGGACGGCAGACAATAAAAATGATTGGAAATAGGTGCAACGTGTTCTGGGTCCTAAAGACTACCATTTAAAAGATATTTCGTTCAATTCAGTGTCACATCCTGTTTTTGCCTCTGTCTTACCGTCTAACTACTGTCAGAACAATACATGATTTCGGCTGATAACAATTCTAAAAAAGGCATAAAGTGAAACTGACAAAAGAAAATCACGAGGATCATTCAGTGCATGCGTGATAATCCAATAATACATATGATAGAAAGTTTGCCTGCGTATAGTCACACAAACATGTTATTGTCGTGATTTTTTTCTGCCAGCCTCACTCTAGCCGCAAACCATTTTAATGACCCAACCTAATATGAGCCTGGGTCGTGACTGAGAGCATAAGTCATAAGACCCACATCAGGTTGAAGAATTAAAAATATATCGAAATTAAAATGACAATAGATTGTAAAAAATTTATTATTAACTGTCTGAAACCCATAACACTCAAGCAATTGCATACTTCAAAAAAATTCTGAATTAACTTACCACGTTTGACTTTGATGATAAGAGAATCCGACATTTTTTTTTTTTTTTTTTTTTTTTAAGAGAAACTTGATATTTAGGTTAATAATTTTTAAAATCACTACTATCACAAAACTAGTAGTCACCACGTGTTAAAAAAAACAGATCTGTTCTTTTACTCAATCATAAAACCCATAGCTTATACACAATTTTGTTATTAGAAAAGTTGTGACTCAACAAATAAGAATTAACAAACTATCAACTTAAATTAGTATATGAATTAATTTTTATTGGAACTTTTATTGGCCCTACAAAGCCGACAAAGGCCACGTGGTCCAAACAAATACCAGTACCCCAATTCACAGGGCAATTCTTTTAGGATTTAGGGCTTTTTTTTGCCGCTGATAGCGCTTGTAAAAATTTTTTTTTAGAGTGGGTACAAGCACGCTGAAGCCATAGATGATTTTTACCTCGGAAGTGACGGAAATCTCTTATACCCACTCCATACGGCGAGCACAAAATGTCGGACTAATAAAACCTCTGTGGCTTCACTCTGCTTATACCCACTCTATTTCTTTTAATATAGACAAGAAGACTAGGAATACTTTTTAGTCTTCTTGAATATAGATGTCACATACGAAAGCTTCACAGGCGCCGCCAGTGGAAGAAAGAAGCCCTAAATTGTAAAAAATTTGCCCTGTGAATTGGACTGCAGCAGTCCAATTCACAGGGCAAATTTCTTACAATTTAGGGCTATTTTTTGCCGCTGATGGCGCTTGTAAAATTTTTTTTATATAGATTTTACATACAAAAGCCTCACAAGCACTGACAGTGGAGAAAAAAAGCCCTAAATTGTAATGCCCTGTGAATTGGACTGCTGCAGCAGTATTACAACTTCGGGCTTTTTTTCACCACTCACGGCGCTTGTGAAGCTTCTGTATGTAAAATCTATATAAAAAAAATTTTTACAAGCGCCATCAGCGACAAAAAAAAGCCCTAAATTGTAAAAAATTTGCCCTGTGAATTGGACTGCATGGGTGCATTCCTTTAATAAAAAATTTTTTTTCGTTTTGCAATTTCGCCCTGTAATACCGACTAAAAACTAGAAACAGAAAAAACGACAAAAGTGATAAATTTCTCTATGCAATATTCCAGGCTTTACAGTTTACGATAATGTGTGGTATGAGCTATGTGACAATAACAAACAATCAAAACAAGTCAATTTTCTATTTATTTCAGTTTGATATAAAGATTGAACAGTTATCCATCTAATAATTGGAAGCCAAAAAAAATAATGTCATGTGCCAGTACTGCCACTACACAAAACAGCTTTTTCCTATAAAATTTTGGCCGGTATTACAGGGCGAAATTGCAAAACGAAAAAAAATTTTTTATTAAAGGAATGCACCCCAGAGGATGTTCTCATTAGGGCTTTTTTTTCCGATGGCGGCGCTTCAAAAACTTTTTGTCAGAGTTCTGTATAAATCGTATTCTATGACAAGAGAGCTCATTTTCAATATATTTAATACTACTATATTGCGCATGGGGCTCGATTTTGCTGGTTCCTCAAACGGTGCAGACAATCTCTCTGTCGCAGTCCTTGGAAGATTTAAGCAATGACAAGAGTGGGGATTCGACAGAACTCGGAATAGCACAACACATATACAGCACCCGTATTCAGAGGATGTTCTCATTAGGGCGTTTTTTTTCCGATGGTGGCGTTTGTGAAGCTTTTCTATATGAAATCTATATAAAAAAAATTTTGTCAAGCGCCATCAGCGGAAAAAAAAAGCCCTAATGAGAACAATTTTGCCCCGTGAATACGGGTGCAGGTTTCCTCATATGTGAGATTAGCTGTGTATAAATAAACAATAGTCTGACCGAATTCATTTTTATTAATTACGTTTATTTATCAATATTTTAAAAGAATATTTTAAAAATAAAGAAACATGTGGGTGCATTCCTTTAATAAAAAATTTTTTTTCGTTTTGCAATTTCGCCCTGTAATACCGACTAAAAACTAGAAACAGAAAAAACGACAAAAGTGATAAATTTCTCTATGCAATATTCCAGGCTTTACAGTTTACGATAATGTCTGGTATGAGCTATGTGACAATAACAAACAATCACAACAAGTCAATTTTCTATTTATTTCAGTTTGATATAAACATTGAACAGTTATCCATCTAATAATTGGAAGCCAAAAAAAATAATGTCATGTGCCAGTACTGCCACTACACGAAACAGCTTTTTCCTATAAAATTTTGGCCGGTATTACAGGGCGAAATTGCAAAACGAGAAAAAATTTTTTATTAAAGGAATGCACCCTGTTAATAGTAATATTATATGCATCATATATTTAAAAACAAAAATAATACGCACACAAAAATTCATTGCGCATGCATGTAAGCCGAGTTCTGCCGAATCCCCACTCTTGTCATTGCCTAAATCTTCCAAGGATTGCGACAGAGAGATTGTCTGCACCGTTTGAGGAACCAGGGGTACGTTCCAAAAATCACTCGGAAGCCCGGAAGCGGCGCAGTAGACTCTAAAATATAGGGATAAAATAAACTGAAAAGTTACTAGAGATTACGGTAAATATTGTAAACTTTAAAAACAGTCATATTGCATATAAAAATTCATGAAAAAAAATCATATGTACCACAACGAAATATCAAAAAATTTCTATGATCACAATCTTGCACTTCCGGGCTTCCGAGTGATTTTTGGAACGTACCCCAGCGTTCCACTTATGGGAAAGCATAGGCGATGCGCAATATAGTAGTATAGGGATCTGACCTATGGGCGGGGTTTGGTCGCTCACATTTATTGTGTAAAAGCTTATCTGTGAGGCAATATGGCGCATTCCAGACCGTTTTACTATAGAGTGAAACCGGCAGAAGAAGTTCATGAGAAACCTTCTGCACATGCGCGAATATTGAAGCACACAGAGGCAAATTGTATATCTGTGTGTAAAAGAATTGTGAGTGGGAATGAATCTGTTCACACAGATATACAATTTGCCTATGTAGAAGGTTTCTCATGAACTTCTTCTGCCGGTTTCACTCTAGTATGCTATCGTCAACAAACTATACCATAAAAAATTTTTTCATGTAGTTTCAATGGTCTGGAAATAGTTCACTGTGCGCCAACAGATGCCATGGTGAATAGGTCAGATCCCTATTAAATATATGTCATTTTCATGCTGCCGGGCTAGGGTTCACATCGATGTATTGGGAAACGCACTGTGGGCGTGGCCAATCGCTGTAAGCAGTTGGCAAAAAAAGAAACTAATTACATTCAGTCAAGTATATCCCATTAGCATAGAATTTTATTGTTTATTAAAAAAATGTTATTAACTATTGAATATATGCTGTCATGGGCACGAAAAACGAATTCCTCACGAAATTTCCTTGAAGAAAATCGTATTATATATGCGGAACATATTACGAGTATTGGTGTCAAAATTGATTCAAGTGATGAGTATCATGTGTTTGCCACTTGTATACAAACAACTCATCCAAAAGAACCATGTCATGATATTGAAGGCCGATTTAAAAAAATTAATGGTGAAATATTATCAGTAACATGTTCATGCAAAGCTGGTCTAGGAGAAAAATGCAAACACATCCTTGCTTTTCTTATTTACTGTTCTTTGTAAGTTTTATTTTTATAAATATGTATTTCGTTTACACGAATGACAGCCCGAAGAACGAAATTTATATATAACTTTATATAATTGTATAAAATTTTATAAAGTTGTATAAAGTTATATATGGTTTTATATTGCCACTTTATTTATAAAGCTATATATAACATGTTGTATAAAACTTTATATAACTATATAAAACTTCATACAAAGTGTATAAAGGTATATAAAATTGTATAAATGTATATATAACTGTATTTTAAAATGGTCAAACGCAAAATTTGCTTTGTTGATAAACGCTCAAAAAAAATATTATAAAGAAATGTTCTTTTTTTTTTTTTTTTTTTTCTACATTAAATACGTAGACATTAAACTGTCCAGGCTCAGGGCTTGAACCCCATACCTTTCGGTTACCAACCCTACGCAGTATTCGATGCGCCACGATAACGCATGTGAAAATAAAAATTTATTTGTTTTACATCAACAAGCAAAAGTCACGCCTGCGCAGTCGACTAAAAAGTGGGGGCAGTTGACATTTCTGAGTCCGTCATCAATTTTGCTATGCCCCATTGTAATTTTAAATATTTTGCTTTGTATTTGTTAGTGACACGTACAGGAATGCCAAGAAAGTTATTAAAATTACTATGCTACATTGTAAATTATCAGAGGATCATTTTAATTTTGTCCACAACAGCAGAGTAAATTTTATAAATATACAAAGCAAAAAAAAAAAAAATATTTTTTGCTATGCTGCAATGTAATTTTTAGGCTGGATTATTTTAAATTTTAAATTTGGTTTCTGTAAAAATTTCTTTATGCGTTGTAATTTTTTCATCGGGAAATAGCAAAAAAAAAAACGTAAGAAAATTGCTATGGTACATTTTAATTTTTCAAGACTACAATTGTTTTTTTTCGTTAAAATGATAGTAAATTTTTTAATAGTCAAAAGATAGTTCTTTGGTAATGTGGCAGCATAGTAAAATTTGATGAAATTTTTTTTCCGTGTAAACTCTATTGACCTTATTATACCTTCTTTGCCCACCTCGAAATATCTAGCCGTACCTTATAGAGTCATATAGTTTTCATGTTACAGTGAGTTGAATGTTTATGTGATTCTATCAGGCGATAAAAAAGTTTCCTTGTTTTTATCGGACGCTATGAGATCGACAAAACGCTTGTTAGAAATCGATGAGAATGTATGGGAACTACTAACTGTTGAGATCTTATAAGTCCCAAAACTTATAAGTTTGAATAAGAAAATTCTCATTGCGCTATATTCCTATAAGACTGTAACAGAAAATATTCTTTTTCAAACAATAAGATTTTATGATGTTATGAGTATCAAGATTTTATAAGAGTGTATCAGACATTAAAATGATTTTAATGAGTTACAATAGGTTTTATTTAATTTCTCTATGAGGTTCTATGAGAAATTGATATCTCATATGAATATTTTTTCTATAAGATTGAATAAGGAAAAAACGACAAATTTCCATATTAAGTCTTATAAAAATTTGCTTGCATACTTAACATATTATACTTATTGACCTTTTTTTCGATAATAGCCTATCATTTTTCGTTCATGATGCTGTTGGAATCCGAATAGAACACATTATTCCAATTAAAGAAGCCAGCGAATATATGTTGATCAAATTCAGTATGGTACAGAACATAAGACTTGTCATACGGGTCGGTGACTATGTCTATAAAATACCACGTTTTATTAGAAAGAATATGTGATACATTTTTTATTAAAATAGTATTTATGGTGTAATGTGACTTACATTTTAATAAATAACAAAGAATCTTTGTTACACGGAGAAAAATTTACATTTTTTTTTAAGGTACATTCTCAGCTAGATTTTGTGGGCGTGTCCTAAATAAAATCCTATGCTTTTTACATTGGAGATTTTGTCCTACCAACCCCAAAAAACCAAAAGTTTGAACTTTTCGTGATCATTTTTTTTGTGTTAACAATTTATTTTTTCCATTATTAATTAATCTTATGCAATATATTCCAATAAAAACCAATTATATATTGATAAAAACAATTATTCTATAATATTTATTCATTTCAATATTGCACACAAAAATTTTTTTTTGTTAGTATGCATCACTGATTTGTATCAGTATGAAGTTTTTTATTTATATCCAATTAATATTAATATTTATTATCAATCTCAATTTTATATAGTTAATAAAAACATTTTTAATAATATTTTCATTATAATGTTTGCATTTATGATGCTCCATTATTTTGTAATCAAATTTCTTTTATGCAAGTTTAAATTTTCCCGCTTTTTCAATATTATGGCTCTTCATTAGAAAATCAGTAAAAAAACAACTTTTTACCACATATTTTTAATTAAAATAACGAAATCAGTTCTCTAACCCCATATAAACCAGGTATTAAAAAATTCCTTATTATTTTTACTATTATCTATCAGTTTTTCAATAAAATTTTATATTTAGAAATGTAATTTAGTTATGATCAAAAAAATTTCAAACATCCCCTCCCATAAGAGCCCATGTTTAACCTCTCTAAAAGTAGCTTTAATTAATTATTATAAAAAAATAAGTCTGTAACATAATATATATTTCACGAAATGATTTATCAATATTTCAATTACATACTGTATAAATTTCAAGAAATTTTTATATTCGGGTAGCTGAGAATGTACCTTAATATAATACCATAGCAATTTTTGCGTTGTGTTACAGTAAGCTGGAACCATAAGAGCATCATATTAAATTTTGAGACAGACCATAGCAATTTTCATTGAAAAACGCCACTTACTGGCCGTGAGACCTTCCGCAGTGTACCATAGTAATTCTTGCGATGGGCAAACGCAAAATTTATTATGTTCATAAACGCTCGTAAAAAAATATTGTAAAAAAACATTTCAAGCCTAGGATTTGAACCCCATATCATCGGGATACAAATCCTACGAGTTATCCGCTGCGCCACAACATCGTATCTGTAAGGGAAATATTATTTGTTTTACATTAACAATTTGAAAATAAGCAAAGTCACGCCTGCGCAGTCGACTAAAAAGTGGGGGCAGTTGACATTTCTGAGTCCTTCATCAATTTCGCTATGGCCCATTGTAGTTTTAAATATGTTGCTTTGTATTTGTTAGTGACACCTACAGGAAATCCAAGAAAGTTATTAAAATTACTATGGTACATTGTAAATTTTCAGAGGATCATTTTAATTTTGTCCATAACAACAAAGTAAAATTTTAGAAATAAACAAAACTAAAAAAAAACAAAAAAATATATATATTTTTTGCTATGGTGCAATGTAATTTTTAGACTGGATTATTTTAAATTTTAAATTTGGTTTCTGTAAAAATTTCTTTATGCGTTGTAATTTTTTTATCGGGGAATAGCAAAAAAAAAACACGACAAAATCGCTATGGTACATTTTAATTTTTCAAGACTACAACTGTTTTTTTTCGTTGAAATGACAGTAAATTTTTTAATAATCATAATATGGTTCTATGGTAATGTGGCACCATAGTAATCAGAGTTGCCAGATATGGCTCTTTAGAGCCAAATTGGCCCCTTGAGAACCATTTTGGCCCTCTCTATTTTCTGTTTGGCCCCAAGGGGCCATGTGGCTCTTTGACCGGTAGTCGATACAATACATACATTAAGAGGGTGCAATGTAAACATTAGGGGCCGGTTTTCGAGTCCACTAGAGGGCAGAGTCCACAGTTAAAGGGCCAAAGAGTTCTCTTGAATTTGGATACCGTATCAATTTGCGGTTAGAATTTGAACTAAAAAAATCGAAAAAATGTATCGTTATATCGAGGTTAGAGTCAGACAACGGGGATACTATTCATCACTTTACCGAACACTTAAATTTTAAATTTGAATGATAATTTTGAAAAAATTCTGAAAAAATTCAACAAAATAGATAATTATTCTGGCTTTTATATGAGACCAAAAATTCAAAAATCGTATAGTTAGAAATTCTATTTACATTCAACCTTAATGATGAGGCTGATGAGTAAAATATATCCATGTGATAAATTTATATAAATATTAAAAGTTAAAAAAATATATATATTCTATATTAATATTAAAAGTTTTTTATAATGAAAAAGATCAACAAATTAGCTTAAATATTATATAAATAAATATATTTAAGATTGTCATTAATTATAATAAAAATAAAACCAAAAAAATATTTCTTCTATATTATTTCTTGTAATTTGAATTTTGGCTCTTTTTATGGCTCTTTTGATTTTAAAGATGGCCCTTGTTGGCCCCTTCAGCGCCACTCGGTGGCTCTTTTACTGCTCAAGCATCTGGCAACTCTGATAGTAATATTGAGTGAAAATTTTTCTCCGTGTATAAATGAATTAACGCGTAGAACTCGCTCTATATTATTATTTGTAACTTTGGTTCACTAATTTATAAATATTATGTTCTATGAAGGTTAATATAATTATATAAAACTGTACATGTAGAAAATTTATTTATACTGCTATATATAGCTATATATAACCTTATAAAGGTATATAAAGTTATATATAGTTATATACAATTATATATAGCTTCATACAATTGTATATAACTATATATGACTTTATATACCTTTATAACGATCGTTCCTTGGGTAAAAATATCTTTGTATATTCATATACAAGTTTATATACTTTATCGCTTTACTTATATACTTGTATCGCTTTTTTTTTACAATGCGCACAATGCAAACATACTCTGACAAACACTAATAGAGCATTATACACATGATGTTTGTCAGAGTATGTTTGTATGCGCTAAAATACAAAATCACACCCACGTTACCGTGGTACTACTAGCGCCCCTCAATTATGCGGCGATCACATAGCGGAACGGTTTTTTGAGGCAAGTTCGTCCTCCTGTATTTTTAGTCTTCTTGGGTGCATTCCTATAATAAAAAATTTTTTTTCGTTTTGCAATTTCGCCCTGTAATACCGGCCAAAATTTTATAGGAAATAAAGCTGTTTCTTGTAGTAACAGTACTGGCACATGACATTATTTTTTTTGGCTCCCAATTATTAGATGGATAACTGTTCAATGTTTATAGGTGCGTTCTTTCGTCAATTTTTTGTTGGCGCATCATGACCACGCATTTGCGCAGAAGTCGAGGAATCAAGTAAAATTTTCAAAGTATGTATGTGTGCGTTACTCACACATAAAAACAATTAAAAACTTACGTGCTTTTTCAGCTTTGCGCAAATGCGCGGTCATGATGCGTCAACAAAAAATTGACGAAAGAACGCACCTTATATCAAACTGAAATGAATAAAAAATTGACTTGTTGTGATTGTTTGTTATTGTCACATAGGTCGTACCAAGGTCTGTAGATTAATAGACGGCTGGGATCAGGTCGTCGCACAAGGTTCAAACATGGCCGACTTTTAGGCGCGCATTATTTGAACCATATTTAGAGCTTACATCTGGTCTATAACAGAAACAGTATATAACAAGAAGTTAACACTTAATTTTTTTCAATTAATAATTAATTAAATATTCTGAAAAATTGACAAAGTTAGCAGACAGTTTAATATAAATAGTTGTAAAAAAGTGAAACAAAAGTTACTCGAAAAATATAATTTTTTCTTTTTTAATATAAGAATAACATAATCGAATACAATTTTTTATCCGACAACAAAATATATTTTTCTGGCTTCAGTAGGCTTTTACCTGTCGCATACTATAAATAAGTAAATAAAATAACTCAATTAAAAGGTTTTTTAAAAATGGACAATTTTTCGAATACATTAAGAAGCTTGTTAAACTTGTTTTTAATTTTTTCTCGTTGTCTTTCTGTATCCTTTTTTCTTATTCAAATCGTAATTCACAGTCTAAACTAATATTTATTTTCTTTAAGCTTTCTACTTCCTAGTTTAAACTCGAAATTTCTTGGTGATTAAGACGATGTTGATTTTAAAGCATGAAATTAAATTGAATAACTCCTTTATTATATTTTTTCATTATTTTTGCTTGTAATTCATCAGCAAGAATTGATGAAAAACTGTTGAAAGTGTCAGGATAAATATTATGAGTAAAAATTGATACTAAATGATCCTCATCCAAGTTTACTAGTGGCAATTCAATCTGCTGCTCATCACTTGGTAAAGATTTGGTATTATTAGACTTTGGTAACTTGAATAAACTCTTTTTGTTGTCAGTGGTATATTCATCTATAATTACATCAAGCAATGGTCTGGTAAAAGATTTACCTAAGTTTATTGTTGACAACTGCTTTAGTGATTCAAATGAAGTCCAACTAACATCATGTACTAAAAAAAAAATAACTATTAATATTTTTTTATCAAGACAACTTTAATATAAGTTAAAATTCAATGTTTATTCTTACACACGTTACTTTTATTTTGGTGGATTTTACTCGAATAATCTATCAAAACATCACCAAACAAAGTTGGTACTGCATTTAGTTTTAATTTTTTTTGAGCCATCCTGACGATGTTGTTCATATTGAGATTCATCATAATGGATCTTCATAAATATATCTGTAAATATCAATATTTTTTAACTAGTAAATTAATAAATTTGATCAGAAAAACAAAAATTATGTGAAGAAATAAACTTACATGACATAACCTTGAGCATGGAATTGAGAATTTTATCACTTTTGTCGTTGTTTCTGTTTCTAGTTTTTAGTCGGTATTACAGGGCGAAATTGCAAAACGAAAAAAAAATTTGTATTAAAGGAATGCACCCCATGTCGTATATACATCGATGTGAACCCCAGTGAACCCCAGCTCGACAGCATAAAAATGAGCTCTCTTGTCATTGCTTGTCATCAAGGTCTGTAGATTAATAGACGGCTGGGATCAGGTCGTCGCATGACTCAGTGCGCATGCGCGGTCAGCCATGTTTGGTGCTATTCCTCACTACTAATGTTCACCACATAATGTAAACAAACAGTGTATGGCATGTCAAAAAAATTTCCAATTGAAAATTTAATCATTTATTTATTGAATAAATATTGTACGTCAATGTTGTGCGATCGGTTGCTTTCCCCATTAGTTCAGATCGTCGTCGTAAATGATCTATTGGTGCTGGTATGAGTCAAATAAAACCAAGCTCAAGGTTATGTGATGTAAGTTTATTTCTTCACATAATTTTTTTTTTTCTGATCAAAATTATTAGTTTACTAGTTAAAAAATATTGATATTTACAGATATATTTATGAAAATCCATTATGATGAATCTCAATATGAACAACATCGTCAGGATGGCTCAAAAAAAATTAAAACCAAATGCAGTACCAACTTTGTTTGGTGATGTTTTGATAGATTATTTGAGTAAAATCCACCAAAATAAAAGTAACGTGAGTAAGAATAAACATTGAATTTTAAATTATATTAAAGTTGTCTTGATAAAAAAATATTAATAGTTATTTTTTTTTAGTACATGATGTTAGTTGGACTTCATTTGAATCACTAAAGCAGTTGTCAACAATAAACTTAGGTAAATCTGATGTGCAAATACCGGTATTTTATTTTTTGAAATTCAGTGAAATTTTCGATACCAATACTGTATTTACAACTATAGAGATGTTACTCATGGTATTGAAAAATAAAAAATATATGAACATAACTTGATTTTATTGTATAAATAAAAATAAATACATACGAAGTTATAGATGATAAATAAATTCAATAAATAAATTCAGTAAATAAATTATATAGCAAAATTAAAATATAAAAAAAAAAAATATTTGTCCTTAAAAAAATAAGGTTTTTTTAAATAAAAAAAGTTAGTATTATTGGAAGAAGTATTTATATTAATAAATTTTCATTACACTTAAAAAGTTTCTTTGTTATTATATCGGCTTTTAAAATAATAATGTCAATGTCAATGTGGAATGTGCAATATAATAAAAACAGCTGAGCAATTGACATTTGACAATAAAACAAAATATCAAATATGGCCGCTATTAATGACCAGTGCCACTGTTGATAATCTAGAAACTATATGAAAAAAAAAAAAAAAAAAAAAAATTTTTTTTTTTTTTGCTGGTACCAAAAACAGAAAATACCGTATTTTCACCTATATAGTTGTAAAAATACCGTATCGAAAATTTTACTCGTATTTTACGGTATTTACATGGAAAAATCGGTAAAAGGCATATTGGTATGGTATTTCAATTTGATACCAAATACCGTATTTTACCGTATTTAATACCGGTAAAATACCAAATACCGTATCAGTCAACATCACTAACTGGATTTCACATAGAAAAGCTCTACAAACGCCACCATCGAAAAAAAAACGCCCTAATAAGAACTCTGCACCCGTATTCAGAGGATGTTCTCATTAGGGCGTTTTTTTTCCGATGGTGGCGTTTGTGGAGCTTTCCTATGTGAAATCTATATAAAAAAAATTTTGTCAAGCTCCATCAGCGGAAAAAAAAAGCCCTAATGAGAACAATTTTGCCCCGTGAATACGGGTGCTGACAAAAAGTTTTTGAAGCGCTGCCATCGGAAAAAAAAAGCCCTAATGAGAACATCCTCCCGCAGTCCAATTCACAGGGCATTACAATTTAGGGCTTTTTTCCTCCACTGGCGGCGCTTGTAGAGCTTTTGTATGTGAAATCTGGTGAAATCTATATAAAAAAAATTTTACAAGCGCCATCGCCGGCAAAAAAAAGCCCTAAATTGTAAAAAATTTGCCCTGTGAATACGGGTGCTGAATACGGGTGCAGTTCATGGTGGAAGTACTACAGGTATGGCAGTAGTCCATGCTTTTTTCGTCGCGTTCTGCGCAGCCTTATTTTTTCAACCAATCAACAACGCGCCATCGAGCTGTTTTGCTTTTCTTTCTAACACGCAATCTCTATTATAAGAGCCTCTCTCTCTAACATACTGTTTTGACAACTATTTTTTATATTGTTGTAAATACTAATAAATGGAGCATGTTTATAAAAAATCAGAAAAATAAAAAAACCAAGACAGTTTAACAAATAAATTATAATATTTTCATTATTGTTGTTTTTTTTATGCCACAAACAATGGAGGTTGTGTTGTATTTATTATACTTGGATTTATTTATTTAATATAAATAATTAATTTGTATTTTTGATGTATGTGAATCATTATAAAATATACCAAATCTAGTTGAATAAATATGATAACTTTTGAAAAATTTAAAAAAAACTTGAAAATTTTCTTAACAAATTTGTATCGCGCGCGCATAAAGTCTTCCATTTTTGTGGCGAGAAGGCGACGTTTTGATTGGTCGATTCACAACGGCCAAACCAGGCTGCGCACTGCCATACCTGTAGTATTTCTACCATGGGTGCAGTTGACTTTAAAGTATGATACGCATTATACGTATGATTGTACGATACACCAAAAATCGTCGAGTTACCCATCACTAATGTACATATAACTTAACTCGACCAAATTAGATAAACAATATTTATTAAATACAATATTACAATTAAAGATAATATAAAAGATGGTAATTCAAATTGGCCGAGTGATCGGAAAAAATTTAACTTTTTTAAGTGCATCAGCATCAGCATGTCAATTGCAACAAAATCGTTTAACACAATCTTGGCGACTTATTGAAAAACCAAAACCAGGAGTTGATGGTAAAAGTTATCGTAGAATTGTACATTTTACAGATGAATATACAGTTAAGCCTTTGCAGGTTACAAATCTTGCTGGTCGTGATCCAGTTACCGGTAAGTTAGTTCTATATATTTATTTATTTTATCAGTAATTTATCAACTCGACCTATTATCTTCAACAAGTATAATATGAAATAATTCTACTCAAATTATTCACAAAAATATAACATATACAATTTATAAAACAGGTAGAGTGGTAGCAAAGGGAATTGGAGGAGGCATAAAACACAAATATCACTGGATTCATTGGATCAGAGATGGACCAACTGATCCCAATGAGCCGCCAAAAGAAGAAAAAGTACTCGACATATTTCAAGATGGTTGTCGAACATCGTATGTTGCTCTCGTTGGTCATGGTACTCAATTAAAATACATACTTGCAACTGAAAATATGAAACCAGGTCAAATAATAAAAACATCAAAAGCAATACCGCGTATGCCAGTTAGAGCATTTGAGGGGGATTGTTATCCACTTGGTGCCTTACCTATTGGCACAACAGTTCACTGTGTAGAAAAATATCCAGGTTTTGGTGGTATGCTAATACATGCTGCTGGCACATGTGGCACAATTGTCAGAAAAGATGGTTTTGATCGTGTTATTGTACGAATGCCGAGTAAAAAATTATTTAGTCTTCACAAAACTTGTCTGTCCTGTGTCGGACGTTTATCAAATATCGAACATGGAAATACACCAATTGGCAGTGCTCAAAGAAATCGTGAACTTGGTAATAGACCAAGAAGTGGTCTTTGGCAAAGAAAAAGTGGTAGACATGGTAGAAAAATTTATCCATTACCTCCAGTTAGAGCTTTTGATGTCAACGGAAAAGAGTATTCTAAAGAACCAATCTTTATGTGGGACTCTGAATTTAATACCAACGAAGATGCTATCAGAAAACCTCTCACAGTCTATCAAGGCCATAAAGCATTGCACAAAAATATTGAGTCTGATTGAAGTAAGATTCTCGGCCAATATTAATATTCATTTTAATTGTATTTTCAAGATGAAGAAAATGTAAACATCTTCAGAATATTAAATAAATTACATAATAAATAAAATGTTATCGTACGAGTGCGTTTTATTTATTGTCATAACTTTTATTGTATTGAGCACACATTATATTATCATTATTATTACGATATACGGCTCAACCGCATCACACTAGTTATAATTTTATTTTATAATATATGCAGAAAAAAATTCTTCAAAATTTTTGTCGAGATTCAACAAATAGGTACATAAATTTGTTACAATAAAAAGCAATATGATAATTTAATGTCAACCGTTATTGAAAAAAATTAAAAACTTGAATAAATAAAAATCTTTTGTTATAAATAACTTGAGTAAATATTAATTTTTTTTCTTACAGAGAAAAATATTCAATTTATGAGAGAAAAAATAACACATATTATAGCCCCTTATTATAAACAAGAATTTTAGCATTTCTATCACAGGCGTGTATTTTTTCTTTTACGTCAGGTTCTAGATTATCAATTGATATTGGTACTTGTTGGGCAAATAATGCACAGCATAAGGGAGTCGCAAATGTCAGACAAATGCCACATACAGCTAACTGTATTGGAGCTGCTGCCCATTTAGCTCCGACAAGTAGCTTTCGACGATCCAAAAAATTCATCAATACTGGTGCCAGTGCTGAAAAATTATTCTGGTAAATTAAATTTCATGCTAATGTGATTTTAGTGATTATATTAAATTTATTTGACGTACTCATACTGGGTGCTGACATGAGAATTCTTGAAAGTATAACTGATGATATTGCTTCTTTTGCTGCTTTACGACTTTTACCAACGTATTCACCTTTTTCATTTTGTAAATCGATACCATATTTTAATTCTGTAATTCTCATTAATGGTATATTAACACAGTTTGCAGCAGCAACGGCTGCCAATGGTACAAGACGTCCAGCTAATGGTGATGCTCGTTTAGCAAGACGATTCAATGTTAATGCTGTTATTACAGCACCACCGACGGCACCAACATAACTCTGTGCAAGTGTCTCCACTGGTATTGGACTTGACCCACTTCGGTTAGTGTAATTAACGACTGCATTAAAAGATTGGTTAAACCACTGCCAAAATATAACAGCTGGTGTTGACCTGTATAAAATTATATCTATTAGCGGAGGCCAAGGAATTTTTATTTTTTGTTTTTTTTTTTTTTTTTAAATCTAATTTTAATGAATTACTTTTACTGATGAAAGAATTTTACTACTCATGAATTTTTAATGCGGCAAACTAAAAATTCAGCCTTTTTTACTTCATTCATTCATTGATTTAGAAAAAAATATATAAGTATATATTTCTTATAAAAGTATAAACAATTGTTTTTGAGTTAGAGCAACTTAAATTGAGTTAAAAATATAAAATATAATCTCAAGAGATAGAATTTATAAGTAAAACATTTTCGAATAATCGTCATACGGATGAATATCAGGTTTGAAAGCTTTGAATTTTTCTTTTTCATTGGAAATTTATCTGTAATAATTCACTAAAACGACTTTCAAAATATATAGGTACTTGAAAAAAAAGGAAAATTTTTAGTCCCTGCTCATGCTTATGTATATGGCTTTTTCAGTCTAGTAAAGCCTGATCGGTCAAATGATAGATGTCTGTTATTATTAATTGGAATATTTTTGAAAGGCTATTCGAATACTGTATCAGTAAAGTTTGAACTGACCCTGTAATCGCTAGTTTTTAAATTATTTAGTAGAATTTATAATGTAGTTAATTCAAGATATTATTAAATGAGGCAAAATTTGTATTTTTATAAAATTTCTAGAATCAATTTTTTTCCATGTCTCCGGGAAAAAATCCAAAAAATACCCGATTTAATTATATCTGTTAACACATGCACACAGATCTTCGAACTTACCCAGCCATCGTAGCATTGGATTTTATATATACCGCTGAGAATCTTTAAAAATACCCGAGAGAAAATTTCGAAGATACCTGAAGATACTCTGTTTGGTCATATATGTGCAGACAAGCACAGATTTTGTCAGATGTTCAAAGATACCCAGCGATCTTAACCTTATACTTTACACATACTGCTGATTACCTTCAAAAGTATGCAAAGACTTAAAGGCCTGCGAATGTCTTCAAAGATAAAACCAATTAGGGTATCGGTGGGTATCTTCAGGATTTTTTCCTGAGTTGTAAACTTGTAACAACCCAAAACAACACATTAATAGAAAAAAATAAAGCTCTTATAAATTTGGTCGATTTATATGATATTTGGTTTTTGTGAGATAACTTTTAAACCTGTGAACCTGCAATTCGGGTTCATGTAGTTACGCCTTTATTATTTCGTTCTTTTTTCCAAAAAACAGCGTGATTCTTTCCTAATAGGCTTCAAATCTCGACTAGAAATTATCTAATTAATTTGAATAAGGTTCCAAATAACGACGCTCCATGAGTATATATAGATTCTAGGATAATTTAAATTGTTGTAATTCATGGGAACTTAATAGTGAATCGATATTTGTCTTTTTTGACTACATTATGTATGAATAGCCCCTCAGATTATTCACTCATTTACACACAAAATGAAATTACATATACATATATATTTTATTATATGATTATATAACTTATAAGTGAAAAATCAAAAATAATTCCATGTATTTCATGGGATTTTCCGTAATTGAATTTTAGAATTTAGATTTCTCTATTTTTTTCAATCAGAAGATGTCATTCGATTGCGTGGATTTTTAAAAAGATTTCCTAGACTACAAGAAAGATTTCATATGATTTCCGCCAAAGCATACAATTATATAAAAGATTTCCTCAATAAAGAGCCCCTCAAAATATAGTAAAATAAAATTCACGACAAAAAAAAGTAAAACTGCTGTGAACAAACAAAAATGTAAAATTTGTGAAAGTAATTTTGTGTTTTGCTTTTTAAAATAATTTTATTGTAAATTTAAAATTTATAGATAACAAAAACACAGCTTTATCGCGAGTTTTTTTTTAATTGGTAATTTTTACTTTTTTTTTGTCTTTGAATTCCTCTTTGGCTTGAAGAAAACTAACTTTTACTATTTTTTTAAAGAAATTTTACTTTTTATTTTTCTTCTCAAATTTTAACGTTTTTAATCGTGTCGTTCTGTTTTGGAAGACGACAAAATATATTTTATAGAAATCTATAAAGTAATTATTGTTGTTGAAACGTATAGTATAGATTATTCTTAATTCACGTAATAAACTTATCCATCGATAATAAGACTCATGAACGGAGTCAAGGTAACACTCGTAAAATATTTTAAAGAATTTTTATTTTTTATGGCAAACTTACTTGTAAAAGGTCATCATGCAGCCAGTAATAATCATGTTCATGGGTACTTGAGCACTCATACGACCAATCAATAACATTTTCTCACCCGTATCAGGATGATAAGCACTATCGTAAAGATATTTATTTGACCATAGTTCATCTTCAGTGATTTTAAGACCATCCAATGATTTTTCTTTTCTTGAAACAAATCACAATATTTATAATATTATAATACAATGTTTATTTTTGAAATAAATTTCTTTTATATAATTTCTTAAAAATGACTTGTAATTTTACAGTGTAGATCGATGACCCTGGCATAAATTGGCTACTTGAATTATGTTAAATTACAATAATTTAAAATGTTAATTATTTCTGGAAAAGTTTTTGTTAATATACTTAATTTTTTTGTATGAAATTATTTTAAATAATGTTTTGATGAATCTTTTATTACCTGTATTGTGTGATGATTTCTCGTGCACGTTCCAGCTGTTCATTTGATGCAAATGCATTTATTGGATTTGTAAGATTGAAAAAATGTTTTGCTCTTCCAATGTATGTACTTTGATTCCATCTTG
The DNA here is from genome assembly GCF_014905175.1 of Aphidius gifuensis. Classification (NCBI taxonomy): domain Eukaryota; kingdom Metazoa; phylum Arthropoda; class Insecta; order Hymenoptera; family Braconidae; genus Aphidius; species Aphidius gifuensis. Next base: position 12,797,051 of record NC_057793.1, read on the forward strand.
GTTTTTCAATATCAATTTTTTCGTAGTTTGATATAGACATTTGTTAAAAACTTCAAATTAAAACACTATTTTTAAATTTTATCAATTTTAATCACGATTTGATTTTAGTTATACGTTTTTGTAATTCAAATTTGTATTTCGTTAGTTATTTTAGCCCATTTACTTATATTTTTTTGAGTTATATATAATTAAATAGAAATAAGCAATAATGTTGGTTTCAAGTCAACGTCATTCAGCAAATAATAACGCTTTGCTTGTTATTTGTATTATCACTCAAGCTGTCACACGTTAACTGAGTTATAAATTTATTTTGAATTACAGAAATATTGTTTAAACATAAAGATAAGGGGATAGTACTTTTTTTTTTGTATATTATAGCTGTTCAATAACCGCACTCGTCTCGCACTCAGATCGATTTGGCCCGCGATAACCGTTGCGCATGTGTATTTTAACTACTATTATGCTTATTTTTGTTTTTATTATAAATGTTTTTTGCATGTAAATGTAAAACTGGCTCTTACGCGTATACATATGAATTTACTACATTATTTTAACAATCCTTATAAAATGCCGTAGCTTAGTTTTATAATAAAATTTCATAAGACAAAATTTCAAATTATAAAAAAAAATGCTTTTGATATCAAAATCAAATCTACATTATTAAAGAAAAGTTTAATAAGTTACTTGAACATGAGCAAAATTTTTTGTGTGATTTTAAAAGATTATTTGATAAATAATCATCATATAGCAAAGAAATTGGTCCTTAAAAGATGAACTTATTTTTTTCTATGGTTTCCCAGAGCCTCTGGAAAAGAGTGTATACATTCTGGTTGAGATTTCTGGATATCCAGGTGTATCATATTTGGATAAGTTTGGATATCCAGTAAATATGCAGATTTTATTGAGGAAATTTTGTCTTATCCAAGATATGTCCAGCGAATACCCTACAAGTTCGTTCCACTGGAGGTCCTAGAGATATCCTGCAGGTTCTATCCACTTGCATGGAGTTTAACACCTCCATGTCCACTTGATATATAGTCCGGACTCCGGATATATTTGAATTCAATCCGATATTTGAATATCTGGGAAAAAAATTTTCTGGAAATGTCTGACTCACGGCGATACGGATCCAGCCTGATCTGAAAAACACCTCCATGCTATGGACTATAAAAGCCGGCCTATACAGCACCCGTATTCACAGGGCATTACAATTTAGGGCTTGTTTCATCCACCGGTGGCGCTTGTGGAGCTTTTATATGTAAAATCTATATAAAAAAAATTTTATAAGCGCCATCAGTGGCAAAAAGAAGCCCTAAATTGTATAAAATTTGCCCTGAGAATACGGGTGCTGGGTTAAGCGGTGTCTCCACGCTATAGAAATCTCATGCAAGTTCTTGCAACAAGATCTTGCACTGTCTTGCACGAAAAAATGGAACATGTCCCATTGGCTGCAATAAGGGTGCCCCTTTTTCGGTTTTCAAAAGTGAACACAGCCGAAAGTGGCTCGTTTAGGGTCGGTTTTGTAATCCGCAGTCAAGTCAACATGGTATAGTACAGTATAGTATAGTATAGGGAAGCGAAACGTTTGACTATACCAAAAAACAAAACCGGCCCTAAACGAGCCACTTTTAGATGTGTACGCTTTTTATGTGTTTACTTTTGGCTGTGTTTTCAGGACATGAAGCGGCAAGATTACGATATCCGAGACACCCCATTTTTTTGTTGGTTTCTTAAAGGAAATTTTCTCAGGATTACGGGAAAAATACGGAAAAAATTCCTACGAATGCGCAAAGTGGTTAAAAATTGAGTTTAATATGAAAAATACGGCTATTTATCGGTTATGTAAACATACTTTGTAAAATATAATTATTTCTATAGAAATCTAATAACGGCATTCGATGAAACTCGTCCAGTTAAAGAAAAAAGTCGAAATAAAAATTTCAATATCTCGAATAATGCGATAATTTAAAAATTTCGATATATTGATTTTTTTGAATTTCAATAATGGAATTCGATAGAACTCGTCGAGGAGAAAAAAAAATCCCATATAAAAACTTCGATATCTCGAATAGTTTTTAGATTATTGACTAAGTGAAATATTTTGGCTTGTAAAAATATGTAGGTATTGTTTGTTTATCTATATTAAGACTAAGGAAAAGATGTAGCTAAGGAAAAAATATAGCTAAGTAAAAAATATAGCTAAGTAAAAAATCTAGCTAAGTAAAATATTCAGCTAAGTAAAATACCTAGCTAAGTAAGATTATGTAGATATTGTGTGTTTGGCTTGATAATTGTGACTGAGTAAAAAATATAGCTAAGTAAAATATTTAGCTAAGTAAAATTATGTAGATACTTTGTTTGGCTATAATTGTAACTAGGTAAAAAATATAACTAAGTAAAAATAATATAGCTAAGTAAAATATTTAGCTAAGTAAAAAATATAGATAAGTAAAATATTTAGCTAAGTAAAATATCTAGCTAAGTAAAATTATGTAGATATTGTGTGTTTGGCTATAATTGTGACTAAGTAAAAAATATAGCTAAGTAAAATATTTAGCTAAGTAAAAATTATAGCTAAGTAAAAAATATAGCTAAGGAAAAGATGTAGCTAAGGAAAAGATATAGCTAAGTAAAATATTTAGCTAAGTAAAAAATTTAGCTAAGTAAAAAAAATAGTATACATGTTTCGAAAAATATCGATGGCTCGAAAACTATTCGAGAGACCGAAGTTTTTCTATAGGCTTTTTTTTCTCCTTGACGAGGTTTAGCAAATTCCATTATTAAAATTTAAAAAAAAAAATCAATATATCGAAATTTTTAAATTATCGCACCTCGAAAACTATTTGAGATATTGAAATTTTTATTTCGACTTTTTTCTTTACCTCGACGAGTTTTATCAAATGCCGTTACTAGATTCTGGAAATAATTATATTTTACAAAGTATATTTACATAATCGATAAATAGTCGTATTTTTCATATCAAATCCCATTTTTAACACTTTAGGTACACTACTCACTTTGCGCATTCGTAGGAATTTTTTCCGTATTTTTCCCGTAATCCTGAGAATATTTCCTATAAGAAACCAACAAAAAAATGAGGTGTCTTGGATATCGTAATATGAAGCGTCCATGAGGCTTGAAAAAACCGAATTCGAACCGAGCGCAAAGGAACCATATATGTAATACTCCTATATTGCTAACGTCCTATCTCTACAATAAGTGGATTTCCTCCATGGGCAATGGTGCAGACTCTATCGTCTTCCTTGTCGTGTGCCTACCAAAACGACGCGCGCATGTGACACTCGGATAACGTCGGATGTAAATACATCAAATGTCGTAGTGTGAGTGAGCTTCCGACGTTCTCCGAGTGTCACATGCGCGCGTCGTTTTGGTCGATAGCGATAACTAAAATTTACTGAAACATTCGTTATTTATCAGTCATTGTGTTTATTTTGTTAATTTAATAATTTTTTCTCTGACGCAAGAACAAATTACCAATTAATAATAATGAAAGAGAGCGAAAGAACTGGAAAAAACGAATAGCAATAAATAAATATAAGCATTTAAAGTATAAACAATCGCCAAAATAATTGTTTTTCAATTTTATATCACTATATGCCAGTTGACTCTGTCTCGACACCGTTTCTATCGCGTTTCGACAGCATTTCGACCGCCTTTCGACAGGCTTTCGACACCGAATTGAGAGCTGTCTAATTTATTCATTTTTCATTGTTTTAAATTGTTCAAACATTATAATGGACTTTATTAATGATAGATTAGTATTTTTCTATAAAAAAATAATAGAAAATAAAAAAAAACTTGTAAAAATTAAAAAAAAAAAAATTTTTTTTTGTTTATAATTTTTAAATTAATTGTTAATAACATTTTTTATATATTCTATTAATTTTTTCATTGAAAAAATGCATATTTATCATTAATACAGTCCTTCATAATGTTTAAACAATTAAAAAGAATAAAAAATGAATAAATTAGACAGCTCAAACGGTCGAAAGCCAGTCGAAACGATCGAAATCACACGCGATCGCTGTGTCGAGAAAGTCAACTGGCATATAGTGATATAAAATTGAAAAACAATTATTTTGGCGATTGTTTATACTTGCTTAATTATACTGTTTTATTATGTTTTTTACATGGAATTGTTATCAACAATTAATTTAAAAATTATAAACAAAAAAAAAATTTTTTTTTTTAAATTTTTACAAGTTTCTTTTTATTTTCTATTATTTTTTTATAGATAAATACTAATCTATCATTAATAAAGTCTATTATAATGTTTAAACAATTTAAAACAATGAAAAATGAATAAATTAGACAGCTTTCAATTCGGTGTCAATCAAATCTTATTTGAGCCAGATCAAATTAGATCAAATTAAATCCTCATAATTAGATCCTCCGTGATTACTCCGATTTTCTCCGCGGTTACTCCGAATTTCTCCGCGATTACCCTGAATTTCTCCCAAAATGACCCATGCGGAGACATGAGAGGAGAAATTTTCTCTTCGTCGTTTATTTCGGAAGAATTTCTCCGCTGTAAAATTATTTTTTTCCCATGTTCCTCCGCGTGTGTTTTTTTTCGCGGAGAAATATTTTCGAACGTTCTCTTACCGAAGTTGATCCGGAGAAACGACGGAAAAATTTCTCCTCGTCATTAATTTCAGAAAAAATTTCTCAGCAGTAAAATTATTTCTTCACACGGTTGGAAAAATAGCGGACAAATCTCTCCACCCTTTTTCCAACTTTCTCCACCATTAGTTCAATTTTTTTCCAACTTTTTCAATTTTTAATTTTTCCGAAAAAAAATGACTAATCATTAATTTTTACATAACGCAAAGCATAATGTTGTTTATTTTTTTTCAAAAAGTTGATATACCTGAGGTACTTTGTCTACAAAACTCGTGATCGTTTCATCAAATTGATGAATGTGGGGAAATAAGTGTAAAAATTTTCTCTCGTCGTTGATTTCGGAAGAATTTCTCTGCGGTAAAATTTTTTTTTCACGCGTTTCTCCACCCAAGTCGATTCGGAGAAAATTCGTGTTACGTCTTGGTATATTTTTAATTAATAATCGATAATAAATAATAATTTAATAAATTCAACGGATGCCGAGCAAGCAATAAAATTTTTCTTTTTTTATTTTTTTTATTTTTCACACGGAATTAAATTTAAATTTGGCATTTTTATAAAACAATTTATTTTTTCCTTTTTTTTATATAAATTTTGGTAAGCAGTTTTCAAAGTCACCTCTGCAACGCGAGACGCCACATCCGTTGAAGTTGCTAAATTATTATTTATTAAGTGTTTAAACAATTACAATATGCTGACTACCATGGGAACCCTTAAATCTGATTGGTTCAACTATGGTACCACTTTTTGTCATCCCTACCTTAGTTATAATTTTATGGGAATTTTTAATTAATAATTTTTAAGGAGCTTCACTCTCGTGATAACTTTTATTCGGCCAACATCTAACTAAATTTAAAATCATTTTAATTGAATTAAATACTTAGTAAAATTTCATAAATTTATATTAAAAATTATTGATCATTTTAATTGATAAGAATTTAAACAAAATAAATTTAATCCTTTGAAGAAGTTAATAATAAACAAATAATATTATCAGTGCATAAAAAAATTTAATTAAATAACTGTGTAAAATAATTATTCCTACAAAATATACCCTTCCTAAATCCTAACATTGACTGTGAATTTTTCCGGGGTGTTGTTTTCTGTGCTACGAGTTGTGTTACCTATTGGATTATTCGAAAATTATCAACATCATCAGGCGACCATCCGAATTGACACGCTCTCTATAAATTACTTTTGGATAAACCACAACAACAAGGTAGAATCTACAAAAATTACACATTCCCTCCTAACCCGTTACCCTGTAGGGAATAACAAAATACGAGGATTTTAAATAAAACGTTAAATATCAGGTTGATTGAATTAAATTATTCTTAATAAATTATATTATTATTTTTCAAGTTCAATATTCTTCTTTTCTTTTGTTATTTCATAGACTAATTTAATTAAATCAACCTGGTACGTAACATTCGTAAAAAATTTCTCCGCGTAAAAGACACGCGGAGATAATTTCTCGGCGGTACAATTTTTTTTTTCACACGTTTCTTCACGTATTTTTATTGCTGAGAAATATTTCCGAACGTTTCTCCATCTAAGTCGATTCGGAGAAAATTCGTAAAAAATTTTGATACCTTTCTCCCCTTATTCATAATAATATAATAATAATAAAATAATGAAATTTAAGTCAAGAAAATAATGCATATTATTTTAATGATAATTACTATGATTTTTAGGTATGGCTACTAAAATAGTATTCGGCTATTGACATATATAAAAAATAAACTTTAAAAATGTTTTTAAACTATAACAATATCAACAAATTTATTATATTAAAGGTAATTTACAATTATTTGTAAATAACAAACTAAAACAAATAATGATTAACATAGTTCAAAATTTGTTTTTAAATTACTTTATTTTTGTTATTATTTGATAGATGCTGAATTGTTAATATTGGAGTCAACATTTTTTCAAAGCACTTATGAATTGAAATATAGAAAAAATTAATTCTCAAAATAACGAACATGTTTATACGAGTATTGTATTTCCGACAATATTATTTTTTTTTTTAAATTAATTTTAATCAAGATTTCTTGTTCGATATGAATTTAATTGATAAATATTTTTATTATTGAATCATGATCAACCTTGATGATTTTTTTAATTTTTTTTTATAATCATGTATACTTTCGCGGATACTTTTTCCGTAAAATTGTAATTTTTTTCTTTAATCTATTCAATATAATTGTTAAAAGTTATCAAATATATTGTTTAATAAAAAAAACATTAACTTCACACATTGATATGATCAACAATGATAAATAAACATAAACATTGCACCTATATATGTAAAGATACCGTTTCATATATTATCACACGTACGTAACCACCACAACTAAAAGTGGTCCAAGCCTCACAGCAGAGCCATCTACAGGCCAAAATAGAACTAATTCACCTTGTTGGTTTTTGTAGCGTTTTTGGCTCGATAGCCCCATTTAAGTTTGTCCCCCTGTTCTCTATTCTTCATGTTTTCAACATAGTCCTCGGCGGCCATTTTCTAGTAAATTTTTAGTGAGATATAGTGGCATAAATGCTATGGCATAGAACTTGGTCGAAAAACATTAGGTGCTTTCTTTTGTGTATTAGGTGCTTTCTTCTGGGTGTTTATTTTTTTTCCTGTTTATTTTCACGCATGCGCAATCGAATGCGCAGTCAGCAAAAAGTCAGTTTGCAACAGCGTAGGACATGAGGGGCTGGATCAGCCATGTTTCAATTCTTATTTTTTAAGAATTATTTGTTTGACGCCACTGTTCTTTCATCAAGTTTGCATGACAGGCGCATGTGCATGATCATGCGCATTAAAGTGAAAAAAAATAAATACACAAAAGAAAGCACCTTATGCTAGTGGCCACATGCCTTTATTTAACTACGTTAACTACCTAATAGGGGGAAAAGAATATAAACACCCAAAAGAAAGCACCTCTTGAGAAAAAGAAGGGATCTAGTGGCGGCGGGAATCTGCCATGAAAGAATATCCCTATGGAATTGTCGGAACACATGTGTCATCATCGGCATAAATAGGTACTGAGTTGCTCTATTCCATGAGCTTTCGTGAAAGCAGATAGTTTACCCTTCTTGTAGACCTCCATGACCCATGCATGGTACCCAATGGTACCTGTAAGGCATCAAGCACGTTTGAAGTACGGTAAACTGTAAAGTACTCCGCTGAACGATTGTTTTGCTATTACAAAAAAATGTTTACAAGAGGATATGACTTCGGTATATTATTAATAAGATAGTGTTTTCATTTCATAATATCCGTTAGTTATTTATGATTGATCAAATTAATTTTGAAGACTTAAGAACATAACCTACAAAGATGACAAATTCAGTTACACATTTAACTGAGGCTGATCTCGATGATCCAAAGTATCGAATAAAACCTTATCAACAATTGATTGCATCATGCACTGGTGCTCTAATAACTTCAATTTTTGGTAAAGATCTTTTATTTTATTTAATATAGAATAATCTACTGGGTTTACACATCTAAGATAACGGATGTATGGATTTTTACTTAGTTTAAACTGTTTTTTAGCCAACAACCATTATTTTATATTATATCTCCATGTTTTTTTTTTCAATCAATTGATTTTTTTTAGTTACACCTCTGGATGTTGTTAAAACTCGTCTTCAAGCACAACAAAAGGCAATGTTATCTAACAAATGTTTCCTTTATTGTAATGGACTCATGGATCATTTGTGTGCTTGTAATGGAAAAGTACCGGCTTGGATTCAAAAAAATGGAAAATTTAATGGCACTTTGGTAAATTTTATACTTAATTTTCTAAATAATGTAAAACAAATCCTGTATTTACAATTCCTTTTTTTATTTTGTTAGGATGCTTTTGTTAAAATTGGGAAAAAAGAAGGAGTATTTTCACTTTGGAGTGGGTTGAGTCCAACCCTTGTTCTAGCTGTACCTGCCACAATAGTCTATTTTGTATCTTATGAACAACTCAGATTATATCTGAAGGTAGAATTCAAAATTTTAAAAATTCGGCTTTACAATACATAGAAAAGTAAAAAAACTTGCTTAATTGTGACATTTAATGAATTGTTAAAACCTTTATAGGATACTTATAATAAAAATAGAAAAACTGAAGATGGTAGTTTTTATGACGAGCAGCCTTATTGGGTACCAACTTTAGCTGGTGGTACAGCGAGAATTTGGGCTGCAACATTAGTCAGTCCATTGGAGTTAATCAGAACAAAAATGCAATCACAAAAACTTAGCTATGCAGGTTTATTTTTCAAGAAATTTATATTCCAATAATGATTATTTTATTATCTTTTTAATTTTTTTTATAATAAAATTTTAATTTATTTTAGAAATGGGGCAAGCTTTGAAAATTGTCATGAAATATAACGGAGTTTTTGGACTTTGGATGGGATTAAGTTCAACTCTACTACGAGATGTACCTTTTAGTGCTCTTTATTGGTTTCATTACGAAACATTTAAAAGATCATTTCCTGCTTATGTGCATCTATTCAGTTTTAATTTGTTAGCTGGTGCTGCAGCTGGTTCTGTAAGTTGAAAAACTTTTAACAAAAATATACATTAATAATAAGCTATTGAAATTTTTTAAATATTTTTAGGTGGCTGCTTTTGTAACTCTTCCATTTGATGTTGTGAAAACGCATCGACAAATAGAAATGGGAGAAAAAGAAATTTACACAAGTAAAAAATGATTTCATCATTTATAATTTTACTTTCATTTGTTATCATTAACTAATATTTTTGTTACCTATTTTTAGACAATCCAAATGGCCGCAGCAATACTGTGACTAGCATTATTCGAAAAATTTATAGTCAAAGTGGAGTGAGAGGATTATTTACAGGACTTATCCCACGTTTAGTTAAAGTTGCACCAGCTTGTGCCATAATGATTGCAACATTCGAAGAAGGAAAACGTTTTTTTCATTCTCACAATAAAACGTTGGCACTGGAAAAAGATGTACATTATAATAGTGATAATGAATAATCAATTATTATTCAAAAATTATGAATACTTTATTACGGGTAATTAATGTAACTATAAAAAATTATATTATTGAAATAAAATAAACTACATTAAAGAAAATTGACAAAAAAAAAAAAAAAAAACGAAAAAAACTTATCAATCGAGAGAACAATTATTTGAATAAATATAAATATTTATAAATGTAGGTATATAATTGATAAATTCGAATATTTAGCGCCAAATGTGTTTTCTTTCTCTCTTACACACTTGAATTTCGCTACATGCCATGGAGTTTAACTTCAATGAAATTCGAGAGATTACCCTCCTTATACACCTCCATGGCTACATGCTTTTTTCGTCCACCATTACAGTTAACTGAGCATTAACTAACTTTAACTAACTAACGATTAACTACTTATCGATTGATATTTTCAATACTAAAGCATATAAAAAACGCAGTCGGTAACCAAATCCTTAGTTAGTTAACTAGAGTTTGTTTATTAACAGTTAGCCGACAAGTAATGGGCCGACAAAAAAACAATGATTGTAGCTGATTGTACTTGGATTGTAGATGATTGTAATATATTTAGTTTTGTTTGTCAACCCCCTAATTAATTTTAATTAAATCATGAATATTTGAAGTTGACAGATAGCCGACAATTCATAATTTTCAAATGGCTGATATTTTTATAGTAATAAGATGCTTAATCGATAGCAAATCGTTTGTACATCATTATTTTTTGTTTGTCATAGTTCATTAATATTTATTTTTTTAAATATTAATTAAAAACCATTGTACTATTCATCCCCCTGTTAATTAGTACTTGCGCATGCGCGGTTACAGTGATAAACACAAGCATGTGAGCCTACACACTAACACAACGTTGCATGATGGCTCACATACACATACAGCCGCCATTTTGATGGTTGAGAGAGTTTGACACTCCGAGTGTTCTTTAATAAAAGCAATAAAAAGTATACTTTGGAGTAATTTATTGAACATAAATAAATAAATCTGATAACTATGGAATAAAGGTCATACGTAAAATGTTTTCTTACTAATTATTTCGCTAATACTCGACGACAAATGGTTAAAACGAGCGAAAAATTTTATTGTTTATATCCAAATAATTGAAACGAGTAATAAAAAAACTCAAGTTAATAAAAAACTAAAAAATAAATAAAACAATTAAATAATAATAATGTCAGGAAAGGGTAAATTAAATATTAAAAAAACTCCAATAAAAGTACGTGAAGGTGGCAAATCAGCTCAATCATCAATTCAAAATTCTGAAACAAGTCCAGAAGGTGGTACTGAACATTCAACAATAACATTGCCAGTTATAAACGTATCAGAAAATGCTAAATTATTGCCAAAATATACAAGTATATTACAGAGAACAACTCAAGAAGGTGTTCAACTTGATGAATTAGATACTTTGCAATTAGAATTAGAAACATTATTGTCATCAGTTGTTGTAAGATATCGAATGTTACAAGATGAAATTGTTTGTTTATCATCAGCTGAAGAACGTCGTGATAAAAAAACAAAAAGTGGAAAGGGCATATTAATTTCATCGATTGATAAAAAAACACGTGACGATAAAATACGTTCTCGTGATACTAATATAAAAACAAATTCATCACCATTACCATCAAAATTATTGAAATCGAAATCATCATCATCTAGTAGTAATAATTTAATTGTTCCAAATCCACATGAAATTGCCAGAGTTGAAGGATCAAAAACTGACATACCCAAGATACTATTACCAAAAAATGATACTACAAATAAATTTTGGGCATCTGTTGATCCATATTGTAATGATATTATGACTGATGATATAAACTTATTGCAACAACTTATTGCAACACATTCGGATATAAATGATTTTAAAAAAATACCTCCACTTGGACGTCATTACAGTTATCTTTGGGCACACAATGATTTATTACAAGAAGAAGAAGCTGGTAACAAAGAAAAGAAAAAAAATAAAACTGATATAGTATCATTGATAACGAAAGGTGATAAAAAAACAAATGGTATTGCTGGACCATTAACACAACGACTTGTATCAGCATTTCTTGAAGAAAACGTCTATGTTGCTAATAATAATACTGACAATAAATTGTTTAGAGATGGGGATCCACCAGTACTTCGTGATCTCTCAATACAAAATTCTATGAATCTCGAATTACGTATGCACAAGGAATTAGTTGAGCAGGGTATTTTAGATCCTGATTTAAACAGAAAAAATCAAGACGATGATGAAATACTTGCTGAAATAAAACGTTGCCAGCAAGATCTTATGGCTTTATCTAGTCACAATGTATCTCAGTTGAAAAGACTCATGAATCTTGCCCAAGAAGAGACCAAAAGACAAGGATTAAAAAGAAAAATTGATATTGCTGATGGAGAAGTTGTTGAACATTATAAAAAATTAATATCATCAAAACAAAGAAAAGTACCACTTACAAAAAAAGAACAAGAAAAAGCTTGGTCTTGTTTAAAAGAGCGCGAAACGTTGCTTCAACAACTCAACATTATGCCAAGTAACAATGTTGGTGAACCGCAGACTCTAATCACTACTCAGCCTACACTGTAACCAACTGATTTATCAAAAAAATCAATAATATTTAAATAAAAATTTGTTTTCTTAATAATAAAAAAATGTTCTTGTAATTGTTTAAATCCCTATTAAAAAGTAAAATAAATTATGAATTATAAATATATTATTAACATTTTTTTTCAAGATTTCCTATATGATAGAAATCCACATGGAATTTATTCAAACAAATACCAGGAATTGAAAAACTAAAAAAATTGTTTTTTTTTTTTTTCTTTTTTATGAAATACTTAATATTTCATTAAATTTTTTATAATTTTCATTTTTCAAGTATTTTAGTTTGATTAAAGAGACAATTTTATAAATAAAATTAATTGACTACTTTTTGGCAATATTATTCAGCTTTTTAAGTAAACTTCTATTGGTTTTTTTTTTTTTTTTTTTTTTTTCAAATACAATAAATTCAATTATTTTATAACATTATGTAAATTTTCGCTAGACCATGAAATAATTATGAAGCTGGCAACCCATTCTTGCAAGATCTTCAATTATTATTTAAAACTTATTGAAGAACAATAAATGAAGAAAATGAAGCCTTATTTCAATGTCAGAAAATTTGTCAAGTCCTTTTTTTTTCCTAAACAAATTGGCTAAATGTATAAAAAAAAAAAAAAAAAAAGTTTATCTTAAAAGAATAATTCAAGACATTTTTATTAAGTTTTATCTTTATTAATCAACGGCATCTTTAATGATTTCATGGACTCCCGTGGACCAAACAGACAAGTGTCATTACTAGTCAACAAGCAAAGATGATTTTCTGCCTCGGCAGTGACGCACTAACACTAAGGGTAATTTTATCGTTTTATGGAGAATTTTATTTTATTTTTTTTCTTTATAATTTTTTTCAAATATGATATTATTATGAAAATTATTATTACAGCTTAGAAAGCGAACAAGAGCAAAAAAGCCATCATAAGACAGAAAAGACCCATGGCTTCTGAGAGGGCAAATCCAAGAATGGCGTATGAGAAAAGTTGTTGTTTCAATGATGGATTTCTGGCATAACCAATGATCAAGGAACCAAAAACAGATCCAATACCAGCACCTAAAAAATTCAATAAAAATTTATTTTTAAATTGTCATTAATTATTATATGAAAATAATAAAATGAAAGTTAATCACTTGGAATCAATGAAAATGATTGATGAAACTTGTGTTGAACAGGATAACTTTGGAGAAGGAACAGGAAACATTTCATATTTTTTTTTATTTTTGAATTAAAAAGCAAACAATAAAAGAAAAGCAATCATGAGACAAAAAAGTCCCATAGCTTCGGAAAGTGCAAATCCCAAAATAGCATAAGTGAATACTTGTTGTTTAAGGGAAGGATTTCTTGCATATCCCATTATCAAGGAGCCAAACACTAATCCTATTCCAATGCCTGGAATAAACGGAAATTTTACGGGAAAGGATACTATGAGATTAGTTGTTGATGGTTTCAATTATTAAATGGTATTCAATACAAAGCAACTAATTAATTTGTATAACTAACCAGATCCAGCAACTCCAACTGTGGCAGCACCAGCACCAATGAATTTGGCAGCTGAATCAATGTCACGACTGACTGTCGAGGTCTGGAAATTACGGATGATTGGAGACTGAAAAAAAAATAAATAAAACAAAAGATGAAAAAAATTAAATATTAATTCAAGGGAAGTGGAAAGTTGTTTGATTAACATTGATTATTATGGCTATAATTGTCATTAAATTAAAAAACAATTTTTCTGACATTATGTAACTTATACAACACTATTATGTAATTGGCTTTTGTTCAAAAAACACAACTTACCAAGCTAGCTGGAGTGTGCTTTTGAGTTTCCTGGAAAGTCTGGCTCTGTTGCATTACAGCACTGCTTAAAGGACGCAAGTAACTCTTGCTACCGGCGACAATCTAAAAAAGTAAGGTTAATTTTTTTTTTTAACTCATCGATTAACGTGCAACGGTTATGTAATATTGGAATCAAATAAAAATAAATATAGGTATAATACTTACAGTCGACCTGGCAATTGGAGCAATGAATCGAGTGCAGGCAAACATTTTGAAATAAGATGTGTTTTTTTGAAGATGTCTGACGACTCAAAGTATCTACAAAAAAAAAAAAATATATATACCAATAAATATATTAGAATTGTAAATTGTTTAAAACACTCAAATCCTAGAACAATTAATTATAAATTTTTTTTATAAAAATAACTGATTGCCAAAGCAGTGAGTGATCAATATTCTTTATATCATGTCCAAGAAAAATTACTCCCTAAAAGTTTGATTGAGATTACGTAACGCCCAGAGAAAAAAAAAAAAAAAAAAATTTATAAAACAAAAATTAAAAACCACAGAAAAGACAATTGTGTAAATCAATGATATATTAAAAAATAATTCGTTATAATTTTCCAAATCTTCAAATTAATACCCAAATGTAATTATTATTCAATTAAGTTTTTTTTAATAAAACTCGAACACGCGTTATGTGTTGCCGGACACACGATAAAATGGCCGATATGTCTACCATAGTCATTTCCGTTACGCGGCACAAAATATTTTATTAATTATATTTCAACGACAATTCATCACATGAAACTTATGAAAAATGCATACCAATTATTATTTTTAAATATATTGACAAATTAAATTACAATTCTACATTGATATAAATTTATTTTTATTGAACATAACATATTTACTCACTTGCTCGACAGCAGGGTAATACAGACTTACAATGCTTACCAGAGAGCAGTGTCTAGGCAAAAAACAAGGGGAACTCAAACTGTACAGTGCTGTACAGTAAAACTCTTGATTGCAATGGTGAACGAAGCAACTTACGCTTTCTCAACCAATCACAGCCATTCTTTTTAACAAGTAATGGCAACTTCGTGCAAGTAACCAATCAGAAGTTAACGTGCAACCCACTTTTAGCTAAATACACATTTATCGACCAGCCGAGTCGATCCGAATATTACCGAGTTGTATTTCACGATTCATCCCCACAATCGTCAAAATAGTAATCAATTTATGACCATTAACCAGTCATTTAACATCAAATCAGCAACCGTTTTTTATAAAATGTAAAAAAATTGTAATATTTGTTTTATTTATTTTTTTTTATTATATAAATAAATTATTGATGAATGGAAAAAAAAAAAAAAAAAAATACAATAGCCATAATAAAACTTTTTTTTTGTTTAGACAAGTTTTGAATATATTCGTATCAGACATTGAGAAAGACTTGTTTTTTTTTTTTTTTTTCTTTCTTTGTAGATTGCAGTAGATTGTCATTTGACTCTGGTTGGATTTAGAATTTCCATTGGATATGGCTGTATTTATGTTGAATATCTGCAAGTTTAATTCATGTGGATTAACATTTAAAAGCCTTGGACATTTAATTCAACATATCGAGGAAACACATATTGGTAATTGCGATTTATTATATTATTTGTATGATAAACATTTTTTATTTTAATTATGTCGTAATTGAGGTTAGAATCAGTCAGCCATCTTGATTTTTTCTCTTTTTTTTTTTTTTTTTTTTATTTGAACATTTTTTTTTTTTTAATTTTTCATAGGTTACAGGTATATATTATTGGGTATATATACAGCTGAATATATAAATATGTATTTTAAAATTTAGATGCTATTTGTTTTAACATTTTTTGTAATAAATATTGATTGAAAAGTGAAAATTCATATATAAACTAATAGAGTTTTTTTTATCTGTATTTTAGTAATACATAATGAATATTTATATAATTCAATTCGTTGCAAAAATTTGCAAGTTTTTTTTTTTTATCATGTTTTTATCCTAGCACAAAGTTATATTTGACATTATTTCAATTGCGAAGGACGCTCGTTTGTTTCGTTACATAATTAATTTGTAATATCTATTTTTGAAATAACTAAATGAATATTTTAAAGCCATTAATCTATTTTATTTAGACGAATAAAATTATCATTAAATACAATGTAATTTTTTTTTTTATATTTCTGTAGATGATGATCCAGATGTTGAACAAACAGATCAACAACAACAATGTATACCCTTGAGTTATGCTCTTCGTTTTTTGACAGATTCAGCAAAACGAGAACTTTTGAAAACAGGTGATTATGTACGAACAATCAATCAAACAACAGGATCCTTGACAAATGATAATAAAATCATTACACCAGCTGGTAAAAGTTTAATATTTCATTAAAAAAAAAAATTTTTAATATGCTAATAAATTCTTTGTATTTTCAGGTAGTGAAGCAGACGAAGGAGATCTCACTAGTGAACCAGAAGACAGCAACGATTCATTTGAGGAATTGTCATCAGATTACATTCTTCGTCATGGCACCAGGTATCAATGGCGCATTGTGGATAAAATCACTTGATTAATAAAGAAAAAAAAACAAATATTTTTTTGATCAATGCTGCCAATCGACTCTTCTATATTACCCTTCTTATTCTCAGGGTAATCAGTCAAGGTGTCAGGGTAATCACCAAATCGAGTAACAATGCAGACAAACCATTTGCTTGTCCAGTGGAAGGATGTAATAAACGATATAAAAATGTAAATGGTATAAAGTATCATAAAAAAAATGGACATAAGAATGATGGCAAGTAAGTAAAAAAATTTAAAAAAATACCAAATGTTTTGTTGAATGAAACGCATTGAATTATGATTTTTTTTTTTTAGAATTTACAAAGCATTCAAGTGTGCATGTGGAAAGAGTTACAAGACTCCTTACGGACTGAAAAATCACGCTGCTGCACAGCACAATAATTGTGCATCAATGCAATTAAAATCACCTCAAGTGAATAAAAAATCAAAAACTGTTAATGAAAATGAATATGTTCGTCCACTTATTGTTAAAATACCAAAGGTAAAAATACCAGCAATTGAAGATCATGGATATATAAAATCTGATCTGACAATATTGACTGAAACTGATATTGAAAGTGATAATGAACTTGGAATTCTCACCCCAGCCTCGTCACCATCACTGCCAAATAATAGTCCTATTAAAAATGAACAAAAAGTAATTCCAGCTAAATTTGAACAGATGCGAACACTTCAAAAATATTTGACAACAATTCCATCAAATTCAAATACACAACGTCGTAATGTTGGTAGTAAAAAGTGAGTTCTAGTCATGACTGCCAAAAAAAAAAAAAAAAACGATAATAAAAAAAAATTATGGAAAAGTATTCCTGGAGTTCAAATGAATTTGTGATTTTAGTCAGCCATATTATTATTGTTATTATTATTATTATTATTATTGTAGTTAACTAATTTTTTTTTCATTTGCCATGAGTGAATAGTAATAATAACAGTACCTTTTTTTTTCAATCTTGATGATTGATTATGAAATTTTCTTTTTTTTTTTTTTGAGAATAAATTGAATTTTTCCAATAATGAAAATATAAGTTATAAAAGTGCACTTAATATCGAAAAATATATTCGAGTTTAGAATATGTAATGTTATGAAAAAAAAAAAAAAAAACACCAATAAATTAGTTCATTGGTTATTGTGTCAATTTTGTTACGAAAATGAATAAAAAAAAATAAATTTAAAAAATTATTTAGTTCAATATTTTTTTACGGTGTTATGCTTCGTTTTTTTCTCCCAAATATATTTATTATAATAATCTACGTGTAATGTAAATACAAATACAAACTAGAATATTAACTCAGACGTGTCTAAATTGAGATTTCTTTTTCAATAATGGTTTTATGAAAATATTTTTTGAGCCTGGAACACGTTAGCATGTGTTATCACAAAAAGTGGATTTTATCTTTTTTTTTTCGTGTCTTTTACTGATGAAAGTATACACAGAAAGTTGGATTTAATTTAATGTACGATTATAGTTTTTTTAAACAATTTTCAACTGAATGACAATTGTGTCTGGTCAAATCAAAATTCTTTTGATTACTTGCCCCTATCATTAATACTAATAATTCGCTGTCAGTCTTATACAATTCAAGGAAGAATAACGGAACCAACCTTGTTGCGATGACACAGGTAAATGTGTCACGGGTTTTAGGGTCATCACTTTTATGATTCCATTAGATACAAAAAAAAAATTCATTCAAGTCTTATAAATCAAAACGCTAATTAAGAGTACTCACATAAATTCTCATGTGACGTAAATATATTACGCGCTCCCGAATTATGATGAATAATCAATAAATATTTTTCAAATATATTAAGACTGTTACTGACGGAATATTTTAAACACACTAATTTTACAAGCATTGTTTTTATGTCTTTATTATTTTTTGTTAAAAAATTCAACTGAGTAATTAATTAAAACAATTGGTGAATTTTCACTGTTTTTTCTTGTCTTTTTTGCTATTAATTTTTTGCACCTATAATCATATCATTTATTTATATTTCCAATGGTTTCCATTTTGCTCGTTTTTTCTGTTGGAAATTGTGTAAAAATTTACTTATTATGTGTGATATATCAGGTTGATTATAATAGAAAAATATCCTATGCCTAAAATAAAATAAATAACTTCGTCAATATCATATTTATTAATTTTTTTTATTTTTTTATTGTGAGTGTGCTCTTTTAAGATTTTTATATCAGCATATTGCCAGTATGCTAGTAATATCTGAAAAATTTAATGAATATCATGAAAAATAATAAAATGTTATTCAAAAATAAAAAAAAATAAAATTTGAATTACGTTTAAGAAATTGGATAATAAGTACTAAAGTATATTATTTTTCTCATTCATGAAGATTGGAAGAAAAAATAAACGCCTAAATATTTTAAAAGTCCGAAATATGGAAGACACCGATGCAGAAATAAAAAATAACATTCATTAGCAATGAAATTTTTAAAAATTGTGTTTTTAATAAAACAAAAAAATATATTTTATATAAATATGTACGTATTGATAGATATCTTGATTAATTAACAAAAAATGATTAACTCGCGATGGAAATTCGATGTTAATTATAATTTTGGTAATTATTAAAATAAATATACAAAAAGAATTTTAAAAAATGTGTACGCACGTCACGATTACTAAGAATGGTAATATGGATTACCTAGAAAAAGCCATGAAACATATAATGCAACAACGACTGTAATCAATAATGTTATTATTAATTTTTTTAAGGAAATTTAAATTATTTTTTTATTGTTTTTAGAATTTTTTTTATCGTATAGTTCAATTTTAATCAATTAACATTTATTTTTATTAAAAAAAAAAAAAAAAAAAAAAAAAAGAGCAAGTTTAATTATTATAATATTTTGTTTTTTTGTTTTAATTTTTATAACATTAGAGAAAAAAAAGAAATAAATAAACAAATTAAAGTGCAATTTGTTATCTAATTAATTAATTGATATATAATTAAGTTAAAATAATAACGCTCGCATCGTTTTATCACTCGTGACTGGAAAGCTTGAGTACTCAGCAATTGCATTGCCAATAATTTTTGAATAAAATAATAATAATAATAGTAACTCGCAACACTTATGACAAAAAAAAAGTATAGGCATATAATAAAAGAAAAACAAGAAGCAATACTGTAAAATTTTTTTTAAGAAAAAAAAAAAGTAGTCTTTTTCTTACTTTTTTAGTTACATCTTTTTTTTCTTTATTTAGCTTTTAGCTTTTGCTTTGAACCAGTGGTATGTTATCACGAGAGATACGGAGTTAACGATTTTGGCAAGGTATTTTTGACTATCAGTTATACAAAAAGAAAATTAAATAGCAAAATATGCATGAGATAAATTGTAATACCATTCAAAAAGAATGTTTTGTTTTTCCTTGATTTTTAATGAGTAATAATGCCTGATATATTCGTCGTGAAACTGGACAATAAACACACAGTACTAATTTTTATATTTCATTGCATTATTTCTTAGTAATTATTAACTACTCATTAAACCTATGATTGAAATCACCCATCAACGTCAGTCATTGTCTAAACAACACTCCCTTTACTCAAATATATATAGAAACAGAAAGAAAAAGGAAAAACATATATATACTTGAAAAAATATTCTTAATAATAAGAATGATAAATAAACAAGAACTAATAATATAATAATAATTAAAAAAATTATTTTACTTTTTCGCTCGGACTCTTTCTCATTTGTTGACGGAGACCTTATTACTTTTTTTTAAAAAAAAAAAAACATTTTTTAACAAACAAGATCCAACTGACTGACTGCACCAAGAATTTATTACTTGAACATTAAATTTTTTTTTCATATAAGTGTATGTTGTAATTGTATTTTTTTTTCTATTCTAGCTTTACCTACGCTTTCCACTGATGTTTCCATTTTCTTTTGTTGATTTGTTTTTATTTCTTATTAGTTTATATGTTTTGTTTTCGTTTAGCGGTTTTTGTCCAATAAATTCGTGTTTTTTTTTAAATTTATTTTCGTTCAAGTAAATTAATAAACATAACATAGATTTATAATAATAAACCATAATTGTAAGAATATCAATAGGTAAAAGTAGTAAGCTGACAACACTTAGTAATCAATTCTTTTCTGTTCTTTTTTTTCCATTATCGGTTTCTATTTATCTGTGTATTCTTTAAATTTCTATCAACTCCTATTAGATGACAATCTGACATGGCACTGACATTCAATGTTTTAGATTCATTCATAACTTCACACACATATAAATTTATATAGTATTTTTTTATCTTTTTTGTTTAAAATCAAATATTAATTTACATTTTCTATTTTATTTTAATTTTCTAATGTGTCAAAAAGTTTTACACGCTCCTTAAAATCATTTTCATTTATATTACTCACTCAATCATACACTCACACACGTAAATTACTTTATTTATTTAAACATTTTTTTTTTTCAATCTTTGCATATTTCGTCTTTGTTTTTGTTAATGTCTCATTTCTCGATGTGCAATCAGCTGCCAGACAATTTATCTCGTTACTTATTGATTTATTTATTTTTTCTTCATATATTCTTTTTTTTTTTTTTTTTTGTTCGTTTTTGTTTTTTTTTATTTTTTTTTTTTTAAATTATATTTTCGTTTTTTTTTGTTTTATTTTAATATTTTGTTTACATAGTTATATAACCAATTTCCCAACGATTACACACTAAAATAGTTCAAATTTTTTGCACTTTTTCACCAACAACAACTGGATTATTACGCCGTATTTCTTGAGCTCCCATTTCTCTGTAATCAAATTTGCAATCGTGCTTGTCACTGTATCGATGCACAGAGCAGAAAAGTCCACCGCAACGACATTCAAATCCTTAAAAAATAAATAAAAATATATAAAATTGTTATTTTAATTATTGATTGAATAATTATTTGGTATTGTTATTATTATTATTTTTTTTTCTTATTCTTACCAGTTAATCCTACTTTTTTACGACAAAGAGCACAACGATTTTTCTTCTTTTTGGATTCTTTGTCAGTCTCTTTACCATCAAAACAGTCATCTGTATCACCACTGCTTATTGAGCCTTCAGCAGCTCCACTACTTGCTCCAACTTCATTTTCTTGATCGTCCCTATTTACCTAGTTAACATATAAAGTTAATTGAATATTTTTCCGTATAAACATTATAATTTTTGTTATATTAGTTTACTCAAAATTTGATCATGTTAAATATATATATTTAAATTTATTCGTAATTATTAAGCAGCAGTAATATGATCATGATTATAATTTTAATTTAATGCTCAAAAAAGTTGTATGTAATTCATAACAGTTCATATGATACCAAGTAATAGTTTTTGAGTCTAAGTCATAATATATTAATCTTAAATCACTCGTGTAATTTTATTTCTATTTTTTCTTGAAATTAAAGAGAATTGAATGAAAAGGTCTTTATCGCTTAGTAAGAAAAAAAAATCAATTAAAAACTTACTTCTTTGGAAATTGGCAGATCTGTTGTTGATTGTGGAATCGTAGGGATAGTAGGCTGAGCTGTTATTCCAGTTGATACCAGATTACTAAAATTGCTTTGCATAGTGCCAGCATTGCTAGATACACTTTGTGATGCTGATACAGTTGGTGTTGATACCGGGGGTTGTTGTTTTTTCTTGAGATTTTCTTTGAAGCAAAGTGAACAGAGACCATCAGTTGCTGGTGAACCATAAAATCCACATCCACTGCGACACAGCGCTTGCATTGGATTTGATTCTCGTTCCATCTTTATTTTTTTTTGTTCTCGTTATTCTATTTATTAATTAACTTAATTAGTGTTATTTACTCGTCTATTTAGATAAGAAAAAAAGTTTCTTTTATATATTTTTTTCCTTAGTTTTATATTTATCACTCAACAGCTGATTAGATAATTTTGTTTGTTCCGTTAACAATTTTCTATATATGCACTGCCTTGAGAAAGTATAAGTTTCAATAAAAAGTTGTTATCATCACTTTGTGATTGACTATTTATTTAATGCTTTAATTAAGGCTTGTCCCGGCGCTGTTGCCAAATTTTTTATCTCCACAATGACTGTCACCATAAATCCAGCTGAAATTTAATAAAAAAACAAATACAAATTTATCAGTATATAATTTCAATAAAAAATATGATCGTTACAATTTAATAGTTTTCATTTTCAAATCACTTTTTGTTTTGACGTAAAACGATTGTCAATTTTAATATAAAAAAAAAAGTATTATTTATTTTTATTAACTTATTATTTTCATTTTAACCAAACTTCATGTTCCGTCATTATTTATAAAAAAAAACTCATCTAGAAATATCTATATTTAAAAAAAAAAACCCAACGATAGGTTGGTTTTTAGAAAGCGATGAAATATGAAGAAAGTTTTTTTGCCATCACAAATAAAAAAAAAAAGCAATTGCTTTATATTAATAAAATTCAAGATTAAAAAACAAATCTCTTGATGTCAATGATAATATTAAGTGATAATGTTGAAATTTTCCAACAATTTGATGATTTAAGATGATATTTGTGAGTTGAAAAAGAGTGATGTTAAGAAAAGAAGGAGAAAAACGGGGGTGGCGATATTAAAAAAGAGGGGTGGGAAATTTAATATTCTCAACGGGAAATAATCGAGAAAAATAAAAAAATATAACTAAATGTAATAAAACATGAGGTATCGCCCTGTTGAGCACGCAATCATTGTATGTTGCAACCAATGCACAACATGGAGTAAGAGAGTTTGTCTTTCAAGTTTCACATAAGTAGGCTCATACGTATTTTCATATACACTCATATCCCACCAACATCGTTGGCAAGTTATGATAGATACATCAAATTGCACAAAATTGTACTCACACACTTAAATAGTTTGCAATCTTAGTTGTAAATGTGCATTTGTACTCTTCTTCCTTTCGCAATAAAATTATTCGTCCATTCCAATGAAAAAAATTAATTAAAACCTTGCTTGATTTTTTTTGTTTTGAATAAAAATAGTAAATATTTTACATGCTAATATTAAACTTATTTTTTTAAATATATTTTTCACTTTGAAAAAAATATCATAGGATTCTATCAAATAGAAACTGTGTATATTATGTATGTATTTAAAAAAAAATAATATACTGTATGCACAAACGACTCACTTCACTCTGCTCAACATTTCCTGGCATGAATATGACCACCATTACCACAATTTTCACGTACTCTTTTTGTTATAACAAGTTTCTTTGATGTTTGTAGAGTCACTGATGATTTATTATTATATATATATATATATAATTAATATTAAACTAAAAACTTTTTGTTGTGGTTTTTGAAAAGAGGAAGAGGGGCGAAATCTGTACCCTCCGTGGATCGGTGGACTTGTCGTCGCCGCGCGTCCAACTAGATAGGCGTTCGATATTTTGACTCGTTGGGTATGTATCATGGTAGAAATATACAGGTAGGTCCATGCGCATACGTTTTTTTAAGCCAATAAAAAGTGCTGACCACCGGTTGCCATATTGGCTAAAGTGGCGCGACTTTATTTAAATCATAAATTAAAATACATATTAAAGATGATCTTAATAGAAGATTAAAATAATAAAAATACATAAACACATGATTAATTATATAAAAAATAAAAAATAAAATACATATTAAGCTTTGTTACATATTTTTTTAACTTATTTTTCTTTTTTTTATTATCTTCTATAATTTGCTCATTAAAAACTGAGTCAAATGTACGTACAAGTATGTACCAAACATTGTATTGCATCCAGTGCAATATTTATATCGTTCTTTTTATCCAAACTTCTAGTTTGTTAACTAAATATGTAAAAATTTCTTTTATTTTTTCAAATTGTTTTTTTGTGAAAAAGTAAAAGTTCAATTTCTAATTGTTTTGCAACATCTATAAATACGTAGAATTATCAAATATTATTTTTAAAGTTTTTATTTATGATTAATGTAACTTTTAAGCATGCCATACATAAATAATTAATAGTACAATAATAATAATATGACGGACACACAGATTTACACACATGCAAACAAGATGGCCGCCAATGGTCTGCGCAGTAGATTTTTATTTTCGTCCGAGGCATGGACATACCTGTATATTTCTACCATGGGTATGTATCGTATATTCGTATGTATGTTTTGCATTTGAATATGTGTGAAGGTAAACGCAAGGACGGGAAGAGAAAGAGAGAAAGGGACGACGATAGTGACGACGACTACGAACGACGAACGAGTGATGGCGATTGGATGATGGTGCTTAACGACTAGAGCGCTGTGTGGCCATTTTCGACAATAAAAAAGAACAAGGTTCATTTCCATTGAATATTAGGTGTATTCTTTCATTGCGGATTTTCTGGCGGATTTCCACTTCCACAAGATGTCCCTTCTTTTTTTTACCCCTACTTTGAGCGTTTGAGCTCCTCTTCTCAACTAATTATGCTCAAACACTCAAAGAAGGGGTAAAAAAAAGAAGGGACATCTAGTCGAGGTGGAAATCCGCCAGAAAATCCGCCATGAAAGAATACACCTATTAGGGATATTCTTTCACGGCGGATTTCCACCTCCACTAGATGTCCCTTTTTTTTTTACCCCTTCTTTGAGCGTTTGAGCATCATATATTTAATACTACTATATTGCGCATCGCCTATGCTTTCCCATAAGTGGAACGCTGGTTCCTCAAACGGTGCAGACAATCTCTCTGTCGCAGTCCTTGGAAGATTTAGGCAATGACAAGAGTGGGGATTCGGCAGAACTCGGCTTACATGCATGCGCAATGAATTTGTGTGCGTATTATTTCTGTTTTTAAATATATGATGCATATAATATTACTATTAACATGTTTCTTTATTTTTAAAATATTCTTTTAAAATATTGATAAATAAACGTAATTAATAAAAATGAAGGGGATATTATCATATCCGAGACAACATGTTTTTTTGTTGGTTTCTTATAGGAAATTTTCTCACGATTACGGGAAAAATACGGAAAAAATTCCTACGAGTGCGCAAAGTGGTTAAAAATCGAGTTGAAATATCAAAAAAACGGCTATTTATCGGTTGTACATCGTATAGACCGCACGACTCTAGCGCTTCCTTGCATAACGCTCCGTGCGTACTGCGTACGCTCGGTGTGAAAAGTGAACGAACACACCTATAGTAGTATTAAATATATGTTGAGCATAACTAGTTGAGAAGAGAAGCTCAAACGCTCAAAGTAGGGGTAAAAAAAAGAAGGGACATCTAGTGGAGGTAGAAATCCGCCATGAAAGAATATCCCTATTGTGATGCGAGCGGCAATGGAAGGTCGTGAAATGTGAATTGTGATAGTAGCTGTGTTCGATGATCGTCTCGGCTCAGTTCCGTCTCACTTACGGCTCACTTATGGCGCTAGCGACGTACGGTTGTTTGAAGAACTACAAAGGCACAAAATCTCAATACAGGTGCTTATCTATATCATCACTGTATTAATGCCCCAATAAATATTGTTTATTTACTTTATGCAAACAGTGTCATCATAATAATCTATTACAATGAGTTGATAAATATATAATCAAAATGAATCTAGAAAATATAATTCAGGTGAGAGCAAATAGTGAATGAAAGAAATAAAAATGAAAATACAAATTTTGGAGATGGAATTATTATCTGTGCCATTGAACAATAATTTTTTATCTTTTATACATAGGAAATAGATGAAAACAATCAAAATAATATTATGAACTCATTTTGTTATTACAAAATTAAAGTTTTAATAAATAACAATAAATTTTGAAACGACAACGAACAACAACAACAATCGTCATTTCGTCAATCAACATTCAACAATATTTATTGGGGCATTGATACAGTGATGATATAGATAGGCACCTGTATTGAGATTTTGTGCCTTTGTAGTTCTTCAAACAACCGTACGTCGCTAGCGCCATAAGTGAGCCGTAAGTGGGCTTGCGGCCCGGAGCGCTAGTTTCGGTTACACCGTTCAGGGTGAACATCCAAAAAATAAAGTCTCTTTCAGCTCATTTAGTCCGTAATAGGGATATTGAATGTTGGTAAATATCCAGTTGGCACTATGTCCGACTTGAATACTTTACGTAAATCAACTTTTCCTAATTACATATTAAACTATTTTGCTTTTATCCGATATAATGTTATGCCACAAGATGAATGATAAATAAGATATATTTATTATGTTTAAGAGTTATAATTTTCGATGATATATTTTTTTTTATTTTCTCGTATTTTGTAATAATAAATTTATGACACTATGTATTTCTATTAATTAGCATATTTTAATTTTTTAATTTTTTAAATTCATGTTATTACGATATTTATCATAATATATGAGTCACCTTTTAACGAAAAATAATATTCAATAATTATACCGAATACGATAAAAATCACTAGTAATTTTTTACGAGTTTGTGTCTATGAGTTTGTGTCTATTCATCGTCTGAAAAATAATCCGTCTTATATTTATATGTAGAAATAGATTACAGACAACAAATAATCAACGGTAAAATCTATCGTAAAAAAATTGGTTCATCCATATACATAGAGTACTCTTATTATCAAATTCCGCTAGTACGAATGAGCCAAAAACGATTTTATTCAAATGTATATATAGCTAATTCTACTTTTCTATATTAATATTATTGTCCGTTTGATTGATATAGCCGAATAATAATCTATGTATATTATTTTACAACCTCTTTCTGTTTTCAGATTCAATCAGCTAAGCCGCTCAATAGCTTTCTGAAGTTGTATCTTTATTGTCTAATCATATATTCATTTGTTCTATATTTTTCGCAATGTATTTTCTCCGTTCGAATATATTAACCATTATAGAGTTTCTGAAATTTAATAAAACTCTAGTGATGATTCCATCATAATTATGTAACACTAGATTTTTACAATGCTCAGATTTGCATTTGTTATTAAAACGAAATACTAGAAATCCTGATTCATCCGCAAAATTAATCGATAAATAGGGCCCTGTTTTACTAACTCTTTTGGCACAAGATGGCGACACCATTCACATTTATTTAAAATTTATGTTTGTTATTATTTATAACATAAAAAATTTTTTATTTACAATTTAAGGCTATGTATAATAATAATAATAACAACAACAACAATAATAATAATAATAATAATAATCGTAGAAAAACTGTACGCCTAAAATTTCTGCCTCATCGACGGTATTTTTTGGGTGATAAATCATACGGCGGATGAATCAGGATTTTCACACTTTGGATTTTGTAGAGAACCGTTTAATGAAAAACCATTATGTACATATTTGTATTAACGTTGCATGCACACAAGCGGTCAATAATCTGATTATATTATTTTCACTTTTGACTATTGTTTATTCTTAAGATTGAAAACTTTAACGACTCAGGGTGAGAGATGATTTTCAGTGTCGTATGGCTATAAAATTGGTGTAACAATACAATAGGCCTAAGGTACAATTATACGATGCTTAAAAAGTTCCATAGCATTTTTATAGAATTGTTTATTCGGATTAACTTTTTTTGATTGTGCACAAAAATAACAGCTTCCTATTTTCGAAAATTGGTGTAGAAATAGAATATTAATTTTATTGAAACAATATTTGCGGACACATAACTATTTGGTTGTTAAATGCAAATTCAGAATTCTATTTTATTATCGTTTATAAAGTGGCATTTAATTCTTCATCAATATTTATTAAAATGATAAAAAGTTGTAGAATAAAATTCGCTTTTATCACCAACTCGTATTAAGAGAATCAAAAGTTTAGTGTGATAATATCATATATTTTCCAAATATATGAACAAAAAAAAATTATACTTTTATCTAATAATATTTTTAGTAAATATTATCAACTCACATGAAACATAATTTTTTTTTAGTAGAATTCAGTAAACGGCAAAAAAATGTTTATCATTTTCAATATAATGCAAACAACAATATTCGAAATCTTTAAATTCGTCCTAATCTAATTTATGAATGATAATTATATACGTTAATTAATAATTTCTATTTTTAAGAGTTCGGCCCAACTTAAGAAAAGTTCATTTACGAAGCTTACACTTCAGAATTTGGAAAGATCCGCTAGTCGGCTAAAACATTACGGCGGCAACTTGTTCTAGCTCACAATAGATGGAATCGCAATATTATGTCAGAAGGACTTTTTCATTTACAGTGTTTTCTGATTCCCGAGGATTGAGACATGGCGCTGCAGGCCGCAAGCCCGTAAGTGAGACGGAACTGAGCCGAGACGACCATCGAACACAGCTAGTAATGAAGAGGGAGAGAACTGAGGAGAGCGAAGAAAGAAAATACCAGTTATTCGCCTGGGGTCACGTATGTATTCTACTCTATCACAGTTTTCCAAGAGCAACGTAGTAGGAAGAAGAACAAAAATTGAAAAGAAATGAAACATTTTTTTTCACTCATGGTATCTTTTTTCATGAACTAGAAAGTATTACAATTCCCGTGTCGGTTGTGCATTGCGTATATAATCTAACACAATACAGACGGGTGTCCACTATGCAAGTTTTTCGTGTAAGACTATGGGTGCATTCCTTTAATAAAAAATTTTTTTTCGTTTTGCAATTTCGCCCTGTAATACCGACTAAAAACTAGAAAAAGAAACAACGACAAAAGTGATAAATTTCTCTATGCAATATTCCAGGCTTTACAGTTTACGATAATGTGTGGTACGGCCTATGTGACAATAACAAATAATCACAACAAGTCAATTTTCTATTTATTTCAGTTTGATATAAACATTGAACAGTTATCCATCTAATAATTGGAAGCCAAAAAAAATAATGTCATGTGCCAGTACTGCCACTACACGAAACAGCTTTTTCCTATAAAATTTTGGCCGGTATTACAGGGCGAAATTGCAAAACGAAAAAAAATTTTTTATTAAAGGAATGCATCCAATACATTACCAAAAGCAACTACATTTTTTAGTGATATCTCGAAAAAATCAAGTCGTTTCTAGTAATGAAGGGTCCCGTATGCAAGTTTTCCGTGCAAGCTACACGTTCACTTGCACGGAAACCTTGCATAAGGAACACTCCTTTTAATAATTATCATATATAAAAATAACGACACGAAAATTAAAATTTTTAATTTGTTAAGGAAGTTCGAACAAGAATCCAGAACCAGCAAGGGTACCCCTCCGCGCATCTTATCGCCATATTAAAAATTTATCAAATTTTACGCGGCACCCCTCACTTTTTCTTGCTTAGACGATCCTGTTTTCTTACAATACATATACACTTGTGTGTACCGATATGCATCACTCATCAGCCGTATTTTGTTGCCACTAGTCCTCTGCTCTGCCACTCCAAATTGCTGATTCTCGATGAAATTAAACTTTTTTTTTTTTTTTTAAACAATGATTGTTTAACTTTCTACCTGGCAACTTAAATTTTTTTTTTTTTATATAATTTTTCCAAAACTGAAGTTTTAGAAAAGCAGTTTTTTGTTTAGCTGTCAAGACAAAAATATTGTGAAAATTTGAGATAAGGTAACGGTAGGGGTAACTGACCACGAAGTAATTACTGACCGTTTTAGGCTAAAAAGGTGTATATTTAATTTTTGCCACTTTGACAGATGTAAAATCTATTTTATAACGAGAAATTAATTCATGCTGCACCTCATTAACAGGATTGAAAAATATTTTATTATTTATAAGTATTTTAAAATTAATTTTCAAAAGTGAGTGCCACTGATTGAACAACATCGGCCATTTTCGTAATGGTGGAGCTAGGTGACGATCTTGTTTTGTTAAAACAATATTAATTATGTGGGTGTTAAAAATAACTTCAAAGTTATCTTAATATTAATTAAACATATTCAGTTTTTTATTTAAAAAAAAAAAAAAAAAAAAAAATTTTTAGTAACGAATTCGTTCTATTGAAAATTGAAAATTTTCAAAACTCCGGCGAAAGCCCGTGTGGTTTATCTCGATTATTCCAAATTCATTACAGTTTAATTTTTTCTACAAGTTTAAATTATATGATTGATTTTTTTTTTTTTTTTTTTTCCCTGACGTGCGCTGTCAAATGATGTACACAAATCAAAATACAGATAAAACAAATTTGAGGTTATACTTCATGTAGGTATTAATATCAATGATTCTATTAGATTTGTTCAAGAAATAAATCAATACAAATATTAAAAAAATAAGTCGTTGAATTTACTTTTTTTTTAACTAAACAAATTTTTTTTTTCAAATCATTTTGTCTAATACTTTTATTTATAAAAATTGTTCCGTAGCAATTTTTTTTTTTTTTTTTAATGTGATAATTTAAATAACTATTTTATCGATCAAGCGCAAATTATAACCACAGCAAAAAAACTTTTACGCATGCGCGCATCCCTTTTTTGTCAAAAAACAGTGTTGAAATTTAAATTGTTAGTTGTTTATACTTTCAATAACTTTTGAACAAATTAACATAAAAATATTTTGTAAAGCCCAAAAAATTCCTGATTAAATTTCTGAGAGCCACACTCTCTTCTAAAAAATCGTTAAAAGTAATCCTTCATGGCTATTTTTTTATTAGAACATACCAGACCCTACTTATTATTATAAACAATTGTTGATAACTAATTAACGCGAGTTCGGAGCGTTTTTGATCAAGACAGTGTGGCTCTCGGTATTTAAAAAGCCAACAATATGAGACCAAATGGAAGTATATAAGTTAATTTTTTAAAAAGTTATGCCAGGTATAAAAAAACGCAAATTTTGTTTTTTTGTTAATTAACAAATTTCTAACAATAGCAATAATAAAACTACCTCTTAATTATATAGATTTTGCAATTTTAAATGTCTAAGCGAAAAATCGCATCCACGATTTGTTTTTAGTTTTCTTAATATTCTCTATTTAAAATTTTTGGAAATTCTTCTTTTGTTGATAACTAATAAATAAATAATTATAATAATTTATCTCATATACCGAATTATAGCATTTTTCACAACCTTTAATTTGGTTCTAATACGAACTTTCTAACTATATTATTTTAGGAGATATGAACATTTTTCTAAATTCATATAGTGAAAACGATACTAGTAGGCTTCCGCCTACGTAAAATCTTTATTTAATGTGTAAAATGGGTAGGTCGTGAAACTCCTTCACGTTATTTTGGTCGTGCTACACTTCATGACCTATTTTTTTCCTGACATCTAACCTCACTTTTTATCTTATGTTTACTTGATTTGTATTCATAAATATTTGATTATAGTTATTATTTTCAATTAGCTTATAAGAGTTCTAAACAACAGAAAGTAAAAAGTAAATATATATTAAAATGTTTAATTTTTGATATTTTGTTGTAAAAAGTTTTAAATTTTATTTATGATGATTAACAACTTGAGTACTTGATCAATTAATAAATCTAATGTAGGTTAAAAATGACACCCTTGTGTGTTTTTTCCTATATACTTGTACAGTCGATCAGCAACTACATCACGAACGGTCACTAACTTTAACACTCAATTTTCTGACGGTCAGTAACTACTTCATTTATGGATAAATATAAAGAATTTTTTTTTAATACTAGCTCATACCCGCGCTTTGCGTGGGTTCCTACGTGAGTTTTTTTTTTTAACCAAAAATTATAGTCAAAAATAATAGTGAAAATAATGATACAGAAAATGAATTGGGCTCACTAATATTCAAATAAATTGAATAAAATTAAAAAAAAAACCTCATTATCTCGAGAATTCAACAACTGATGATAGTTAAATGGAGACAAGGGCGAATAAAGGGTCTCTGGGAGCCTAGGTTTTTTTAGAAAACTTTATATTTCATGATTTTTAAATATGTTTAAAATTATATGATCCCAAATCACGTTTGTACCCCCGACATCATGAGAATACAGTTTAAAAATGGTAGCCACGTATGTTTGAGTCGAAAAAAAACCGAATTCTAGTAAATTATAAAATCGGTGGTTTTAATAATTTTTTTATGCCTTTGACTGGTCAAAATGTCCTTAAAAAATTTCCCGATCACGTCTATACCCCCCGAGAACATAAAAATATAGTATTTAAAACTGGCAGTCACGAATGAGTCCCGTGGTGGAAAGAATCTTTCTGGATGTTATCCGAATTGTGTACGAATTTCTCCAGATTTCTACGTCATTAAGACCTCACAAGTTCTTTCGAACATTGTCTGGATTTTTTGGAAAAATATTTCCTATTTATTGCGTAGATCTGGAAAAATCAGGAGAGGTTTTTTCCACCACGGTTAAAACAAAAACCGAAATCGAGAAAATCATGAAATCCACGGTTATTCTCTCCCCTTTTGACATTTTCAAATATCCTCAAGAATCACGTTATAAAAATCGACAACTAATGACAGCTTAAAATTGACAAGAAAAAAAAAAAACCCAAAAATAAGAAAATCAAAAATTCAAAAAAAAATGAAAAAATTAATTTTTCAATAATTAAAACTAATACCTCAATGAATAAAAACATCCTAATAACTTAAACAATAAACTGAAAAAAATGAAAAAAAAAAAAACAAAAAAAGTAATTCTTAAAAGCTTAATCAAAAAATCTAAATAAACATCATCAAGGAATTAATACGAATTGATCGCTAACAAAATGGAAAATAACAAACTATTTTAACAAAAAAAAAACAAAATAAAAACGTCACTATATTTCAGTGTGAAGTTAGCTAAAATAAAGTGATTTTTTTTAATAGGATTGAATAAATAAAAGCTATTAATTAAATTTTATCCTGTTTATTATGACCTAAACTACCCATATCAATCACTGTTTTTAATTTTTTTGTCAATGGGAATTAATTACGCATGTTTCAGTCAGATTTTTTTCGTAGATGAGTCAGTTACTCCTACCATTACCTTACGTTGTTTTTTTTTTTAACATTTTTTCTCTCTGCCGTTAGCATGTAGACTTTGAACATCAATAACTTTTTACTATCTGGGATAGACTTTCAAAATTTTGGCATAAAATAAATAACTATTTCATAAGCCTACTTTAAAAATTAAAAAAAAAACGACAAAACAATCAAATTTGGTTCGACCTCCCTTAACACTGAATAATTCTTAGCTAATTTTTAATCAAGAGGCACGGTAGTGCCTCGAGTCAAGTATGAGAAAGAAATATATATGTGTTGATGAGAATATGTGTGAGATGAGATTAACTACTACTACCGTGTCTTATTATACATCAAATATTTTGTCCCCTTCCGCCTCAAATCTTTTAAAAATTTAATTAAAATATGATAGAGTTGAATGATGATGTTGAGGTTTGGTAATGATCCCATAAATCGATGTCAAGCTTTTTTTTTAAAAAAAAATTAGATTTTTTCATTGCGGTAATATATATTTAAAGCATAATTGATATTTACGGTCTTTGTGTTTTTATCAAATCGACCAGATTTCTTACGTTCAGTTGGTAAAACTTGACAATTACTTATCTTCTCTTTTTTTAGTGTTTATATTTTGGCTGCACTGCAGTATGTTATTATTTGTTTGTATGCATGACATAACCTCTAAACTAATTTGACAGCATACAGGCGAGCTACTGAATGTTTGGATCTGAGTTTTTTTTTTTCAAGTCTATATTTCCCTTTTCATGCATCCCTCAAATCACACACACAATTAAAAGAAAAATAAACGATGTAATCCGAGTGCTTCCGAATTTACTTCGAGATAGCTGAAACCAGCTGAAATTAACATGCTCGGCAGCACTCGGTTTACATCGTTTATTTTTTTATAAATGTATGTGTGACTTAAGGGACGAATGGAAGGGGAAATAAAGGCTTCAAGATAAAATACTCAGATCCAAACATTCAGTAGCTCGCCTGTAAATAAATTGTTTACTCTACAAAAAGATGTGATATCTCAACAAAAAAAAAAAAACAAGTTTTTTTTACAAAAAAAGTGTCAAGTATTCGAAATCGTCACTAATTGTGTGTATATTAATTAAGATGTGATACCAGAAAGACAAGAAAGAAATATATTTTTGACGTTGTAATTAAGTCTGAACTATTGAAAAAAAAAAAGTTTTAAACTTGACCCCACCTGGTTTTTCCCAAATAAAATTTCAGTATTTAATAGACATCAAGTTTAAAATTTTTTTTTTTTCAATAGTTCAGACTTAATTACAACGTCAAAAATATATTTCTTTCTTGTCTTTCTGGTATCACATCTTAATTAATATACACACAATTAGTGACAATTTCGAATACTTGACACTTTTTTTGTAAAAAAAACTTGTTTTTTTTTTTTTGTTGAGATTAAATTTTAGAGCTAAAATTCACTTTTGTATTCAGGTTTTAATCATAAACTTATTATACATATATATGTTTTTTATAAATTCCATTTCACATCTTCCATCAGGATTCGAACTCGGGCCTTTCTGGTTGGGAGGCAAGTACTTTACCTCAAAGCCACAAATCTTATGTTAGATTTATGTAAAGATATAAATAAGAATATGACTTTTCTCAATTTTTTTACTTTGCTGTTTTAATCATAATTCTATTACCGACTTTTATTCAAATATATAAAATTTTAATTTTAACATCTCTTTGTTCATATTTTTATGAAAAAAAAGATAAAATCGGTATTAAAACCGCAAAGTAAAAAAATTGAGAGAAGTCATATTCTTATTTATATTTTTGCAAAGATTTATCATAAGATTTGTGGCGTCTAGGGCTGGATACAAAACGAAACGATACGAAATTTTCGTAAATTTCGTTTCGTTTTCGTTGAATGCAAAAAATTTGACTTTCGTCTCGTTTCGATTTCGGTTTCGTCACGTAAAATTTCGTTTCGTTTCGACGTCAAAAATCTTAATTTCGTTTCGGTTTCGTTTCGTTTCGGTTTTTTTTCGGTTTCGTCTGTTCATTGGCCTGGAAAATATGCAATAACAATATTACTGTAAATAAAAAAAAAAAAACTATTTTTAGTTATATGAAGTATTTATTCATC
The DNA here is from genome assembly GCF_014905175.1 of Aphidius gifuensis. Classification (NCBI taxonomy): domain Eukaryota; kingdom Metazoa; phylum Arthropoda; class Insecta; order Hymenoptera; family Braconidae; genus Aphidius; species Aphidius gifuensis. The sequence continues at coordinate 12,832,643 of NC_057793.1, forward strand.
ACTTATTTGTTTTATTTATTTATTTATTTTTTTTTTAGACATTTAAAAAAAAAAAAAAATTTACATAGAAATTAGAATACAAATAAAATGATCGGCTTTTGTCAGACATATTTGTTGTATTTTAATTGATTTTCAATTAATATATAACTAGTAACCACGTTATTACTAAATCACGTTATTACTAATACTATGAAAATTCACCTCCATGCGCCTAGCTCATGGAGAATCGAAACAGGAGCACGAACTCGATAAGCTGAATATGCGCCCAAAAGTGAACTGCTGAATTCGTCTTAAAGTTGAATGTAAATACGATTTGCCTCTACTCAATTTGACTATTTTTTTTTTAATCGCTAGCTAGAATACTTGTCTAGCCGGTGGATTTTTTTCAAATTTTTCGATAGTGAAATAATTAATTTTAATTCAACACAGCAGTTAATGTATGAACTCACGTTTTGATCTGTATCTGCTGTACCTATTAAGGTTGTTTTTAAATGAAATTCCCGTAATTTAATTTTCGATTTTTTTTTTTTAATGTTTAAATGAAACAATTATCTATTTGGTGGAATTTTTTCGTAATTTTCCTCTGCGTCAAAATCCAAATAATTAGTGTCAAAGTTGACAACTTTAACACGCAAGCATAGGGAGTATAGGTACGTTTGCGCTTGTACTTTTAAAACTCTTAATTTAAATTTTGATTTTTTTCTACAGATTTGTACACTTTACAAATACGAAATTAATGAAAAAAAAATTATCCATTTTCTCAGTGCCGTTTAAAAGATATTGGCTAATTACTTTTTGAATTTACGGGTTTCAGCCGGCTGAATTACATTGAAAATTTGGGGTACGTTCCAATACCGTCGTTCGGTTTTATTCTTTTAGCTCTATCCTTCTCTCTATCTCTTCTGGCTCAATCTTCTATCTCTTCTTCTATCCTTCTCTTACAAGAAATGTACGGTTTTGGAACTTCCCCCTGAATGTTTATTGCTAGAGTAGTATTAGTGTCTGTAAATATAAGCCGGCAACACTCACACTACTTATGACGCATCAGTAAAGTGAAAAGATTTTAGGCATGAGGGGGCGCTATAATTTTTTTATTTAACATGCGTTTGTAAGTACCCTTGTGAACCCAAAACGTCGCCCGGTCATGCGATTTAAAAACAACCTTAAACCCTATACTTGAAATTACGAAATTTAATGAAAATCTGTTCTTTTTTAAGGTTGAAAGTGAATAGAATTTCCAACTATACGATTTTCGAATTTTTGGTCTCATACAAAAGCCAGAATTATTATCTATTTCGTTGATTTTTTTTTCAGAATTTTGTACCGTGTTTTTTTTTTAGATAATTAATGTCAAAGTTGACAATACGGATTTTTTAAGCCCACAATGATAATTTTCTACTGTGGATTTTAAAAAATATTCAATTATCAGAATCAAAATTTTTTATCATTAGCGGTCATGGGGTGCATTCCTTTAATAAAAATTTTTTTTTTGCTCTGCAATTTTGCCCTGTAATACCGACCAAAATTTTATAGGAAAAAGCTGTTTCTTGTAGTGGCAGTATTAGCACATGACATTATTTTTTTTGGCTTTCAATTATTGGAAAAATTATCTAAATGACTGTTCAATATTTATGTCAAACTGAAATAAAAAGAGAATTTACTTGTTGTAATTGCTTGTTATTGTCAAATAGGTTGTACAGGATATTATCGTAAATGTTCAAAGTCTGGAGAATTACATAGAGGATTCTATCACTTTTGTCGTTGTTTCTGTTTCTAGTTTTTAGTCGGTATTACAGGGCGAAATTGCAGAGCGAAAAAAAATTTTTTATTAAAGGAATACACCCATTCTCTTTCTTTTATTCGACGTGCTGTCGCATGTTTCTTGGCTATAGGGATCTGACCTATTCACCATGGCATCTGGTGGCACACAGTGAACTATTTCCAGACCATTGAAACTACATGAAAAAATTTTATATGGTTTTATAGTTTGTTGACGATAGCATACTATAGTAAAACGGTCTGGAATGCGCCATATTGCCTCACAGATAAGCTTTTGCACAATAAATGTGTGCGTGAGCGACCAAACCCCGCTCATAGGGCAGATCCCTATGGTAGTATGTGTGTGTCTATCCAGATAGATTACATACACGCATGCTACCAAGAACCTGCCTAAATGTATTTTTGGGCAGAGAAGCACTGAAAAGATTTTATGTTACAAGGGCAGTGGGAATAATGTGTGAATTTCCAAAGCGTAAGAGGGGTAGTGCGCTTTTTGGAAATTCACACATTATTACCACTGTTCCTAGTAACATAAAATATAGTTCGTTACATGTGCCCAATCAGAGAGCCCGCTCACAACTCATTTGGAGGGGAAACACTCGCCAAGGCTCGTGCTTGCCCCTCCAAATTCGTTGAGAGCACACTCTCTGAGTGTGCACTTGTAACGAAATATACTATTTTAAAACCATATACAGATGCGCACCTTTTTGGGCCCAAACTTTGTTCGACGATGGGATTTACTTTCAACTTCAATTTGTACCTTAAAATTGAAGGTTGAGAAACGGCTAAAAATAATTTTTTTTTAGGTTCAGTGAAGTTGGCGCGCAACTTCAACCTAGAAACTTCGTATAGGGGTTAAAAAAAAGCTCTAAATTAGAAATATTTTGTAGTAAAAAAGTTGGAATTTGTAGTTCAATAGTTTTCTCGGAAAATTAATTTGTTTGTTGAGGTCTTTATAAACAAGTTGAATTTCCGTGAAAGCTATCGAGCTATAAATTTTGATTTCTTCACTACAAATTGCAGTAAGTCTTCCTGCATTGAATAAATATTTTAATTTTAATTTTGGACAATAAACAAAAAGTTTTTACAATAGTTATGTTGAAAAAATTCGAATTTCTTCATCTAAAAATTAGAATGCGCCATAGCAATTTTTTATCTACTACATCCGCGATGCTCGTTGTTACTGACTGCAGTATTCAAAAGTCCATGTTCAAATGTGTTCAGTGAAAATTCGAATGGGCCATAGTAAAAAAAAAAAATCGAATGACTGCGCGTCAGTTATTCTGTGCATTGGAAAATCCAGATGACTTTTATCTTTGTCTGCCTTTGTCGATAATTGGCTTTTCGTGTCAGATGTGGTGATAAATTGTAACAGCGAAATGTATAATGTGTGTTATTCAAAGTCAGTAATGTTATACTTCCATTGAAGTTTTCATGGGATTTTAAAAGTAAATTTATTTTAATTTACAAGTAAAATTTTGATTAAAAAACAAAAGTTAATGATATATGTAACTTATTTAACTTTCAATTTATTTTTTGTTAATTTATTCTTTGCAAGTTTTAAGGTTAAGTTTTATCAAAATAAATTTATGTAAAAATATTATTATTATTGCTATTAATAAATTATTGTCTAAAAGTTATCAGTGCATTTATTCGATTTTTATTCTATTATAATTACTATCTATTTACCCTGCACCATGCCTTCTCGCCCCTTTGTGGGAGGGGGGGGGGGTTACGGTGCAGAGTAAACAAAGCCCCGTCCATATTTTGTAATTTTATTTAAAACAGAGAATACTGAACATGCATACAATATTATGCTGAGAGAAGAGCTACGTTGTAGATTTCAGACCCCTACGCGACGTACAAAGGCCACCCACTACCCCTTTTCCGCGATTTTCCTCGTTTTTTTTTTTCAATCATTTTTTTAGTCGACTTAAAATATTAATGACCGGGTTTTTTAAATTTTATTTGCTTTAGATCTAGTTAGATAAGCTACAGTTAAAATTCCAAGCCCCTACGCGACGTACAAAGACCATTCACCGTCCTTTTTCCGTGATTTTCCTCGTTTTTTTTTTTTAATAATTATTTTTTTAGTCGACTTAAAATATTAAGTACCGGGTTTTTTAGATTTTATTTGCTTTAGATTTAGTTAGAGAAGCTACAGTTGAAATTCCAGGCCTCTACGCGACGTACAAAGACCACCCACAACCCTTTTTCCACGATTTTCCTCGTTTTTTTTTTCAATAATTTTTTTAGTTGACTTAAAATATTAATTACAGGGGTTTTTAAATTTTATTTGCTTTAGATCTAGTTAGAGAAGCTACAGTTAAAGTTAAGTCGACTAAAAAAATTATTAAAAAAAAAAACGAGGGAATTCGCGGAAAAGGGGTGGGAGGCTATGTTTAAAATTTCTTTGAACATAACTAATTTACATTTCTACCAATCACTTTTTTTTCAAAAACTAATCAATAATAGTAAAAATAATAAGGAATTTTTTAATGTTTGGTTCACATGGAGTTTTAATGCTGCTTTTTGAGTAATAATTAAAATTATCTGTCAAAAACACGGATTTTACTGATTTTTCAATGAGGAGCCATGATAACTGGGCAATATTGAAATAGCGGGAAAATTTAAACTTGCACAAAAGAAACTCAATTACAAAATAATGGAGCATCATAAATGCAAGTGTTAATAAAAATATTATTAAAAATGTTTTTATTAACGATATAAAATTAATATTGATAATGAATATTGATATTAATTGGATATAAATAGAAAACTTAATATCAGTGCAAATCAGTGATGCATACTAACAAAAAAAAATTTTTGTGTGCAATATTGAAATGAATAAATATTAGGGCTTCATGCGGTACCGAGACTAGTCTCGGTCTCGCATGTCGTAACGAGACCGAGACCGGAACCGAGACCGCCTTGAATCAATAAAACGATATCCGAGACCGAGACCGAGACTATCGTCTGAAAGTCTCGCTAGTCTCGCGAGACTCTGAAAATTTAAATAATATTTTTTCCCTCTTACCGTATCGAATCATATTGAAAAGAAAGAACTGTTATATTCCTGCACAGTAAGACACTGCACAGTAGGGCACTGACGCCAGAGTCACAAGATATTTACAAGCCTTATGTATCAATGAAAATTGTAAAGACTTAAGTTACGCCAATTATATTTTCCTCAACTGATATTTTTTGTATTTGATGTTTCAAAAGCAATGATTTACTTCTTGGAAAAAAATACATATCGATGAAGTAAAAGAAAAAAAAAAAAAAGAAAATATACTATTTGTTTATGGCATTTCTAAAGACTTTTCTCAGACTAATTTAAAAAACTTCGGTTTAGAATCAGAAGTTCAAGGTATTACAACTGATAACGCCTCTTCAAATATGACGAAGAACTAGAAAATGAGATGGAAAAAATAGGATACTCGATAAAAAACAAACGTCGTATATAAAAATAATTCTCGTCATAATTTGGTATGATTAATCAATTTTATTAATATTAAAATTAATAATCAATTTATTAATTAAAATAATTCAATATTTATTGCATTATTTTATATTTTATAATTTTAAAAAAATATAAAATATTAATTGTTTTTATTTTACACGAATTTGATATACATGGTATTATTCAATCACTTTTTTTACTTTACTTGGACGAATAAATATTAGTATAAAAGCGAGACCCGGCGATACTTGCGAGACGAGACCGAGACCGAGACCGAGACCGAGACCGAGACCTAAAATCTTAAAATTGCGAGACCGAGACCGAGACCGAGACCTGGTGCGAACGAGCGAGACCGATACCGAGACTCGTCGAATCTCGTCTCGTCTCGTACCGCATGAAGCCCTAATAAATATCAGAAGATAATTTTTTTTATTAATATATAATTGGGTTTTATTGAAATATATTGCATAAAATTGATAAATAATGAAAAAAATAAATGGTTTACGCAAAAAAAATAATCACAAAAAGTTCAAACTTTTGGTTTTTTAGGGTTGGTATGACAAAATCTACAATGTAAAAAGATTTTATTTAGGACACGCCCCCAAAATCTAGCTTTGAATGTACCTTAATAATTCTCTAATTATTTTAACGATTTTAATCAATTTCTACTAATTAATTATCGAAGGGCCCTGGAACCTCAAACGCCCCTGACTCGGCCGCTGGCTTGGCCGCCAGCTTCAGCGTCATTGTCAATTACAGCTGAGATAATTAAGGTATAGGTGAATATGAATACTTTTATTTTTTTATTTATTATGTGCGTATAGTTGTGCTAAGTTAATATTAAAGTAGCACAATAATAAATAAATCAAATAGTCCAACAATAACTTGGAATGCTTGATAACATGAATGAAAAACCCAAAAAAAAAGCCCAAAATTATGGCCCCTATACTACTTAAATTTGTTTAAAATTGGTGAAGTTGTGCTAGCTTAAGTTTAAGGTAGCACAACGTTGCATAAAAAAAAACTATAATAGCGCAAAGTATCTAATATAACCCAAAAAAAGCTCATAATTCCTGTACTAGTAATAGTCCCAATTGTTTGTGTCCATATTGGTGAGCTAGCTTTATGTGTGTAGAATTTTGTCACATTTGTTGTCATTTCTGTTTCTAGCTTTTTGTCAATATTACGAGGCAAAATTGCAGAACTTGACAAAAATAAAAAAAAATAATTAATAATAATAATATTTATAAGTAAACTAATTCATCAATCATTATAAATTAGCAGTTAGATATTAATATGAATTGAGGTCTAAACAAAGTTAGAAATTTAAAAATTTTGATAAATATTTTGTTTAAATAAAATGTTTAATTAATAAAAAATAAATTGTGCATTATGATAAACTTTATTAACGTTCTCAATAATAAAATTTAGTCAGTCAGTACGTGATAAATAAATTAGTTTTTCCAAATATAAAAAGTTCGCCACTAGAGGCATAAGGCTTCAAACGTTAGTGTTTAGTTCCATTTGTTGATAACCTGAATTTGGATTTTCTTCTAATTCTGTACTAAGTGATAATAAAAATGTCAGAGAGAAATTATTTCATAATTATCGTTGTATTTAATTATTTCATTCGAAAAATTACGAAAAAAAAATTTCATCATTGAAAAAATTTCTACAAAAATAAAATTATTAAGTTTGGAATCGAAATATTATCTGGAGCTATACAGTCTTTAATTTTTTTCAAACAAACGATAACATATCAGATAACATCCCTGAAATCGTAAAAATAATCGCGAGAGAAGCAGGGTGACTTTAGGTACAATATATTTTTAGTAATATTTCTCATTATAGAAAGACAGAAGTTGGTTTTTGTGTAAAGAAAGAACGAAAACTACATTCACAAATGAAATTTACAGTACATATATAAATTTTTCATTTTAACGTCAAACGAAAACGTTACCAACATTGTTCAGAATTTTTCGGCCTAAATGTGGTTTCAAATGTACGCGAGTTATTTATTGTTGTTCATGAACTGCGTTCTTTGGATAAATTCTTTTTTATCAATTGTTATATTTTTGTTGTCTTTGTTTCGGAAAACCAATTCTTGATCTCATGTTCTGTTTACATGACGTCACACTTCAAGTACGAATCAACGTACTTTCAATGGACAATGATTGACTTACGTAAAAAAACACCAGTCACCATGTGGAAACGACTCATGATGACGCGCGAACACAAACTTCCTGATTGCTTTAAACGCATTTGATATTATTTTATTTTAAATCTTTTTTTTTCCCCACGTCGTCTCTTGTTTATTGCAAATCATGAAAATTGGACCAAAAAATATGTATAATTAGTAATCAATCAAAAAAACAAGACGTTAACTATAAAAAAAAAAACTTTAATGTATAAAAAACTTTTGAGCAAGTCTTATATATGTCTTCATTCTAATGATGAAACTGTTGATAAAAAATTGAAAAATATGAAGTATAAAGTAAGAAAAAAGTGAGCGGAAATTAATAAAGATGTTTTTTTTTTTTCATATTAAAATTTATGTAGTTCCTATATTAAAAATAGCAGTTAAAAAAAAAAAATTGAGGAATATCGAAAATAAAATCAGACATATAGAATATAAATGAATTTACAGAAAACCATAACTTGACCCCAATTGTTGCTTATCATACATTCTAAATATCTTAAGAAATATGAACACTTGGTCTTAACTAAAGTAACATCTGTATACTTAATATGATTTTATATCAATAAATATAAAAACCTATTAAAAAAATATATAAGTATCAATAATAATTTGGGGTAAAAATATTTTGATTTGTCATCACATATTTTTTATTTTTCCAAACTGTATTATTATATTTATTATGATTATTATACTTCCGTATGTGGACGACTTAGTGGCGATGGTGATGTGAATATGTGATGACGATGCTGACGACTCGACTTGACTCGTTTCGATTGGTTTATTCGTGTGCGTTGGTAGGGGACAACTTAAGGGGGTGAGCAAAACCTCAACTCTCGAAATAAAATAAACATTTATTTATTGTTAAAAGAAAATTAAAGTATAAAGAAAATTTTTTTATTTTTTTTTGAATTACAAACAAAAAAAATCAATTCATAAATAGAAAAAAGAATAATAGTAAAGGGCAGTAGCGTGAAGAAAAAGGAGAAGCATAAGGGGAGACTATTCGAGTTCATGCAAGTGCACGTCTTAAATATCAGCGCTGGTATAGCCTTGTCCCCCTTAACAACGACATTTAAATAATCAAAGAAATAAATTTATCTAAGCAGCAAATGAAAGAAATAATAATAATAATAATAGTAATTTCAATAATAATAATAATAAAAACTAAGAGACCTCTACTTCCTAAGCCAAAATTATAAAAACAAACTCGGAGCATTCGCGAAACAAAGAGAATAAAAAAAAACATAATTGGAAAAGTCGGAGTTGGCGTCACAATGAGTTGTTATAATGATAATAAAAAAAAATATTGATATTGCGTCGTCAACTAAATTATTATTTGTGTCGATGGTTAAGAAAAACTAACGTAATCTAACCGAACAATTGTATCATCCATTTTTAACAAAAAATAAAAAAAGTTTTATTTTTATCACAATATTATGACGTTTGCATTAATTACGTCTAATGACATTGTTCTTTTGATTTAAAAAAAATAAATAAATAATGGAAAATATTGTAGACTAATAGCAATTGAAATTGTTTTTCTATTAAATATAATTTTAAGCTTTTTAATGTCAATATCTTTGTAAAGTTGAAATAAAATTGGTTATTGCGACATGAAACTCACCGAAGGCTGATGTGTGATATAGCAGGGCGCAATATGTCAGCTGATACGTGTGGCCATTCGTAATTCCACTGCAGAGTTCCACATAATTTCACTTTAATTATTAATTTCTATCAATTACGTATTATTGACGTATAATAACAATGAAAAAAAAACTTCACAGTATATAAAAATATAAAAGAAATAAAAGTTAACAAGATAAATTTATGTTGCAAAAAAAAAAGATTTTTTCAAAAAAAAGAAAAAAAACTTACGTGTAGTGTAAAAAGAGCAACACACGCTTTTTCACTTTTAATAGGCACTTTTATCTAATATTCTACCTTTGTAATTAAAGTTGATTGATTAATTTTAATTTTTATTCGTATGTTTCAGCTATTCTTTCTCTTGGTTTACACTTCAAGTGGGGTAACTACTTTTATTTTATTTTATCCATTAAAAAAAACAAAGATAAAATTAAAAAAATGTCAGCGAAATAAATTAATGACACTGAAAACAATGATATAATAATTTAATAAACTTTCAATAACGTTGAGTACACACCCAACATATCATATAGTAATTAATGTATAGTGTTAAAAATTTATGATATTGCTAACACTTAAATCACAATCAAGAGAGATAATGACTGATGATTTCTGTTAAAGAATACCTAAGTGTACTGAACTGTACCCAACAAGATCTCACTTGATCTCACTGTGCTGAGCAGTGCTGAGTATGATGTGTATATTACTCACTGGCCTCACTGCCTATTGCTGGCAATCCCTACTGCTCTTCCACTCTTCACTTATTTAGTTATTTAATTAAAAGACAATGCAATGGGTAGAGAGTCGACCGAAAAACACGAAAAAGAACAAGGTCGTAAAACATAGAGATACGACAATAACCGACTTTACCCGAGCTAATTTATTTATCTAATTTAGTCCATAGCAGTCCATAGACAAGAAGACTAGAATGGAAATACAGGGGTGCGTTCCGTAGAGGACCGCGGTCTACCAAAAATAGGCGTGGTTTATCATGGTGAATTTAATTTCGTTGTAGTGTCAGCACTGCTATGTATTAGAAAACGTAAACAAACATAAGCAAACGTAAACACCGAAAAATATGATTAACGTATTATAAAGAAAAAAATTTATCAAAAAAAATTGTCAATTAAAATAGTAGGTGTATATTGTTGTTATCTCAATTATTTAGCCTGTAAATTGTATTTCTTTTCAAAGTTAATGCTTCAAAACCTATCATAACTCAAATGTAAGGTTAGGACAGCACTTATATTTTTGTTATCTTTCAAGATCTTAAACTGGCTGATGTTGCTGTTCATTTTCAACAAAAACAACAATTACTACCTACATCAGTCAATAGATAATGTGTTTGAAGTGGAATTTTTCTTTTCATTTTGTTAACTGTTATTAACAAATTTATTGTTTTAATAATTTTATTCAGTACAAAATTCAGTAAGCACCACATCCACAACATTAACAATACATACATAGAAAGGTGTAAAAAAAAGTATACATGAGACTGGTTATTTTTTAGGGATTCCTAGGGAGATTTTTAAGTTTAAGGATTCACTCTGATTATGGCCAAAAAGGACCGCGGTCCCCCTACGGAACGCACCCCAGCACCCGTATTCAGAGGATGTTCTCATTAGGGCGTTTTTTTTCCGATGGTGGCGCTTGTGAAGCTTTTCTATGTAAAATCCATGGTAGAAGTACTACAGGTATGGCAGTAGTCCATGCTTTTTTCGTCGCGTTCTGCGCAGCCTTATTTTTTCAACCAATCAACAACGCGCCATCGAGCTGTTTTGCTTTTCTTTCTAACACGCAATCTCTATTATAAGAGCCTCTCTCTCTAACATACTGTTTTGACAACTATTTTTTATATTGTTGTAAATACTAATAAATGGAGCATGTTTATAAAAAATCAGAAAAATAAAAAAACCAAGACAGTTTAACAAATAAATTATAATATTTTCATTATTGTTGTTTTTTTTATGCTACAAACAATGGAGGTTGTGTTGTATTTATTATACTTGGATTTATTTATTTAATATAAATAATGAATTTGTATCTTTGATGTATGTGAATCATTATAAAATATACTAAATCTAGTTGAATAAATATGATAACTTTTGAAAAATTTAAAAAAAACTTGAAAATTTTCTTAACAAATTTGTATCGCGCGCGCATAAAGTCTTCCATTTTTGTGGCGAGAAGGCGACGTTTTGATTGGTCGATTCACAACGGCCAAACCAGGCTGCGCACTGCCATATGCGAGCAAGCAAGCAAAGCAAGCAAGTAAGCAGGAAGCCGTGAATGTCCCTTCCCGGCCGATAAACTCAATTTATAATAGTATAAGGGCGTATGTATGATGAAAAATATATGATATACGCCTTTATTATACGCGAGAATATTAGTTCTATTAGTTCCTGCTTGCTTTCTCTGCTTGCTAGCGCGACGAGCAGGCAAGTAAGGCAAGCAAGCGTGAATGTCCCCACTCGGCTTCCGTAGCCATACCTGTAGTATTTCTACCATGTGTAAAATCTATATAAAAAGTTTACAAGCGCCGCCATCGGAAAAAAAAGCCCTAATGAGAACATCCTCTGAATACGGGTGCAGGAGGACGAACTTGCCTCAAAAAACCGTATCGCTATATGATCGACGCATAATCAAGTGGTGCTGCAGTCAGTGTTGGGTAAATGGGCGATTTTTCGAGTTATTTACATTACATGTAATTTACATGTAATTTAGGTAAAAAACGTAAATAATGTAAATAATGTAAAGAACCCATACCTAGCCCTACCTGACGCCAAATAACCTGTTGTTGTAAACAGAAAAAAACATATGTCAATGTCATCTAGCTTTTTTGTGAGAATAAATACAATAATAAATAGATGAACGAACGATCATAATTATTAGATGAGTTTATATAAAATAGTTCATTATAATATTATAATCAATTTCATTAACAAAAAAATTTAGTAACATGTGTGCCAAAAAAAGCAGAGTTAGTTAAAAAATAAGCATGATTTTTGCATATTAATTTATTTAATAATTACGATTATTTAACTAAATGTGAATAAATTTATCGTTTTTTTAATTAACTTAAAAATGACATTTTCGGCTAGTCTCATAATTAAAAAATTTTATACGACTTTGCATTAACCAAGAATTTTATGATAGTATTACACAAGAAAAAAATAATAATTTTTTTGTATCAGATATTTGTTAATATTACATATTATATATTTATTTGGTGTTCTGTAGAAAAATTTATAATATTTTCATATTATCTTTAGCAAATTATTGAAATATTAATTATCTGTTAAGCACAGAGTTTTTTTTGGAGTTTTATATTTAAGCCAAATCCTTATTCAGCTATTTAAAATATTTATATATTTGTATTTAACGACATTTAGTATTATTTTTATTTAAACTACTATAAAATATATCTCAAGTACAGTCTTTCAATTTTTAAAAGTCACATGTAACATTGAATTAAATAAAATAATAATAAGATCGAATAAAATTAATAATTTATAATTTTTATATTAAAATTGTTTACAATTTTAACACCTGACATTGTTTACAATTTTTTTTAAAATAACCAAAGAACAAATTTATGCTAATTAGAGAATATAATAATAATAAGAATAACAACAAATAACAATAAATATCGAGAGTAATGAAAACATAAAACATATGTTTGCAAAATGGCTACGAAATACATAGTTCCAGACTCTCCACGGCGAAGCGCGCAAGTCGTGTAATTTACCATGTACAAAACAAGGTGTAAATTACATGTAAATTACATGTAAATTACATTGTAAATTACAATGGGTTTCATACCTACCCAACACTGCTTGCGGTATTCCGGTAACTAGAGTGCGAATGACAAGCAGAATGACGCCAAAGGCAAAAAGGTGCCCAGAAGTGACGTCACTCTGCCTATACCAACTCTATACAAAAAGCACGATATGGCGGACCAGCACCCGTATTCACGGGGCAAAATCGTTCTCATTAGGGCTTTTTTTTTCCGCTGATGGCGGTTGACAAAATTTTTTTTATATAGATTTTACATAGAAAAGCTTCAAAAACGCCACCATCGAAAAAAAACGCCCTAATAAGAACTCTGCACCCGTATTCAGCAGTCCAATTCACGGGGCAAATTTTTTACAATTTAGGGCTTTTTTTTGCCGCTGATGGCGCTTGTAAAAATTTTTTTTATATAGATTTTACATACAAAAGCTTCACAAGCGCTGTGAGTGGTGAAAAAAAGCCCTAAATTGTAATGCCCTGTGAATTGGACTGCAGAAGATCAGTGCACAAACCGCAGTCCAATTCACAGGGCATTACAATTTAGGGCTTTTTTTCACCACTCACAGCGCTTGTGAAGCTTTTGTATGTAAAATCTATATAAAAAAAATTTTTACAAGCGCCATCAGCGGCAAAAAAAAGCCCTAAATTGTAAAAAATTTGCCCCGTGAATTGGACTGCCGACTGTCGGATTTGTGTCGGATGGGTGTCGCCATTTTCGCTAGGGATATGGTATATTTTTAAATTTGTATTATTCCACTTGTTACAATATTATTGTATAATATTGAAAATATTATTAATTTCAATTTTTGTTCCATTCATTGTTACTAATAAATATAATATATGGAATCTACAGGTCTTGCTAATATTATTATTCCCAATCATCATTGTTTTTTATATTTATTTTTATTTTCAGTATGTATCATTAAAATTTTTTTTTTTAACCCGAATTTAATATAAATAACTCAAATATTATATTTTGTTTGTTTATAACAATTTATTCATTTATAATAATTTATTATTTTTATTATTAATAATTTATTATATTAAACATTGAAATAAGTCTCTGATTTTGGACCTATCATGAAGCTTTAAATTTTGCGCATGCGTGTCGATGCCCCGCCCCCGTTTGGTTTTAAACCGGTTATTAACCGTTAATAACAGTTATTAACCGGCAAAAAAATAAATAGCCGGCTAATTAACAGCTCTAATGTGAAATCTATATAAAAAAAATTTTGTCAAGCGCCATCAGCGGAAAAAAAGCCCTAATGAGAACAATTTTGCCCCGTGAATACGGGTGCTGAAACCGTCAATCTGAGCCTGCACCCGTATTCAGAGGATGTTCTCATTAGGGCTTTTTTTTTCCTATGGTGGCGCTTGTGAAGCTTTTCTATGTAAAATCTATATAAAAAGTTCACAAGCGCCGCCATCGGAAAAAAAAGCCCTAATGAGAACATCCTCTGAATACGGGTGCTGTTGGCGTCACTCTGCTTATACCCACTCTACCGGTAACGTGCGTGACTTGTATCGCTTTACTTTTACAATAGGTGTGTTCGTTCAATATTTACACCGAGCGTATGCACGGAGCGTATGCAAGGAAGCGCTAGAGTTTTGCGGTCATTTGAAGAAACTTTAGTAACTAAAACTTACTAAAACATTCGTTATCTTCAGTCATTGTGTTTATTTTGTTAATTTAATAATTTTTTCTCAGACGTAAGAACAAATTACCAATTAATAATAATGAAAGAGAGCGAAAGAACTGGAAAAAACGAATAGAAATAAATAAATAGTAAATTTTAGTTACTAAAGTTTCTTCAAATGACCGCAAAACGCTAGCGCTTCCTTGCATACGCTCTGTGCATACGCTCGGTGTGAAAAGTGAACGAACACACCTAATGGCTGCTTTCTTTCAAGAACTCGGTGTTCAAAACACTGATGTGATCTCCATCAGCGCACGTGTAGGCGCAATTGCGCAGAATTACTGAGAATTACTTATTAAGAAAAAATGGCTGTGCATTAGGGCCAGCAACCACTGGCATTATATCAAGGTCCCTAGAATGATTCCCAATATACAGGTCATCCGAGGTAAAATCGTCGATATTCCCAATATGGCTGAGCCGCGCAAATTCAAACTGCTACAGCGTCAAGTTATATGAATTGCAGTCACAAAATAAATGATACATCTTCATTATCATACGCCATGTATCATGCGTTAAAGGTGCCTCTACAATTTACTTTTTAAACTATTTTACTGACGCCATTTCGCCTCATATATAAAGCCAGGAAGTTTGCCCGACTTTTGAGAGCGAGTTAATAAGGATGGTAACCTAGGGAAAACATTTTAAAGAATAGAATTGAATTAGATTGTATTTTGTTTTTTCTGGAGTTAACATGGCATTGTGTGACGGCTGATCATTGTGTGTGTGATGAGTTTTTAAAAAGATATATTTTTTTTTTATTAAAATATTAAATAATTTTGATTTGGAATATATGTTCTAAGCATTACTTAAATTAATTCTAAAGTAAGTTCTAAAATAACTGCTTAAATTACTTCTAAAAAAAGTGCTAAAATAATTGCTTAAATTAATACTGAAATTAATGCTGAAAATAATACTTACAAAAAAATACAATTTTAGTATTAATTTAAGCAATTATTTTAGCACTTTTTTAAGAATTAATTTAAGCAATTATTTTAGCACTTTTTTTAGAATTAATTTAAGCAATTATTTTAGCACTTTTTTTAGAATTAATTTAAGCAATTATTTTAGCACTTTTTTTAGAATTAATTTAAGCAATTATTTTAGCACTTTTTTTAGTATTAATTTAAGCAATTATTTTAGCACTTTTTTTAGAATTAATTTAAGTAATGCTTAGAACATATATTCCAAATCAAAATTATTTAATATTTCAATAAAAAAAAAATATATCTTTTTAAAAACTCATCACACACACAATGATCAGCCGTCACACAATGCCATGTTAACTCCAGAAAAAACAAAATACAATCTAATTCAATTCTATTTTTTAAAATGTTTTCCCTAGGTTACCATCGTTATTAACTTACTCTCAAAAATCGGGCAAACTTCCTGCACCCGTATTCAGAGGATGTTCTCATCAAGGCTTTTTTTTTCCGATCGTGGCGCTTCTGAAGCTTTTCTATGTAAAATCTATATAAAAAGTTCACAAGCGC
This sequence comes from Aphidius gifuensis, assembly GCF_014905175.1. NCBI lineage: Eukaryota > Metazoa > Arthropoda > Insecta > Hymenoptera > Braconidae > Aphidius > Aphidius gifuensis. Next base: position 12,848,708 of record NC_057793.1, read on the forward strand.
CGCCATCGGAAAAAAAAGCCCTAATGAGAACATCCTCTGAATACGGGTGCTGCAGTCCAATTCACAGGGCATTACAATTTAGGGCTTTTTTCCACCACTCACGGCGCTTGTGAAGCTTTTGTATGTAAAATCTATATAAAACAAATTTTTACAAGCGCCATCAGCGGCAAAGAAAAGCCCTAAATTGTAAAGAATTTGCCCTGTGAATTGGACTGCAGGCTTTGCTCATATATTTAATACTACTATATTGCGCATAGGGTATGATTTTGTGCGCATTCATTACGGTGCAGACAATCTCTCTGTCGCAGTCATACGCCACGACAAAAATTTTTTTGCGCATGTCCGAATAATCCGTTCGGTTCACACGTATACACAATGAATTTGCGTGCGATGCCGAATGTTTCCGAGCTTCTACTCGAATAATAATTCGGACATGCGCAAAAGATTTTTGTCGAGCAGTATGACTGCGACAGAGAGATTGTCTGCACCGTAATGAATGCGCACAGCCCATTTATTGGAAAGCATAGGCGATGCGCAATATAGTAGTATTAACTATATATTTCGCCTATGTATACATATTTACCATTGTACACATATTTGGCGCCTAAAAGCAATATTTGTCAACATTATATGTAATTTAACGAATTTATTAATATTTATTGCCTACAATCAACGACTAAGAGTTGTCTATACTCTATATTTTATTTAAATAATCTCAAAGAACAATAATAAAAAAATGAGATACCAGACCAAAATAGAACTAATTCACCTTGGGTGCATTCCTTTAATAAAAAATTTTTTTTCGTTTTGCAATTTCGCCCTGTAATACCGACTAAAAACTAGAAACAGAAACAATGACAAATAGTTTTTCGACCAAGTTCTATGCCATAGCACTATGGAAGGAAAAGTTCACATATATCGGCTATAGGGCGGCGTTTTAATCGTTTTTTGAAATTTTTTCAGCTGTACCAACTTGCTTACAAACACATAAAAGATAAATAAAAATATAACCTTTCTTATTTGTTGACAATTTGATATTTTGACAGTCAATCATTATATATATGTACTATACATGTGTAAATATAAACAAATAAATTTATTAACAACGCTAACCATTGTTGTTGTATTTTTTTAATGTTGGCTGTATCCAAAAAAACTAGTGTGAAGTTAGCAGTTCTATGCTGAAAATGCTGCGTGCAGCATTTTTTCAACATAGTCTTCGGCGGCCATTTTCTAGTAAATTTCTAGTGAGATATAGTGACACAAGTGCTATGGCATAGAACTTGGTCGAAAAACTATGCTAGTGGCCACATGCCTTAAAATCTATATAAAACAAAATTTATAAGCGTCATCAGTGGCAAAAAAAGCCCTAAATTGTATAAAATTTGCCCTGTGAGTACGGGTGCGGTTGAGAAGAGGTACCTTTTTTATTGGCTCAAAAGGCTGCGCAAACCGTGACGAAAACTTGATGGACTACTGCTATACCAGCACCCGTATTCAGAGGATGTTCTCATTAGGGCGTTTTTTTTCCGATGGTGGCGTTTGTGAAGCCTTTCTATATGAAATCAATATAAAAAAAATTTTGTCAAGCGCCATCAGCGGAAAAAAAAGCCCTAATGAGAACAATTTTGCCCCGTGAATACGGGTGCTGTAGTTCTTCTGCCATGAGGTATCAGGCGCTTTCTTTTGGATGTTTATTTTTACGCATGCGCAGTTGAATGCGCAGTTAGCAAAAAGTCAGTTTGCAACAGCGTAGGACATGAGGGGCTGGATCAGCCATGTTTCAATTTTTGCTTTTTAAGAATTATTTGTTCGACGCCACCGTTCTTTTCTCATGTTTGTATAATATGCGCATGTGCATGATCATGCGCATTGAAGTAAAAAAATATAAATACACAAAAGAAAGCACCTAATAGGTTGACGTTTTTTTTTTTTTTTTTTCAAAAAATGAATTGACGCATAGAAGGACGTCGGAGTTAACTTGATGAAACTTAGAAAAAATAAGAAGCCCTGTGGTCTAGTGGTCAAGGCGATTGCCCGGTAGTCCAATTCACAGGTCAAATTTTTTACAATTTAGGGCTTTTTTTACCGCTGATGGCGCTTGTAAAAATTTTTTTTATATAGATTTTACATACAAAAGCTTCACAAACGCCGTGAGTGGTGAAAAAAAGCCCTAAATTGTAATGCCCTGTGAATTGGACTGCGAAAAGCAAGAGACCCGGGTTCGATTCCCGGCGGGGGAACTTCGTTATTTTTTCTAAGTTTCTGGTTTTTTTCAATGTATTCATTTTTTTTCCTGTTTATTTTCGCGCATGCGCAATGAAATGCGCAGTTAGCAAAAAGTCAGTTCGCAACAGCGTAGGACATGAGGGACTGGATCAGCCATGTTTTAATTTTTATTTTAGAAAAATTATTTGCTCGACGCCACTGTTCTCTCAACAAGTTTGCATGACAGGCGCATGTGCATGATCATGCACATGCGCATATTATACAAACATGAGGAAAAAACAGTGGGGTCAAACAAATAATTCTTACAAAATAAGAATTAAAGCGGTGTCTCCACGCTATAGAAATGCTTGCAAGATCTTGCACCATCACTAGATAATTACTAGAATTTTGGTGGAAATCAGCCTTAAAAAGCCTTGCAAGACAAGACTATAGGCGTGTGGCCACTATCATAGTTTTTCGAACAAGTTCTATGCCATAGTCCATTTATTACCAGAAACATCTAGATTATTTCCAGTTATCACTGAAAAAGTCAGTTGTTTCTGGTAATGTCTATAACTGTTCAAAACTATCAGAAAATATGGGACATGTTCCATTTTTTCGTGCAAGATCTTGCTGCAAGAACTTGCATGAGATTTCTATAGCTTGGAGACACCGCTATAAAAGAAAGCACCTATGGTCTCTAGTCTTCACTTTTGGAACGCACCCTTCAGTCCAATTCACAGGGCATTACAATTTAGGGCTTTTTTCCTCTACAGCACCCGTATTCAGAGGATGTTCTCATTAGGGCTTTTTTTTTCCGATGGTGGCGCTTGTGAAGCTTTTCTATGTAAAATCTATATAAAAAGTTCACAAGCGCCGCCATCAAAAATTCCCTAATACCTAACTGGCTTTGTAGAGCTTTTGTATGTGAAATCTATATAAAAAAAATTTGACAAGCGCCATCACCGGCAAAAAAAAGCCCTAAATTGTAAAAAATTTGCCTTGTGAATTGGACTGCTGCACCCGTATTCAGAGGATGTTCTCATTAGGGCGTTTTTTTTCCGATGGTGGCGCTTGTGAAGCTTTTCTATGTAAAATCTAAATAAAAAGTTCACAAGCGCCGCCATCGGAAAAAAAAGCCCTAATGAGAACATCCTCTGAATACGGGTGCAGGCAGTGATGGGTAAATGGTCGATTTTTGAGGTTTCATACACTTACAGTAAGATATTGTAAGATACTGTAAGAAACTGTAAGATACCTCTGACGCCATTTTGAACATTCTTATTGACTGTCGACTGCTGTCGACTCGACAATTAGTTCTTATTGCTCGATATATATTGGTACATGTAATTTATTTGTTATATAAATATTTATAATATCAAGGAAAACCAGTTTGAAGGAATCAATGTTGCTTGAAACATAATTTTTTGGCAACATTAATTTCTTAGCTCCATCCTTTCCTTAGCTACTGCTTTTCCTCGGACATTTTCTATTTATTAAATAAATAATATACATGTCATTTTATTTTTAAAAGCTGGAAATGTCCAAGAAAAAGCAGTAGCTAAGGGAAAGATGTAGCTAAGGAATTAATGTTGATTAAAAAAGAATTTCTTTGGCAACTGTAATTCCTTAGCTCCATCTTTTCCTTAGCTACTATTTTTCCTTGGGATTTTTATTTATTTAAAAAATAAAATGCATGTAAATTTTATTTATTAAATAAATTAAAATGTCCAAGGAAAAGCAGTAGTAATGTAGCTAAGAAATTAATGTTGCCAAAAATAAATTAATGTTGATTTAATTTTAAATAACTAATTTTTTAAATAAATAAAAATCCCAAGGAAAAGCAGTAGCTAAGGAAAAGATGGAGCTAACGAATTACAGTTGCCAAAAATTCTTTTAAGCAACATTAATTAGCTACATCTTTCCTATGCTATTTTGGAATTTTTATTTATTTAATAAATAAATTACATGTATTTATCGAATAAAAAAAAAATTGTAGCACGAAGGTTCCACGTTTATTCGTAGAAGGCGCTGGGAACGCAATGTAAGATACCTCGATGTATGAAACCGATGATGTAAGATACGGTATCTTACATGGTATCTTACACATGTAAGATACCGAGGTATCTTACCTACCCAACACTGGGTGCAGGTATATAAATTAAATGGAGCTTTGGCACATGCGCATTTTCTTTGTTTGGAGGGGCGTAGAAAAGAGGCCATATTGTACAGTTCAGTACAGTTAAATTGTACAAGAAAAAAACGCAAATAAAAAAAAAAAGGAATATAGGTATTGCGAGCAGTGAAACATCAGTTCCATATATGTTCGTCAATTAATTTGTCTGTAATAATAATATATTATTTTAGACTACTGATAGATATTAATAAAATTTATAAACTTGAAGTAATAATAATAATAATGATAATAGATGGTTGGGTTGGCTGTTTTTTATAGAGAATCAGACAGAGAAAAAGATCGAAAAATAAAAAGGAAAAAAGAGTGAATTGACATACGTTAAAAAAAGAAAGAAAAAAAAAAAAAAACAATACTATAAAAAAAAGTTGAAGCAAAAGACAGAAGAGACCAAAGTTCTTGTATTCTGTGTGTCTTGACGAGTGAGACCATTAAACTATTTCTCGATTATTCAACATATTCACATCGAGCTTAAAGTTACAGTAGATAAATACAATCTTAGATTTTTTCTTTACATTTTCTACAAGAGCGGAGCAAGTGACAGGACGAGATGGGCACTAGAGACGATGAATACGATTATTTATTTAAAGGTACATATATACATGCAAATCCATCTGTTCTACATAGCGTCTAACACAAAGATATAATATACCTATATACATATATTTTTAATTAACATACTATTCATTAGTTTCAATTTTATTAACGTGGCATTTCTTTCCTTTCTCTTGGAACTCACAGTGCAGTCAACATATTCATACAAGATATTAATTTTTATCTCAGCTGTTGATTGCCTGTTTTTCTCGTTTATTTTTGACTCGTGTACATATTGGAGACTGAGTCATCGACATCGTAGATAATTCGGCAAGTCACGATAACTGACGTGACAAGTCAGAGCTTGGTTTTTTTTTTCATTTTATCAAGCCTCGAATCATTCTTTTAAGTCATTTGTGACGGCTACTTTTGTGTCTCATCAAAACCATGGTCGATTCATGTTTCCTCTCATTTCCCTTCTTTCCACCTTATTCTCTTGCACTAACTGATGGACGATGCGTAATTACCAATCCGACAAGCTCTATAATGTTTTTTTTATTAATAGGTATACTTACACATTTATTTTTTATAAATTAACCTTCTGTAATTTTTTTTTTTTTTTTTCCGTTTTATATAGGTCTATTAATTAAATTTTATAACTTAATTTTTGTATTGAAATACAAAAACTATTTAGCTAACATCAATCATTTTAGTTGGGTTTGATGATATGTCATTTGACTCGTATGAAATTTCTCGAATAATGATACACCGTGTCCTTGAGTTAGCTCAAAAAATTAATTGTTTTTTTTTTCTTTGTCTTTTAAAAATGATTCGAACAGTTATTAGATTATGTTTTCATTTACAATCTCCAGCTATTTATTTGTTAAGGTTTTTTTAATTTTGTTTTTACAGAAAAAAGCATATTTTTTTTATTGATAGTCGATGGATAAAAAATAATCAATAGGCAATTTTTAATATAATACCACTATTATTTTTTTTTCTATTTCCTCTAATTAAAACTCGTATAAAATAATTATTTTAATTTAAATAAAAATATAATCTTTTATCATACTGTCTCTTTACAGTACATTTATTACTTTTTATAAACAAGATAAAATATTAAACTGTTCTCAAGTATTGATACAATCGTCGTACTTCGAAAAAAGATATAATAGATTCATTTAAAAGTCCCAGATGTGAAGTGAACATTGCTTATAAATTTGAAATAAAAAATTATGTTAGATTCATAAACGTCATTTTAATTATGTATAAATAAAACTTTTGAGTGTCGACTTTTATATATTTATTCTTCTATTTTTTATTGTAATGTATTTTTAGTTGTTCTCATTGGAGATTCTGGAGTTGGAAAGAGTAATTTACTATCACGATTTACTCGTAATGAATTCAATCTTGAATCCAAGTCAACAATTGGTGTTGAATTTGCAACGCGAAGCATACAGGTTGATGGAAAAACAATAAAAGCTCAAATTTGGGACACTGCTGGTCAAGAACGCTATCGTGCAATTACATCTGCGTAAGTTTCATGATATTTATTTGCTTTATATTTATTCATAAGTAACAAAATTATGAAACATTCTCTACACATTTTAAAAATGTTTCAGAGTCATGTTTGAAGCTCAGGTATAATTAATTTTGTTTTTTTTTTCTCTTTCCATGAGGCTTTTATTATTAGATAATTGTCTTTTACATTTTATCAACTAATTATTTCCACAAATCATTTAATTTAATTGTAGATATATCATGATATACTTGAGCTTCATTTAAAGTTTTGGAAAAATTATTTTTGAAAAAAAAAAAAAATATTGTTCTATCAAGTTACTGTTGTTGTTAATTAATTAATTAATTTTATTAATTTTGAAGATATTATCGTGGAGCGGTTGGTGCACTGTTGGTCTATGACATAGCAAAACACTTGACCTATGAGAATGTTGAGAGATGGTTGAGAGAATTACGAGATCATGCAGATCAAAATATTGTCATTATGTTGGTGGGTAATAAATCAGACTTGAGGCATCTTCGTGCTGTGCCTACTGATGAGGCCAAAGCATTTGCTGAAAAAAATGGTCTATCTTTTATTGAAACATCAGCACTTGATTCAACTAACGTCGAAACTGCTTTTCAAAATATCTTGACAGGTAAAAAAAAAAAATATCCAAATATACTTATTTAAATTTGTACGTTATTTTTTAATTTTAATTTTTTTTTTCTCTTCAGAGATTTACAGAATTGTTTCACAGAAACAGATAAGAGATCCACCTGAAGGTGATACAATCAAAGCTCAAAATGTTGAAACCATTGATGTTAAGCCAACAGTAAATTCTGATGGCATGCGAAAACAATGCTGCTAGTAACTGGCTGCATTTCTTTCAACGTAAGTTTCTTTTTCTACACATTAAATATGAGTTAATAAATATTTATTTATATATATATCTATATAGATATAAATTTATTTTATTTTTTCCAATAGTAAATTGAAAGACAACCAGACGAAATTGGTAACTGGTGATAGAAATTGCAGGTGCGTAATGGTACGAGAACTAAGACTGTGTGCGGGCCTGTGCTCTCGTATACTAAATGGATTTCGTCTTTTTTTTTTTTTTTTTTTTTTTTTTTAGTTTCTCTCTTTTTTTGCTTTATCGATATTATGATATGATGCCTATGATGCCGTGAACCTATTAACACATAACAAAAAAAAAAAAAAAATACACACAAGCACACATTTGCATCACCCAGAAAAATAAACCAATATGGAAGATTAATAGTTCAAGTCATTTAAAAAAAAAACAATAAACTGAAAATCCTCAAGATTTAGGGTGATCTAAAGTATAATAATAATAATTTTAACAAATGTTTTTAAAATAAATAGTGCTTGTTGAATTCATTGTACCATATAAATTTCATTAAAAATTAAATTTTTGTTAATGGTTTTTTGATAAAAAAAAAAAAAAAAATTCACACCGAAAAATATTCGTACACAAAAATAAAAAATAAATAATATTAATAAATAAATAAATAAAAATATTAAAATCTACACGATACATAAAATATATTATGTTATTACTATAGTTAAATGTTGTATTACTGCTTCTTTGTAATACATATATACATTAGTCTCTACGCATAGTGTGACCGTGACTTATGTAAGCAAATTTGTAATTGAAATATAATAATCAAGAAAATAAAATAAATTAAAAAAAAATTATATCGGTGCAGATTTTAAAAACTTAAATAAACATAGAAAAAAAATTTAACTGGATCTTTGATGTTACGAAAACGCATGACACTGCAAGCTGCAAATAATGAAAAAATATATACAGTGAAGGAGAATTATATCAAAAAAATAATTAATAATTACTCACAGGTAAATAATTTTTAGTAAATTTGAAATAATTCATCAAAATAGAATATAACGGCTACTGATTTAAAAAAAATTAAAAGTAAATAATTAGAGAAAATTTACAAAAAAAAAAATGTCGCGTACTCATGCAAGTTTGTTATATGATGAAAATTCCTATATGTTACAAGCATTGATTCTATTATGATTTTGAATTACATTGTTTTTATTACAAGAAGCTTTTCATGTAAAAGCTCTGCAAATAAAAAATATATAAATAAGATAGATATATTTTAAAAAAATATATATTATAATCTATATTGAATAATTCTTTAACATTTTATTCGACGCAAAAAGAAAAAAAAACAAAGAAAACTGCAGTTCCTTTCAGAAGTTTTCAAATAAAGAAAAAAAAAACTCAAAAAGTGAATATTTAATTCACTTTTGGCAGTGCACGTAAGATAACTAACTTATAATACTTGAAAAATTGTTTTTTACCTCGAAGTAAAAAATAATACATTTGAAAATAAATTGCATTATCTTGGTTCAATCATTGAAAAGAATATTATGAAAATAGAAGGTAAAAAAATAAAACATTATGCGTAAGTTTAATAGTTCAGCTTAATGGAATAACTTTAGTTTTTAATTTATTTTTTGATGAGTATAAGTACACCAATATGACAATGGAAAAATCATAGAATTTCTACGTCTTTAAAACAAGTGAAAGTAAATATAAATATAAAAAACGATATTAGGAAAAGAAGATGATATTAAGAAATTGACTAAGTCAATTATCAGCTCTTTAAACCATTTTATTTCTTGATTTTGTTTTAAAAAAATATAATATTATTAACAAAAAAAAATAAAAATATGAATGGTTATTGAAATTTTATTGATACGAGGAAAACATCATTAAAAAAATTATCCAAATTCAACTTCTTGTTTCTATTCCTCTATATTATTGTAAAGCATTGGCGTATCAATAATATATAATAATTTATTAATTTTTAATTAAGTAGAACAAGGTAGCACGATAATGGATGATCAGATGGTTTTTGTGGTTCTGATGAGCCTGATTTTTTCAAAATATCCTCAAGCTAGGAGATCGAATATGCTGATGCTGGTTCAAGACGAATAGTATTTCTCAACGTAGTACTTTGTTGATTTTTTAATCTCCATTCGATCCATCTTGTCAACTCTGGGTTATTATCAGTATTTTCAGCACGTGACTCAAGCTGACGATAATATGCTTCACGAAGTAATCGGAAAGTTTGTATATTTCGGTATGGCAAATTAGTCACGGGATCAAGATACTTTGCCGGCAGTCTAAAAAACATTAACCAGTAAAAATCAGTTTATTTATACAAAATTATAAATATATAATATATTCACCTTGTGATTGCACAAAGAGCCATTAATGTTGGCCTTGGTTGAGGCTTTGTTTTGAATGCTCTTGAAAATAATTTAGCATTTTCGAATGTTATAAAAGTTCTTTCATAAAATTCACCAGTTTTTTCACCAGTAATTGTTTTTTTTTTTGTTTTTTTGTGCTCAGAATTTGTATTTTGTACAGATAACGCATCAATATCCTCTGGTGTAGAACACATTCTATATGTGTCATTTGAATTACTTTGAAAGTTTAAAAAAAAAAATAGTACATGTTAAGAAAATTTTATTTAAAAATAATAATAATAATAATAATGATAATGATAAAAACGTATATTTAATAAATTGTCTTACTGTGTTGATTCTTCAGTAACATTATTTAATTTTTCATCAATATTTGATTCTTCATCAATGCGTTTTTCTTCTGATAAAATCATGACAGGCATAGCCAAAGACTGATAACGAATCATTGGTTGTAAGTTTGTTTTTCTCACAGCTCTTGTATTTTTCTTTTCACTTTCCAACTTTTGATATTTTTCTAAAAATAATTACAATAATTAATTTACATGTCAAATATAAAAACTAATAAATTATTCCTTATAGTATAGAAATATAATAAAATAATTTTACCCAATGATTTCAGATTAATTTTTTCAGTTTCTAATGCTTCTTCTAACAGTTCTTCTTGTGTTGGTTTCCAATCATTGGTTCTAATAATTTTCGGTTTTTTTCTTTGATCTTCATTTCGCTCCTGCATTCGTTTTAAAGTTTCCGCTGATTTAGCTGCTGTTGATCTTCGAATTGACTTTCGTTCTGCAATAAATGAATTTAATCAATGACTTAAAAAAATTATTCAAGTTTTCTTTTCTTTAATGCACACAATAAGGAAGATTTTTTTTTTTATACCTGTACTATCATTGAAAATTCTATTTTGCCTTGGTAAATTGTGTTTGGGCTTTCTTTCTTTAGGCGTTAATACTAGTTTAGCAGTTATTTGTTTTGGTTCTTTGTACGCCTTTGTCATGACTTGTCGTTTTTTTTTTGGACCATCTTGTTCTTGATCCGAAACTGGTTCGTCATTCTCATCAATACTGAAGTCAGAATCTACTTCATCTTCACCTTCATCTTCTTCCCTGAAAATAGAAATTGATTGAATCAACATTTTCAAACAAGTATAAAGAAATTGATATATGTTTTTGAATATCCTTTTTAATTTAATTACATGTAATCATTGTCTTGTTCAGTTTCTTCGAAACCACCGTATGTTGTTTTATAAAAGTCATCCTCTTCTTCTTCATTTAATAGTTTTGCCATTTTATTGCCAGCATTGGCACGTCTTTCTCTCATTGCTGACATTTTTTACTTATTTTATTTCGGATCTGCTTGATTTTAAAACTAAAATGTAATAAAATAAAATTGAGTAAGATTTATGTTTTTTCCTTAGAACTTTGTCCAATAGTTTTAATATATTCAATAAATTTATTACTACTGACAAAAGTCTGAGAAAAGGATGAAGATTATTACTATTATGCTATAATTAAAGGAATGATATTCTTAAATTTAAATTATGAGCAATTCAAAATGGTGTGTGACGTAATATACGAAAAATTCCTACAGATGGCGCTACTAACGTGGTATGAAAGTATGAAAGTATGAAACCTCCGCGGTATAATACCGGTATTATACCGAGGTTTACGACCGGTATGATACCGCGGTATTATACAAACCCAACACTGGGTTTCATACACTTACAGTAAGATACTGTAAGATACTGTAAGAAACTGTAAGATACCTCTGACGCCATTTTGAACATTCTTATTGACTGTCGACTCGACAATTAGTTCTTATTGCTCGATATATATTGGTACATGTAATTTATTTGTTATATAAATATATATAATATCAAGGAAAACCAGTTTTAAGGAATTAATGTTGCTTGAAACATAATTTTTTGGCAACGTTAATTCCTTAGCTCCATCTTTTCCTTAGCCACTGCTTTTCCTCGGACATTTTCTATTTATATTGAATAAATAATATACATGTCATTTTATTTTTTGAAAATAAAAATGTCCAAAAAATACATGTAAATTTATTTTTAAATAATACAAATGTCCAAGAAAAAGCAGTAGCTAAGAAAAGGATGTAGCTAAGGAATTAAGGTTGCCGAAAAATTATGTTTCAAGGAAATAATGTTGCTTAAAATATAAATCTTTGGCAACCTTAATTCCTTAGCTACATCTTTTCCTTAGCTACTGCTTTTCCTTGGACTTTTTTAATTTTTTTCATAAATAAAATACATGTAAATTTATTTTTCAATAATACAAATATCAAAGGAAAAGCAGTAGCTAAGAAAAGGATGTAGCTAAGGAATTGAGGTTGCCAAAAAATTATGTTTCAAGGAAATAATGTTGCTTAAAATATAAATCTTTGGCAACATTAATTCCTTAGCTACATCTTTTTCTTATCTACATCTTTTTCTTAGCTACTGCTTGTTTTTGGAATTTTTATTTATTTAATATTTATCGGATAAAAAAAAATTGTAGCACGAAGGTTCCACTTTTATTCGTAGGAGGCGCTGGGAACGCAATGTAAGATACCTCGATGTATGAAACCAATGATGTAAGATACGGTATCTTACATGGTATCTTACACATGTAAGATACCAAGGTATCTTACCTACCTAACACTGCTTGCAAGATCTACCATCACTAAATAGATAATTACTAAAATTTTGGTGGAAATCAGCCTTTAAAAGCCTTGCAAGACGATCGCAGCCAGTGTTGGGTAGGTATGATACCGGTGTATCATACAGCAGTATCATACACTGTATCATACAGTATGATACATCTCTATTATCATACGCCGTCAAGAAGACTAAAAATACAGCACCCGCACCCGTATTCAGAGGATGTTCTCATTAGGGCTTTTTTTTTCCGATGGCGGCGCTTGTGAAGCTTTTCTATGTAAAATCTATATAAAAAGTTCACAAGCGCCGCCATCGGAAAAACCTATCTCTAGGCTCTGAATACCGATCACAGGGCATTACAATTTAGGGCTTTTTTCCTCCACTGATGGCGCCTGTGAAGCTTTTGTATATAAAATCTATATAAAAAAAATTTGACAAGCGCCATCAGCGACAAAAAATAGCCTTGAATTGTAAAAAATTTGCCCTGTGAATTGGACTGCCGTATTCACGAGGCAAAATTGTTCTCATTAGGGCTTTTTTTTTCCGCTGATGGCGCTTGACGAAATTTTTTTTATATAGATTTCACATAGAAAAGCTCCACAAACGTCACCATTGAAAAAAAACGCCCTAATGAGAACATCCTCTGAATACGGCAGTGTTGGGTAGGTAAGATCACTGAAATATAATAAAACTGGAAGCCGAACTTCGTGTCGCCGAGAGAGAAACTCAATGGTTGGCCTGTTGCCCTTGTCGGTACAGTCACGTCAACTATAATTGGTTGAGACTACTGAAATATAATGTAACCTTTATACCGTGTAGTACTTGTTTGTTTTGACGTTGTACAAGATTTAATGTGCGCATGCGTGAGTGAGAGGGAAAGCCAACCAATATATTGCTATCTCTGGCGACACTCCGTGCATTGGCTAAGCATAGGAGTTCACCTTCCAGTTTTATTATATTTCAGTGGGTAAGATACCTTGGTATCTTACATCATTGGTTTCATACATTGAGGTATCTTACACTGCGTTCCCAGCGCCTCCTATGATTTTTTAGTGGAACCTTTATGCCACAATTTTTTTTTTATTCTATAAATACATGTCATTTATTTATTAAATAAATAAAAATCCCAAGAACAAGCAGTAGCTAAGGAAAAGATGGAGTTAAGGAATTACAGTTGCTGCAGTGAGTATAAGGAATTATTTTTTGAGCAACTGTAATTCCTTAGCCACGCATCTTTTCCTTAGCTACTGCTTTTCCTTGGACATTTTTATTTATTTTATGAATAAAATACATGTAAATTTATTTTTTAAAAATGCAAATGTCCAAGGAAAAGCAGTAGCTAAGGAAAAGATGTAGCTAAGGAATTAAGGTTGCCAAAGAATTATATTTTAAACCACATAATTTTTTTTTAACATAATTCTTTGGCAACCTCAATTTCTTAGCTACATCTTTTCCTTAGCTACTGCTTTTCCTTGGACATTTTTATTTATTTTATGAATAAAATACATGTAAATTTATTTCTTAAAAATACAAATGTCCAAGGAAAGCAGTAGCTAAGGAAAAGATGTAGCTAAGGAATTAAGGTTGCCAAAGAATTATATTTTAAACCACATTATTTTTTTTTAAAATAATTCTTTGGCAACTTCAATTCCTTAGCTACATTTTTTCCTTAGCTACTGCTTTTCCTTGGACATTTTTATTTATTTTATGAATAAAATACATGTAAATTTATTTTTTAAAAATACAAATGTCGAAGGAAAAGCAGTAGCTAAGGAAAAGATGTAGCTAAGGAATTAAGGTTGCCAAAGAATTATGTTTCAAGGAAATAATGTTGCTTAAAATATAATTCTTTGGCAACCTTAATTCCTTAGCTACTGCTTTTCCTTGAACATTTTCATTTATTTCAAATAAAATTACATGTATATTATTCATTTGAGAAATAAAACTGTCTAAGGAAAAAGCAGTAGCTAAGGAAAAGATGTAGCTAAGGAATTACAGTTGCCAAAAAAATTCTGTTTCAAGCAACATTAATTCCTTAAAACATAATTGTTTAGCAACATTAATTTCTGAGCTACATCTTTTCTTAGCCACTGCTTCTCCTTGGTATCTTATATATTTATTTAACAAATAAAATACATGTACCAACATATATCGAGCAATGACAGCTAATTGTCGAGTCGACAGTCGGTAAGAATGTTCAAAAATGGCGTCTCAGGTATCTTACAGTATCTTACTGTAAGTGTATGAAACCTCAAAAATCGACCATTTACCCATCACTGGAATACGGGTGCTGGAGGACGAACTTGCCTCAAAAAACCGTTCCGCTATGTGATCGCCGCATAATTGAGGGGCGCTAGTAGTACCACGGTAACGTGCGCGACTTGTATCGCTTTTTCTTCACAATGCGCACAATACAAACATACTCTGACAAACATCATGTGTATAATGCTCTATTAGTGTTTGTCAGAGTATGTTTGTATTACGCATTGTAAAGCGATACAAGTCGCACTGCACAAACACTAGCGCCCTTCACGGCGATCAAATTTACAGAGATAGGGAGTAAGTCCTCCTGTATTTCTAGTCTTCTTGTATTAACCAAAAAAAAACAATGAAATTTTTAATTGGAGAAAAAATTAATTTATAAATAATATTTGACGATGCCTAATAGAATGCTTGAGCCCAGCCCGCGGATACGAAATCCATTAAGAGCCTTATTTGATTTGTACTAATTTTTAATAATGTCAACAATTATTTTATTTACACGTTGATGATAGGTGGAGGACAGGTTAATTTTTTTTCAAATTGACTCGGAATCATAAAAAAGTTGCTAAATGATCAGAATTATTTTGTATTAATTTGTGCTATTAACATCGGAATTATTCATCTGAAGAATAACGATAAAAAAAAAAAAAAAAAGTTACTCCAAAAAATGTTTACACAATATACAGAGGCATGGTGCTTTAAATGATGTATCCTTTCTTTATTTATTTCCTATCTATTTCAAAGAAAAGAGCAATTCTGGTGGAAATATTTCTCCGGCATTACTCCGTTTTTGGTCCATTTTTTGAGAAATTACTCTGGCCTGAGATCAATGCTGGATTTTCATCTCCATCATTGATCTCATGCCGAAATAATTTTGCCGGTACTAATTTCATGCCGACGAAATAACTCCAGCATCAATCTCATGTCGGAGTAATGCAGGAGTAATATTTCCATCAGGGAAAAGCTACAACTTGTATCAATAAAAAAAAAAGTTACACCTCAATAACAATAACATAGATTGTAAATTAAAATTTTTTAGCTCACGTCTTTCTCATCAAAAATAATAAAAAATTATTTAAAATTTTAAAAATATTTTTTATTGACGGCACTATGCAACTGTTAATAAATAATTGTCGTTCAACAATTTTTTTTTCATCTATCGTCGAGTAAACTATTTTTTTTTTAATATTATTAAAGTACGAATCCTGCTTTCATTGATTCAAATAAGCTCATGACTTTTTTTTCGAGAATAAAGAAAAAAATTATCTATCATTATTTATTATCCGAGGAACAATTTTTTTCTATTCTTTTCCATTGAAGGACAAATTCTGTTATTATTAATACAAATTAACCCATGACTTTTCCTTTAAGCGTAAAACAAATCATTTAATAACATTTATTTTTTGAGGCACCATAGAATTGTTAATAAAAAATTACATGACACTTAAAATAATAGAATAATCCTTTAGAATAATTCCGTTTTTATCTTTGGAGAAAAAAACGTTGGCTGATAATAGCAGAAATCGTACTTCAGTGGAAAATGATATGAAAAATTGTTAATTAACGATTGCATGTCACCTCGAACAATATTGTTAACATTTATTTACAAATATTGTTGAATAATTTTTTTTTTCTTCTTGAAGAGAATATCGTGAGTTTATTGAAACCAATGAATGCACGTTTCGTACTTCAATAATGATTGAATAAAAAAATCTGATTACTCCAAAATTTTAATTAACAATACTTTGTTATTGTTAATTATGTACAAATCTTGATTTCATTCTTACAGGTTCGCGTGTCCTATTTAAAAATGAATCTATCTTTTTTTTTTTGTGTTTGGATGTAGTTTCTTCGTTATTTTTTTATTTATAACACATTAACTATTCTTTTATATATAACAATTCAATTAAATATTGGTAAATCATTTGAAGGTTATGGGCATTAATATTTTTTGACAGATATAAAATGTTGTTAGAGTGAAACAGTCAGAAGAAGTTCACGAGGTGACGTACACAGAGACAAATTGTATGTCTGTGTGTACAAGAATCGTGAGTGGGGGGATGAAGCTGTTCACACAGATATACAATTTGCCTTTGTGTGCTTCCATATTCGCGCATGTGCATATGGTTTCTCATGATCTTCTTCTGCCGGTTTCACTCTATAATCACATATGTCAACACACACATACATATATGTATATGCAATTAGCGCCACCTATATCAATTTATACGACATGCACGTGACCTTCTAATACCCCAATCAGATTCCAGTAAATTCAAAAATAGGTGCTTTCTTTTGGGTGTTTATTTTTTTTCCTGTTTATTTTCGCGCATGCGCAATTGAATGCGCAGTCAGTAAAAAGTCAGTTTGCAACAGCGTAGGACATGAGGGGCTAGATCAGCCATATTTTAATTCTTATTTTTGAAAAATTATTTGTTCGACGCCACTGTTCTCTCAACAAGTTTGCATGACAGGCGCATGTGCATGATCATGCGCATGAAAGTAAAAAAAAATAAATACACAAAAGAAAGCACCTAATGAGGCGCTAAGTTAGAAAAATGAAGCGTTAAGTTCAAATTTGGATGCGCACGCAAAATGCGACGCCATGACATGACTGCTTTTTTTTATTAAGGATTGGGTGCATTTCTTTAATAAAAAATTTTTTTTCGTTTTGCAATTTCGCCCTGTAATACCGACTAAAAACTAGAAAAAGAAACAACGACAAAAGTGATAAATTTCTCTATGCAATATTCAACAGTAAAAAATAAACTATGCAATATATGCATATGCTAGATTCAGTGCTATTACGATAATAATGTGTGGTACGGCCTATGTGACAATAACAAACAATCACAACAAGTCAATTTTCTATTTATTTCAGTTTGATATAAACATTGAACAGCACCCGTATTCAGAGGATGTTCTCATTAGGGCGTTTTTTTTTCGATGGTGGCGTTTGTGAAGCTTTTCTATACGAAATCTATATAAAAAAAATTTTGTCAAACGCCATCAGCGGAAAAAAACAGCCCTAATGAGAACAATTTTGCCCCGTGAATACGGGTGCAGTTATCCATCTAATAATTGGAAGCCAAAAAAAATAATGTCATGTGCCAGTACTGCCACTACACGAAACAGCTTTTTCCTATAAAATTTTGGCCGGTATTACAGGGCGAAATTGCAAAACGAAAAAAAATTTTTTATTAAAGGAATGCATCCATTGATTTTTTTGAATTCATACAACTGATTAAGAGACATCAAGTCGTCATCGAATTATTAGTATGTTATAATTCATTCTTTTATAGCTCATTTATCATTATTTTACGTTAGTTGTTATTCAACGATTCTCACATGTGCTCACGTCAGAGTTAATTCACATATATATAGAAACTGAGATTATGATACTTATAAAAATTTAAAAAACATATTCAAGTTTAAAAAAAAAAATGCAACGCTTCGAGATTCAAGTTTCTTGATACCTCACCTGGATGTTTATAATAACTACAATAATTCGTCCAGAGATTTTTTTTTTTTTTTAGAATTTTTTGGTAAAAATAGTCTGGCAGATTCTTACCGCTATTTGTTTATTTATAATTAAGACTAAGGAAAAGATGTAGCTAAGTAAAAAATATAGCTAAGTGAAAAATATAGCTAAGTAAAAAATATAGCTAAGTAAAATATTTAGCTAAGTAAAAAATATAGCTAAGTAAAATATTTAGCTAAGTAAAAAATATAGCTAAGTAAAATTATGTAGATATTGTGTGTTTGGCTATAATTGTGACTAAGGAAAAGATGTAGCTAAGGAAAAGATGTAGCTAGTGAAAAGATGTAGCTTTGAAATTTGGACTTTTTTTTCGTAAAAAAAAAATAGTATACATGTTTCGAAAAATATCGATGGCTCGAAAACTTTTCGAGATATCGAAGTTTGTATATAGGCTTTTTTTTTCTCCTCGACGAGTTCTATCGAATTCCATTATTGAAATTTAAAAAAATCATAAAAATCGATATATCGAAGTTTTTAAATTATTGCGGCTCGAAAACTTTCCGCGATATCGAAATTTTTTTATTTGGACTTTTTTCTTTAACTCGACGAGTTTTATTAAATGCCGTTACTAGATTCTAGAAATAATAATTATTTTACAAAGTATATTTACATAATCGATAAATAGCCGTATTTTTCATATTAATCTCAATTTTTAACCACTTTGCGCATTCGTAGGAATTTTTTCCGTATTTTTCCCGTAATCCTGAGAAAATTTCCAATAAGAAACCAACAAAAAAAAGGGGTGTCTCGGATATCGTAATATCCCCGGTTTGTGCACTGATCTCATACAAAAACGACACAAAACGACATATTTAGCATAAGCAGTAGCTAAGAAAGAAATCTAGCTAAGAGAAGGATATAGCTAAGGAATTGATGTTGCTCAAAACATAATTTTTCTGGCCACATTAATTCCTCAACTCCATCTTTATCTTAGCTAGTTCTTGTCCTTAGTCATTTATTTATTTAATAAATAAAATACATGTTATTTTACTTTTAAAAAATAAAAATGTCCAAGGAAAAGCAGTAGCTAAAGAAAGGATGTAGCTAAGGAATTAATGTTGCTTAAAGCATAATTTTTTCGGCAACCGTAATTCCTTAGCTATATCTTTTTCTTAGCCACTGCTTGTCTTTGGGATTTTTATTGATTCACTAAATAAAATTCATGTTATTTTATTTTCAAAAAAATAAAAATGTCCAAGGAAAAGGAGTAGCTAAGGAAAAGATGTGGCTAAGGAATTAATGTTGTTCAAAACATAATTTTTCTGGCCACATTAATTCCTTAGCTACATCTTTTCTTTGGCTACTCTTTTTCCTTGGACATTTTTATGTAATTTACATGTAATTTATGTAATTTAGTCCGCCGCCATTTTTAAAGCCTCTTCTTTACCGGCCGTCAACAAAAAGCAAGCTGTCAATTGATATTTACATGTTATATTAATAAACAATAAACAATAAAATTATTAAACAACAATCATTTAACAATTATAACGTTTGAAAAAAATATTTTTGCATAACGACATAACAAAATGACATCCAAGAACATTAAAAATACATCTGTGAGTATAGCAAATAAGTAATTAAATTATATTTTTACTTATGGAGTATGTACAGTTTTATTTTGATAATTATATAGGTATAATTTTTTTCACACACGTTTATTAAGTTCATATTCGGCATATTTTTCTTTAATTCCAGTTGGGTTCTCAACGAAGAAAATTAAATTCAAGTTCAAAGATGCCTAATTTATCTCAGAAATCGCAAAATTTAACATATCGTTGTAAAATAAGAATTAGATGTGAACAATAAATTATAAACATTAATGATTAACCTGCATTAATTTAACATATACAATTTAATTTAACATATACAAATTTAACACATACCGAGAAAGCAAAAAATTTCAAATTACCAACTGTAGACTCAAGGTTTCGAGGTTGCTGTAAGATGGTGCAATGAAATTTATGTAAATTACCCCATGTATGAAAGTCAGCCATGTAAATTACTGTAATTTACATAGTAAATTACACGTGTAAATTACAATGTAAATTACAAGCCCATCACTGCCCACTCTAGTCCAAGCTCTGAAGCAGAGCAATCTACCAGCCGAAATAAAACTAATTTACCTTCTTTGTTTTTGTAGCGTTTTTGGCTCGATACCACTAGAGTGGGTATAATCAGAGTGACGCCAATAGCAAAAAGGTGCCCAGAAGTGACGTATATTATACGGAAACATTTAGTGCCCTCTGTACCAAACATGGCGACTGGCGGTTTGTTTATGAATATTATTAATGTTTGTGGATAATGAACAAAGTGACACAGAGAAAAAAAAAGTACAAAATAATGAATAAACTGTTTTAATTGAAAAAAAGTGATAGATTACAGTAAGTATATGATAAATTTTATGAATAGATACCCTGGTGGAAATTGGGTACATAATATGATTATGCAGACAACATAACTAGGTTTTTTTTTTTTTTTTCAATTCAAATAATTTTAGCAAAATTTGACAAAATTAGATTGTCCATAAATTGAGGAGTCCCAATTTCCTCTCAAAATTTGACAAAATTATTTTCACCAGGGTATATTTCAAACAAATTACGAGACGTGTAGTAAAATTGTATCTGTTGTTATTTTTTAATTATAATTATACAATTGGAATTGAGTTTTTTTTATATTCCAAAATGTGTCAATATTCGTTATTTATTGATAAGTTTATTATTAAGTTAGAACTAATTGATTCATTTTTAATATATGTAACAGGTATTTAGTAAGATGGGATCCCTGGTGAAAATATTTCTCCGAATTTTTCCGAATTTCTCCGTGATTACTCCGAATTTCTCCGCGGTTACTCCGAATTTCTCCGCGATTACTCCGAATTTCTCCCAAATTGACCCATGCGGAGAAATGAGTGGAAAAATTTTCTCCTCGTCGTTGATTTCGGAAGAATTTCTCCACGGTAAAATTGTTTTTTTCACATGTTTCTCCGCGTGTTTTTTTTGATTCGGAGAAACGACGAAAAATTTTTCCTCGTCATTGATTTTAGAAAAAATTTCTCAGCAGTCAAATTATTTTTTCACACGGTTGGAGAAATGGCGGACAAATCTCTCCAACCTTTCTCCACCGTTAGTTCAATTTTTCAATTTTTAATTTTTCCAAAAAAAAAAATGACTAATTATTAATTGTTACATAACGCAAAGCACAATGATGTTTAGTTTTTTTTGAAAAAAATGAAAATTCGAAAAGACTTTTTTTTAAAAAAGTTGATATTATACCTGGGGTACTTGGTCTACAAAACTCCTGTGATCGTTTCGTCAAATTGATGAATGTGTCATGAGGGGAAACGAGTGGAAAAATTTCCCCTCGTCGTTGATTGCGGAAGAATTTCTCTTCGGTAAAATTTTTTTTTTACACGTTTCTCCGCGTATTTCTATCGCGGAGAAATATTTCCGAACGTTTCTCCGCACCCAAGTCAATTCGGAGAAAATTCGTAAAAAATTTCTCCGCGGTAAATTTTCTTTTTCACATGTTTCTCCGCGTATTCTCATCGTGGAAAAATATTTCCGAACGTTTCTCTACCCAAATCGATTCGGAGAAAATTCGGAAAAAAATTTTGATACCTTTCTCCACTCATTTCTCCGCATGGGTCAATTCGGGAGAAATTCGGAGTAATCACGGACAAATTCGGAGTAACTGAGGAGAAATTCGGAGTAATCGCGGAGAAATTCAGGAGAAATCGCGGAGAAATATTTTCACCAGGGATATTGTGATGTACCAGGATGTAAAAATAGCACAAGGTATCATGTAAAAATGAACGTGGTTCCAAAGGATAAAAGCGTAGACAAGCACAATGGGTAAAAAATGCTGGTCTGGATATTACACAGGTCAATAAAAAATGCTTGTTTGTGAGGTAAGAACATTAACATTAATTATTTGAGTGAATAATTTTTCTAAGCTAATTATATTTGATATTAATTACTGTCTAATACCAAGAACCACCTTCAGAACTTAATGTATTATTGTTGGATTAAAGTATGACATATTTGAAGAGTAATAAACAAAAAGGACAGCAAAAAAAACTTCTAGCTTCAAGTAAATTTGCTGGAATAAAACAATTGTATATTATTGCACAACTTTCAATTGTACATATATAAATTTTGAGTATTAAATACCAACGCTTAATTTTTTGAATTATGTAAAATGGTTGGAATTGACAATAATAAAATCTTTTAATAAAAATAAAAATATTATTTGTCACTTTGTCTGTGCCTTTTTAATAATCTATATTTCTATCATATTTATAAATATAATTTTAATATGAATAAATCAAAGTTATTAATATAGCTGTGTTTATTTAAATTATTTATTGAAGTATTAAATAAATAATTCAATAATTAATTTAATAATTAAAAATAAAAATTATTATTTATTTAAAATATATATTTACTCAATTTATATATTAAATTAATTTCTTTTCTTTTAAACTGTTCAAAACTCCCTCTTCTCTCCACTCCATACAAAAAGCACGATATGGCGGACCAATCAAAAACTAGACGGCTATTGGCGTCACTCTGATTATACCCACTCTAGATACCACTCGATACCCCCTTTTAAGTTCGTCCTCAAGAAGACTAGAGACCAGGAGAGTCAACTCCCTGTAGTGGGGGATAGGCTGGATGGGACCAAAAATGTCGTAAATTTTTACACAGGGGCAGGCTTTATAAAAACGCCGTTTCAGCGCTGTTGTCGACCCACGAACCACGCACACATGTATTGAATATAATACATATAATACATATACTTAATAAATTAACAGTCTATTTAAATTAATTCCTTAATCACTTGCCACCAATATTTTTATTTATCATAAAAAATATGATATAGACTACAAATTAAATTATTTGGCTAAATCAATTATTATATATGATAAATCAAAATATTGGTTCAAATAATTGAAGAATTAATTTAGACTGTTAATTTATTTATTTGGTTCCATCCTTTTCTTAGAAAATATTTTCCATAATTAATCGATTAAATAGCTATTAGAAAATGTATCTAAGGGAAAGATGTGGCCAAATAAATTTATATGTTGTCTAGAATCATTTCTTGGCAACATTTTCTATAATAAATTAAAATATTTGTGGCGAATAGTTGAGCAATTTTTTTAGACTACGAAATAATTTATTTAGCTACATCCTTCTTTTAGCAAAAATTATTACATACAATCAATTAATTGTATAAATTTAGATAACAAACTTGTGGCGTATTTTGATATCAAATTGATATACGTATAATAGTACAAATCAGCATTAAAATATCAACAACAATTGTGAACAATTTTGGTTCGAGAGACGCCGAAAGCGCCTCTCTGTGGCCAAATGTACAAGCCTTATTTCACGACATATTTTGTCCCATTCCCAATGTACATAGTTGACTCTCCTGGTTTCTAGTCTTCTTGTTCGTCCTCCAGCACCCGTATTCAGAGAATGTGTTCATTAGGGCGTTTTTTTTCCGATGGTGGCGTTTGTGAAGCTTTTCTATATGAAATCTATATAAAAAAAATTTTGTCAAGCGCCATCAGCGGAAAAAAAAAGCCCTAATGAGAACAATTTTGCCCCGAGAATACGGGGTGCATTCCTTTAATAAAAAATTTTTTTTCGTTTTGCAATTTCGCCCTGTAATACCGGCCAAAATTTTATAGGAAAAAGCTGTTTCTTGTAGTGGCAGTACTGGCACATGACATTATTTTTTTGGCTTCCAATTATTAAATGGATAACTGATGTTTATATCAAACTGAAATAAATAGAAAATTGACTTGTTGTGATTGTTTGTTATTGTCACATAGCTCGTACCACACATTATCGTAAACTGTAAAGCCTGGAATATTGCATAGAGAAATTTATCACTTTTGTCGTTGTTTCTGTTTCTAGTTTTTAGTCGGTATTACAGGGCGAAATTGCAAAACGAAAAAAAATTTTTTATTAAAGGAATGCACCCATGGATAACTGTTCAATGTTTATATCAAACTGAAATAAATAAAAAACTGACTTGTTGTGATTGTTTGTTATTGTCACATAGGTCGTACTACACACTATCGTAAACTGTAAAGCCTGGAATATTGCATAGAGAATTTTATCACTTTTGTCGTTGTTTCTGTTTCTAGTTTTCAGTCGGTATTAGAGAGCGAAATTGCAAAACGAAAAAAAATTTTTTATTAAAGGAATGCACCCATTGGTGCTGTTCTCTATTCTGCATGATCGTAATATTGCCACTCCGCAGTCCAATTCACAGGGCAAATTTTTTACAATTTAGGGCTTTTTTTTGCCGGTGATGGCACTTGTCAAATTTTTTTTATATAGATTTCACATACAAAAGCTCTACAAGCGCCGCCAGTAGAGGAAAAAAGCCCTAAATTGTAATGCCCTGTGAATTGGACTGTTGCCTTGCTCTGCCTCACGATATCGAAGTATCGAACTTGGGTCTTGGCACATCAGTGCCTATGTTTGAGTTGCAGCTAATTTAGTAATTTAATTTAATCTTGTAGTTACGGTACGTTTTTCAGGTACTCAGTGGTTGAAAAAATCAATTGTACAACTTTCTTAATTTTTACGAAGTCGCTAAATTCTAGTTCTTAATTAATTTTTGTTTCAATATACCTAAAGCGATTATTGTTGAGTGCATGTTATATTCAACTTGTTCGTGGTTCCATTCAAACCGTGGACAGTGTTATCGTTGAAGCCTTTTTTGTGAAAAAAAATTTTAGAGCAGTCATTTTGCTGTGCCTGTGTAATGGTTCCACGATTAAACTAATTTTTTTTTATATTTAAAATAAAAAAGAAATATGAATTTTTTATTTATCAATTTTATCGCTAAAATTTTCTTTTTTGCATTGGTATTTTGCCACATGAAAATTCTTATTTTTCTATTCATAGAAAAAAAATTATACCTACTGTGAAATGAATATAATTTGAATAAACTGAATTTTATGATTTTTTTAAAAACATTTGAATATAAAAGACTCATATCTTACATTTGAAATTAATTATTCTCTAATTAAGTATAAAAATAACTATTTTTAGATACTATGTGCCTGGAATCAACATGATGAGTAAAAACTTTTTAGAATATAAAAAAAAAACTAGATGATTATTCTGATTTAAAAGCTAGAGATGTTGGATCAATATAAACTTGCTTAATGTCAAACGTTGATGAATCTGAAAACATTAAAAAGATGGAGAGTATTAATAATGGTCATACCGAGAAAAGTTCTGTTCATTTGGCTATATCATTCAGAAAATTGTGCATTGCCACAGCCACATTGCCACTAATCACTTTATTGATTTGTTTCGTAACTGCATATATCTTCCAACAAGATGAAATTCATGAAACTCATTGTCGAGTAAGTTGACTTATAAATCGACAAAAAAATCTAAATGAAGTAGAAATTAATAAGTAGTATATATATATATATATGTTAAGTAATACTACTTACGCTTTATATTGTAATTTTTCGAAGGTTTACAATGTTCTTCCATCGATATCAGCCATAACTGGTGTATCACCGCAAAGATATTTATGGCGTGTGAGTATTGCTTTACATATTGGGCCACGACTGATCATAACAACAGTTTACTACTCCTATTATCGTAAAATTTTACACACACTTGAGCATCTTCAAACAAAAATTATTGGTTCGAGATTATTAAATCTTTGTCTTTGGCTAAATATTACTGAAATAACAGCATTGTGTGGTGTAACATACATTTCCAACAAAGAAAATTACTGTAAGTTATTATCTCGTAGTGGAATATACAATGTTCTTGATAAAAAAACTACTTGACTCGGTTAATGATAATGTTATTTTTATTTTTAGATGCACATGAGAAGATTTTTATTATGTTTATGGTCAGTTCATTGACATATATGCTTGCAGCAGTTAAATTGAGTCGATTATTAACTCCAAGCGCACAAAGTCTTCATTACAAAGAAAAACTTTTCGCAACAAGTTTAGTTAGTACAATTGGTCTAATTATTTTCTTTTTAAAGCATAGATTGCTTTGCCATGATTTAGGTAAAATGATTGTATCTATTTAATGTTTTCTCAATTACTTTTTAATATTATACTTAAAATTTTTTTATTTTATATTTACAGCATTTAGTTGGTTTTCATTATGTGAATATGTAATTGCATCAGCAAACATGGGATTCCATGTGACAGTTATACTCGATTTTCCAAAAGAACTACTTGTTGTCGGACATGGTATACCTGCAGTAAAAGTAGATTAATATTTATTGATAATAGCTAAAAAAAAAAATATTTATTTCGTTATCTTCTTGAAGTGCCTATGATTTTGTGTCGTTTGTCAATGATATATTGATTTAAATTGTAAAATTCAAATTTAGATTCTTTTAAATTCGTAAAAAAAAAACAGTTCATAAAAATTACAGAAAAATTTTTATGTAACCGGTTTATGCATTTGTCAAATAATGTAAAACATAATAAAATATTTTAGTGATTGCATTTATTATTATACTGTAACAAATGGGAACTTTGTTTTTTATCATCAGTTTAAGAATCAAGAAATATATGTATAGCTTGCTTCTAGCCAGTTTTCTTTTCGTATAGTGGTAAAGATCTAGTCGAATCACTTATTCAGTCTAGTCAAAAATTACTAAAGTTCCAGTAAATTTGTCTTCTTGTTACATGATGTTGATACAATATTATCATATCTTAAAATTATTAGGCAAAAGTAATAATAATAACCATAATAAGATACAATTAGTTATAAAATAGAAAGGTTAAATAATGTAAGTTTTTGTGAAAAAAAATTGAATAGCGTACTCTTGTTTATATTCTAATGAAGATTGATTCGAGCGATAATCATGGATTAAGCAAAAGTGTTATTTCATGCCAACAACAGTTTTTCTGAGAAAATAGATATGCAATCAAAGTTTTTTCAAAATTATTCAGAAAACATTTGACTTAAAAAATGGCTCAAAAAGTTTACGTATAGGTCTGTGTTTTCTTATGAAATGAATTTGAACTTTATTAAAATATAAATCGTAATTTCACAGTGTTTGATTTCTCTTGAAGAGAATTTGAATTCTATCTTTTTCAAACTCACATATTTGAGAAAGTAAGACAGCATTGGTTAATTTATCGCACTTCACTCATTTTTACCGACAGAACCGGAAATTTCTTCGGATTTTTCTCATAAAAAGGAAAAACTTTGCAATATTTTTTTCTTGGTTAATAAAAAAAAATTATAACCAATTATAAAACATAAAAAAATGTAATCCATGAAAAATTATAAATGTATTGACCTTGCCAAAAAATAAAAAAAATAAAAATATAGCTCTCTTGTGCTTTTTTCTTTATCTTTAAGGTTGATTCTGGAAAACTGAAATCGCAACAGATTTTTTTTTTTTATATCTTATGTTTAAATGAAATAATTATCTACATTGTCAATGTTTTTCAATTTTTTTTTGTGTGGTTTTTTTGAGATATTTACTGTCAAAGTTGACAACTTTAACACGCAAGGTATAGGCGGTACCTCATATTTTTATTAATAACTTTTTCAAAACGCAACAGAAAACGTTAAATTTCTATTATATAGTTTGTAGTGCTAGCAAAGACAAATTTTTTGATATAAATTTTTAGTTTATCGTCTGTTGCGTTTAAAAAATAAATAACTGTGTTTCCCCTCCAAATGAGTTGTGAGCGGGCTCTCTGATTGGGCACATGTATCGACCTATATTTTTCGTTAGTTAGTAACTATATTCTATGTTGCTAGGGACAGTAGGAATAATGTGTGAGTTTCTAAAGCGTAGTAGGGGTAGTGCGTTTTTTAGTTCCCCTCCAAATTCGTTGTGAGCACACTCTCTGCCTGGGCACTTGTAACGAAATATACTATTTTAATATTACTATTGCCATCGCTAGCCTATGATAAATGTACATACTATTATATGAATAATAATTTTTAAGGGATTACCTCGGCCAGTCACTAAATATTAGAATGCTTTGAAATTTTTACAGTAGATTCTTGAAATACTGATACATTTTATGCAATTTTTTGGTAACTGTATGGAAGCTCGTTATTTTTTTATTAATTTTCAAAGTTGACAACTTTTAACATGGGCTCTTATGGAGAATACGATTTTTGTCAAAAAAAAAGTCCATTAAAATACCGATATATATACCTTTATTCGACAATGTTACACTGTCAGTAGACGTCATATATACTGCTCGATTAGATGAATTTTTTCATACTTTAATTATTAATTATAAAAAAACTAAGCTCCAAACCTCTTTAATTTTTTTTCCATACGTTTTGTTTTGTCTCATTTTATAACCCAATACTTTTTTTTTCTCAGTGTAACATTGTCGAATAGATGGCAGTAAATGATATTTTTGTTATGAAAAATTAAAATTGTGACTTTAATCAATCAAAACGTTAATTATAATCAATATTATCTAATTATTACAATTATTTTTTTTTATTTGATGAACACTAGGGACAAAGCCCTATAATGGTTCATTATCTAATTAATATACATCAAGAAATTTTGTTGCCATCTATTGGTAGGGCTATTGATAAAACAGGCTGGTGTACAACTTTGCGTTTATTTAAAGCTGTGTAGAAATAAGTGTGTATAATTATTCGCGTCAAACTTAGACATTTATAATTATTTGTGTAGAAATTAAATGTGTATAGAACTTTGCGTTCTTAAATTAAAATGTGGATAAAGACCGGCTCCGATTCGGATCAAGAAAAAGTAAAAAAAAACGGATCCAGCTTATCTTAGTCAAACCTGACTGAACCCGGAGATAACTTTGAAAAAAAAAATAAACTTCAATCAAAGTCCGGCGTCCCGGATCAGGTTCAGATTAGGACAGAGTGAAGAAAGCCGGATCTGATTCAAGTCTGGTTACCCATTCAGATCCGAAAAGAGTCAAGGAACCCGGATCCGGCTTACCTTAGCCAAACCTGACTGAATATGACTGAATCCGGTTAGCTTTAGCCATATCGGATCCGAAAAGAGTCAGGAAACCCAGATCCGGAGTACCTTAGTCATACTGGATCCGATTCGGATCTGGTTGCCCGGATCTCATTTTCCACTCGGGTATATATATGAATATTACTTACGGATTCTCTCGGGATTTTTTCAGAAAAAATTTCTTTTTTATTCTTCGTATGTCTCTTATTTCTACTTTTTCTTATTAATTTTTCCATTTTTTTGTGTTTGTTTTTTTAAGTCAAAATTCCGGAAAAAATCCGGAGATATTATAGAAATAGTCTGGAGATTACTCCGTAAATATCTCCGGAAGTCTCAATTACGTAGAAAATCCGGAGAAATCCGGAGTAAGTCCCGAGAAATCCGGAGTAAGCCCGGAGAGATTATTTCTACCAGGGGTATCATGAGAAGAATAAAATCATTTCCATATATTTACAATCACCAATAGGTAAATATAGATAGCGTTTAATATGAACCCTGGTGGAAATATTTTTGCCAAATAGTCCATAGTAGAAATATTTCTACGAGATTCAACAAACTTTCTACGAATTTCAACGTAGTTCAACGAACTTGCTACGAATTTCAACGACTTTTCTAATAACTTCAACGAACTTTTTACGAATTTCTGAGAATAGTTCTTCTAAAGCCCGCAAACAATCGAAGAAGTTTCTTTGAAGAGCTAAATGAATTCAGAAAAATGTTCAAAGAAAACCGATAAATTATTTTTACTAATAGTACAACTTCTCTGAAGCTCAAAAAAACTCGAAGAAACATTCAGAGAAAATTTTGGAACTATTCTTACTCACAGTCAACTTTCATAGAAGTTCCCGAGCAATCAGAAAAGTTTCTCCAAAGGCCAAAAACCTCGAAAAAAAATGAAGAGATTACTCCGAAACTATTTTCTCGAATGGGTCAATTTCATGATAATTCGTAGAGATTCGTAGGAATTCGTAATAATTCGTCAAAATTCGTAGGAAATTCGGAGAAATATTTCCACCAGGGAAGGGTTCAAGTCTTTTTTTGGGTAAAAGTTTTCTGACAAAAAAAAAAAAAAAAAAACAGAATATATAATTAATTGAGTGTCTGGATGCAATAAAGGCACGAGCATTCGAAGATCCATGAAACGCGACGTTGTTCATGTTGAATTTACGAAAACTTTAAAATGATTGAATTCAACTTTGAGATTGAATTTTTTTTTTTTTTTTCCTAAAACTAAACTACCTAAATGGGGATCGAACCGAGATCCTTTGGGGCAGGAGGCGAGCGCGTTATCCGATTGATAAAGTTAATAAAAATATAAATAATTCAATATAAACACATTTTCACATTTCCAACAGAATATTTAGTTTGATTAAAAGAAAAAACCGTTTGTATCAAACCAATCCCTTCAAAAACCTTTTTCTTTATAACAAAATTTAATATTTCTGAATTCTCATTACTATAATTGTTTTTATTGAGTCATCTGTCATTTGAAACAAACTGTATATCGTTTTAAACAAATGACAATTGTCTTTTTACAAACAGCCAACGTTTACATCAAACGTACGTCATGTGGCATAACTTTAGAAGTTTTCTTCTTGAAAAAATCCCCCAGCTGTTTGAAACGAGAAACTTATGGAATATAATAATCATAATAGTGCTTCTGTCAAGAAGTAATGGGGATTACGTTTAGAAGTTTTCCTTCTTGACGCGAACCACTTATCGTTTTTAACAAGACTCTATCTGAATAAACAATTCATTAGTTAAAACAAGAATTTTTTGTATCTCTAAACAAACCATTTTTTATTTAAAATGAATAATTTTTTTTTTATTTTAAACCATTTTTTGCCAAGAAGTTTTCTTCTAAAGTTAAGAACAATTCCATTTATTTTTAACCAAAAATTTTCACAGTGAATATATAGGATACACTTATAAAAATGATATGGAATACTGTTTTCTATATATCTCAAGATATTATGTTACAAATTCATTTGCATGGTTTTTTATTCATTTTATATAATTTCAAAAATTTAAACCTCTTTAGAATTAAAAATAAAAACAAAAATATAACTATACAGATAGAATTCATGAAGTGTAGATAAAAGACTTAAAAAAAATTCCGGGAATTGTTTCAGACAAAGATTTACCTCGCGTGCTAGATATATTAAAATATCGTCTCATCGCCTTCGCAAATATAAAGGGGTATACTCAAAAATTCCATTTGTATCTACATAGAACATGAATAATGCGAGGTGAAACCTGGGATAGAGGTTTCAAGATAAGGGTGAATCGAGTGGAATCGTGGGAGTATTTTACCTGGAATATATCGTCAGGATTGTAGGATATGCATTCCCATCAAATTCTTTACCATTTGGAATTTTGGTATATATATACATACAAGAAAGGCGGTATATCACCGATAGTCTGATTATATTGGATTATATAACACTGTTAAAAATTTTATCATGAAAAAATAGCATGAATTAATATACTCATAGGGCATATATCTTTGCTGTAACTATAGTAAATTGATATTTTGAAAAATTCTTATGAGTATACTCATATAATGATCGATAAAATATAAAAAGTATATTGAATTTGATAAATATGCTCCATAAGAATTATGATAATTTGAAGAGAATTTTTTATAAAAATTTTACGTATAACGAAACAAATGTTGTCCGGGAACCACATACTACTTTAGAAAAAAAGAACTCACCCCTCGACAAGGAGAAAAATAATTAGTAGTTTTTACATTTTTGCTGTGCGACTGAGGGACACCTAAGGATGAAAGGTAAATTTTACCTATAATAAAAAGTGTTAAACAAAAAATACTATCTGATAGGGTAAAATTTACAGTATTAACACTTTTTTGAAGTAAAATTTACTCGTTGACCAGAAGAAAAAATCAAGCACATTACAAATTAATTAGGTAAAGTTTACACACAGAAAATGTAAACCAAGTACTCCACGTGGAGCACTTTTATCGAGTTAAATCTACATTTTTGAGGGTAAACTTTACCTGAATAATGTGTTATAAATTATTGGAATTTTTTTTAAACAAAAGAGAGGTAATTACAAAAGAAGGTAAAAATTACTCACAGAAAATGTGAATTTAACCTGCTGATGTAGTTTATATTCGGTTCACATTTTTTGTTAGTAAAATTTACCACACAAGCTCGTAACGAAAATTGATAAAGATAAATGAATTGCATGTATTTTATTTGTTGAATAAATAAAAGTCTGAGGACCTTGGACTTTAACTTGGACATTTATTTATTTAACAAATAAAATTAATGCGATTAATTTTAATAAATAAAAATACCAAGGAAAAGCAGTAGCTAAGGAAAAGATGAAGCTAAGGAATTAATGTAACAAATAATTTCTTTGCGGCTACATTAATTCCTCAGCTCCATCTTTTCCTAAGCTACTGCTTTTCCTCGGTAATCTATTCATTCAACAAATAGAGTACCTGTTATTTATTTGTTAAACAAATAAATGTCCGAATAAATCAGCTAGTGATTTCAATTTATTTTATAGATCTATTCGCCAAAATAAATTAACATAATTGTGGTAAGTGACTGAGGAATCAATTTAGTTAACAACACAATAATTGATTTGGTTTTATCTTTTCTTTACTTACACTTGCCATAATAAATTAAAATACTATTGGCAAATGTGTAAAAAAATTAAAAATAATTATACTAAATAAATTGTATTGTCATTTCATTAACTAGTAACTATATACTAAGCCATTTGACACAATTATTTTTTGTTTATGACAATAAAAATTTTATACGTAAGCTTTTAGCATAGAGTCAATTCAAGTTGAATAAAAATCTTCTTCTGTTTACTCGTGTTCGTGGTTAAGTCGGTTAGAGCATGGTTTTCGAATTAGGTAGCGTTTAGGGTATAGGGGATCAAGTCCTGGTCGTTACGATACATCGAATGTAACAAGAAATAAACTCTTAAACGGGAACACTATTATATATGATTAAAACAAACGAATAAGTCCTTGTTTTAACTGACACACTGAGAAAACAAACTAACATTTTTTACTGTACTAGCAGGGTAAACGTCGGGCAAAAATTGATTTTTAGGTTTTTAATGTTCTGATAAATAAAAAATATTGTGTCGATAATATGAATTACTGTACACTGAAAAAAAAAATTCCTATTGCCAAAAAAAAAAAGCTTCTTGAAAATAGGAATTTTGTTCTTGCCCGAGATGAAAAAATTTTGTATTCGAGACGTAATTTTACTCTTTCTCTTATTTGAAAAAAAGGCGAGGGCTAAATTGTACCACTAAAATCAGAATTTGATCCTAAATAACAATAATAAATTGTAAATTTTAATTCTGGAGTAAACTATTTTCTTTTAAATAATCTTAAAGTACGAATCCTGCTTTTATTGATTCAAATGAGCTCACGACTTTCTTTTCGAGAATAAATAAAAAAACTATTCACCATTATTTATTATCCAAGGTGCTAAGCAATTGTTAATAAACATTTTCGTCAAACAAATTTTTTTATTATTTTCCATTGAAGGACAAAATCTGTTATTATTAATACAAATTAACCTACGACTTTTCTTCTAAGAATAAAAACAAATCGTTTAATAATATTTTTTTTCGAGGTGCCATGTAATTATTAATAAACAATTGCATGACACCTCCAAAAAATAATCCTTTACAAATAATTATTTTTTTATATTTGAAGAAAAAAACGTGCGCTGATAATAGCAGAGTTCGTTCTTCAGTTGGAAAAAAATATAAAAAATTGTTTATTAATGATTGCATGTCACCTCGAACAGCTGTTAATATTTATTAATAAATATTGTTGAATAATTTTATTTTTCATTTTTGAAAAGAAAGTCGTGAGCTTAATCTAAACCAATAAATGCAGATTGCAAGATTCATACTTCAATAATAATTTGAAAAAAAAAATTGGTTACTTCAAAATTTTAGTTGACAAATAAACAAATTAACAAAACTTTGTTATTGTTAATTATGTACAAATTTCGATTTTATTAATACAGTAAAAATATAAAAATAAAAAAATAAATAATTGAAACTGATTTTCTTTTTTTTTTTTATTTAGAATAAATTTATTACTTTTTATTACAAAGAAAAAAAAAATATAATAAAAGATAATTCAGTGACGTCAGGCCACGTCAGGCGAGAATGCATAGTGAGCGCTGTTTTTTTTTTTAAGAAAGAGAAAGAGTGAGTTGTGTGAGTGTGTGAGTATGTAAATGACGACCAATCAAATGACTGAGAGCAGCGTTATTCATCAACTTTTTATAAAGGGATGGTTATATATGAATAACATTATTATAAATAATAATTCTAATAATATTATGATTAACAATAATATCAATATAATATTATTAATGATAACAATGGGACCAATTACATCGTCGCATTAAAGGATGAAGGGCGTAAGTGCCAAAAACGACAATGTTAAAGGAAAAAGGGCGTAAGTGCAAATTTATAAATTTTCGGGTTTTTCATCTAATTTTAATATACTTCAAAAAAAAAAAAGAAAAAAGGGCGTAACAACCTTTGATAAAGGATAAAAGGCGTATGTCCAAGGATTTACGCATTTTTTCCGTTATCAAAATAATTTTTGATAAAAGATGAAGGGCGTATTTCAAATTTTATTTGAATTTCATTTAGTGGCAGGATTTTTTAAATTATTGATTGTTTACTGATAATTATAAATAATTTATTATTAATAAGAAAAACATAAAAATAATTACAACTCTTCATCTTTTATTAAAAATCATTTTGATAAAGGAAAAAAAAGCTTAAGTCCTTAAACATACGCCCTTTATCCTTTATCAAAGGTTGTTACGCCCTTCTTCCTTTTTTTTTTAAGCCTTGAAATTAGATGCAAAGTCCGAAAATTTATAAATTTGCACTTACGCCCTTTTTCTTTTAGAAAAAAAAAAAAAATTCCTAAAAATAGTGGTGCCGCGATAGACGAGAGAACTCGAGACGAAACGAGAGAGAGAGGTGACGAGAGACGATAAAATTCGAGACGAGAGACGAATTTTCTCTCGTCGCGAAAGACGAGACGAGACGAGACACCGATGTCGATATGTGAGAGAAAAGTCGAGAGATAAATATTTTAGTTTATGTTTTTATCTTTTTTAATTTTTATATATTTTCAATCTACTTATAATACATTTTTGACCCGTTTTATATTACTTGTTTTCAATAAATTTTTTTTTGGTTCAGTGATTATACTTTAGACGCTTTCATAATTTTTTAAAATCTATTATAATAAATTTTCGATTTTTTTTCATCAATGTTGATTATAAGATTATTTATATTGCTTCTTGTTTTATGTATAGAACAATAGATAACATATATCTATTCTACATATTATATTTGTTTTTCGCAGAAAAATTACCGGAATAATCAAATAATATCTAAGCATAAATAATTCGTACCAAAAAATTAAAAAAAAAATTATAATAAAATCAAAGTAATGAATCTATTATTTATATTGTAAATAAAACTACTAAAGCTAAATTATTGACCGAGAAAAGTCGAGAGGAGAGATAGCTGACGGGAGACGAGACGAGAGAGACTTGCCTCTCGTCTCGTCTCGTCTCGCGGCATCACTACCCAAAAATGACACTTACGCCCTTTTTCCATTAATGTGACGATATTAATAATAAAATTTATAATAATAATATTCGAAATATAAATACTAATAATTATTATTAACTAATAATATTTATATTTGAATATTATTGTCAGTATTATTATTATTATTATTATTATTATTCAGCGAGATATTCAGCGTGACATGCAACTACTTCGAAAGAAGTTTCACTTCCCCCATGCGTACTCGCAACACGCTAATTTTTTTTTTTTTTTTATTGTATGCCTAACCAAGTTTTCGAACTCATGCCCCTAAACTCTAACCGATTCTAAACCTATGCCTTAACCCACGTAGATCTATATTTTTCTAAAATAAAAGACCTCGTTTCTTCAAGTAGATTAGAAAACTTAGCTGATTCATATCGTGTTCGTGGCTATTTTTCGTCTGAAATTCATCCAAATACAGTCCGAGGTTTCCATCTGCGAAGACTTGATCAAGTTAAAAATATAAAATTTGCTTGGTCATGATAGCATCAGGTTAACCTTATCACATCCTAAATAAGGTTAGCTTGATACGATCCTGAACAAGATTTGATCAATATTAACAACAATAAAGATGGAAATATTTTAAAATTGAGTAGATTTGATATTTCTATTTTGATTAAGTCTTGATCCAGATTGGATCAGGCTACTCGTATTAAGGTGTTACCCGCGCATATCTAGAGACCTCTTGCGGATGGCATTTAGAAACATAATATTTCTATGAGTGCTAACGAGATAAAAAAAAAAAGATAGTCAAGTTCCCCAAGGTGCACCCTGAGTGTTCCGTAGGATTTTTTATTTTTTTTCTTGCTGTTTACAAAAATATTGTAAAAAAACAGTTTGTGACACTACATATCGTTAAATAAAAAAAAAAATAAACGACCGAAAAATTTGAAAAAAATATCGTAGAGTCTACAGACGAAGCGTCGTCGATTAAAACATTGCCGGAATTGATCGGTCAATATTTGGAATTGGGCCATGTCCAAAAATGGGCATATTAAATCTAATAAGGCCCAAAAAGTAAAAAAAAATATCATGTCTGTTTTTGGAAAAAAAAAAAAACTTAAATTTGTTTTAACATTAACTAATTCGGTTCAGCGGTTCAAAAAATATTGTAAAAAAACAGTTTGTGACACTACATATCGTTGAATAAAAAAAAAAATAAACTACCGAAAAATTTGAAAAAAATATCGTAGAGTCTACAGATGAAGCGTCGTCGATTAAAACATTGCCGGAATTAATCGGTCAATATTTGGAATTGGGCAATGTCCAAAAATGGGCATATTAAATCTAATGAGGCCCCGAAATTGGAAATAAATATGATGTCTGTTTTTGGAAAAAAAAAAAAACCTAAATTTGTTTTAACATGGACTAATTCGGTTCAGCGGTTCAAAAAATATCGCGAAAAAACAATTTGTGACACTACATATCGTTGAATAAAAAAAAAAATAAACGACCGAAAAATTAAAAAAAATTTCGTAGAGTCTACAGATGAAGCGTCGTCGATTAAAACATCACCGGAATTGATCCGTCAATATTTGGAATTGGGCCATGTCCAAAAATAGGCATATTAAATCCAATAAGGCCCCGAAATTGGAAATAAATATGACCATTGCTTTTGGCCAAAAAAAATAAAGAAAATGAGCACCTCACAAGCCAATTCGATTCAGGACTTCTCGTTTTATCTCAAAATAACAAAAAGTCACAGAAAAGCGAAAACATAAGTGTCCTACGGAACACTAAAAAGGAGAAAATCTTGTTTCTCACTTCCACTTAAGTATTTAGACAAAGACAAAAATTTATTTTTATTTCTTGTAAAATAAAAAGGTCTCAAAGCCCTATTAATTTTTATATCAAAAGTTTCCTTATTGTTTCCTCTATCTATACTTAGTTTTTGATAAAGCTAGCCGTATTTCTCGTGAAATGGCTAACCAGGTTTCTTATAAAAAGTTAAAGTGAAAAAAACCAGAAACTTAGAAAAAATAACGAAGTTCCCCCGCCGGGAATCGAACCCGGGTCTTTTGCTTTCCGGGCAAACGCCTTGACCACTAGACCACAGGGCTTCTTACTTTTTCTAAGTTTCATCAAATTAACTCCGACGTCCTTCTATGCGTCAATTCCTTTTTTGAAAAAAACCAGAAACTTAGAAAAAATAACGAAGTTCCCCCACCGGGAATCGAACCCGGGTCTTTTGCTTTCCGGGCAAACGCCTTGACCACTAGACCACAGGGCTTCTTACTTTTTCTAAGTTTCATCAAATTAACTCCGACGTCCTTCTATGTGTCAATTCATTTTTCTAACTTTTAACTATTACTAAGTATTTAGCTACAAGAAAATTATCATAAAATTTAAGCGTGTGTATTACTATTTCATTAAGCTACTTGAAAAATTTCAAGACTCTATCCGTATTTTTTATTTGTGCTGGATATCCCTTAAACGCGTGATAGGGCAATTCTGATGCTACATACAATTATATTCATTGCATCGATCGTCCGGTAGCTGAGCGGGCTAAAGCGTGCATTTAGAATAGTAATCCATTGTTTGTAGGCTCGATCCCGTCTAGTTTCGCAAATTTACTTAATTATATTCTTTGTCTTTCATTCCAGCACATCTATCTCTAACTCTATCCCAAAAATAATAAGCTGATTTAAAAAAAAAAAAAGAAAAAAAAAGTGATTTGTTAAATATTTTTTTTTGATCATTTTTTGATAATGTTTCTAGATCCATTTTTGCGTTACGTTTTGATCAATTCTTGAACAGGTAGCTTGATCAAGACTTGACCAGGTACCTTGATCAAGTCTTGATCCATTTTTGCGTTACGTTTTGATCAATTCTTGAACAGGTAGCTTGATCAAGACTTGATCAGGTACCTTGATCAAGTCTTGATCTATTTTTGCGTTACGTTTTAATCAATTCTTGATCAACCCGAGTGGAAATTTCAGTCCGATTCGGATCCAGGACGGATCCGGTTTACCTGATTACATATCCGAATCGGATCAGGCTGGCCGGATCCGATTTGGACTGAAAATGTAACGCCGGCTAGGCTCCGAATCGGATCCGGTTACAATAAGGACACCGTGGCTAAATCGGATACTAAATTATGTATCCGAAATTACATTTAAATCGGATCCGATTTTACATCCAGAACGGATCCGATTTTACATCCAAAACGGATCCGATTTTACATTCAAATCGGATTCGATTTTACATCCAAATCGGATCCGATTTTATGCTTAAACTGGATCCGAATTTTGTTTTAAAAAAATTTTGATTTAAAAAAAAAAAAATATTTGCTTTTTTCAATTATTTCTTTTAACAATCATTATCAACACTATTTTGATCTTAGAAAATTCAACCTAAACTAAACTAAAATTCCGGATTTTGCGGGGATCGTTCTCTGGGCTATTCTGTTCAAAGTCGGCAACTCTATCCTATTGACCACGGCGGCGTACGTGGAATCGATAAAATCAAAAGTCCTTTACAAGTGTAGAAAGTTATTTCAAAATTACAATAGAAAAACTTGATATGATTAATACTATATATATGCAACAATGTATTTATTATTATCAAAAAATAAAATGACATTCTGAAATTAATTTTTTTTTTTTTTTTTCTCAAATACAAAGTTGGATCCGTTTCGAATCAGGGAAACCGGATCCGGCTTACCTTAGCTAAGCCTTACCGAATCCGGAAGTTAACTTTGACAAAAAAAACAAACTTCAATTAAAGTCCCGCATTCCAGATCCGATTCGGATCAGGATAGAGTAAGGAAAACCGGATCCGGTTAGCCATAGCCAAACCTGACTAAACCCGGAGATAACTTTAAAAAATATGGTCCTTAGCCAAGCCTTACCGAATCCGGAAGTTAACTTTGACAAAAAAAACAAACTTCAATTAAAGTCCGGCATTCCAGATCCGATTTGGATCAGGATAGAGTAAGGAAAACCGGATCCGGTTAGCCATAGCCAAACCTGACTAAACCCGGAGATAACTTTAAAAAAAAAAATAAGGTCCGATTAAAGTCCGGCATTCCGGATCTGATTCGGATCAGGATAGAGTAAGGAAAACCAGATCCGGTTAGCCTTAGCCAAACCTGACCGAACCCGGAGATAACTTTGAAAAAAAAAATAAAGTCCGATTAAAGTCCGGCAATCTAGATCCGATTCGGATCAGGAAAGAGTAAGGAAAGCCGGATCCGGTTAGCCTTAGCCAAACCTGACTGAACCCGAAGATAACTTTGAAAAAAAAAATAAAGTCCGATTAAAGTCCGGCAATCTGGATCCGATTCGGATCAGGAAAGAGTGAGGAAAGCCGGATCCGGTTAGCCTTAGCCAAACCTGACTGAACCCGGAGATAACTTTGAAAAAAAAAATAAGGTCCGATTAAAGTCCGGCAATCTGGATCCGATTCGGATCCGAAAAGGGTCAGGAAACCCGGATCCGGATTACCTTAACCATACTGGATCCGATTCGGATCAGGATCCGGCCAAGTCTGATTCAATTTCCACTCGGGAAGTTGTCTGATCAAAACTTGATCTGAATTCAAGTTGCCTGATCAAGTTTTGATCATATCATGAACTGAATTTCTACTCGGGGTAGTACTAGTTAACATCATCATACATATTCTCATCAACACATATACATTTCTTCCTCATACTTGACTCGAGACACTACCGTGCCTCTTGATACATATATAAAATAATTAATTTTTTTTTGTTTTTAAGGTGATTTCCATTGTATTTTTAGTGACAATCATAAAAGCCAACATATAATAATATTTTTGATAATAAATTATAAAAAATTCAACCAATGAACATGGAACACAAAATTGGAACCATTGTATTCAGGTTTAAAAGACCTTACTGTGTATAGACGCCATGATAATCGACATTCCCAGTTAAAAAAATCTCATAGAAACCGCGAAAAAGGGTCAAATACACATCAAATGCTCATAGATATTATTATTATTCTATGAGCATTTCATGTGTATTTGACGCTTTTTCGTGGTTTCTATGAGATTTTTTAAACTGGGTTATCGTGACAACATGATACGATAATGACGACAACGTTACGATGCAATATATTTAACTGACGATAATATTTCAATTTTTTGTGTAAAAGTCATGATATATTGTGTCATAATTAAAAAATAAATAAATTATCGTTGATAATATCTATAATACACGATACGATACGATACGATACGACAACGCCTATGACAGTACGATAGTCAGACGACGTAATAATCTACCCGAGTAGAAATTCAGTTCAGGATATGATCAAAACTTGATCAGGCAACTTTATCTCAGATCAAGTTTTGATCAGACAACTTGATCAAGAATTGATCAAAACGTAACGCAAAAATAGATCAAGACTTGATCAAGGTACCTGGTCAAGTCTTGATCAAGCTACCTGGTCAAGTCTTGATCAAGCTACCTGTTCAAGAGTTGATCAAAACGTAACGCAAAAATGGATCAAGGCTTGATCAAGATTTTTGATCGAAAAGTGATCAAGAAACATTATCAAAAAATGATAAAAAAAAATTATTTAACAAATCACTTTTTTTTTCTTTTTTTTTTTTTGAATCAGCTAATTACTTATTATTCCTGGGATATAGCCAGAGATAGATGTGCTGAAATGAAAAACAAAGAACATAATTAAGTAAATTTGCGAAACTAGACGGGATCGAACCTATAAACAACGGATTACTATTTTAAACACACGCTTTAGCCCGCTCGGCTACCGGACGATCCTTGCAATGAATAGTTTTATAATCCTCATATTTTACATTCACTCACAAGAGGCAAAAAGAAAATGATAGATTCAGAGGAAGATTAATAATTGGAAAAAAAATAATTGTGCAATATAATAATTATTCCTAAATAATTATTTTTGAATATACATTTTAATTAATAAAATACGAAATAATTTTTTTGTATTTATTTGTTAATTCGTAAAATAAAATTATGGATAGATATTGGAATAAATTATTTAATAGAAGAAATATTATACAGAGCTGTCATCAGCTATCTACATTTTAAATATGATAAAACTAAGAAAATGTTGATCATAATTTGACCAGGTTTACTTGTTCAAAATGTGATCAGGATATTTGATGTTGTCTTGAACAGGAAAAATTGTTGTAAAAAAATATTTATCTTAAATCATCCAACTTGATGTTTTCATGATCAAGATTTGACCAGGTTCACTTGATCAGGATGTGATCAAGATACTTGATGCTATCTTGAAATTGAACGCAAAAAAATATCTTGTTCAAATCCTGATCAGGATTCAATCAAGCTTCCTGAAGGTAACTTGATCAATTTTTGATCAGGATCGAATATCAAATCCGTCGAGCCTGACCAGATTTCCACTCGGGTAATTTTTTATCGAATTTTCAGTCGACTCGATACGATAACGACAATCATGTTTCACGACCCAATACAATAATCGCCCAATTATCGTATATCGTATAAGCAGTTTCAGAACATTCTTATCATATTTTGAAATAACATAGGACTGGTACACAACTTCCTTAAAACGCGCTTCGATAGTTTTTCGTAATCTTCTGACTTGATTTGGAAGGCTTTAGAAGCTTTCAGGTTTTTTAAAAATGGGAAACGGTGAATTTAGTTCCACCATATGTGACCAGGTACACATTCGAATGTATATAAACGGTTGGAAAACAATGGCCCAGGGGGGTAACCATGGGGTACCACGAAACTGAATTCACCTGGGTCCTTAAAAATTTTTAGCACTACACCCAGGTTCATTTTTGACTCTATACCTCGTATTCGTATATTGATAGATAATTTTTACACTAAAGTTATGTAAAAAATCTGGCCATTGACTATATACAATACTAAGCCATAAAATTTACACAATTTTATTGTAATTTCTGTTTAAAAAAATGACTAAATTCACGACACTCACAAGTAAATTTTAGCAGGCTGAGAATTTACCCACTACCGGTTTTAGAATTTACTAAATTTTATCAAGAGACTCGGTAGAGTCTCGCCTCAGTTTTTAAAAAGCGAGACTCTTTACCGGGTATAAGTATTTTAAGTCAGTGGTCCGTGACGTCGTCGTTTTTAATTTATCAAATGGCGTTCTAATTATTTGTTAAAAAAAAAAAATAAAAATAGTTTCATTATGTATATCGATGCCTCTCTTTCCAATAAGCCTACTCTCGATTTTTTCCAACAAATAATAAAAAAGATTTAAGAGTCTGTAAAAGCCAAGTATTAAATCTTACTAAAAAATAAATTTTCAAGCTGAAATGTCTAATTTCTTCGGATACGTTGCGCATACCCCGCGCCTATCCCTACTCCTAAATTTTTTTTATATATGTGTGTATGCAGCCGCATGTGTTAGTTATTTATCATTGATGGTATAGCAGAATTTGTTTCTTTTTCCTTTTATTCAAAGCGTACATATACATACGTTTTATCCAGCAAATTATTCAACTTTATACTTCAAAATTTTGACATTCTTTTAGATATTTTACGTCTTTTGATTATTAAAGGTATGATGAATAGACAGATATTTAAAAATTGAGGCTTTTTGGCGACATTAAAAATGTAAATTTATGTTTTGTTTTTATTATAAATTTTATTTAAAAGTTGGACATTTTTTGTGTTAAGTTGGGCAGTTTGTGCTAGAGTCACGGAGAATAGCAACCCTAGGGGATGCGTCGACACCTATTCGATCGGGATTTGACTCTCAAATGTAGCACTCAGTCGACAGCGATTTGACAGCCATTCGACAGCATATATAAAAAGTAATTCACGAGCACCGGATACTCAAAATGAGTTGGATAAATATGAAATAAATATAAAATTATAATGAGAATAACTTGAACTGACTGAAACCTTGACTATAGTACATGTATTTAATATTAAATAAGAGTGTGAATTATACAAGGTAGAAAGGTTAGATTGACATGATTCGCATATCTACTGATAAGTCGGAAAGCTTTCGAGCCTCAGACCATTCATCGGTAATCGACTCGGTCATTATTACCGAGATATTTTGTCACTAAATCGACAGGCTTTCGACACCGAATTGAGAGCTGTCTAATTTATTCATTTTTCATTGTTTTAAATTGTTTAAACATTATAATGGACTTTATTAATGATAGATTAGTATTTTTCTATAAAAAAAAAATTAATAAAAAATATAAAAAAACTTGTAAAAATTTAAAAAAAAAAATTTTTTTTTTGTTTATAATTTTTAAATTAATTGTTAATAACAATTGCATGTAAAAAACATAATAAAACAGTATAATTAAGCATTTAAGGTGTAAACAATCGCCAAAATAATTTTTTTTCAATTTTATATCACTATATGCCATTTGACTCTGTCTCGACACCGTTTCGATAGCGTTTCGACAGCATTTCGACCGCCTTCGAAGTTATAACCTAGCAATTTTTTGACATTTTAGACATTTTAAATAATTTTATTGTAGAATTCCGACTCTCGCGGCCAGTCTCAGAAATAAAACAAAAATTACAAAGTACTATAGTTATTTCTATTTATTCATGATTTTAATTTTTAGTTAAAATTTCTCTCAGTGTACATTTGATCTCGCGGTCAATCGGATAACGCGCTCGCCTCCCGCCCCATAGGATCTTGGTTCGATCCTCGTTTAGGTAGTTTAGTTTGGGAGAAAAAAAAAAAAATTCAATCTTAAAGTTGGATAAAGTTAATAACAATATAAATAATTCAATTTAAAAAAAATTAAATTTTTAATTTTTTTTATTTCACATTTCCAACAGAATATTAGTTTGATTAAAAGAAAAAACCGTTTGTATCAAACCAAACATTGATTCCTTCAAAACCCTTTTTGTTTATAACAAAATTTAATTTTTCTTAATTCATTACTTTTATTGTTTTTATTGAGTCAT
The DNA here is from genome assembly GCF_014905175.1 of Aphidius gifuensis. NCBI lineage: Eukaryota > Metazoa > Arthropoda > Insecta > Hymenoptera > Braconidae > Aphidius > Aphidius gifuensis. The sequence continues at coordinate 12,893,425 of NC_057793.1, forward strand.
CTGTCATTTGAAACAAACCGTATATCGTTCTCAACAAATGACAATTGGCTTTTTACAAACAGCCAACGTTTACGTCAAACGTCATTGTCTTCGATTTTAATGTAGTCTACTGGAAACCGAGAAGTTGCGTGGGGAGGCCACCAGGATCGACTAGAATTTCACTGTAAAAAATTTCAGTCCCGAATTTAGAATACATGTACAAGCACCTAAAGTACTCATACAAATATTTTAAATGTAATTTATAAACACGGTATTCTAAACCGTATTAGAATACTGTATTATAATTTTGAAAACTAATTTTCGAAAATTATATTACGGATGTTCTAAACTTGAGGCCACCGATGTTGTAATTTTAGAATACGGTATACGAAATTTAAAATATGGTATGAAAAAATGAATTGTTTAACGTGCTATATTTCTTATTAGGAAGTTTCTTGCACGGTGCCTCTCCTTCTTTAAACATTTTCCAACCGTCAATTCCTACAACTCATTTTTGCGACAGACATGGATGTCGACTTTGTAATGCGTTCAAACTGTACCCGATTCCTATTATAGCCCAGGGAAACCATGAAAAACCTGGGCAGTACAGCCGGCTTGCGCCTACCACTCGATACATGGCGTCGGTGGTCGGGATCGAACTCGAGACCTCCTGTCTCAAAGCCCGAACCGTTACCGCAGTGCCATATCGTTGGTCAATTTAAAATATGGTATTTTAAACGATTTTAGAATTCCGTATTGTAATTTTAAAAACCGATGTTCTAAAATTCTATAATACACATATTCTAAACTTGAGGGTGTTACAGTTAGGGCTTCATGCGGTACGAGACGAGACGAGATTCGACGAGTCTCGGTATCGGTCTCGCTCGTTCGCACCAGGTCTCGGTCTCGGTCTCGGTCTCGCAATTTTAAGATTTTAGGTCTCGGTCTCGGTCTCGGTCTCGGTCTCGGTCTCGTCTCGCAAGTATCGCCGGGTCTCGCTTTTATACTAATATTTATTCGTCCAAGTAAAGTAAAAAAAGTGATTGAATAATACCATGTATATCAAATTCGTGTAAAATAAAAACAATTAATATTTTATATTTTTTTAAAATTATAAAATATAAAATAATGCAATAAATATTGAATTATTTTAATTAATAAATTGATTATTAATTTTAATATTAATAAAATTGATTAATCATACCAAATTATGACGAGAATTATTTTTATATACGACGTTTGTTTTTTATCGAGTATCCTATTTTTTCCATCTCATTTTCTAGTTCTTCAACAAATGTCATATTTGAAGAGGCGTTATCAGTTGTAATACCTTGAACTTCTGATTCTAAACCGAAGTTTTTTAAATTAGTCTGAGAAAAGTCTTTAGAAATGCCATAAACAAATAGTATATTTTCTTTTTTTTTTTTTTCTTTTACTTCATCGATATGTATTTTTTTTCCAAGAAGTAAATCATTGCTTTTGAAACATCAAATACAAAAAATATCAGTTGAGGAAAATATAATTGGCGTAACTTAAGTCTTTACAATTTTCATTGATACATAAGGCTTGTAAATATCTTGTGACTCTGGCGTCAGTGCCCTACTGTGCAGTGTCTTACTGTGCAGGAATATAACAGTTCTTTTTTTTCAATATGATTCGATACGGTAAGAGGGAAAAAAAAAAAAAAAAAAAAATATTATTTAAAATTTTCAGAGTCTCGCGAGACTAGCGAGACTTTCAGACGATAGTCTCGGTCTCGGTCTCGGTATCGTTTTATTGATTCAAGGCGGTCTCGGTCTCGGTCTCGGTCTCGCGTCTCGCGAGACGACGCATGCGAGACCGAGACTAGTCTCGGTACCGCATGAAGCCCTAGTTACAGTAAAAATATCTGGAAAAAAAAAAAGATTCAATAAGTATTCATGATTTGAAAAACCTCATTGAACCAACTTAGATATAAAATATTTTATACGTATTGCGAAGAGTTACTGCTCTAATTTTTCCTAATACCTATCGCGGGAATCGAACCTATCGCACTCGGAGATTGGGATGCGGACACGGTATCCACTGCACCACGATGCGCTCGTGAAATACGGCCTTTTTTTTGCCAACATAAAGAACTTTCGTATCCAGTATAGTGTTAGAAAATTAGAATACGGTATACGAATTTTATAATACAGATCTACCAAATTTAAAACATTGGTATTGTAATTTTAAAACTTGTATTCTAAAACTCCAACTTTTTTAAAAATTTAGTGTGGATATTATAAATTTACAATACGGTATATGATTTTTATAATACTATCTCTTAATATTAGAAATGTGTATACGAATATTAGAAACGAGTATACTGAATTGGAATTACAATACGAGAGTTTGTAATTTCAGTATACCCGATTGTAATTTTATAAGTCGACACTTCTACAAAATTTAGAACATCGGTATTGTAATTTTAAATACGGTATTCTGAAACTCCGATTTTTTTGTTAATTTAATGTAGATATTATAAATTTACTATACCGTATACCTATTTTATGATACTTTTTTGTAATATTAGAAATTCTCAGAGAATATTATAAAACAAGTATACTGAATTGGAATTACAATACACAAATTTTTGATTTTAGAACAAAATGTATTCTAAAAATGTTCTAAACTTAGTATTTTTTTTTACAGTGTTCCTACTACACTACAGTGATTTCAATCAAAACAAAACAAAAAAACAACACAAAAAATTAAATAAAACCTTATTGTTTAAAGATCAAAATAAAAATGTAACGTGTTTATTAATTTTAAAAAAATAAACCATTTTATAATTTTCATGTGTTTCACCGCATTTTTATTTAGATTCATGAATAAAATAAAAACAATAAACTTTTTTAGAAGAGGTTAGGAAAACACTTGATTTCCAATAAATATTCGTGTCATCTGGCGGAAAACTTGCTGTACACCTCAGTAATTTCTGGCATGAAGTATACCATTAACTCGAGATTTCCGAAAATTCCGGTAGACTACAGTAAAAAATTTAGATGAAATATAATAATAATCATTATAATAGGTGGGAATTAGTCGCTTTAATGACGTCGGCTATGATTTTTACGACACCACTACAATAATATATGCTGCGGATTTCTCTCCCTGTAATAATTATTCTTAAATATATATTTTAATTAATAAAATACGAAATAATTTTTGTGTATTTATTTGTTAATTCGTAATAAAAAATTATGGATAGATATTGGAATGAATTATTTAATAATAGAAATATTATATAGAGCTGCCATCAGCTCTACATTTTAAGTATGATAAGACTTAGAAAATGTTGATGATAATTTGACCAGGTTTACTTGTTCAGGATGTAATCAAGATACTTGATGCTATCTTGAACAGGAAAAATTGTTTAAAAAAATATTTATTTTAGAATATTTAACTTGATAATTTTTTGATCAAGATTTGATCAGGTTGTTTTTCTTCAGGATGTGTTAAGGTTACTTGATGCTATATTGATCAAGCTAGCTTGAAAATGAATGTAAAAAAGTAACTTGATCAAATCCTGATCAGGATTCAATCAAGTTTCCTGAAATCAGGTAACTTGATCAATTTTTGATCAGGATCGAATATCAAATCCGTCGAGCCTGACTAGATTTCCACTCGGGATATTTCACACTTTTAAAATAAAAAAAAAGGCTTCAGGAGACAGGTCATTTATAGAAAAGCTAGCTGTTTTCTATCGGAAGTCCTCTGAAGACTTCCTAGTTAGAAAACCCGTGTAGAAATCGCCAAGATTTAATTTAAAATTTGAATTGCAAAATTTGTTAAATTATAGATAGGTATTTTAATTACGAATCATATTTTTTTTTCTCCATCTGTTACTTTACAAATTATAATTTAACCATATGTATTAATAAAAAGTAAAATATAGAATTGACGGAAACCAAAATTTTACATCCAATAATATGAAAGATATAATATTTAAGTACATTCATATATATATATATCTACCGAACAAATGAAAATCAACAAGTGCTTTCGTACCATTAAAAATCCGATACATAAATGAGACGAAAAACGACGCTCTATTGAATGTCTACATGCATATGTTGGCAAGAAAATACAACTGAACTAGAACTGAGTTTTCATAAACAATTTTAAATACAGACACATAAGTATACAACTGACTCATATTATCAAATGTATTCACGTTCGGCCGTCTGCTGACCGTTGAAATGTTAAATAAGAGGGGACCACTGAAATATAATAAAACTGGAAGGTGATCTCCTATGCTTAGCCAATGCACGGAGTGTCGCCAGAGATAGCAATATATTTGTTGGCTTTCCCTCTCACTCACGCATGCGCACATTAAATCTTGTACAGTCAACGTCAAAACAAACAAGTACTACACGGTATAAAAGTTACATTATATTTCAGTAGTCTCAACCAATTATAGTTGACGTGACTGTACCGACAAGGACAACAGGCCAACCATTGAGTTTCTCTCTCGGCGACACGAAGTTATTATATTTCAGTGGAGGGGACAAAGTTGATCACATGGTACAAGTGTAAGCACTGGTTTAACGTAATAAAAAATGACGAGAATCGGGTTGTTTCGTTGGTACTCGGTAAAATTCGCCAGTTTCTGGTTTCTCCCGCGGCCGCTCGGTGTCAGCGTGTGCGCAGACCAGCTGCGCACCAGGCATGTGCGTTGTCTAGATTCTTTGTGCCATTCCTCGCATACCAAAAACAGAGAGTAACTCTTCATATTTACAGCCAACTGTATAACGTTCACTTTATTATTGTGATAATGTTGTTTTTTTTTGTTTATTAACGTTTAAACAATTGTTGTATCAGTGATTAACATTATTTATTTATCAGTTTGTGGTAAGTACAAACCTATTATTGTTATTATTATTATTATTATTATTATTATTAGTGTAAACATACATATATAAATTAGGTTTCAAGTAAATAGCCTTTTCGTTGAATAATCCAATCTATGCGTTTTGAGAAATATTTCAAGAAACAAAATGCCTTGTGCACTTGTTTTCTATTAAAAAGTGCTATACTGTCGTAATATATATATAAAGCCTTTGTATGTATATATGGAAATATATAATAGTGTGTGATTGCGCGTGTGCGTGTGTGTGTGTGTGTGTGTCAAGTTGTGTAAAAAATATAATCCGTGCAATATGATCGTTGATATCACCAACAGTGAGCATACATGTCAACTTTTATTTTGAATTTATTCTTTATCCACAAGTACACCCTCAATGTCTTGATTTTTTATTAGAAAAAAAATTTTGTTTGGTTGTTTGTTGGCATCCTGCATAATTTTATACCTACCTATAAAAAAAAATAAAATAAATAGCAATGTAAAGAAAAAAAAATACTATGAATTTTTTTTTTAATTTCTGTTGAATGATTGTTTTTAATGAATTGTCAATTTTTTTCCGATCAAAATAATAAAAAGGCTTAAATAAAATAAAAGTAACTAAAGAAAAAATACTGGGTATTATTGTTTTTTTTCGCGTATGAAAAAAACAAAAAAAATTAAAAAAAAGAATAACATAATAATTATTCATATAAAAAACAACTTAAAAATTTTCTTTTTTTTCTACACAATTTTGTTTTAAATAATAAATTTATATTGTGTATTACGAATTGATAATTCAATGAAAAAATAAGTGTATTATGTGACACACAAGACTCGTGGGTCTGGATCGCTGCGGTATAGATTAGTTTGGTTGGTGATAATATATTATATGGTGAATTATTGATCCAAGCGGCGTGGTTGAAAACGACAGCGGCAGCAACGGTGGCAGGAAGCCCAATGCCCGCGAGGCAACGTGAGACAGAGAACGAATGTTGCTTTTGGCAGCGACTCGCTGCGAGCGAGTAATGGTGGCAGTAAGGTAGAGAGAAAGAGCGATTCGCAGCACACGGTGGGTTACATAGGTAAAAGGAACAAGCGAATGACGTAGGGATGATGGAGCAGAGAAAGAAAAGGACTTGGTCGGAGAGATAAAGGAGCGTATTACGCATACACCTATAGTTTGTGCTCGTGTTTGCCTGTGTAGCTAAAGTGAGAGAATCAGAAATAATCGGCTAAATAGAATAGGAGAGAAATGCAATTGGTGCAAATAGCAGCGATGAACGTTACATTGGGTGTTAAGGATGAAGCGTGCACTCTTATATACCTACTTGACTCGGCCAACAAAGAAAGAGCATGTGTGGACATATGCACATATCATAATACCTGTAGTATAGTCATAAACATGCATTGGTGAGTTTCAAACGTGAAACAAAGATATTAAGAAAAACTATAGATAATTTGTGAATTAAAAGATGACTGACGTTTGAATTGTTTTATCTTTTTTTTTCTTTATATATGTTATTAATATACCAATCATTTTTTTTATTGAGTTTGGGAGTAAATAGAAATAGAGAGGCGGAAAGATTAAAGTGACTATGCTGGAGTACGATCTCTAAACTGTACTGACTGACGATTAATTGACTTGATTTTACTTGTGTTGAGTCAGTCAAGTTTTAACATTTAGGTATATTCAAGTACCGGTTGATGGTGTTCTATGCTTTGATAACCGTTGGGGTACCAGCACTCGGATGTTGACTTTTTTTTTCTTAATATCTTGTCACATAAAAATGTGCGTGATTTTTTTTATTTTTATTATGTTTGTTTGTTTGTATGTTACCTATTGTTGTACTTTGATTCATTTTGTAGATTTTGTGATTTCTCGTGACAAAATCCGTGTCCGTTTTTATTCAATTCTAATAGGCATAAAACCTATATTCAAAATAAAGAGATTGAAAGAATAGAGAAATGTAAACTTTACAATTTATTGCCGAAGGATAAAGATTTTGATTTACCAATCTCTTCGTTGGAGTTACTGTTTTAATCGCAACATACTACCGTGAGATTCACCGAAAAGCCCGCCTTGCTCGCGATTTGGATGGATACTGTGCATTATTTTTCGAGTGAGTTTCCTTTAATTATCAATTTTGTTGGTGTTATTGAATGTTTCAGCCATTAGTTGCTTGACTCAAATTACCATTATCAAAATAATGATTGTCATTTTTCTTTGTTTTTTTTCGGGGGACTTGACTGATACCCGAAATCTACTTTCGCAATCGATACTATGATCATATCAACCTATTTTTCATGGAATTATATATAGGTATAATAAATTTGAATTAAAAAAGTACCAAACAGAACGACTAATTAGAGAAAAATTATTAATATTTTAATTGTAATAAAACTCCGATTTTATTTCTTTTATATTGACTTGGGTGGATTTCCCGAGTAAAAAAATGTTTAGTTTTCCCTATTTGACGTCTAATCTTGATCCAAAACGAATCAGATTGCCCTATTTCAGGAATGAACTTATCTTTAACTCATCCTGAATAGAGTTGCCTGATCCAATCCCGACCAGAATCCTATCAAGATAAATTATTTGAAAACTTATATTACGTAGGCGTAAGCCTACTAGTATTGTTTTTTGTACGACCAAATGAAAAAACGTTCATATCTCCTAAAGTAAAGTAGATAGAAAGTTCGTACTAGGACCAAATTAAACCTTAGAAAAAATACTATAATCAAGGATTAAAGTTCGACGTCCCGGATCCGATTCAGATTTCAGATCAGGACAGAGTAAGGAAAGCCGAATCCGATTCAAGTCCTGTTACCCGGATCCGAAAAAATTTTTTTGTATTTATATGTTAGAGTTATTGTATTAAAAAATTATGGATAGATATTGGAATTAATTATTTAATAAAAGAAATATTATATAGAGCTGTCATCAGCTGTATATTTTAAATATGAGATCCGGGCGGAAAATCGGATCCGATATGCCTAAGGTAATCCAGATCCGGGTTTCCAGACCTCTTTCGAATCCGTTATAGCTCAGGCTAACCGGATCCGGCTTTCCTTACTCTTTCCTGATCCAAATCGGATCCGGATCGCCAGACTTGAATTGAAGTGTGATTTTTTTTCAAAGTCAACATCCGGGTTCAGTCAGGTTGGGCTAAGGTAAGCCAGATCCGGGTTTCTTAACTCTTCGGATCCGAATCGGATCTGGGTAACCGGACTTGAATTGGATCTGATTCAGATCCGAAAAGAGTCAGGAAACCCGGATCCGGTTTACCTTAGCCAAACCTGACTGAACCCGGAGATAACTTTGAAAAAAAAATAAACTCTGATTAAAGTCCGGCGTCCCGGATCCGGATCTGAATTCAAGTTGCATGATCAAGTTTTGATCATATCCTGAACTGAATTTCTGCTCGGGTTTGTCTGCACTTGTATATCTAAACGCTGTTTCAAATCGTTTTGGGCATATCTTTTTCAATGAATTTACCAACTCCATGAAATGTGGCTCAAATTGTTGCTAATTACATATACTGAATATACAAACTAAAAACATACTCGGGAAGGGAGGGTAAGTAATTTAAAACAAGTCGAGCTAGTCAGATGATACAAAAAATTAGAAATATATAAACTAAAATAAAGTAAATAAAAATGGTGCGTTTGCTCCCACTAGAAATAACTTCGTATGTATACTTAGAACTTAACTTTATTCACATACAAACGATCTGCTGTACTGGTCTTTCTTGCTTTTTTTTTGTCACTTTTTTCGTTTTCTTCTCATTCTTCTTCTCGCTCTATAAAAAAATATATACGAAGGCAAGAGATGTATCTCTATGTAATACAACTCAGGGACGAACCTAGTTTCCAGTCAAAAATAAAAACAAATCTAGTGAAGTAATAATGAAGTTTTTATTCAGAAATTATTAGTGCAGTAACAAAATTTAAAAACACTGAAGTAATTTCTTTTAAATAATTGGAAGTAATTAAAGTTAGGTTGAATTGCTTGTATGCGTTCATGGACGGAGAAAATAATTGAATTCGATAATAAAATCAATTCGATCATTCGTGATACTTGTTATAACTATATTTTTCAAAGCTTTGAACAACCAACTTCATCAAATGAGTAATTTATTATGAGTAGCTATACAGAAATTCGATGTGTCCGAAAAATTTGATACTTGATACATTGCTTTTTTCCGTCGTGATTCTATAGTATGGTATTTACATAAAAATATCATATATACATAAATATATATGTAATATTAAGTTTGGTCTGCATAGCATTGGTGACAAAGTCTAAAAATATTGTTACGGCACTGTACGAAATTGCGGCATAACCAGCTATCGTGCTCATGGAACAAAATGAATGAGAAGACAAGAAAAAAAGCAAAAAAGATAGTCATAATTTGTATGTTCAGTATTAAATAGTAATGGAACAAAAAGCAAGTATGTAATAAAGAAGAAAGTGAAGGAGGGATATGCTTATAGTAAATCTCAAAATAATAGAAATGAAATTATGATAAATGAGAATAATATTAATTCCGTGGCGGCAATGATATTATTACACGACTGTATTATAATTGTAATGATAGTACACTACTGGGTTTATCTAATCTATTTGACTGGAGTACTAACCGAAAAACTTTTATTGTAAATTTAACATCAATTATAGAAAAATTTACCATGTTTTTTGTAATCTGAGACAAAGAGTAATTTGGTAGAAATAGATATATGAACGACGTAAAATTTACGATATAATATAGTTCATTCAACTGATTTTATGTTATTAATTTTTTTTCGTTGAACATGGTTTTTATTAAGTATATGTGGCGTTCTTAGCCAAACCACGGGGTTTGCGGCCTGACCGTCTGCGATTTCGCTCATTTTTTGATATGATGTAGATTTTGGCCCAAAAAAAAACCCATATATTTTTTTTTTCTTTAATTTTTGGGGGCGCCACCGTCGAATTTCATGATATCTCAAAAAGCGCCATTTTTTTTTGCTGAATTTTTTATCACAGATTCGAGGACGCAAAACAAGTATTTTAAGCCCTTCAATAGAGTGGGCACCAGTGTTGGGTAGGTATGATACATCTCCATTATCATACGCCATGTATCATACATTAAGAGCGCCTCTACATTTCACTTTTTAAACTATTTTACTGACGCCATTCTGCTGATGCGCCATTATACACATATTTGGCGCCCAAAAACAATATGTCAACATCCAACATAATATGTAATCTCAAGAATTTATTAATATTCATTAATAAATCAACTAACAAAAAATGATTGTGTGTATTTTATTTGAATAATCTCAAAAATTACAATAAAAAAATGAGATAATAGACATGATATGTGGGCAAGGAGGGTTTTGACAAGTTCTAAGGAACATCATGAAATGCCAGGAAAGATAGTTTCATTAGCTTGCAAAAAAAAAAAATAAATAAATACAGTAATTATCAGATGATAATCACACAGATAATTTATCATCACTCAATATCACAAATATATTTTTCCTGTCGTTCTTATGAGGAACGTATTATATTAATCTGGGAGACCTATTTGCCAAGTTGACCTCTTTCATCGTATTAGCATACTTGAATATATTCCAGGCGAACTCATGAGCCAATTTTTTAAAGAAGTCATAATATTAACTGATAAATTATTTTCTCGTATAATGTTTTAATTCTAATAAAATTTTTTATACACGTTGATGAATTTATTTATTATTTATCGTGTAATAAAAAAAGAACAGTTTGACAGCTGTGTACAGTGGTGTGAGTGAGAGTTTAATAAATCATTTAGTTCATTTTATAAAAAAAGAGGGCACTTTCAACTATCATACACTTTATTTAGTATGATACGTATGATTGTATGATACCCCGAAAATCGTCGAATTACCCATTACTGGTGGGCACTTAATGAGAACTACTTTTTTTCGATTTTTGAAATTTTTATTTTCGAAAAAAAAAAATTTTTTTTTTCCAAAATTTTTTTTATTTTGAACATTATTTTGGTTATAAAAAAAAAAAAAAAAACGAAACTTACTCTTATGAAATTTTCAATTTCTCTTTAGTTTTTCAGAAAAACCGTATAAGAGATCAATAGTAAAAACAAAAAATCAAAAATACTCATTTAAGGGATTTCGTCGATTTTTTTCCGAATATGAGAATGCTTTGAAATTTATACAGTAGATTCTTGAAATACTAATACATTTTATGTAATTTTTTGGTAATTGTTTGGAAGCTCGTTATTTTTTTATTAATTTTCAAAGTTGACAACTTTTAACATGGGCTCTTATGAAGAATGCGATTTTTGTCAAAAAACAGTCCTTTAAAATACCAATATCTCTAATCGACAATATGACATCGTGAAAAAAAAACTATCGGGTTATAAAATGAGACAAAACAAAACGTATAGAAAAAAAATAAAAGAGGTTTGGAGCTTAGTTTTTTTACAATTAATAATTAAAGTATGAAAAAATTGATTTTTATGAGGAATTATTGAAAATTTACTAGAGACCTCTTGCGGATGACTTTGAGAAACACAATATTTCTATGAGTGCGAAAAAGACAAAAATCAGAGGAAAAATGTTGTCTCACTCTTCGTTTTAAAAAATCGACGAAATCCCTTAAAGTCACCTTTAACTTAGACAGTCAATATTTTTCAATGTAATATTTATTTATAATCGAGAAAAATATATGTTCGCTGTAATGGAATTGATTATTTGTAGTGGTCAGTAGGATAGAGTTGCCGACTTTAAACAGAATAGCCCAGAGATCGATCCCGCAAATCCGGATTTTTAGTTTACTTTAGGTTGAATTGTCTAAGATAGAATTATATTTACTAAAACTAAACGTTTTCTGTTGCGTTTTGAAAAAGTTATTAATAAAAATATGAGGTACCGCCTATACTTTGCGTGTTAAAGTTGTCAACTTTGACAGTAAATATCTCAAAAAAACCACACAAAAAAAAATTGAAAAAAATTAACAATGTAGATAATTATTTCATTTAAACATAAGATAAAAAAAAAAAATCTATTGCGATTTCAGATTTCCAGAATCAACCTTAAATATAAATTCGGATCCAGTTTAAGTATCCATTCGGATTTAGTTTATGCATAAAATCGGATCCGGTTTGGGTGGAAAATCGGATCCGATTTAAAGGTAATTTCAGATACATAATTTGGTATTCGATTTAGCCACGGTGTCCTTATTGTAACCGGTAAACCGGATCCGATCCGGAGCCTAGCTGGCGTTACATTTTCAGTCCGAATCGGATCCGGCCAGCCTGATTCGATTCGGATATGTAATCAGGTAAACCGGATCTGACTTATATCCGAATCGGACTGAAATTTCCACTCGGGCTATTCTCATGTTCTCAGGCTGTGTTACAAGGCTCGTGTGAGGCCGGGGAAATCAAAAAGCATAGGCTTGAAACAGGCTTGAAATTTTTACCCTTGTGCAGTATTAAATATTTAAATTTATCACGAGAAAAGTAGAACATGTACACTGAGAGAAATTTTAACCAAAAATTAAAATCATGGTTGAATAGAAATTACTATACTGCTTTGTAATTTTTGTTTTATTTCTAGGACTGGCCGCGAGAGATGATATTCTACAATAAAATTATGTGAAATGTCAAAAAATTGTTATGTTACTTTAAACCTCTCTGCATCGTTATCTATTGCAGATAGACATGGGGTTGAGTGAAGTTTATTATTGAAAATTCAATTTTAAATAATTTATAAAAAATTACTTTTTTTGATTAATCTTTTAGATTATGAGTAATGAGTTAATTAAAATAAAGAACATAAATGTTTTGTGGAAACAATGAAAAATATTATATGTTCAAATGAAAAATACTGCACAATTTAATAAAAATTCTAATATATATAATAAAAATTATCATGTATACATATAAAAGTTATCATAGACTTAAGTAATTTTTACTATATATAGCTTTATAAAAATTCTGGTTGTTGGGCGAAATAACACAAAGATGGCCGACTGATTGAACAAATGATTGAATTGTCATGTGATTTCAAGCATTTCTACAGCCTTATCTGTTGAAGCTAGGTATGGGGTTGAGCGAGGTTTATTATTAGCAATTTATTTCTAAACAATTTATCAAGGATGAATTTTTTCTATTTATCGATTGGTTTTCGAGTTTTAAGCGTGTAAACAGAAAAGAAAAAATGTTGCCGGAAATTGATTGCTATTCTCCGTGAATCTAGCACAAACTGCCGAACTTAGCACAAAAAAATAATTATAATCATTTTGAAAATTTGTTGTAACAAATTCGTTCTATTGAAAATTGAAAATTTTCAAAACTCCGGTGAAAGCCCGTGTGGTTTATCTCGATTATTCCAAATTCATTGCAGTTTAATTTTTTTTACAATCTTAAATTATATGATTGAATTTTTTTTTTTTTTTTATTTACCCTGACGTGCGCTGTCAAATTATGTACACAAATCAAAATACAGATATATAAAACAAATTTAAGGTTATACTTCATGTAGGTATTGATATCAATGAGTCTATTAGATTTGTTCAAGAAATAAATCAATACAAATATTAAAAAAAATAAATCGTTCAATTTACTTTTTTTTTAACTGAATAATTTTTTTTTTTCAAATCATTTTGTTTAATACTTTTATTTATAAAAATTTTTCCGTGGTAATTTTTTCTAGACCACAGGGCTTCTTACTTTTTTTAAGTTTCATCAAGTAAACACCGACGTCCATCTATTCGTCATTCTTTTTTTTGAAAAAAACCAGAAACTTAGGAAAAATAAAAAGTTTAAAGTAAATTACATGTATTTTCTTTATAAAATAAATAAATATACCAAAGACAAGCAGTAGCTATAAGAAAAAGATCGAGCTAAGGAATTAATTTTGCTCACCACATAATTTTTTTGGCTACATTAATTCCTTAGCTTTATCTTTCCTTCAGCTACTGATTTTCCTTGGTATTTTAATTTATTTAAATAAATTGTATTAATCTTATTTGTCAGATTAATAATTAAAAGGAATGTGACCAAAGAAATGATGTGGTTAGCAACATTAATTCCTTAGCTTCATCTTTTTCTTAGCAACTGCTTTTCCTTAGTATTTATTGTGTTTAAAAAAAAAAAAAATTACATGTATTTTATTTTTTTTAAATAAATAAAAATGTCCATGGACAAGCAATAGCTGAGGGAAAGATGAAGCTAAGGAATTAATGTTGGTTACCACATAATTTTTTAAAAAAAATATACAACAAAAAATTCAACAGCATAGAATAAAAACTCAAAAAAATGAGCCCAACTTTTATTAGTTTGAACAAAAATTGACAAAGTTGTGCTAGCTTTAGCTTAGGGTAGCACAACAATAGACTTAAAAAAACATATAATATTAAAAAAAAATTTCACTAGCCTAGAATAAAAACCCACAAAAAGCCCAAAAAAATGAGCGTATCTTTTTTTAGTTCAAACAAATATCGATGAAGTTGTGCTAGCTTTGGCTTAAGGCACAACAATAGACTAAAAAAAAAATATGATATTAAAAAAAAAAATTCACTAGCATAGAATGAAAACCCAAAAAAATGACCCTTTTTTTTTTGGTTAAATCAAAAATTGACAAAGTTGTGCTAGCTTAAACTTTAGAGCTTAATTCAACAACCCGAGTGGAAATTGAGATTAAGTCTTGATCAAGACTTGATCAGGCAACATTGATTTCAAATCCATTCTTGATCAAGAGGCTTGATCGAGACTTGATGAAGAGGCTTGACCAAGCCTTAATCAAGATATTTCATCAAAGCTTGATCGAAAAAATTAAAAAAAAAAATTATTTACAAATTATTAATTTTTTTATTATTGTATTATGAAGTGTGATGTCATAGAGAAGAGTTAGATAATTATCGAGCGCGGAAGTTTTTTTTTTTTTTTTCTAATACACGGTAACCGGGAATCGAACCGACGAAGTATAGATTGACGTAGTATAACGGGTACGCTTTAAACCGCTCGACCACGGAGGGAAACGATGTATCGTGTGATTTTTTGAAGCTTATATATTTAGACCAGTCTTGAGACATTATTAGGCCACGTTTGGCGTTTTTTTTCTCAGTAAAAAAACTTTTATCAATATTTAAAAAAAAAACTGTAATAATGAACATAATATATAATAAATTAAAAAGTTAATGTTTTCTTGATCCTATCTTGATCAAGATATATTTAACAAAAGAATAAGTAACAAGATAAATATTTATTGATCAATTCGTGATCAAATTTGGATCAAGACGGCCTTATTACAGACAAGTTAAAATTTTCATGATCCTATCTTGATCAAGAAATATTTAAAAAAAGAACAAGTAACGAGATAAATATTTATTGATCAATTCTTGATCAAGTTTGGATCAAGACGGCCGTATCACGGACGTGTTAAAGTTTTCTTGATCCTATCTTGATCAAGACGGCCTTAGTCAAGAAGAGTTAAAGTTTTCTTGATCAAGTTTGGATCAAGACGGCCGTATCACGGACGTGTTAAAGTTTTCTTGATCCTATCTTGATCAAGCCGGCCTTAGTCAAGAAGAGTTAAAGTTTTCTTGATCAAGTTTGGATCAAGACGGCCGTATCACGGACAAGTTAAAGTTTTCTTGATCCTATCTTGATCAAGATGGCCTTAGTCAAGAAGAGTTAAAGTTTTCTTGATCAAGTTTGGATCAAGACGGCCTTATCACAGACGAGTTTTCTTGATCCTATCTTGAGCAGGTTATCCTTAATCAAGCATCTTGATCAAATCTTGATCAAAACTTGATCAGGTTTCCTGAGTTAAGGCAACCTTGATCAAGTATTGATCAAGATTGGGAGCAAATCAAGCTAGCCTGAACAGATTTCCACTCGGGAATGCATATAGAAAAAAACCTATGACAGCCCAAAAATTGATAATACCACCCAAAAAAAAGTCCAAAAAGAGCCCAAAATTCCCAATATAGCCTTTTTCATTTGTGTCCATGTTAGGATAGGATGTAGCTAAGAAAAAGATGTAGCTAAGGAAAAAATCTAGCTAAGTAATAACGAAGGAACGAACATAGGTCTCCTGGGCGAAAGTCAGATAGGCTAACCACTCAGCCATTTGTTCAATTAATATTAGTAGAAATTATTTACGTTATAAACTTTTGACTTTTAATTTTACGTAGACGGAAGCCTACTAGTATTGTTTTCACTATATAAATTTAGAAAAAAGTTCATATCTTCTGAAATAATATAGATAGGATGTTCGTATTAGAACGAAATTAAAGCCTAGAAGAAATACTACAACCGAGAATAGAAAAAAAAATATTCTCATTGTTAATAAATTAGTTATCAACAACAAATGTTTTTGCAAAAATTTTAAAATCAAAATATAAAGAAAACTAAAAACAAATCGTGGATGCAATTTTTTGCCTAGACATTTAAAATTGCAAAATCTATATAATTAAGAGGTCGTTTTTTTTTTTTTGCTATTGTTAGAAATTTGTTAATTAACAAAAAAAAAAAATTTGCGTTTTTTTATACCTCGCATAACTTTTTAAAAAATTAACTCATATACTTCCATTTGGTCTCAAATTGTTGGCCTTTTAAATACCGAGAGCTACACTGTCTTGATAAAAAACGCTCCAAACTCGCGTTAATTAGTTATCAACAATTGTTTATAATAATAAGTAGTGTCTGGTATGTTCTAATAAAAAAATAGACATGAAGGATTGCTTTTAACGATTTTTTAGAAGAGAGTGTGGCTCTCAAAAATTTAATCAGGAATTTTTTGGGCTTTACAAATTTTTTTTATGTTTATTTGTTCAAAAGTTATTGAAGGTATAAACAACTAACAATTTAAATTTTAACACTGTTTTTTGACAAAAAAGGGATGCGCGCATGCGTAAAAGTTTCTTTGCTGTGGTTAGGTTATTGAACGGTTTACTTTTTAATATTTGTATTGATTTATTTCTTGAACAAATCTAATAGAATCATTGATATCAATACCTACATGAAGTATAACCTTAAATTTGTTTTATATATCTGTATTTTGATTTGTGTACATACTTTGACAACGCACGTCAGGGTAAAAAAAAAAAAAAAAAAAAAATTCAATCATATAATTTAAAATTGTAAAAAAAATTAAACTGTAATGAATTTGGAATAATCGAGATAAACCACACGGGCTTTCACCGGAGTTTTGAAAATTTTCAATTTTTAATAGAACGAATTCGTTACTAAAAATTTTTTTTTTTTCAACTTGTATCTTAATCATTATATTTTTGTTATTTGAATCAATTTCATATTATAAATAATTGAATAAATATTTAAAGTAGAATTTAATATGGAAGACCTCGCACTGTAAAAATTTTTAGTTGAAATTAAGACAAAAATTTCTGCAAAATAGAAATTTTTGTCTAGGAAAAAAAAACGTTTGAAAGAAATAAAAAGCGGTTTGATTAAAGAAAAAAATATGTCTTCTTGAAAACAAAAAAAATCTTCGACTATATATTTTTTAGGTTCAATTCGAGTATTAGAAACCTCAAATACAGTAAAAATAAATTTATTTCAAACGACTAATACCCTCCATTTGAAACAATTGCAGGAATTAAATTAATTTTTTTTTTTCTTATTTAATAAATATATTTGTCTTGAAAAGAAACAAAAGTGTCTAAATTTTAGGCAATGTCGTCTTGCTTTATAACATACTTGGTTTTATTAAAAACAGTATTGTCTAAATTTTAGACAATGTCGTCTTGCTTTATAACAGATTTAGTTTGTAGTATAACAAAATTGTCTAAATTTTAGACAATATTACGTCTTGCCTTGTTTAAGAGTAATTAACAATAAAAAAATTAATTTTTTTTTTTTTTTTATTATTATACTTTTAAAATATCTTTTTACGTCTTGAGTTATTCTATTATTGCTTTTAATTTAGAAAATGAAGTCTTGAAAAAAAAAAATTAAGTATTGATTCAAGGCAATATGTGTCCATGAAAAAAGAATGTTATTATTTTTATTCAAAGAATATTATTGCATGTAAGAAGACAAATTGAATATAAAATTGAGGGACTTTATTCATGAATCAAGGCGTACAAGTATTTACATCAAGACAAAAAGTGTCTAAAATTTACACAATTTTGTTTTGAATTAAACCAAATCATTTATGAAGCAAGACGACATTGTCTAAAATTCAGACAATTTTGTCGACAATGAAACCAAACATGTTATAAAGCAAGACGCAATAGTGTCTAAAATTTAGACAATTTCGTTTTAATAAAAATCAAATTTGTTATAAAGCAAGACGTAATATTGTCTAAAGTTGAGACACTTTTGTTGAAAACGAAGTCTATTATGGTATGAAGCAAGACGCAATATTGTCTAAAATTTAGACAATTTTGTTTTGAATAGAACCAAATCATTTATGGAGCAAGACGACATTGTCTAAAATTTAGACAATTTTGTCGACAATGAAACCAAACATGTTATAAAGCAAGACGCAATAGTGTCTAAAATTTAGACGATTTCGTTTTAATAAAAATCAAATTTGTTATAAAGCAAGACGTAATATTGTCTAAAATTTAGACAATTTCGTTTTAATAAAAATCAAATTTGTTATAAAGCAAGACGTAATATTGTCTAAAATTTAGACAATATTTTGTTCTACTACAAACTAAATCTGTTATAAAGCAAGACGACATTGTCTAAAATTTAGACAATACTGTTTTTAATAAAACCAAGTATGTTATAAAGCAAGACGACATTGCCTAAAATTTAGACACTTTTGTTTCTTTTCAAGACAAATATATTTATTAAATAAGAAAAAAGATCTGGTAACGTTTGTTGGGGCATGTGGCCCGCGTTACCCGTTGAAAATTAAAAATTTTCAATACTCCGGCTAGGGCCATGGGTGTCTTAATTCCTCAGATATAATGAAATTATGGTTTTTTACGAAATTTTACGGTTTATTAATAATAACATTATTCAAAAGAAAATTTTCATGTTTATTGTTTTTTTTTCTCAAAAAATATTGGAGATAGCAAAAAAAAACCGATTATGCCGGCGATAGAGTTTTTTGCGACGCAAAATAAGATCCCGTTACGAATTCTTGGTTACATGTCAAAAAAAATTTTCCAAAAAAAACAAAAAAAACCACGACAAGAAAAATCATGACAGAACAAATTTAAAAAAAAAATTACGTCATAATAAATTTTTTTTTTTCTAAATAATAAATTTAATATTTCATATAAATTATTTTTCTCATATGTGTAGCCGTTAGATTTTTTACTCAGCTAGTAGATTTTTACTTAAGGCGAAGCAATACCTTTGGTTTCAAGTGAACCCTAACCTATATTTATCGATAGAGCGAATTCTCGCCCCATCTATGAGTCCCAAAGTACATTGGGCCCATACTTCGGCATAGCCGGGATACTTTTTACCCTAAATCTATATAACCATGCTTTACAACAAATGAGGTTTCGTATACTTTAACTTGTTAAACAATATAATATTGTCATATTGAAACCTTGTCCTAAAATAATTATTAATATATTATAATTATCTTTTACGTATATTGAAATAAGTATTCATAATTTTCTCAATACATAAATACAAAAATATATTACTAATATTGACAAGACGGCATGCAAAAAAAAATAATGATCTCAATATTATAAAATGTACTTTACATATTTATTTTGAATCCAATCAAAACATTATTTTTTCAATCATGCAATAAAGCGTAGTTCTATTTCAAAAACAAAAGAGATTATACGTGCATACAATAATGAATTCTGGTGACGTCTAAAACTTGAAAAATATTGAGACTTATTACGTGTCAAAATTATATTATAATAATTATTCAGTACCATGCACTTTGATTTGACATATATATTAAATCATATATCAATCATGAAATAACTGGTCACCAGAATTTTACATTATTTATAATCTTTGCTTTAAGATTTTAGGTTCATGCTAAATATAAAAAACCATGCAAAATTCATAACATATCTGTTTTTGATAATACGGTTCTGGCATTGCTGGTATTATTATAATATTGTCATTATTATAATTACAGCAATGTTGAAGAATACTTGCAAGCAAATCTATTATGAACTACTAGAATATAAAAAACCTTGCTAAATATAAAACACCATGCAAAATTCATAACAAATATGTAATTGTTGTAATTTTTTTTTTTTGACAACTTGATGTTACAAAATGTAAACAAACTAGTATTTTCTTCAAACTACTTACATACAAAGCAAAACCAAAATCCGATTTTTTACTGTTTGGCACAACACAGACTCTTAAAATTGTTTTTTAAAACTTTTTTCTTAATAATAATCGATTCTTTACTGTAATTGATTTTTATAATTATAATCTCTACAATTAACATCATGGGCATTGGGCCCCCAACCTAAATTTCATCCCCCAAGTTGCAGAAGCGTTCTCAGTGCCATCTAGTTTTTACAAATTTTGAAGAATGACGTAGTGATTGATGATAAAAAAGGTCATAATTATTAAAAAAAACAATAAAAATTTTTTTTATAATTTACAATTTTTAAGATAATCAGCCCATCGGCCATATTATTCTAAGTTCTCCTGCAAATTTTGGAAACTGAGAATGCATTTTTGAATGAAAACGGGTCAATCGCGTTTTTATAGAAAACTGTAATTTATTAATAATTTTTTTTTGTTATTAACAATTTTTGAGACAATCAGCCCATCGGCCATGCAATTTTATATTGACCTTTAAAATTTCATGCCTCTAAGTTCAATATTAAAAGAGTTTGGGCGATTCTTGTGAAACGCTTTTTTCAAAGGTATTGCTTCGCCTTAACCTTAATAATAGCCAAACAATCAATATCTACATCATTTTACTTAGCTAGATTTTGCACTTAGCTATATTTTTATAAAGCTAGATTTTCAACTTAGCTGTGATTGTAGCCAAACAATCAATATCTCCATTATTTTCCTTAGCTAGATTTTTTACTCAGCTGTAATTGTAGCCAAACAATTACTATCAATTTTATTCAACCATTCAAATCTTTGACTCAGTCACTAGATATTTTTTGTCTAAATTTTTTCTTTTTAACTTTTTGTTGTGATTTTTTTTATCGTGATTTTTTTTGTCGAAATTTGTTTTGTCGTGATTTTTTCTGTCAATTTTTTTTTTTTAAATTTTTTTTGTCGGGGAATCTAATTCTCTATTTCAATTTTACGTTGAGTTATTCATTGCCTAATTTTTCTGAATTGTTGAAAAATTGATTAAAAATAATATAACTCTCAGGATACTGAAGATAGAAACATTGTATTAGGCTCAAGTGAAAGTTCTTAAAAAGCTCTGTTGTAGGAAATGTGGGTTATTTTTTGGCCTGAAATGGTTTTTGAGAAAAGAAATCAAATATTTGATTTTTTTCAATTATTTTGAAGTTTTTTTTTTTTTCTTCAAAAACTATTGGAGATGTAAGGAAAAACCTACAATGCAGGCGATAGAGTTTTTTGAGACGAAAATATGAGCCTAATACGAAGTCTTTACTCTAATTTTTGGTCAAGTTATTTAATATCTAATTTTTTTTAATTTGTTGAAATCCGTTATAACTTTCGGGATAATGAAGATGGATACATCATACTAGGCTTAAATGAAAGGCCTCACGAAGCTTCATTATGGGATAGTTGGCTTTTTTTCCGGCCTTAAATAGTTTCTGAGAAAAAAAATTAAATATGTGATTATTTTTTTTTTTGTTCAAAAACTATTGAAGATAGAGGAAAAAACCGAAAATGCGGGCGATAGTTTGAATAGTTTCTGAGAAAAAAAATTAAATATATGATTATTTTTTTTTTTATTTCATAGTTTTTTTTTTTTTTGTTCAAAAACTATCGAAGATAGAGGAAAAAACCGACAATGCGGGCGATAGAGTTTTTTGAGACGCAAAAAATAAGCCTAATACGAAGTCTTTATTTTCTTTTTTGGTCAAGTTATTCGATTTCTAATTTTTTTAAATTTGTTTAAAACCGTTATAACTTTCGGGATAATGAAGATAGAGACATCAAACTAAGCCTAAATGAAAGGCCTCATGAAGCTTTATTATGAAATATTTGGCTTTTTTTTAGGCCTTGAATAGTTTCTGAGAAATAAAATTAAATATGTGATTATTTTTTTTTTTTTTTCATAGTTTTTTTTTTTTTGTTCAAAAACTATTGAAGATGGATGAAAAAACCTATTATGCGGGCGATAGAGTTTTCGAAGACGCATCATTTAAGCCTAATACGATGATTTTCCTTCAATTAGTTCGTAAGTTATGAACGTTTTTTTTTTTTCGTTATAAAATACAATACTCCGGCTGAGCCTATGGCTCCTAGCCTCCGTAAAAAAAAAATTAATTCAATTCCTGCAATTGTTTCAAATGAAGGATATTAGTCGTTTGAAATAAATTTATTTTTACTGTATTTGAGGTTTCTAATACTCGAATTGAACCTAAAAAATATATAGTCGAGGATTTTTTTTGTTTTCAAGAAGACATATTTTTTTCTTCAATCAAACCGCTTTTTAGTGTTCCGTAGGACACTTATGTTTTCACTTTTCGTGTGACTTTTTGTTATTTCGCGATAAAAATAAAAGTTATGAATCGAATTGGCTTCTATGAAGCCCATTTGGTTCCATTTTTTTTCCCAAAAGCAGTCATCGTATTCATTTTCAATTTTTGGCCCTTATCAGTTGTGATAGTGCCATTTTTCTACAGGGCCCAATTCCAAATATTGACGGATCGATTCCGGCAATGTTTCAATCGACGACGCTTCATCTGTAGACTCTCCGATATTTTTTTGAAATTTTTTGGTCGTTTATTTTTTTTTTTATTAAACAAAATGTAGTGTCAGAATTTGTTTTTGCAAGATATTTTTTGAACAGCCGAACCGAATTAGTTGATGTTAAATGAAATTTATGTTTTTTTTTTTCCCAAAAGCAATCATCGTATTTATTTTCAATTTTTGGCCCTTATCAGTTGTGATAGTGCCATTTTTCTACAGGGCCCAATTTCAACTATTGACGGATCGGATTCGGCAATGATTCAATCGACGACGCTTCATCTGTAGACTCTCGGATATTTTTTTGAAATTTTTTGGTCGTTTATTTTTTTTTTTTATTAAACAAAAAGTAGTGTCAGAATTTGTTTTTGCAAGATATTTTTTGAACCGCCGAACCGAATTAGTTGATGTTAAATGAAATTTATGTTTTTTTTTTTTCCCAAAAGCAATTATCATATTTATTTTGAATTTTTGGGCCTCATTAAAATTAATATCCGCATTTTTCGATAGGGCCTAATTCCAAATATTGACGGATCGATTCCGACAATGTTTCAATCGACGACGCTTCATCTGTAGACTTTACGATATTTTTTTGAAATTCTTCGGTCGTTTATTTTTTTTTTTATTAAACAAAATGTAGTGTCAGAATTTGTTTTTGCAAGATATTTTTTGAACCGCCGAACCGAATTAGTTGATGTTAAATGAAATTTATGTTTTTTTTTTTTCCCAAAAGCAATTATCATATTTTTTTTAATTTTTGGGCCTTATTAGATTTAATATTTCTATTTTTCGATAGGGCCCAATTTCAAATATTGACAGATCGATTCCGGCAATGTTCCAATCGATGACGCTTCCTCTGTAGACTTTACGTTATTTTTTTGAAATTTTTCGGTCGTTTATTTTTTTTTTTATTAAACAACAGAAATAAACAGCATTAGAAAATAAAACAAAACAAAAAAAATAGTCATTTATTTTACAACAAAATGAAAAAACAAATCAAACAACAAAAAAAAAAAATAAAAAATCCTACGGAACACTTAGGGTGCACCTTGGGGGACTTGACTAAATTTTTATTTCTTTCAAACGTTTTTTTTTCCTAGACAAAAATTTCTATTTTGCAGAAATTTTTTTTTACAGTGCGCGGAAGACTGAGATTTTTTAGTTCAGGTTATCATTAGTTAATATCAAATAAAAAGTCAAAATTATTCTAAATTTCTCGTTTTACTTTTATTTGACTTGGCAAAACTAGTCAAATCTATTTTAATTTTACCATGATGAAATAATATAATTATTAATTATATATAAGAAGTTGCAAATCTTCTTGCATATAAACGAATCGAAAATTAAAACATATATATATATTTATTTGTATAACTAAGGGCAAATTTTGCCATTTTTTTTATATTTCACTTCTTTTGATTATTAAAGTTACGATAAAAAAATAAACAGCTCATGTAAAATTGAGGGGACATCAATTGTAAATTTATGTTTTGTTTTTATTTCACTCATTTTGTTTAACTAATAATAATTTATGAAAATTATATTTGTACAATTCTTCTATTTTAATTTAACCGTGATTACCATGATGAAATAATATAACTATTAATTATATAAAAGAAATAATAAATCTTCTTGCATATAAATGAATCGAAAATTAAAGCACATATATATATATTATATGTATAGCTATAAGAAAAAATAAAAAAAAAACAAATTCTGCTGTACCATCAATGGTAAAATAACCAATACATGCCTCTGCATAAACACACGTATATGCATGAAGAGAAAAATTCAGGAAAAGGGATAGGCGCGGGGTATGACGTGACGTATCCGAAGAAATGTGGACATTTCAACTTGAAAATTTATTTTTTAGTAAGATTCGTTACCTGGCTTTTATTGAGTTGTATATCTTTTTTATTAATTGGTAGAAAAAATCGAGAGTAGGCTTATTGGAAAGAGAGGCATCGATATATATGATGAAACTATTTTTAGGTTTTTTTTTCTAACAATAATTAAGGAGATAAAACAGAAATTAAAAATCGTGACGTCACAGACCGCTGACTTAAAACTATTATATACGGTAAACTCTCGCGCTGGGGTAAAATTGAGGCGAGACTTTACCGAGTCTCCTGATAAATTTTTTAAAATTGCGAATAAAAAGAAGAAATTTTTATAAATTTCGAATAAACTTTTTAAAATTAAAAAACAAAATTCTTTTTTTTACTGAAGTTTTGTAAAGTTTTGTACAAATTTTCATATAATTTTTATACATATTTTTAAAATCAATTGTTCATGTTTATAATATCAATTTTTTGTAATTCGCATGAGTTATTATGAAAAAGCTCAGTAAAAAAGTATGACTACAGAAAAAATAAAAACATGAAAAAATTTCTTTATTATAACACCTTTTAAATTAAAAAAAAATTGATAGCTAGGTGAATCAAATAAGAAGAAAAGTTTTTTTTTTGTCAAAAGAATGAACGTTACAAGCATCTTCCGTAAGCCATTGCTTCACCTTAAGCATTCAAGTTGGTATTTTTCTTTGTGCTTCACGAATAGCTGGGATTGTTTTACGAGAAAGAGGAGCGTTGATATATCGTTACGTGGGTTCTTTGAGAACCTTCGATTTATTGTTTGCCCTGAGACACACGCTTACTTTTTGTACTGGTCAATTTACTCAAGAGAATCAGAACTTCTTCCATACTGACCTCCGTCTTTCTTTTGTCCGTCCATGGTAGAAATATACAGGTAGGTCCATGCGCATACGTTTTTTTAAGCCAATAAGAAGTGCTGACCACCGGTTGCCATATTGGCTAAAGTGGCGCGATTTTATTTAAATCATAAATTAAAATACATATTAAAGATGATTTCAATAGAAGATTAAAATAATAAAAATACATAAACACATGATTAATTATATAAAAAATAAAAAATAAAATACATATTAAGTTTTGTTACATATTTTTTTTAACTTATTTTGCTTTTTTTTTTTTTTTTTTATCTTCTATAATTTGCTTATTAAAAACTCTGAGTCAAATGTACGTACAAGTATGTACCAAACATTGTATTGTATCCAGTGCAATATTTATATTGTTCTTTTTATCCAAACTTCTAGTTTGTTAACTAAATATGTAAAAATTTCTTTTATTTTTTCAAATTGTTTTTTTGTGAAAAGGTAAAAGTTCAATTTCTAATTGTTTTGCAACATCTATAAATACGTAGAATTATCAAATAATATTTTTAAAGTTTTTATTTATGATTAATGTAAATTTTAAGCATGCCATACATAAATAATTAATAGTACAACAATAATAATATGACGGACACACAGATTTACACACATGCAAACAAGATGGCCGCCAATGGTCTGCGCAGTAGATTTTTATTTTCGTCCGAGGCATGGACATACCTGTATATTTCTACCATGTGTCCGTCTTATTTTTTTAACTCTTATCTTAAAATTAGTATCTGTAGTTTTAGTAGGATATAAAGTTTTGATAAAACTCTAATTGCATCGTTACAGTAATAATTTTTTAAGGTTGTTTTTAAATGAAATTCCCGTAATTTTATTTTCGATTCTTTTTTTTAATGTTTCAATGAAATAATTATTTATTTGGTGGAATTTTTTCGTAATTTTCCTCTGCGTCAAAATCCAGATGGATAGTGTCAAAGTTGACAACTTTAACACGCAAGCATAGGGAGTATAGGTACGTTTACGCTTGTATTTTTAAAACTGTTAATTTAGATTTTGATTTTTTTTCAAAGATTTGTATCCTTTACAAATACGAAATTAATGAAAAAAAATCATCCATTCGGCCATTCCCTCAGTGCCGTTTAAAAGATATTGGCTAATTACTTTTGAAATTTACGGGTTTCAGTACCTCTATAAAGCTATAGCTTACCAACATAGGCACAATTAAAAAAAGCTATAATGGGAATTTTGGGTTTTTTTGGACTTTTTTTGGGTGGTAATATCGATTTTTGGGCTTTTGTAGATTTTTTTATATGCAGTGTTGTGCTAGCTTAAGTTTACTTTGTCAATAATTGTTTGAATTAAAAAAAGGTGGGCTCACTTTTATGGGCTTTTTTGGGTTTTCATTCTATCATAGTGAATTTTTTTTTTTAATATTATTTTTTTTTCTTAAGTCTATTGTTGTGCTACCTTAAGCCTAAGCTAGCACAACTTTGTCAATAGTTGTTTGAATTAAAAAAAAATAGGCTCATTTTTATGGGCTTTTTTTGGGTTTTCATTCTGTCATAGTGAATTTTTTTTTTTTAATATTATATTATTTCTCCCTATTATTTGTGAATTCAATATGGTGTATTTATTTACTAATTGTATATATATTTTTTTTTGATGTCCTATATATATATTACTTTTTATATATTACTCACACATATAAAAAAAATAAACAGCAATATTATAGAACAGTTAGATTTTGCAAATAGATTGATGCAAAAGTTTTTCTTTTCTTAAGATATTTTAATAGAGGGAAATAATATAATATTAAAAAAAAAAATTCACTATGATAGAATAAAAACCCATAAAAATGAGCCCACCTTTTTTCAATTCAAACAACTATTGACAAAGTTGTGCTAGCTTAGGCTTAAGGTAGCATAACAATAGACTTAAGTTTAAGCTAGCACAACACTGCATATAAAAAAATCTACAAAAGCCCAAAAATCGATATTACCACCCAAAAAAAGCCCGAAAAAAGCCAAAAATTCCCATTATAGCCTTTTTTATTTGTGCCCATGTTGGTGAGCTAGCTTTATAGAGGTGGTTTCAGTCGGCTGAATTACATTGAAAATTTGGGGTAAGTTCCAATACCGTCGTTCGGTTTAATTCTTCTAGCTCTGTCCTTCTCTCTATCTTTGATTTGATAATTTGAAAAAAAATTACTTTAGTAATAACGTGGTTACAAGTTATATATTAATTGAAAATCAATTAAAATACAACAAATATGTCTGACAAAAGCCGATCATTTTATTTGTATTCTAATTTCTATGTAAATTTTTTTTTTTTTTTAAATGTCTAAAAAAAAAAAATTAATAAATAAAACAAACAAGTGATGAATAAATACTTCATATAACTAAAAATAGTTTTTTTTTTTTTATTCACAGTAATATTGTTATTGCATATTTTCCAGGCATTATTAATGAACAGACGAAATCGAAAAAAAACCGAGACGAAACGAAACCGAAACGAAATTAAGATTTTTGACGTCGAAACGAAACGAAATTTTACTTGACGAAACCGAAATCGCAACGAGACGAAAGTCAAATTTTTTGCATTTAACGAAAACGAAACGAAACGATACGAAATTTTCGTAAGTTACGAAAATTTCGTATCGTTTCGTTTCGTATCCAGCCCTAGACGCCACAAATCTTATGATAAATCTTTGCAAAAATATAAATAAGAATATGACTTCTCTCAATTTTTTTACTTTGCGGTTTTAATACTGATTTTATCTTTTTTTTCATAAAAATATGAACAAAGAGATGTTAAAATTAAAATTTTATATATTTGAATAAAAGTCGGTAATAGAATTATGATTAAAACAGCAAAGTAAAAAAATT
Source organism: Aphidius gifuensis (assembly GCF_014905175.1). NCBI lineage: Eukaryota > Metazoa > Arthropoda > Insecta > Hymenoptera > Braconidae > Aphidius > Aphidius gifuensis. The sequence goes on from NC_057793.1 coordinate 12,921,664, forward strand.
GAGAAAAGTCATATTCTTATTTATATCTTTACATAAATCTAACATAAGATTTGTGGCTTTGAGGTAAAGTACTTGCCTCCCAACCAGAAAGGCCCGAGTTCGAACCCTGATGGAAGATTTGTTTTTGATTTTTTTAAATTAAAATTTGAGAAAATTTTTTAAATAAAAACAATTCATGGGAGGGGAAGAAGGGGGGCGGGAAATGTGATAAAATTTATATAAAAAATATATATAATTTTATTTAAACTTTTATATATAAATTATATATTTTTTTTCCGTGTGGGATATATACAACAGTGTTTCAAATGAAGCGAAATATGTAAACGCAATTTTAAAATTCGATAACTTTATATATACTAAACTAAATTTTCGGTACAGATGAGTGTTTGAACTCCGGACTTTTCCGTTCAAAGTTGATGATGCTATCTGGTCGGCCACGGTGACTTACATGGAATGAATGAATCAAAAACCTTGTCCATTCATTAACTATTTTAAAAATACAAAACAAATCTTCATGTGAATGATAATAGATGATGTCCACAATGAATTATCAAAAAAATTAAGGTTTTTTCTAAATCTCATAACCGAGCAACGTTTTGAGTTCACAAAGGTGCCTATAAACTTATGTTAAAAAAAATATTATAGTGCCCTCTCATGCCTAAAATCTTTTTACTTCACTGATGCGTCATAAGTAGTGTGAGTGTTACCAGCTTATATTTACAAACACTAATACTACTCCAGCAATTCAGGGGAAGTTCCAAAACCGTAGATTTCTTCTAAAACAAAGACATGTAGGTGTCCGCTGCGCCACGACAACGTACACGTAAATACTATTTTATTTCTTTTGAATCAACAATTGAAAAATAAGCAAAGTCACACCTGCGCAGTACACGGAGAGAAATATTCAACAAAAATTGTTAAAAAATTACTTAAAAATTGTTGAACAGAACCACAAAAAGGTGGCAAGATGTCAATCCAATAAAATTTGTTGTGGTCAACATCAAAATTTGTTTTACCGACCCACAAATTTTATGGTTCCCGGGGACACAAAAATTATGGTTCTGTACAATAGAATCTATTGGACACATATTAAAATCTATATAACTTTCAATAAAAATTATATACTACAAATTTTGTTCTTTCTCAAATAAAAATTTGATAAAGTGAACAAAATTTGTTCTATTTCTGTATAAAATTGTTGCATGTTAATAAATAACATTTATTTGATTTCAAATAAAAATGAATTTTAAACAAAATTTCTTGTTTTTTAATAAAATTTATTGTACAATAACAATTGAATTTATTCAACTTAACAAAAATTCTTACCAAATGAATAAATATGTCTTCCACCTAAATAAATATTAATAAACTCTTTTAAATAAAAAATTATTAATAATTAGTAATTAATTGATAATTGCAATTTTATATATGGCAAGTCTTTTTATTACTGTTACATGAAGCTTACATTTTAGAATCTTATTTTAACTTACTTCTATTTAAATTACGTTTTACCACCAGTTTTCATTATAAATCTATGCCCTCCAAATGCACGTACAATGTAGCTAATATTACAACTATATAAATCATTTTATGTTAGAATTTTCCATTGATAACGATAAGTTAATAATTTATACGCTTGGGTATGTAAATCATAAAAACATCGGGTAAACAATTTAACGATTAATATAAAATTATTATTCTCTCCAAGAATAATATGATTGACTTCAAAGAATACTGGTCCTTCTTCTGATTGCAGTCACAACAACACATTGGTCTTTTATTAGCATACCATCCCAAGTTAACTTTTAACTTTTGATATCAATTTAGTGATTGGATCACTTAATGGATACAAATATTTGAATTTTCAAGCAACTACTAATTTCATCAATGAGAAATGTCCTAACTAAATTTTTATTATAAATTAACATTTACAAGATTCATTCATTAAAATCTATAGTTTAATTGAAGTTGATGCTTTATTGCAATCGTCTTACATACATTTAATCTACTGATAGCGACAGCTGAGGTTCTTTTACCATCACGATGTTTTGCCTCAAATCTCATCGTAGATATTCTAGATAAAGATCCAGTTAGAAACAATACCTGGGATAATGCAATAAGAAGTGATGTTTTGGTTTCATACTATTAGAAAAAAATTATTACGAAGCGTTAAATAGTCGGTTATTATTTCACTTAATGTTAAATGTGTCACAATCAAGATAATAGCTTGTACAAATATCAATTATATCTTTAACAGTAAAAATATTTCCCAAAGTTTATCATTTTGTTTATATAATGGCCACATTAAACTAAAATGTAAGTCGAATCAAAGTCAACATTTCTTAGCAGACATAATAATTGATTTTTTTTATTTGTTTTAACAATATTTCGGATGGTTTATTTTTATAAGTCCGTAATAGAAGCCTTTAATTCGACTATTAAGTTCATCTAGTGTAAATAATTTTTCTACAATGATATAATGATTTAAAATTAATGCCATGTCATATCGACATACACCTTCTAACAAATCGTGTGCATAATCAACGGAGGCATTTGTTATTGATGGAAACCATGAACCCCGAATAAAATACTTTTTTGAACTCTTGTTAACTTAGGTTTTTAATATCTAATTCATAACTATTTTTGTTCTTAAAATACATTTTTTTCTGAAAACTGAATTTATTTGTTTTTATTAATCTGACAAAACGACAAAATTTATGTTGACTAAAACTTTCGGTAAAACCAAGCATATAATGCATGCCTAAATTATTCCAAGAATTAATGATAATTTAAAAATATAGTGATAGGTCCAGACGTGTGATTAATTGTAATACCTGTGCTTCCAAGAAATTCAAGTTCATCTTTTATCCTCGAAAAAATAATTTCATTTTCAAAATATTTCCGGTCAACAGTATTAAAAAGTACAAATAAAAATATGTTTTCAAGTTTTTGTTTGGTATCGTGAGGCAAACATGGTAATGATAACGTAAATAGCCCCACACTTAGATACACCACGATGATACCTAAAGGGTTATCATTTTCGTAATCATCGTAATAAAAAAAAAGGGGAAGTATAAGTTTATTTTCATCATGAGAAACTATTTTTTGCCATAAATTACCTTGTATAAAATTACTATTAATTGTCGGGCTATCTTTTAAAACTTGAATGTAATTAATCATATCATTATATACGTGGTAGCTCGAAAATTTTTAAAAACATCTCTGAGAGGAATAAATTCAACTGTAACTTGAATCATTTTTTAAAATTTGATTACTTTGTTTTTGATAGTATTCTTGTCTATTACCTATTAAATATGAACTGGTGGTATATAAGTCCTGAGTTCTTAAAACGTTAAAAGCCTTATGCTCTGTTTTAAACTCATTAAATTCATTAGTACAATTTTCAAATATTTTAGAAATAGCTGACTTTTCACTGTCAATACTTTAATTTATCAATAATATTTTTTTATTTTTGCAAAGACGTTTGGCATAATCAGACGTGAAATTAATTATTTCATTTGTTTTAGTTCTTGGAATATCTACGTAACTATATAGTTTTGCAGCTAAAAGTAATGTTTCATTATTATTTGTTGTTGGTATTTGTTCATGGCTTTCAATATGACATGGTGCATCAATAATATCCAGAGTATTGTTCCTATTATCAGCTGTCATAGTACTATCAGCTACTACAGCATCAATATCATCAATTTTAATTTTATTTATCTGTTGAACTGTGCTATTACTAATAGCTTTTTATGTATCTTATAAATGTGAGATTTTAAAATATTAAATGAATTAAAAACCCTGTTACACAGCTGAAACCCACATGGAAATGTACATTTATCTGAATGACAATTTTTTAAATGAGTGAGAAATTTTTTTGGTTCTGACAATGACTCGTTACAAAATGGACAAGTGTACATAATGATAACAATTTTTAATAACTACGATACGAATGATAATAATACTAATATCACCTAAATACTAATTGAATTTAAAACTAATATTTCTTGATAACAAATATAGTTTCTCCGAAATTATATTTTGAAAAATTGTATAACAAATACGTTTGTTAATGCTTTCATGTCGAAAAATTTTTCATCAAAAAATAAAATAAATTATGTTTCACGACTATAATTTAAAAAATTGTTATTTATCATTTACTTTAAACTTGAGATTAAATTATTCTTAAGATTTCCAACGAAATCAAATAACAAACAAATAAATTTAACAGTTAACACAATACTCAAAAATAATAATAATAAATTACGTATCAGTCTAGTTATATATTAATTGGTTGATGGTTTTCTTTTATTTGAAAGTGTTATTGCATGTTCAACTTGGCCAAGCAACTCTAATGTTTGTCTACTACATTTACTTCCTATTGGTAAAATTATTTATAAAGCCCCTTTTGAATAAAATTCCATAAATGATCAGCTTTTTCCGGAAATTTGCATTGCAACGAGAAAATAACTTGAATGTTAAATCAATTGTATGAAGAACAGAATTGACGACGTAAATACTTTGAATTAACTGTCTCGTTAACATATACATAAAACCGATTGAATATCATTTATTGGCCCTACTAACACTGGGATGGGTTGAAAAGTTAAATTATGATTTGAAAGTATGTTTCTTGACGATTAATAGCTGGCTGAATATCTGCAGCAGTTTCTACGTGAATCTAAAAAGCTGTCGTTCAACTATAGAAAGTTTATTGTTTTTCACCTTTTAAGTCTCAATGATGGTGCTTGAATGATATATGGTAAGTAAAAAATATAGCGTCTTGGTTGTGATGGGGTAGTGTTGGCAATGTGTGTACCAGACCGCTGTCAGCTTGAGTAATATCTTTACAACTATTTAAATAATTTATTAAAACAGGACGAACGATTTCCATCTATCAAATATTTATCAGCAGCATCAGGGTAAATTTTGTTAAAATCTGATGACAGTAATTTGCACCAATTATACTTCCAAGCAAGGAAAATCTTTGTAATACTCGTGCAATTGATAATTACCACTTTTCAGTTTTTGCTGTCTATTCCAAAAGATTGATCCCACTTTATTTTCACTTGATCATCGGATCCAATGATGAGACAACCAGTCTACAGCTGTTTTTGTTCTTCTTCTGTTGAAAAGAAAAAAATTAATATTTTAAACATTAATAAAAAAATCATGTACAAAATTTTGGCTATAAATAACTAATTTACCATTAGCATCTCACAACAGTGACAATGGGAATCTTTAATTATTTGTCCATCTGGATTGGATTCTTGTAATTTGGCGAGGAGCGATATGGGAGTATATATGCTGTCTCTTTGATGTGCCAGGTAAATAACTGCTTCATCTGACCACGTATTGAATTGTTCTTTGAAATACTGTAAAAATTATTAATTAATCATGATCTACATTTTAAATGAATTAAAAAAGTAACAGAGAAAAGACAATTAAGTGGTACAAAAATAAAACATCTAGCATGCTTAAATAAATTTACTACTGTGAAAAATGAAAATACATTTTTTTTTTTAATAATAAATATTAATAAATCTATATGCATCTAAGAAAAGAAGCATTCTCAAGTGCATATATCTACCAACAATCTTATTAATGAAAAAAATGTGAAATTAGTTTAAAAAAAAAACTCATTGTAATTGATGTTGTTTATGTCAAACATGTCCTCCAACAGGCTTTATACATATATACAATACATACAATAACTGGTCATGCTGAATGGTTAATTAAGTGATAATAAAATTTAAAAATGTGGAAATGAAAATATGATTTAACTTATTTATAAACTTATTTAAAAACAAAATATTATTTTTTGATAAATAATTGAAATTAGTCTGCTATGAAAATTTACTTTTTTAAATGAATTGATAAATTATTTTGATAAAAAAGACAAGTATTGTTTCAACATTTAGCATGCTTACCTAAATGATTTTAGACGCCTTGTTGTCCTTGTTGATAAATTGATCAAACTGACGATTTTTTCATTATCAATGATAAGTCGAACCATTAGATTCTTTTGTATTTTTATCAAGAGACCCATTACGAATGTAAAATTTAAAAACACTTTTACCATCAGACGTTTTCATCAACGTTTCATAAACAGACTAAAATACATATATTTTATTAATTAAAAATTATTAAATATACAATGAAACGTGAAATCAATTAACATGGATTTATAAACTTACATTATTTTGAATTTCAGGACGTGCAAAAAATTGATTCTCGTCCTACCACAAAAAAAAATAACGATTATTATTATCTTGATATTTGACTTATCCTTTCTTTTCAGGATTTATTTTAAATTATCTTCATATGTTATCAAGCAAGAATTTTTCGAAGTTAAATAAAAAAAATCATACCATAATTGACACTGGAAAAAAAAAAAAAAAAATTGTTAATTTAAAAAAGAAAGGTTATGTAATGAATAAACATCCAATAAATTAAAATAATAATCTACTTACCAATATAAGATTAATGAAATAATTTATACAAATTATCACACTGTCAAATTAAAATTCACAATTGTACATAAATATAAATAAGTAAATGATAATTGTTAAAGATTTCACCGACAATTTCTATTTTTTTTTGTTTTCGATCATTGACAAGTCTCAACTAGTTTGAACAGCCAACAGAAATAACTCACACAACGAAACATCCCTCCAAACGTATTTGTGTGTTGTCATCTGCTAGTTGCCACATGTGGTTCCAGAACCATAAAAATTGTTGTGATTTAAACAAAATATTCTTACACAGTTTACAAATTTTGTTGAACCACAAAATTGTTGTACCGTTTAACAAAAATTATTATCCTTGAAACAAAAAATATTAGATTGGAAATAAAAATTATAAAACAAGAAAATGAAAATTATAAAACAGATAATAAAATTTGTAATACGGTTAATTGAAAAATGTAGTCCAATAAAAATTGTTGTACCGTTCAATAAAAATTATAAACCTACAAAATAAAAAATATAAAACATTTAACAAGTTTTATAAGAAAAACAAATAAATAAAAAGAAGCTTGCATCTTGCCACCAAATTGTTGTACCAGAACCACAATTTTTGTTGAATATTTCTCTCCGTGTAGACTAAAAAGTGGGGGCAGTTGACATTTCTGAGTCCGTCATCAATTTTGCTATGGCCCATTGTAATTTTAAATATGTTGCTTTGTATTTATTAGTGACACCTATAGGATTTCTAAGAGAGTCAAATTTTTACTATGGCACATCGTAAATTTTCAGAGGATCATTTTAATTTTGTCCACAACAACAGAGTGAAATTTTATAAATATACAAAAAAAAAAAAAAAAAATATTCTCTGCTACGGTGCAATGTAATTTTTAGGCTCGATTATTTTAAATTTTAAATTTGGTTACTGTAAAAATTTCTTCATGCTTTGTATTTTTTTCATCGGGAACCAGCAAAAAAAAAAAAAACATGACAAAATCGCTTTGGTACATTTTAATATTTCAACACTGCAATTGTTTTCTTTCGTTAAAATGATAGTAAATATTTCAATAGTCAAAAAATAGTTTTTTAGTAATGTGGCACCATAGTAAAATTTGGTGGAAATTTTTCTCCGTTCATAGTGGCATTCTCCAGAAATTTTTTTCCGTGCGTATATAACTCGTCATAATTTTTTTTTAAATTCATAAATCAACTTGAAACTCAAAGTGTATAACTTCATTATAATCATGCCAACAGTGTTATTAAAGAAATTCATCTATTTATATCGTTTAATCTTATTTATTTATTACCTTATGACGATGAGTAATTCAGTTTATCTAACTTTAAAAGAGTTGGAGAAGATTCAAAATTGAAAAACTTGTCACTGGCAATAAACATATACATATATCTGCATAAATAAACATAAACGATCACAATTTTTATGCATTATAGGTACATCCACTAAGCCGTCACTTGACCTGCTCGAGAAATCCTCATGAAAGACTGGGAACTCACTACTCAAAATAGCATCGGTATTGTTGACATTTATTTTTTTATTTCTTCTCTATAATTCATCATATTCTCTTAAATAACTAATTATTTAATTCAAGTTTTATAACACTTGTGTTAATTGTTAATTTCAAAAAATAAAAGTCATTTAAGGGTAAAACAAGGTTTGTTGATGATAGAGGGCATTTCCAGGGTTGAGACTTTTCTCTAAATTCATCTTTTAAGAGTAAAAAAAGTTCTATTCGTTCATGCAAATTTTATTCTCAACGAATTCCTAGGAATTACTTTTTATATTTTTGATTGATTTTCAAGTTATGAGGGTGTAAAGAAAAAATAATAAAAGTTCTTGGTTTGTTGTAACTTATTTTCAATTTTCAAATAATAATATTATTATTATTTATTATTTATAATAATATTATCATTAACACTATTAAATTATTTGAATAAACATCGGTAATTCCATTTTTTTTTTTTTTTTTTTTTTTTGTATATTGTCAATATTTTTAAATTACAAAATAAACTTCTTGGCAATAAGTTGTTCGTAATAATTAAAATAATTTCTTTCAAATGATAAACGGTTTGTTTTAAAAAAAAAATTCTAGACTTTTAGAACAAGCTTGTGGAAAAAATATTTTACTTATTTTGTTCAAATAAAGTTTTGTGATAAACGATAAATAGTTCATGTCTACATGATTGTTTTTTATTTATGAAGTAAGAAAACAAAAAATTTTTCTTAAAGAAATATGCATCTAATATCAAGACCTTTTTATATTATTTTATGTTACAAGGGCAGTGGGAATAATGTGTGAATTTCCAAAGCGTAAGAGGGGTAGTGCGCTTTTTAGAAATTCACTCATTATTACCACTGTCCCTAGTAACATAAAATATAGTTCGTTACATGTGCCCAATCAGAGAGCCCGCTCACAACTCATTTGGAGGGGAAACACTCGCCAAGGCTCGTGCTTGCCCCTCCAAATTCGTTGAGAGCACACTCTCTGAGTGGGCACTTGTAACGAAATATACTATTCAAGAACTCTTTTGTTCTGAACTTATAAACAATCGTTCATAAAATGAAAAAAAAAAGATTTCTCGGAAAAATATGCGGTACCCAAGTAGGAAGTGACGACGGGCACAAGCCTGGGACAAGCCTGATTACCCGGTTCTCGGGCCTGTGTCAGGCCTGAGACACAAGCCTGTGTCAAGTCTGGAATGTTCACGATGTATTTGCTGGTGTCTGACTAGTGTATCGGGCTCGGCACAGGTTTGTGTTCCCAGGCTTGACACTGGCTTGCAAGAAAAATTATAAAAAAATATAAATAAATAATTGATATTAATTTATTAAGTTGACATTATTATTTTTTACGCGATACAATTTGAATTAACGATAATTATATGAACGAAAATAAACGGCGTAACGGGGGATCGATCCTAGGTCTCTCACGTGGAACTCCAATGCTCTATCAATAGTCCAGTCAAAAGTTGTCTGAGTTTGCTCACTTGTGGGTAAACTTTAGAAAAAAATCATAGATATAGATTAGAGGGTGGGAAATCAATTAGGATAGAGGAAAAATCATAGAAAAAATTTTAAAAGGGGGAAAAAAAATAGAAAGTTTTTCTATTTTGAATAGTAGGTAGGATATAGGGTTTACGGAAAAATTGTGAAAAGAAAAGTTGTAGAAAAAAAAATTAGCTAAATTTCATTATAGGTCATTTTTGAGGTTTATGGAAGGGTTAAGGATATATAGGGGTTTTTAAATTATTTGAGTGCGTTCGATTAGAAATCGAAGGGAAATAGATGACGTAGTAAAGAGGGACGCGGTTTCCGTTTTGTTCTGTCATTCGTCGCAGTTCGTCGTACTAGTTTGCGGGCTCGAATAAAATAATAATGACTAAAATATAAAATAAAATAAAATAAAAATGAGAGATATTTTAATTTCGAGATTTTTTAATTTACAACATATTTTATTGTTTAAATAATATATTGTTTAGGAAATATCACAATTCAGGCCTGTGGCACTCCTGTGGCGAGGGACGTGACTTAGTGTCCATTCTGGCTTCCATGACCGTCCGTAGTCATTTTTTTTTTTTGACTAGTTTCGTCTATTTTTGCCAAGTTCAAAATAATGGATTTATTTAATTAGTTTTTTTTTGTAAAACTTGATTTTTTTTTAAGTCCTTTGAAAAAAAAAAAAAAAAACTTAGATATTTACATTATTCTACTTAGCTGTAATTGTAGCCACACTATCAATATCTACATTATTTTACCAGAAAAATTTTTTACTTAGCTATATTTTTTACTTAGCTGTATTTGTAGCCAAACAATCAATATCTACATTATTTTACTCAGCTAAATTTTCCACTCAGCTAGATTTTTTACATAGCCGTAATTGTAGCCACACGCCAATAGCGCATTATTTTACTTAGCTAAATTTTATACTTAGCTTTAATTATAGCCAAACAATCAATATCTACATAATTTTACCAGCTTAACTTTTCCCTTAGCTACAATTTTTACTTAGCTAGATTTTTAACTCAGCTTTAATTATAGCCAAACAAACAATATCTACATAATTTTAACAGCTTAATTTTTCCTTTAGCTAGATTTTTTACTTAGTTTTAATTATAGCCAAACAAACAATATCTCCATAATTTTACCAGCTTCGATTTTCCTTAGCTACATCTTTTTCTTAGCTAGATTTTGGACTTAGCTCGATTTTTTACTTAGCTTTAATTATAGCCAAACACACAATATCTACATAATTTTACCAGCTTAATTTTTCCCTTAGCTATATTTTTTACTTAGCTGTAATTGTAGCCAAACAATCAATATTTACATTCTTTTACAAGTAAAATTTTTTGCTTAGCTCGATTTTATTATACATTTCAATTTTACGAAATACGAAACGAGGCAGAAAAAAAATAACTACGGACGGTCATGATGGCCATAATCCGCAACAAGCTGCTACGGGGGGCACTATGGGGTGCCACGGGCCTGAATTGCGGGACGTCCATTGTTTATAGTATCATTAATTGTAACTAAAAAAATTAAAAAATGAAAATTATTTGAAAAAGAAATTGACAATGAAATAAAAAAAAAAATTTTTTTTAATTTTTTTTTTTGTTTAAACAATTAAATTATAAATAAATAAATTGATAAAATAATAAAAGGATAAGATTTTTTTTTTTTAATTTAACAACAATTTAATTTAATAGCCAAAATATTAAATATAATACGGTTTTCTTATTTTCTCCGAGTTTAAGTGACTGTACGCGGAAAAATAAGGATTAAATCGCGAAAATGACCTGAAAGTAAATAATCCAAATAAAAAAAGGAATTGACAGCCTATCATAAATTTTTTTTACAACAATTATTTTAAAAGTTATTAATTTTTTAATTTATGAAATCGTATTTTTTTTTTTTACTTTCTCCGAGTTCGAGTCATTGTACGGGGAAAAAAAGTGTTGAATCGCAAAAAAGACCTAAAGTAAATGATCCAAAGAAAAAAAAAATACAATTATATAAATTTAAAAATTAATAACTTTTGGGCTGTTGAATGAAATTGTTGTTAAATTAAAAAAAAAAAATCTTATCTTTTTATTATTTTAACAATTTATTTATTTATAATTCAATTGTTTAAACAAAAAAAAAAAAAAAAAAAAAAATTTTTTTTTAATTTCATTGTCAATTTTTTTTTTAAATAGTTTTAATTTTTTTTTTTTTCATGTTTTTAGTTTTAATTAATGATACTATAAACAATATATATGTATTATTTAAACAATAAAACATGTTGTAAATAAAAAAATCTCGAAATTAAAATATCTCTCATTTTACGTAGGTGGGACACTTCGCGTCACCTACGTATTGAATTTGTCTAAAAAAAAAAAGAAAAGTGTCGTAGCTCCTTAGCCAATAGACCTAGAGACTTCATATTATGATCAAAAGAAGCGTATTTTTAATACCTACAATTCGTATATTTTCGTTTTTTTAAAAAGTAATTATTAAAGCCGTAAATGCTAAAAATATTAAATTTGTCATTTTGTCTTTTTTTTTTTAAAATTAATAACTCTTAAACTATCCATCCGATTAACTTTCACCGACTAATTTAAAGTTTCATTTTATTTTTATCTACAATTTGCCGCAAATATGAACGCGATATCTTAAAAATTGACAAAATATCGATGATTAATTACAAAATTTTATTTTCGCAGTCACGGAACTGATTAACATTGGAATCTGTCAAAATTATATGGAGGCAGATTAGTCGCACGAAGTTGGCAGCCCTGCTCAGTAAAACGCACTCACACAGATGAACATATGTTTATAATAATATTCCGTAGTAAACAAAACGACATAACCTATGAGCAATATGACATTTATTTAAAAAAAAAAAAAAAATGAACCAATTAATAATTGCACATGACCCACCGGAGTATTGAAAATTTCAATTTTCGTCACAAGTGATTTTTTATTCTATTTTATTTTATATTTTAGTTATTATTATTTTATTCGAACCCGCAAACTAGTACGACGAACTACGACGAATGACAGAACAAAACGGAGACCGCGTCCCTCTTTACTACGTCATCTATTTCCCTTCGATTTCTAATCGAACGCACCCAAATAATTTTAAGACCCTTATATATCCTTAACCTTTCGATAAACCTCAAACATGACCTATAATAAAATCAAGCTAATTTTTTTTCCTACAACTTTTCTCTTCACAATTTTCCCGTAACCCCTATATCCTACCCGCTATTCAAAATAGAAAAATTTTTTATTTTTTTTCCCTGCTTTAAAAATTTTTCTATGATTTTTCTTCTATCCTAATTGATTTCCCACCCTCTAATCTATATCTATGATTTTTTTTTAAAGTTTACCCACAAGTGAGCAAACTCAGACAACTTTCGACTGGACTTCAAGTCAACCACCACAGGTATTCATGAAAGAATCAGTCAAAATTTTTTATATGAATGAATTTATTTGAGAGTCAATTCACAGTCCTTGTAAAAGCCTGGCACGATAGTCAAAACCTAATAATTGTTATTTAAAATTTCTATTTACAATTTATAGATCTAATTAATATAATTTTTTTTTTTTAATTGAATATATGCACGAGTCAAGTCCCCTGTCAGGCTTGGTAAAACGGGCTTGACACAAGGCTCGTGTGAGGCCAGTTGAAAACAACGAGGTCAGTCTTGTGTCAAGCCTGTGTTAACAAGGCTCGTGTGAGGCCGGGAAAAACAATGGGCACAAGCTTGTGTCAAACCTGTGCTTCCAAGGCTTGATACACGACCGTCGCACAAGCCTGGCACAGTTGTTCAAGCCCGAGAACTCCTACCTGGGTAATAATCAAGACCCTTTTAGCATTTGGTTCTAATAGTTGTATTTTAGATATTACAAGAATAAAAAAGACATGGTAACGTTTGTTGGGGCGTGTGGCCCGCGTTACCCGTTGAAAATTAAAAATTTGCGATACTCCGGCTAGGGCCATGGTTATTTTAAATCATTACTTAAATATAATTTAATGGTTCGTTAACAATAATATAGTTCAATTCAAGGCTTTTTTGAAGCCTTATAAACATTTTATTCCAACTCTATGATGACATTCTTCGGTCCGTTTTTTTGATTTTTTTTCGGCGAGCCATAAGTTATTTGACGTTGAGTTATTCATTGCGCCGTTTTTCAGATTTTTTTCGGCGAGCTATAACTTTTGTAATAATGAAAATAAAGAGTTCGTATTAGGCTCATATTATGCGCCTCAAAAAAATCTAGTGACATCGGTTGGGGTTTTTTTTCTATCAATAATGGTTTTCGAGAAAAAAAATTAAGTATCAGAATTTTTTTTTTTTAATTTTATAGTTTTTTTTTTTCCCAAAAACTATTAGAGATAGAAGAAAAAACCTCAATGCGGGCGATAGAGTTTTTCAAGGCGCATATTATGAGCTTATAATACGAAGTCTCTATCTTTATTTGACGTTGAGTTATTCATTGCGCCGTTTTTATCCGTAAAATTTCCACGTAAAAACATATGCAACATTTTAAGTTACATAAATAATAATTTAAAAATAATGAAATATTAAACAGAGAAGATTTACGAACAAAAAACTTCTGGTATTAATACTTTCTAATAGATAGTGTAGACTCCCTAATTTTTCGAGTAAGAAAAAAAATTTTTTCAAAATTTACATTTTTTCTTTACAACTCAAAACTATTATCAATAGAAAAAAAACCCATTATGCGGGCGATAGAGTTTTTCAATGCGCTTCTTTTATAAGCCTAGTACGAAGTCTATATGTTACTTATAGTTACTATAGTTCGTAAGTTATGAGCTTTTTTTTTTTTTCGCCGATGAATTCAATACTGTGGCTGAGCCTATGGCTCCTAGCCTCCGTAATTTTTTTTTTTTTTAACACTAATTTAGTCTTGATTCAAATCAAAATGTGTAATGGTTAGAATTGTTATGTCTTTTAACAAGAAGTTTTTCATTTCTAATAAAATTTATTTTATTCTTCAAAATCTAAAAATTTCTCAGGACGAAAATTCTATTTTTAAGAAGTTTCGAATTTGAATGTAGAATTTTTTTTTGCAGTGCATATTTGGTTAAAAATTGATTTTTATCTTCTAATAAAAAATAATAACTATTGAACGGAGTAGTTTATAATAGAATTGGTACGTATATCCAATCCATCAATCACTCACTATCCATTTTTATGACCTCCATTTGACTTCTGAAAGCGTAACATTTTGGTATCACTTTGATGTCTAGACTGATGTCTTAGAACTCCTGAATTAAATGTTCAATCTGTTGGTTACAATTACAAATGAGTTGATTGTGATGATTGCAGGCAGTGCGGTGGCTGCAGCCGACACCATTTCTTCACCGTGGACACCTGCGAGTTCCGGGCCGCCGCCCGATGCCAATGGCTCCGGCTCGGATACGAAAAATCTCGACGTTGGCGACATCAGCGATGTAAGTATAATTCATAAAATAATACATTCTATCTTAACACACACACACACACACACACATATATATATATATATATATATTTGCTGTATTTCTAGCTACACTCAGTGCCATTTTTAAATCTTAACATTCTTGCTCTCGTCCTATTTACATTCACTCCGTCTCCCTAACTCCCTAAGTCCTAGGAATTTTCGTGATCAAAAAGTCAAGTTCAAATTTCT
Source organism: Aphidius gifuensis (assembly GCF_014905175.1). Lineage (NCBI taxonomy): Eukaryota > Metazoa > Arthropoda > Insecta > Hymenoptera > Braconidae > Aphidius > Aphidius gifuensis. The sequence continues at coordinate 12,936,826 of NC_057793.1, forward strand.
AAGAAACTTCTATTTAGCCTATATTCAACAAAAATCATAAGAACTAATTTTTTTTTAATTTTTGCATTAACCTGATTGCCGAAACAAATATATTTTTCAATTGTTTTTTAATTGCAGTAACAGACGTCAAAGAAAAAATTAAACGTGTTATTTATTTAAAATAAGATAAATTTTACGTGGAAATTATCCACTAGAGACCCAATCGGTTAGTTATTCTAGCAAGGATATTTATATTCAGCTCGTCAGATTCGCATATATAATCTGCATTTTTAGTGATCATAATCTCTTTTCACTTTCGTTGGATACAGGAGTCCATTAAGAAACCTCCAATTTGAATAAGTTAACAAAGTCAATCATAGATTTTTTTTCTTTACGACATAGATATATAGATTCAACTTATTTCAATTAGAGTCTGTATTTTATAATAAATTAAATTACATCACCACTTAACTTTTTTTTGTTATTTGTCTAAAAAAAAAAAATAAAATAAACTTTATTCAAACAAATGTATTATAAGACGTCAAGTTTATTATATATTCAATAAATAATATATGTGAAAGAAGGTCATTCTTAATGAGGATGAAAATTTTCTGTCTTTTAAGTTAACGTGCGATGGCTTAGGGGATAACACACTGGCGTTTGGAATATAGGTTTAGATAGGTTTTTAGGGAGATAGGTTCGAATCGCGCTCGGGACCAAAAATTAATTTACAAAAAAAAAAAAACTATGATACAAATAAAAAACGAAATGAAGTTCTCAGTGAGCGAAAAATAATAATTTTTTTTTTTTTTTAATTAAAAAATGTATTTTTTCAACTTTTGATCATTTATTAATTTAACTTGAGACAAAAATCATTCAAGTTGAGAAAAAAACATATTTAAGTTGAGTGAATAATGATATAAATAGAGCAAATTTTGATTTTATTTGAGCAAATTTTCTCTCAACTTGATCGCTCGTTGCTTTAAATTGAATGACTCTTCTTTCAAATCGAGGGTTATGTCATTTCATTTTAGCAAATTTTCTCTCAACTTGAACGCTTGTTGCCTTAAATCGAATGACTTGTCTTTCAAATTGAGGTATATGTCATTTTTTTTTTGCAAATTTTTCCTCCCCAGGTAGGAATCGACGATTGGGACAAGCTTGTGTCAAGCTTGGATTCCAGGCTTCGAAGCTTGTGTCAAGCTTGGATTCCAAGCGTGTGTCAAGCTTGGTAAGAGCCTGGAATGATAACCATGTATTTGCTTGTGTCAAGCTTCGAATCCAAGCTTGAGACAGTCTTGCAAAAAAAATTATAAATAAATATAAATAACTATTATTATTAATTTATTATTTTTGACATTATTATTATTTACACGATCCAAGTTGAATTAACGATAATAATTTGAGCGAAAATAAACGGCGTACTGGGGGATCGATCCTAGGTCTCTCACGTGGAATTCCGATGCTCTATCACGTCAACCACCGGGGTATTCATAACAGACTCACAAAAAATTTTGATATGAATTAAAGATATATTCGAGACTTAATACACAGTCCTTGTAACAGATTGGCACGATACTCAAAACCTAATAATTGCTATTTGAAATTTCTATTTACACTCTATATGTAGATTTAAATATTATAATTTTTTTTTTTTTTAATTGAATATATGCACAAGTCAACTCTCGTGTCAAGCTTGATAAAACGAGCTTGACACAAGGCTCGTGTGAAGCCGGGTAAAACAAAAAAGTACAGGCTTGACACAATTATAATAATATAATGCCTGATGAATCGAAATAAATGTCATGTTTACGCTTGGTATACCAAGCTTGTGTCAAACTTAAAATCCAATGTTGACACAAACTTGTAATCCAAGCTTGTGTCAAACTTAAAATCCAATCTTGACACAAACTTGTAATCCAAGCTTGTGTCAAACTTAAAATCCAATCTTGACACAAGACTGATTTCCAAGGCTTTGTGTGAGCCTAGAGTCAGACCATCGTAACAGGCTCGACACAAACTTGGGACACAAGGTTTGGAAATCAAGCTTGTGCCAAGCCTGTTACAATCGTTACGGCTGGGCGATTCATACCTGGGTCAAATCAAAAGACAAAATATCCTTAAGTTTATCACAAGTTTTCTTAAATTAATTCTATATTTTAAAAAAAAAAAAATAATTTGTCTCAAATTGAAAAAAAATATTTTCTCAAAACAAGACATTTTTTCTCGAATTAATTATTTTTTTTTTCAACTTAAGACAAAAAAGTTCCTAGAAAAAATTTGCTAATATGAAGAAAATTTTTTTTCAATAACAGCAATTTTTTTTCTCAGTGCAATAAGATATTATTATCTTCAAAAAAACTGTTTTTAACTTCTTTCAAATTTTTTTTTTTCTTAGACAGAAAGTTCTATTTGAAAGAATTTTTTGTCTCAAATTGAACAAAAAATTATTTAACAAACAATAATCATTATTCATTGTAATTTCATAATAGTAGAATAATATGAATTCAAACTGATAAATATGCAACTTTGGATTAAACGTAAAATTTTAGTCTACTCATTAGGGTCATAAAAATTTCAGATCGCAGTGACATATGATTTCAAAAAGTTCCTTTTGACTGAATCCAAATGCAACTTTTTCTGAATCCAAAGAAATATTTTTTCCAAGAAGAAAATCATTGCTATGTTTTGACAGGATAATTGAAATATAAGAATCTATCAGAATGTTGATTCAAAAATTTTTTGTTTTTACTAGAAATTTGTTTATTAACAAAAAATCAGAATTACAGTTTCTTAATAAACCACATAACTCTTTAAAAAATCTTACATATTTCTTTTTAGTCTGTTTAATACCAAAAGCATCAAATATTTTAACTTTTTAGGACGAGAAAGATCTCTCGGCTGCAGACGCAGAAGGTGTGTGGTCACCGGATATTGAACAAAGTTTTCAGGAAGCTCTTACCATATATCCACCATGTGGTCGACGAAAAATCATTCTTTCTGATGAAGGAAAGATGTACGGTAAGTCATTGCAGCTCACAATCATCTTTCAATTATTTTAGAACGAAAAACTTAAATTTGTTAACACATCCCGAGATGAAAAAATTACAGTATTTTAGCAAGAGACAATTGTATTCGATATTCCATATTATCTTTCTCAGTGCCATTAAAAATACTATCCGAATACAATTTTTAGTCCTTCCAAGATATTCGTGAGGAAACAATTGTATTTGAAAAGTAATGATAGAAAGATAATAGTATTCGGTGAAAGAACCGAAAAAATACGATCGTATTCGCGATCACAAGACTTGAAAAATACGATTGTATTTTCTACATTTTTAGATGCCGTATTATTTTTTTTAATTCTCTATCCGAACCGAGTTTGATCCTGCAATATCCTAGTTACTAAACCTATGCCCGACGCGCGATACCAACTTTACAAGCTGCAAATTGAAGAATTTTCGTTTACATAAGTTACGAGGCAATGTACACGAATTTAATTGATTTGAAAAATGAAAAAAGACCTGTAAATCAGGTGAAAGTTACTAATTAATTTATTTAGGTCATCCTATCCTTAGCAACATCTGCGATAAGTAATTAATAAAAAAGCTATTAGCAAATGTCGCTGAGGAAAGGATGTAACCAAATAAATTAATTCGTAGTCTAGATAGATTCCTCAGCAATATTTTCTATAATAAATTAAAATAATTGTGTCAAATGGCTGAAGAATTAATTTGTTAGAAAGTAATCTGTTGTCAAGCAAAAAGCTGTTAATTAGTTCAGAAAATATCTTGAAATAACAAGACGTGATACTACATCTTTATAAGACCGAAAAATTTGAAAAAAATATCAGGCAAAAAATTGTTGCCTTTGTTTTTTTTTCGTTTTTTAATGATTTCGAGAGTTTCCATGAAGATCTTGCTGACATAAGATTTATAAATGTTAAAATTTTTTCAGCTCTTCAAAATTGCTATGGCCATATTGAATTTTGAATATTGAAAAATGGCTAGCCCATATTGAATTTCAATACAATTCCCCCACGTTTCCGAGTTGCTGTGGGCCATAGTAAAAATCGCGGTGTTTTTTCACCAAAAAAAAAAGAAAAAATCTATTCGTGCATATAAAATACCCCGAGTGGAAATCTGGTCAGGCCTGATTCAACTTCAAGTCTTGATCAAGACTTGATCAATGTTCCCTTAACACGGGAACCCTGATCAAAATTTGATCAAGATTTGATTAAGATGCTTCATTAAGGATAACTTGATCAAGATTGGATCAAAGAATTAAGAAACCTTAACTCATCATTATTAAGCCCAGCCTGATCAAGAATTGATCGATTATCATACATTTCGGTACTTGTATTTTTTCAAGATCATCTTGATCAAAATTGGATCAAAGAAACCCTAACTCATCCTTATTAAGGCCAGTCTGATCGAAACTTGATCAATTAATATATATTTCGGTACTTGTAATTTTTTAAAGATCTCGATCAAGACTGGATCAATGAAACCTTAACTTATCCTTAATAAGGCCGGCTTGATCCAAACTTGATCAAGCATTGATCAGTTATTATCAGAGCCGGGAAGTTCGTCTGTTATTTCAGCTTGCCGTAAATACCATGGCAACACGGTGTAATATAGTTTAAAAAAAAGACGATCTGAACCTCGTACATGGAAAAAATGGCCTCAAAAAATGGCCTTTTTTTTTTGGCCTCTTAAAAATGGTCTTATTTTTTTTGGCCTCTTAAAAATGACCTCAAAAAATGGCCAAAAGAGGCCAAAAACATAAGGCCATTTTTTAAAGCCATTTTTAAGAAGCCAAAAAAAAAAATAAGGCCATTTTTAAGAGGCCAAAAATATAAGGCCATTTTAAAGGGCCATTTTTAAGAGGCCAAAAAAAAAGGCCATTTTTTGAGGCCATTTTTTCCATGTACGAGGTTCAGATCGTCTTTTTTTCCTGATCAAAACTTGATCAAAAACGTAACGCCAAACGTGATCAAGTATTGATCAAGTAAACATTATTAGTTAGGGAGCCCATCGTGCTGTTTCTTACGTCATCGCATAACGATTTGAAATACCTTTATTCGACGTGTCTTGACGAGTACAATAAGCAGCTTCAGTGGCCGACCGTTTTGGTGGAACGACAGGGGGTGGCTGACGGTCAAAGTAGGTGGATGAGGTAAGTTAACTTACCTCATCGCATAACCATTGGAAATAGGCCCAATCGATTGGTAATGATGCCCTGAACACGAAAATAATAATGGCCGACCATTGACAGGGCACTTTTTTAATGGCCAACCAAAAAACTGCAAGTTTTAACAAAAAAAGAGCTAAAATGAGGTAAATTAACTTACCTCATCGCATAACGATTGGAAATAGGTCCAATCGATTAGTAATGATGCCCTGAACACGAAAATAATAGTGGCCGACCATTTAGAGGGCACTTTTTTAATGGCCGACCAAAAAACTACAAAATTGAGAAAAAAAAATGAGGTAAATAAACTTACCTCATTCCATAACGATTGAAAATAGGCCCAATTGATTGGTAATGATGCCCTGAATACGAAAATAAAAATGGCCGACCATTTAGAGGGAAATTTTTTGGTGGCCGACCAAAAAACTCCAAGTTTTTATAAAGCCGTTCTTTCAGATTTGTGATTTTCATCTATCGTTCATTTACTTCATTCCTATGTAATTTTTTGGTCGGTCATCAAAAAAGTTAACTTACCTCATTTTAGCTCTTTTTTTGTTAAAACTTGCAGTTTTTTGGTTGGCCATTAAAAAAGTGCCCTCTAAATGGTCGGCCATTATTATTTTCGTGTTCAGGGCATCATTACCAATCGATTGAGCCTATTTCCAATGGTTATGCGATGAGGTAAGTTAACTTACTTCATCCACCTACTTTGACCGTCAGCCACCCCCTGTCGTTCCATTAAAACGGTCGGCCACTAAAGGTGCTTATTGTACTCGTCAAGACACGTCGAATAAACGTATTTCAAATCGTTATGCGATGAGGTACGAAAAGGCACGATGGGCTCCCTAACTATATTTGGCGTTACGATCTTGATCAAGTTTGGATCAAGCATCTCGATCAAGAATGGATACGAAATCAATGTTGCCTGATCAAGTTTTGATTTCAATTTCCACTCGGGACATCAAGTGATTCAAAGTAGTGACGCACTTTTTCTTTTAGGGGACGTCGATATATACAGCTTTTATTATATTTTATTATATTTCATTTATTTATGATCATTGAATATGGTTATTCAATTTTTGTTCGCTACTTAAATTTTATTCTTTAATTTCATGTCCCCACGGAGAGTAATTAAAAAAAAAATTTAACTATAAAAATTTAACTGAGAGAATTTTTTTGTTATTTCTAAGTTAAAATTTTTTTATAATTACGGGGTAGCCACTCAAAACTAAGCCAAGACGACAACACCGTAATTTGTACGAGATAGTTTGTTTTTTTTCGTGGGTTACAAAGATAAGTTTACGCACGAATATTGAAATTCGGATTTTATAAATACGTACGAGACACAATAATTTTTACGGGGTACACCGATTAAAAAAATGTGCTCGCTTTTATTTTTTCAGGAAGAACTTTCTACTTCTACGGGGTGGTCTGTAGAAAAATAATATGATGTCAAGTACAAATAAATTCAACTTTTATCGATCCCTACGAAATATGAAATTTTTACGGGGTACATCGTTAAAATAAAAATGCATTTCAGTTATTAAAAAAAAAAGTTTTTTACATTTAACGGGATGATTTGTTTTGACAGAACTTATATATATATATAATTGTTTCCCTGTTTTTTTTTTTTTTTGTTTTTTACTGTCCCGACCGGGATTCGAACCTACGACCATACCTAAACCTATTGAACCTAAAATCTAAAACCTAGTGCGTTATCCCCTAAGCCATCGCGCGTTATTGTGGAAAAAAAAAATTTTCGTCCTTATTAATAATGACCTTCGAAAATTAAAAGAAAAAAGATTTGTTAATTATTGAAATGAATAAATCGAGACAAGAATGAATGTGAAGAGAATTAAAGTGATACTTATATGAAATAAAATATTTATTTCATAAATATTATGTATGTAATTTAAATAAAATAAATAAAAATGTCCAAGAAAATGTCCAACTAATGAATTATTTCCTTGAAACATAATTCTTTGGCAACCTTAATTCCTTAGCTACATCTTTTCCTTAGCTACTGCTTTTTCTTGGACATTTGTATTTTTAAAAAATAAATTTACATGTATTTTATTTATAAAATAAATAAAAAATGTCCAAGAAAAAGCAGTAGCTAAGGAAAAGATGTAGCTAAGGAATTGAGGTTGCCAAAAAATTATGTTTCAAGGAAATAATTCCTTAGTCACATTAATTCCTTAGCTACATCTTTTCCTTAGCTACTGCTTTTCCTTGGACATTTTTTATTTATTTTTTAAATAAAATTACATGTTTGTTACTAATTAAAATTATTTGCATCGTGTCAATTATGACTGTCGTGTAAATCAATTTTTTTTTTTTTGTTCTTCTTTTAGATAAAACTACGGGGTATATTGTAATTATACCTTTGTTGACGTTATATGTTTTTTATAAGTACGGGGTGCCCCGTAAAAATAAATTCTTAATTTTTAAAAGCCTTCAAAATTTGTTTGTTGTCATAAAAAAATAAAAGAAGCCGTAAAAGTACGGGGTCCCCTGTAAATATAAATCGGTAACTTAAAAATTCGTCAATGTTTTGCTAACTTTTTTAGAGTATTTTTCCGTATTTATGAATTCCTTGGTAAACGTTCTATATCTACGGTGTCATACCGGAATATTTGATGATACATTCACAAATAATTTATATACCCTACATAGAATATAAAATAACTCGTGAATACACCGTAAAATATTCAATGCGCAATGAAATCATTCCGTGATAATTTGATATTTTTTACATCATATTCCCGTAATTATAAATTCCTGAATTTGTACGGTATTCTTTCGTAAATAGTATAGTAACCACATGCAGAATACTTAGTGTAAATAAATAGTTAAATACAGAAATGTCAACTTGGCCCACTTCGTAGTGGTTGCCCCGTAGAATTAACAAAAAAATTCTCTCAGTATACTAACTAACTACTCAGAAAAATTTGGTTACTTTACCAATTGTTTAACAGCTAATTCCATATACTTATTAAATTGATTGATTGGTTATTTTTTCAGGTCGAAATGAGTTAATAGCTCGGTACATAAAGCTGCGTACTGGCAAAACCAGAACGCGAAAGCAAGTCTCTTCTCATATACAAGTACTTGCAAGACGAAAATTGCGAGAAATCCAGGCAAAGCTGAAAGTGGTAAGTGGACAGGCAAAAATATTGATATGTATACATACATAATTTTTCATACTTAAATTTTTCTGTACACGGAGAGAAATCCGCAGCATATATTACTGTAGTGGTATCGTAAAAATCATAGCTGCCGTCATTTCAGCGACTAATTCCCACTTATTATAATGATTATTATTATATTTCATCTAAATTTTTTACTGTAGTCTACCGGAATTTTTGGAAGTCTTGAGTTAATGGTATACTTTACGCCAGAAATTACTGTAGTGTACAGCAGTTTTTCCCGCCAGATGACACGAATATTTATTGGAAATCAAGTGTGTTTCTAACCTCTTCTAAAAAAGTTTATTGTTTTTATTTTATTCATGAATAAAATAAATATGCGGTGAAACACATGAAAATTATAAAATGGTTTATTTTTCAAAAATTAATAAACACGTTACATTTTTATTTTGATGTTTAAACAATAAGGTTTTATTTAATTTTTTGTGTTGTTTTTTTGTTTTGTTTTGATTGAAATTACTGTAGTGTAGTAGGAAATTCTAGTCGATCCTAATGGCCTCCCTACGCAACTTCTCAATTTCTAGTAGACTACAGTAAAATTTGTTTGATACTCTTAGTGATGTAAATGACGCTCATTTTTTTTTTTGTGTCACGTCACAAAAAAAAATACCGTTTGTGACCGTCATTTTTTTTTCGTCATTTTTTTCGTCACATTTTCTCCGTCACACTTGGTATTTTTTTTAAATTTTCAAAATAGTTGTAAAAAAGACCGTCACAAAATATTTCGTCATTTTTTCGTCACAAAATTTGTTATTTAAAAAAGCTAGATAAAAAAATTCCTAAAATAAATGCATATTATCGAATATATATATTTTTCGTTAAATGTCCAAAATTTAATATCGTTTTTATTTTTCTATATTAATTGCAAATTTATTAAATTGATATTTAATTGTTGAATGCTAGTCAATTATTAAATGGTTAAATTTAATATTTTATGTTAAATGTTTAGCATTTATTATTGTTTTTTTTTTTTTTTTATATTAAATATAAATTTATTCAATTGAACAATAAATATTTGTTACCAATATGGTGATTATTGGTTAGACAGCTGTGTGTGATAAATAATTAGAAATTTAGTTAATAATATTAAATATTTATAAATTTTTATTGATAATTATCAATTACAGATAATTGTTTATCAATAATTTATAAGATTTTCAACTCTGTCTGTGTGTGTGCGTCTGTCTCTTTTTTTGATAAAAAAAAAAATACGAAAAAATTCAATGGATGGCATAGATGTAAAACTGACGGTCAGCCGATAAGTCGTCATAAATTTGGTCACAAAAGTTGGGTCATGAAAATGGTCACGATTTTTGCCTGCGTCACAGACGGCGTCATAGACGGCGTCACAAAACGGTCATGTGACGGTCACAAAATTTTTTCACATCCCTAGATACTGTACAGCATTGTTTGCTGCGGATTTCTCTCCGTGTACGGAGATCGGATAAACGCGTAGCGTCTTCACACGAAGAGAAGTTTCAAATAAAAATTATTGAGCTAGCACAGCGGTCCAATTAACAGGGCAAAATGAATTTTACACTTTAGGGCCTTTTTTTTTCGATGGCGGCGCTTGAAAAACTTCTTGTCAAACCTCTATGCTAAATGTTATTCATGACTAGAGAGCTCATTTTTTCTGTGTTACGTTGGAGTTCACATCGATCATCTACACCATTTATAAACAGCGGTGTGCTTAATCTGTCATTGTACTTGCACTGAAAAAACGTTCCCGCTATTAGACCGGTAATGGTAGACCGCTACAGTAGCAGGATGTCCATGCAAATCCACAGTAAGCACGAAGCACTGCTGTGGCAACTGAATGCGCGCATCTGTATGCGCGGTCATATACGGTTCACGACTTTGACATCACTTATAGGTTAGGATTGAAATTTAGCATTTTATTAAATGTTCAATTAAAAATTTCTTTCAATGTTAAATTAAAAAATTTTTTTTTATGTTAAAAATTAAATTTTTTACATTTTTAATTTACTGTGTAATATTATTTTTATGTTATCATCATAGTTAATGCAATTTCTTCGTTTATTCGATAAGTAAACTTATTATTATTAAATTAAAAATGTAAATTTTTTTTTTTCAATTCTATATTCAAATAAAATCAATTTTTTTCAAATTCTTTATACATATTTTTTTACAATATACAAGATTTTAAAATCAATTCATATTCAATAATAATATTAAATATATATAATTATATTTATTAATAATTAATATTAATAATATACATATATACATCATTTAATTTATCGAATGAGTCTTTACGTGTCATACAGCTATTCTTTGTACTGCTAATACGCCTGAACTCATCGACAGTAAAATGTTCGGCTGCAGCAGCAGTGCTGTACTGCTGTTGGGTGTACTGCTCTTACAGCAGTACAGCGCTTCGCAGTCTACTTTACTGCTACGGCAGCAGGAACGTACCGTGCCTGCAGCGGGAACGTTTTTTCAGTGTGGTTTATCATGTGTTTGCTATTGTTGGAGCCCACTTGAATAATGTAGAAGAACAAGAAGAAGAAGATAAACATAGAATATTACGTATTTATAATATGAGAAGGAATAATATTATTAGTAAAGTATCCAATCCATTTGATACGTTAGATGACAGAACTTTATTTCAATTATGTTAGGGAACTTACAATTTTCAAAATAATGCAATGAAACAAATTATAATTTGTTTTTCTACAAAAGAAAAAAAATTAATAAATATATTGATAATGATAGGTTACCAAAACAAGTTTTTTTTCGAAGCTCATATTAATATTGCTTTCTCTTATACTATTTTATTATTTTTTTCAAACTTTATTTCCGAGCTTGAGTCAGTATTGCTCTAATCGCTCCATTTATTCACAATAGATATATACATATGTCATATTTCATAATCATATACATATGATCGATGTGAACTCCAACGTAACACAAAAAAAATGAGCTCTCTAGTCATGAATTACATTCAGCATAGAGGTTTGACAAGAAGTTTTTCAAGCGCCGCCATCGGAAAAAAAAGCCCTAAAGTGTAAAATTTATTTTGCCCTGTGAATTGAACTGCAGTAAAAAGGTGGCCAAACTGAGTTCTCGTAGAAATTGTTATATTTATGATAATATATGTTTTCTTTTTAACATATTTTATTATGTTAAACTAACGCCAAGATGTACAAATTTTTGATACCGTATTTTTACATCTATATAGGTGTATTTTAGTATCAAATGGCAGATACCGTATTTTTACATGAGAACATCGGTATTTCGGTTTCTGTATCGTATTTAGCGCTCGGTATTAATACGGTTTAAGGAGGTTATGCACAAATTACTCTTTTTTTAAAAAATATAATGAGAATCTTCTGAAATTTTGTACACAAGTAGATCTTTTCATTCTGAATACAACGGTATAATTATTTTTTTATGTTGATCGGTTAAATTTTTTGTAATTAATTATTGAAAATAATATTTAACATTGGCTCTTATGGAGATTTCAACCATTTTTTTCGGATAGAAAAAATGATGAAAAAGTCTTGAAAAAAATCACACATATACTAGAAACCGAGTTCTATTAATTGCGCGAAAAATTTTCATATGTTGATCGGTCAATTAATGAGTAATTAATTATAAACTTTACAAAAATTAGATGTGGCAACGTATGGCATGTTCAAACACACACACATACCCGCAATCCCATATATTGTATATGGGGCGCAGGCGCTTTTCACTTTACTTTTTTACAGTGTAGTCGGATTTCAGTTTTGTCTGTGACGTCAGAAGCGCCCCGCAACACCCGCAATGAATTTGTGCATAACCTCCTTAAATACGGTACCGTATCGACTTACATCACAATGTGTGTGGAATTGTCCCAGATAAGATTAGCTTTTGCGTGATTGACATTCAAAAATAAATTAATTAATGCTAGGTTTTAATGATATTTTAATAAATGAATCATAGGCTATAAAATATTATTATAGTCTATATTAAAAATATTAAAATTCAGAGAAAATTTCTGAAATATCTAATGATGCGTCAAACTGGTATTTATTCCCCGCGTGGTACTTGTGTCGTGTTACTTACAGATAATTATAATATTGTGCCACTTCATATTAGGAGGTGTGTCTCAATTGTATCTTTATTTATTAAAATATCAAGAGATAGCTTCGACTGTCCTCAGTTACTGGAAAATGTTCTTATTACACGGAGAGGAATCCGCAGCAAAAACTGTTGTAGAAGCTCAAGCAAATCTTACTGTAGTGTGCAGTAAAATTTAGTAGGTGCGTAGAGATGCAACCAGCATTGACTAAAATTTCCTACTACACTACAGTAATAATTAATCGAAATAAAAAAAAAAAAACTAAATAAGAACTCATTGTTTTAGACATCAAAATAAAAATATAACGTGTTTATTAATTTTGAAAAAAAAAACCATTATGTAATTATCATGTGTTTTACCGCATTTTTATTTAGATTCATGATCAAAATGAAAATGATAAACTTTTTTAGAAGAGGTTTTTTTTTTTTTTTTCTTTTTCAAACCAGAAACTTAGGAAAAATAACGAAGTTCCCCCGCCGGAAATCGAACCCGGGTCTTTTCCTTACCGGGCAAACGCCTTGACCTCCAGACCAAAGGGCTTCTTATTTTTTCTAAGTTTCATCAAGTTAACTCCAGCGTCCTTCTATTCGTCAATTTATTTTTTGAAAAAAAAAAAAAAAATACTTGAAAGCATACTTGAATTACCCTAAATATTCGTACCATCTGGCTGGAAAAATTACTATAAACTCCAGTAATATTTAATATTACGTATACCATTAATTCAAGGCTTAGAATACTCCTGTAAATACAGTAAAAAATATATTAATATTTATAATAAATGGGAATTAGTAGCCGATAGAAAATTCGTCTCTCGACACCTCTTTCTCGTCTCGAGTTCTTTTGTCTATCGCGGCATCACTACTATGATCCAGGCAAGTTTTGTTTTAAATAAGCATTTTAAAAAATTTAACCCGATTTTAATAAAAAAATTATTCTAAGGGTATTTCGACCTCCCGATTTCAATAAAAATATTATGAAAGTTCTATCCCTCCGGTAAAGGGTTAAAAAAAATTGATTAAAATAAAAATAATCAATTTCGCGATTCCTGTCGAAAAACGACAAGGCTATCCATCCAACTGAGCACTTGAAAAACTTAAAAAACTTAAAAATCTAGGGATTTGTGGTGTGGAAAAATATTGTGTAAATTAGATTTAAGTGTTTTAAGCCTTTATATAAAGAAATTTTATATTAACAAGATTTTTAGTTTTTCAATTTTTTTACCTAAAAAAAAATAGACCAAAATAGACCCTGAAAATTGACAATATCTACATAATTTTACCAGCTTAATCTTTGCCTTATGTACATCTTTTACTTAGCTATATTTTTTACTTAGCTATATTTTTTACTTAGCTATAGATATTTACTTAGCTACATCTTTATCACTTAGTCTCAATTATAGCAAAAAAAAAAAATATCTATCTATGTTTAACAGCTAAATTTTTCACTTAGCCACTCAATTTTCAGAATTTATTTTTTTTCGGTAAAAAAATTGAAAAACTAAAAATCTAATTCATATAAAATTTTTTCATATAAAGGCTTAAAAAGCTTAAAAAACTTAAAAAGCTTAAAAAACAAATCTAATTTACACCACAAATCCCTAGATTTTCAAGTTTTTTAAGTGCTCAGTTGGCTGGATAGCCTTGCACAGTGTTGGGTTTGTATAATACCGCGGTATCATACCGGTCGTAAACCTCGGTATAATACCGGTATTATACCGCGGAGGTTTCATACTTTCATACTTTCATACCACGTTAGTAGCGCCATCTGTAGGAATTTTTCGTATATTACGTCACACACCATTTTGAATTGCTCATAATTTAAATTTAAGAATATCATTCCTTTAATTATAGCATAATAGTAATAATCTTCATCCTTTTCTCAGACTTTTGTCAGTAGTAATAAATTTATTGAATATATTAAAAACTATTGACAAATGTCTAAGGAAAGGATGAGGCTTACCTGTTAATTTCTTTGGCTCAATTAATTCTTTATAAATCAATATGTGGCAACACCCTTCCTTAGTTATTTTTTCCATAGTTTTTTATTTTTTTATTTATGTAAAAACCTATTGGAAAAATGTCTATGGACAGGATGTTGTTTACATGTTAATTCATAAAATATTAATTTAGCCAAAGAAATTAATACGCAGGCAACATCCTTTCCGTAGCTAATACTTTTCCCATAGCTTTTTATTAATTTAAACAAATAAAAAGCTATAAGGAAAATGGTAGCTAAGGAAAGGAAGTTGTCACATGTTAATTTATACGAAATTAATTTTGACAGAGAAATTAACATGCAGGCAACATCCTTTCCTTGGATAATATTTTTCCCATAGCTCTTTATTTATTTAAATAAAAAAATGGTCATAGGAAAAATGGTAGCTGAGGAAAGGATGTTGCCTGCATGTTAATTTCTTTGGCAAAATTAATTTCGTATGAATTAACATGTGACAACTTCCTTTCCTTAGCTACCATTTTCCCTATAGCTTTTTATTTATTTAAATAAATAAATGGTCATAGAAAAAAACGGTAGCTAAGGAAAGGATGTTGCCTGCATGTTAATTTCTTTGGCAAAATTAATTTCGTATGAATTAACATGTGACAACTTCCTTTCCTTAGCTACCATTTTTCCTATGACCATTTATTTATTTAAATTATAATAAAAAGCTATGGGAAAAATGGTAGCTAAGGAAAGGATGTTAATTACTTTGGCTGAATTAATTCTTTAGAAATTAACAGGGAAGCTACATCCGTTTCTTAGCCATTTGTCAATAGCTTATTATCTGTTCAAATAAATTAAAATACATTACTGTTGTTGTTTTTATAATCAAATATTGTTCATATCATTTGTTTATTCTGTAATACATCTATTAATATATCAACAAAAAATTTGACATTCGAGAGTTTTATGCTGGTATGGTAGACAATTTTGATGCCATAGGGGGCGTTCCTGAGTTTCATACTTTCATACTTTCATACCGGTATTATACCGGTTTAATACTTTCATACCGGTATGAAAGTATTAAACCCAAAAATCGACCATTTACCCAACACTGGCCTTGCATGTTGTATAAAAAAGAGAGATAGTTTTATTTCGACCCAATGCTACCCGACGCTACTCGACTGTACCCGACTCGATGCACACACACACACACACACACACACACACACACACACACACAGCTGTTGTATTTAACAACTTTGAAAATTTTTTTTGTCGTATTATAAATTAAATAAACTATCGAATGCTCATAATAATATTGCTATTTTTATTTACTCGCGGCTCGTAATTATTTTTGGGGGAAAAGGGGTGGTTTTTTTGCGAAAATTCCATACATCGAAATTAATGTACTACAATTAAAGAAAATTTTTCCGTTTTAATTTTTTTTTTCTGTCGATTATTAAAAAAGTTATTCGTGATTTCTTCGGCAAAAAAATTGTTTTTTTTTATTCTTTTCGCGACGAGTAGGTAATTAATTTTGGGGAAAAAGAGGTGGTTTTTTCGCAAAAATGCCATACATCGAAATTATTGTACTACAATTAAAGAAAATTTCCCGTTTTTATTTTTTTTTCCGTCGGTTATTCAAAAAGTTATTCGTGATTTCTTTTTTTTCAACCCTTTTCGAGGGGGATAGAATTTTTTAAATATTTTTATTGAAATCGGGAGGTCGAAATACCCTGAGAATAATTTTTTTTATTAGAATCGAGTAAAGTTTCTTAAAATGCCCATGTAAAACAGAACTTGCCTGGATCACTAGCCGAAATGATCCCCGAGTAGAAACTTGTTCAGGATAGCCTGAACACTGATCCAGGCCTGATCAGGATATCGTAAGGCTATCCCTATTCAAGTAACTCTATCACATCCTGATCAAGCCTGGATCAGGCTACCCCTATTAAAGATAGAGTAGGAATGGCCTGATCAGGATAGCATCAGGCTATCTGTATTTTATCCTTAATAGAGTAGCCTGATCCATTCTGGATCAAATCTTGATCAAGAAAAAATTATTGAATTTATTTTTTTTTCAAATAATTTTTTCTTGATCAAGATTTGATCCAGAATGGATCAGGCTACTCTATTAAGGATAGAGTAAGGCTAGCTGGATCCAAAATGGATATAGAAAAAAGTATCAAATTTTGCGTCTTTGAATTTATAATTCAGCCTGATAGGATAGCATCAGGTTATCTGTATTTTATCCTTATAGTAGTTTCGATCCATTCTGGATCAAATCTTGATCAAGAAAAAATTATTGAATTTATTTTTTTTTCAAATAATTTTTTCTTGATCCAGTCTTGTTCCAGAATGGATCAGGCTATCCCTATTAAGGATAAAATAGAGATGGCCTGATGCTATCCTGACCAGGCAATTTGTAGAACCTATGAGGTCAAAAAGTTAGTACGAATTATCGAATGTCTCAATGGCCGAGCGTGTCAAGTACTAGCGTTGTAATCCCGTGTCGAAGGGTTCGAACCCCGGTCGTAGCAATAATTAGTTAGGTAAATTATTAATTAGGTCAGTTTGTAATAATAAAGTTTATCTGTATTCTGTTAAGCGTTAGATTTCAAATTAAAAAAAAAAAATAAATTCGAAATTATTAATTTTTTTTTTTGAATAAATCATGTATCCTGATCCAGTTTTGAACCGGAATCTGGATCCATTATGGATCATGTATCTTTACCACAGCCTGATCAGGTATCCTGATCCATTCTGGATCCGAACCTTACGAAAAAGCGTTACATCCTGATCAGGTTCGGATTCAGTATCTGGATCCAGATTGGATTTGAAATCAGGCAAGCCTGATCAGGGCTTGATCCGAACCTGACCTGAATTTCTACTCGGGGAAGTCAGCCATGATTTTGACTATACCACTACAGCAGTATTTGCTGTAGGTTTCTCTCTGATATTGAAAAAACAATAAACTTAGAAATTCAGCAACATTTACATATAAATTGTAACAAGATTTGGCAGATCTCGCACTCCCGAAAATAATTAGAGGTTTACTTAATGTGTACTATCCATATTTCAATCGAAAAATAATTTTTTCATTACACAAAGATTTTTACGATCACTGTTATTATAATATGTTGATTAAGAAGATTTTGTATACATAATCATAAACTGATGATTACTTTTCAATATGGAATACTAAATTATAATCATTTTAATACACTGTAATCATTTAATACACTGTAATCAGTACTGTATAATTGGAATTTTCCTGTTGGGACTATTTTATCAAATAAAATAAAAATAAAAATGAATTTCCACATCAAAAAATGATTTTTTGACAAAATAGTGAATCCATCAAACTACAATTCTCTTTGACACGGTCTCCCTCAGCCTCAGGGTATTAGAAAAATTTAATTTTTGTTCGTTATCTTTTATTTAATTTTTTAAAATGAATCATTGAAACACAAAAACGATTGGAATTTCTATATTAATTTAGAATTAGTGTGATTTCGGGAATGTTTATGAACACAATTCGTGGTCACTGCAATTCTTCGCTCCCATCATTATGTAATATGTAGAAATCTATTCAGTCCTTTTCCATGTATTCAAAATAACTTAATACTGTCATTATCGATTAAGTTTTTCAAAATAAATATGCTGTTTTTTAACATATATGCATGCAACTAAACTTTACTAAATTTTTATTGAATTTCCTCGTGTAGTGTTACCGTTTTTTCAGATAGATAAAATTGAAAAATAATTGAAATCATGTACGTGCACGGAGTCAAACAATTTATGTGTGTTTTGCTCTGCTACTATAGAATGGCGAGACGTTCACTTATTTCTGACAATCAAATGACTCTATTCAATTTTCTTTTAAGAATAAACTTCCGGCATAAAAAAAATGTATTTTAAAGTTTATCCGATTTTTTTTTTTTTGTATTTTGAAAAATTATAAAATACTTTTTTATTATTTTTATATTATTTGTTTCATTTTTATTTCAATTAGACCAAAGAGCACATTCAAGGCATTTGAATTGGTCACTACATTCATGATGTAGATAGTATATAATTGATATTTGTTTTACAGTGAATATAATCCCAGGTAGAAAACTTCCGTCGGCCCGACTGTCGGCCGACTGAGTGTCCCGACTTATTAAGTCGGAGGAAAGTCGGGATTTCAGTCGGGCCGACGTCGGATATTCTGTTAAATTCCCTGAAAGTAAAAAATTTAGAATATCGATTGCATTTTCCAAAAGAAACTAAATTGTTGATAGATAGGCTATTTATGTTTGTAATTTGTTTTTAATCATTCTAATCATAAATATTTTTCAATAGATTAAGCATAATTTTTTGTTTTACTCGAATTAACATTAAAATGACAGCTTGAGGTTATAGTCGAGATTTTAGACGACATTTATGAAAAAACGGTTCTCATCCAATTACTGTATATCGAAAATACTAAGCCTGCTGTTTTACCGGCAGGCTAGCGACGAGTAATTTTAAATATGCAACTTTAACAATCATGTTCATGTTTGGATCGGTTTGGATTAAAAACAACAAGTTTAATAAATAAAAAAATCGTCTTGAATATTGTATTAGAATATAATTACCGATTGTTTTAACATCTGTATATTGTATTGTTGACTCAGGTATATTACTATTATGATTATTATCATTATCATGTAGGAAATAAGGTAGCTAACCATACTGCTTTTCCTTGAACATTTTTATTCATTTAATAAATAAAGTACATGTAAATTTATTTAACAAAAATAGAAAAGTCCAAGGAAAAGCAGTAGCTAAGGAATTAATGTGACTAAGGAATTATTTCCTTAAAACATAATTCTTTGGCAACCTCAATTCCTGAGCTACATCTTTTCCTTAGCTACTGCTTTTTCTTAGTCATTTGTATCTTTAAAAAATAAATTTACATGTATTTTATTAAGTCGGGCGCGACACATATTTTTCTACCTGGGATATAATTGTAATTAATAATGCTTAACATAGGTTTATATCGTAGTTTAGGTTTAACAGAGTGTTAGGATTTATCATTTCAAAAGACTCAAGAAATTTTTAATTGATATATTATTTGATAAACTAAATATGTCAATATTTTTGTTTTCAAGTATTAAATTTAAATTATAAATAAGCTGGTTAACTCGAGAATTTAAAGTGATGTTATTAGTACAATTATTTGGATAAAGAAGACTATTAGATCTGCTATTGATTGTGTGATGGACCCATAGGGGTAGTTCACACAATATTTTAGGACAGTAAATGTATCCATTCAGTATCTTAATTGCAAGTAATGCAATAATAATAGTTCTTCTATATTCAATAGTAATAAAGTCATTGTCTGTACAGACTTGATTGTAATCATAATTTCTGTCAGAATATTTGCCTGTATTTTTCATAGTTAATAATTTTATAAATGTTTTTCGAATCCTTTCATACTTCATGATGTACTTTAAATGACAACATCAATATGAGAGTCTTTTTGTGTACCGATGTCACACTAAAATTATTAGAATATTATTTAAAAATTTTTGAACATAATATTATAAGTTTTGAATGCTTTCTACTATTCTAAATTATAAGAGCACTTCACTGTCGTACGCGTGTCAGGTTTGTGTGATAATCGCAATTATCACTGATGAATAAATAACATAATCCTTCTTTGTATATACTACAAAAATTGAGATTTTTCAATAGAACAATTAACTTAAAAAATATTCTACTGTGTCTAAAACAATCAGAATATTGTCTTTTATTTTTTGAACATAATGTTAATAATACAATTAATAACTCAGTAAATAATTGATAAAAATACCTGAAAATTTGTATAAAACTTCTTGATATACTGCTACACAATATTGTCGCTGACAAGTTACTCAATTCTTAAATTTCTCCGACTCTTGTTTCGTTTAAAGTTAGACAAATAGAATTTTTTCGTCGACATGAAACAATAAATAAAAATAATTAAGCAATATCAATAAATAATTTTTTCAATAATGCTGTTTGCATCGCTAGATTATTATAAAGCTACTGTCAAATTTTCAAGTTGATTTATCTATTTTTAAAAAAGTTATCTCGAGTTATATATTGAAAAAAAAGTATTTTTTTCAAAAAAAATAATTTTGTTTTTAATTTTTAACTCGTCAACTAATTAAAAAAAAATTTATTTAAAGGAAAATATGTATTTTTTAATTCTACAAATGATGGTATTTTTTTTTTTTCAAATTTGTAATGTTTGATTTTTCACCCAGAGCAACGTCGTGTTTTCTTGCCCAGGTAGGAGTTCTCCGGCTTAAACAACTGTGCCAGGCTTGTGTGAGGGTCGTGTATCAAGCCTTGAGAGCCTTTTACAAGGACTGTGTATTGATTCTCGAATAAATTCATTCATATAAAAAAATTTTGACTGACTCTTTCATGAGTCCCCCGTGGTCGACTTGATAGAGCATTGGAGTTCCACGTGAGAGACCTAGGATCGATCCCCCGTTACGCCGTTTATTTTCGTTCATATAATCATCGTTAATTCAAATTGTATCGCGTAAAAAATAATAATGTCAAATTAATAAATTAATAATAATTGTTTATTTATATTTTTTTATAATTTTTTTTGCAAGCCGGTGTCAAGCCTGGGAACACAAGCCTGTGTCAAGCCCGATACACTAGTCCGTCACCAGCAAATACATCGTGATTCGTGAACATTCCAGACTTGACACAGGCTTGTGTCTCAGGCCCGACACTGGACACAGGCCCGAGAGCCGGGTAATCAGGCTTGTCCCAGGCTTGTGCCCGTCGTCACTTCCTACCTGGGTGGGCTTCGAGCGTGCGGCCGGTTATTGCATCCGGACCCTCAATTATTACCGCATGCACAGCGTGATCTTTTGTTCTTTCGATTACTCCCGACGGGTCTTAATACGCTTGGCCATTTCGACCACGTCATTCTTCAACATTTGTAAAAACTAGATGGCACTAAGAACGTTTTTGCAATTTGGGGGATGAAATTTAGTGAAATTTAGGTTGGGGGGCCCATGATGTGAGTTTTGAGTGCTTGTAGAGATTATAATTATAAAAATCAATTACAGTAAAAAACCGATTATTATTAAGAAAAAAGTTTTAAAAAACGATTTTAAGAGTCTGTGTTGTGCCAAATAGTAAAAAATTGGATTTTGGTTTTGCTTTGTATGTAAGTAGTTTGAAGAAAATACTGGTTTGTTTACATCTTGTAACATCAAGTTGTCAAAAAAAAAATATTACGGAGCTTTCTCTGCCTAAAATTTATTCTGACTATGTTCCACCTAAAGTTTATACAAACCTTTTTCTATCATGAAATGATCACGGGAGTTTTGTAAACCAAGTACCTTAAGTATATCAACTTTTTGAAAAAAAAAACTATCATTAAATTTTTATTTTTTCCAAAAGAAATAAACATCATCATGCTTTGCGTTATGTAACAATTGATAATAAGTATAATTTTTTTTTGGAAAAATTGAAAATTGAAAAAGTTGAAAAAAAGTCAGACAAATGGTGGAGAAAAGTTAAAAAAAAGATGGAGAAATGATGGAGAAGAGTCGGAAAAAGGGTGGAGAAAAGTTGGAAAAAAGTTAGAGAAATGGTGGAGAAGAGTTGGAGAAGTTTTTGGCTGGAGAATGGTGGAGAAATTTCTCCGCCATTTCTCCAACCATGGGTCAGATTCGTAAAAAGTTGGAGAAAGTTGGACAAAAGGTGGAAAAAGTTGGAAAAAAGGCGGAGAAAGTTTGAAAAGTTGGAGAAATATTTCTACCAGGGATGGTTTAAAATATCGGAAATAGCTTTTACGGCTTAGAATTTGATTTCGATACTCAATCTGATACTTTAAATATTTTATCCCAGGATGACGTCACAATTTTCAATTTATTCAATAATTTCTCCATTATTAATCTTATATTAAAACTGAAAATAGCTTTTTTCGTAATATTGATGTTTCCCTACGCTCAAATATTTCTAATGAATAATAAAATAGATACAGTATACCCCGTAAATGCCAGGTCACAGTTTTCACCAAAAAAGAATCTCAAGCTTAAAAATACGCCAATGCGTTCTCTTTCCTTCCTTCACATTGTCGATCTCTTTTCTTCGTTTTGTCGGTTCATGCGTCGGTTCTATCTTCATGTTACTTCAATAAGTACGCATACTTACATACGGATAACTACTTGGATTGGTTCACTGTATATATAGGGATGGCTCGGCGCACGTTTCATTCTTTTGTTTTTCAAACAAATTAAGCGGTTTTCTTACGACATTACGTAATTCTGAAAAACTGCCTCATTTTTTTTATTTATATTATTTATTCCACATTTTTTGTTTATTAAAAAGGGTGTACACAAAAATTGAAATATTTTATTTTGATGTTATTTTATAATATTACTCATCGAAAATCATCTATTCAAATGAATAAAATATTTAATTTGTTTAAATAGAATTTTTGGCAGCCAGGATTACAGCCAGGTTCGTCACAAGATGTCAAGCCATATGCACAATCAACGTACTCTGGGAAGCCTGCAACTGCGGTGTCAAGTGGTGATATGGTACAAGCACCACCACCACCACCTTGGGAAGGACGTGCAATTGCTACTCATAAACTCCGACTTGTTGAATTTTCTGCTTACATGGAGCAACATAGAGATAATGATATTGTAAGTTATTACTGTTGGTATAGTAACATGATTGTTATATTAATCTATTAACCTGATAAGGAATTTCAATAACAAATTCGTTTGTCTTATTAAGAAGTGTTTGTATCAGTTTCAGAATTTTTTTTTTCAGTTTTCCTATAGGTATAATATTATTCTTATTTTTTACAGTACCACAAACATCTGTTTGTACATATAGGAGGAACAGTGACTTACGCTGATCCACTCTTAGAAGCAGTAGAGGTGAGACAAATCTATGACAAATTTCCAGAAAAAAAAGGTGGCCTCAAAGAATTACATGCAAAAGGACCTCAGACAGCATTTTTCCTTGTTAAATTTTGGGCTGATCTTAATACAAATATTCAAGATGAAGCAGGCGCTTTCTATGGTGTTACAAGCCAGTAAGATTTACTTTTTTTTTGTGACAATCAATACTATTATTACTTTGTATTTATATTTTGATTATTTTTCTTTAATTTATTGAATTTCAAATAGATATGAAAGCAATGAGAATATGACAATAACATGCTCGACGAAAGTATGCTCTTTTGGAAAACAAGTGGTAGAAAAAGTGGAGACTGAGTATGCAAGATTTGAAAATGGGAGATTTGTCTATCGTATCAGTCGCTCACCAATGTGTGAATACATGATTAATTTTATACATAAATTGAAGCATCTACCTGAAAAATATATGATGAACAGCGTACTTGAAAATTTTACAATACTTCAGGTAAACCATTTCAATATTTTCTTTCATAAAACATTATTGAAAATATAGTAGAAATGATCTATAATTATAAACTGGTATTTATACAATTTGTATTTTTAGGTGGTTACAAATAGAGACACCCAAGAAACGTTGCTTTGTACAGCGTATGTCTTTGAAGTATCTACGTCGGAACACGGTGCTCAGCACCATATATACAGATTGATTCAGGAATGAACTGTATTTTTTTTATCTGCTTGCCATGCAGCCATCCACCCCGATCAGTGCCTACCATCACATGAAAAAATAAGCAAATAATTAATAATCATTCATTTATTAATAAAAACTTTTTAAAAATTGAAAATCACGCTTACTGTAAGTATCATCGCACATTTCCATACTTCGAAATGCAAACAAAAAAACGTTAGAAAAGTTACAAAGTATTTACGAAATAATAATAATAATAATAATAATAATAATAATAATAATAATAATAATATCAATAATACTAATAATAATATTATAATAATTATAATAATATAGTTATAGTGATATTAATAATAATAAACGAAAAAATCGAAGTTTGCTTACTCAAATATTATCGATGCCTTTCTTGATGTTATATAGTAAATCAATACTTGACCTTTTTTTTGTAAGCTGTGATCTAGGATGATTTACTTTTAGTCGTCAGTTGGCATAAAATATTATTTTAAACTTTTTTTTTTTACTTAAACTATACAATCAATTACGGTCAGCCTGAGTTTCATTTTTTTTTCTCTCAATAACTGACTCGCAGCTATTCGTTAATGGTGAAAAAAAATATTTCTTCTTCAATTTTTATGTAGATACTTAATTGAAAAATCGTAAAAAAAATTTTTTATTGTTATTTTTGAGGACTGGATTTCCATCGAAATTAGAAAAAAATAAATATTCATCGCAATGACAATAAAAATTTAAATGGGAAATAAGAGTAAATGAGTCAGTAAAATATTGTGATCTTGAGTTGGATCGCCAGTACCAACACATTTTAGTATTATAATTTTACTCTACATGGAACAGAAAAAAAAAATTAGGCAATAGTAGAATAAAAACTTATTCTACAATATAAAAGTAATTGAGAAAGATAATCAATTGACAAGGTGGATAAATAAATATAATACACAAAGACATTCACATGCATAAAAAATTTACATATATTACAATTTAGAGTATATATCTTGAAGATTATTGACTCAATGATTACAATTTACATTGTTATAAATGATCGTGTATAAAGTTAATTAGATTCGAAATTTTAACTAAGATAAAAGCTAAAAGAATGAAGTAGAAATGATAAGAAATTAAATGAAAATAAAATAAATATAAGGATGCTATCGCGAATTCACAACTCCCCAGTTTATATTTTTTTATATTAGGGAAAAATAACAAAAATAATTTAAAAAAAAATAACAAAAATCAAAAACTAACCTCCAATGCATACTCAATTAAAACTTGGGGAATATGTAAACTTGAATCTTTTTATATTTTTTTTAAAAAACATTTCAGTCAGTTTGAATAGCAACTTGAGAATATATTAAGTCTTCGAGTGCTTTGATCATGCAAAAAAAATATATATAAGCTCCATCATTCTATTAATGTTTCGTTTCTTTTTTTTTATGATACTGTTTTTAGCTTATAAAAAAAAAAACTGTTGACTGCATATTATGTTTTGTGTGAGTTTCACCACTCAGTTAAAAACAGTAATATTTATCTCTGAGAAATGTTTTCGTATTTCTTTGAATGATTTTCATTCTCTACTGTAAAATTATTGGTCTTTACGGATTTTAAGTTTATCTATAATTCACGAGATGAATTAATTTTTTTTATTTTGCTTACCGTCTTTGATTGCAAAATTTTTTTCAATGTCGCTAAGAACATGGTGCAATCCGCTTTATATGTTTTTTAGGTCAATACAATCTCTGATTGTATTCCCGAATTCTTAAACAAAGTAGAAAAAACATAATCAACAAAATAGAATTAATCAATAACGATTAAATTTCGTACTTAATTGATTTTGTTTCAAATATATATATAATAAATATGTAGGCCAAAATAGTTAAAAGAAAAATAAAATAAATAAATAAATAAAAAAAAGGAGGGACCACAAATCATAATCATGGAAAAAATGGAGAAGCTGATCTTCGTTTAAGTTTATTTTTGATTTGACCGTTTGTTTATCCCCTCCAATGGAAGTTCATGTTAATAATTTCAATTTATTTGATGACTCCGTCTAAAGATTAGACAAAGTCATATAATTCATATAATTTAATTCTTACCAAACAGAAAATATAACAAAAATGAAAACATAAAAAAGAAAAAAAAAATTATACGTAGGACTGTATTAATATTAAGAACTTTTATAGAACATGTGGCAATATATTTTCAATTTTTTTTAATTAAAAATATATTTTTTTTAATTCTAAATAAAATGAAAACAATCAATCTTTTATGTTGCATTTTGATTTCATTTGATAACTTGCTTGTATGAAAAAAAAAGTTTTCATCTATAACTGGTATAATATGACTGACGAATTATATTTCAAGGAAAACTTGCCTTGATGTATCGTTAGTAAGTTTTACTTTATATAGGTACATTAAGTTTAATTATTCAATAGAAATTAAGAAATAATTTGGCAGCTCTTGTACTAATGAATTGTTATTATTCTTTCACGTCTACACAGTGCAGCTAACTAATTTTAATGATTGTAATCATTTCAATTATAATGATAAAAAATGTGTGAATTTAACCAAGAAAAAGCAGAAAAATATTAATTATGTTACTAGGGACAGTGGGAAGAATGTGTGAATTTCCAAAAAACGCACTACCCCTACTACGCTTTGGAAATTCGCACATTATTCCCACTGCCCTTGTGACATAAAAACTGATTAGTTATGTGCAAAAAGTTATAAAATAAGTTAATTATTTCGATTGTTTTTTTTTTGCTTATTTGAATTTCGGTTAAAGAAAAAAAAGTATATAAAATTGTAAATCAACACAAACATGGTTAACATTAATAAATAATGACTTATTAATAAGTGAATTAAATTTATAAGAAATGATTATAAAAATATATTTATCTATGTCTTCTGTGAAGATTGAAAATAGTACTCTCTCCTTCAATATTGATGATATTAAAACAATTAAAAGGGAGAATAAAAAAAGGAACATTTTTTGATGATACATACATGGATAAATTGTGACTAGAAAATTATTGCTAAATTAGAAAAATGTGTACATACTATCAGAATCATCCATCCGATATTTTTTCAGTAGCAAACGTTGAGTAGGTTTGAATTTTTTATTTTGGCCAATATATATCTAATTTGTTGAACATGTAAAAGCGCACATTTACTACATTTCTATCTATAAAACTTGTAAATGCATGTTTCGCGCGCTTCTACATTGGCGTTGTTATCAGCATTGTTCATAAAGTCCGATCATACAAATAATACTCATGTAATGAAATTACTTCTAAGTATCCACGTTATAATGTATGTTGTTTCTTAAAGCGTTATGTGACAACGCAAAACTTGACTCAATAAAGTTAAAAAATTTTTTCAAAAAAATAAAAACGAAGTTGTATAATGACTATTTTTAGTTGTAACCTGAATTACTTTCTTTGCAGAAGTATCAGTTTTAAAAAGTTCGACGTCGTCAACTTGAAATACGAAAAAAAAAAAAAAAAATTACAATAATTTAATATACTATTACATAAACTTTTATTTTAACAAAAGTTTTACATGTTTTATTGTATTTATCAGTGAAGAGATAACATTCACTTTCACGATCATTCAATTTTGTGAGAATGTAAAATGCGATTTTCGATGCAATGAAAGGTATATTTCTTTTTAGGAGTAAATTGCATATTGGCTTGAAAGCAATGCCTACAATCAGTTAAAGAAATAGTGACTGTTAATTTACAAAGAAAAAAAAAATAATGAAACATAATATAACAAAAAACCCATATGTTAATTGAAAAGACCTTTGTCTTATCCTGGAACTGCCATATCGAAATTTAACTTGATTATGCAGGTAAATTAAACGAAACTAAAAATTACGAAATAGATAAAAATAATGTTAACGAGCTGAAAAAAATTACGAAAAAACCTTTATGTAAATTATATTATATTATAATTAAAAGAAAAAGAAGATCGCTTAATTGATTTTTTAATGAATAAGTAATACATAAAAGAATAAGAGAAAGAAGCAGACATGACAATATGACATGACATGACATGACAGGCAGATAAAAAAATAAAGAATAAAATATGAAATGAGATATATCATTAAATTAGTGTTTTTAAAGGATTGATAGAATTCATTTTATGTACAGTATTTGAAAAAAAACATGTTTATAATTTGTATGGAAAAATAAAAAATTGATATAAAATATTTCTTTGATATTCTTTTTGTCATACAGTATTTACTTATTGAATCACGCCATAACTAAGTACAACAAGGAAAAGGGAAAAAAGTTATAACAATGTTTCTCAATTCCTTACAGATATCAGCGGTTATACAAAAAAAGGCCGCATTCTGATTCCAATCGGATTCGGTATGACTAAAATAAGCCGGATCCAATTTTCCAGACTATCTCCGAATCTGGTTTTACTAAGGCCAACCAGATCCCGTTTCCTGATACTTTCCTTTTATAGCCGAATATTGTTAAAATTCGGCTGTAAAAAGTGTGATGTAATTGTCTTATGCATTTCTTGCTTTTGCTGAATTACATAGTGTCTTGTTGATACACAGTAAAAAAAAAAAATGTAAAATTTAACATTTTTTGGATGTTAAAATCAGTCTACACTTTTTTAAGTGTTAAAAAATTAACATTTAAAAAAATGATAAAAATTGCAAATTGTCTGGAAAAAATATGCATGTGTTATATGTATATGATTATGTTTCAAATTTTTTTTTTCAATATTTTCTTAATTATAAAATTACAAATAATCACAAAAAATATTAATAAAAAAAATTTATTTGTAATAAAATGGATAATATTGATATATCGTAACCGGATTAATTACGGAATCATATATAATTTATTACCCTATAATTTAATCCAACTAGAGCCCGAGTGGAAAAATTTTCAGGATGCCCTATTTGACCTCAAACCCTGATCAGAAACGGATCAGGATTCCTTATTCAGGGAACCTGACTCATTCCTGACCCAAACCTGGTCAGGACACCTTACGATTTCCTTAAGTCAGGTAACCTTATCCAATCCTGTTCAGGAAAGGAACAGGAAACCTGAACGTATCCTGAATAAGGTTTCCTGAACAGATTCTGACCAGGATATTATCAGGAAAAATTTATCAAATAATTTAATTTTTTTTATTCAGTTTTCCTGTTCAGGAAAAGAACAGGAAACCTGAACGTATCCTGAATAAGGTTTCCTGAACAGATTCTGACCAGGATATTATCAGGAAAAATTTATCAAATAATTTAATTTTTTTTATTTAGTTTTCCTGTTCAGGAAAGGAACAGGAAACCTGAACGTATCCTGAATAAGGTTTCCTGAACAGATTCTGACCAGGATACTATCAGGAAAAATTTATCAAATAAATTAATTTTTTTTATTCAGTTTTCCTGTTCAGGAAAGGAACAGTAAACCTGAACGTTACCTGAATAAGGTTTCCTGAACAGATTCTGACCAGGATACTATCAGGAAAAATTTATCAAATAAATTAATTTTTTTTATTCAGTTTTCCTGTTCAGGAAAGGAACAGGAAACCTGAACGTTACCTGAATAAGGTTTCCTGAACAGATTCTGACCAGGATATTATCAGGAAAAATTTATCAAATAATTTAATTTTTTTTATTCAGTTTTCCTGTTCAGGAAAGGAACAGGAAACCTGAATGTATCCTGAATAAGGTTTCCTGAACAGATTCTGACCAGAATATTATCAGGAAAAATATTTATTATTATAATAAATATTTATTTATTATTATAATTTTAATTCTAAAACAAAATGACAAGGGACAATTTAACAAATTGTTATATTTTATTTTTACGTTAAATTAACGTCGCAAATTCTAATTTAAGTTTTTTTTAGCTGATGTAATTTATGAAAGCAAAAAATCACATCAGATCATCGATAGACGGCATGGCCGCGCGTGTTAAGGCCCGTAGTTGTAATCTGAAAGTTCCGAGTTCGCGTCCCGCTAGTGGTTAGGTAATTTAAGTTATGTTAGGTATATACAATCTTATCGTTCAATCTGTTTCATCAATAACATTGCTATAGTAAATTAGTTACAAAACATCAATTAATAAAAAACAATTTTTTTTTAAAAATTACTTGATCCGTTTCAGATCAGGAATCCTGTTCCATTCCTGATCAGGTATCCTGGTCAGGTTTCCTGATCCGATTCTGATCAGAATCCTAAAAAAAAGCGTTACATTCTGATCCGTTCCTGAACAGGATTCCTGGTTATATTCTAGTCAGGAATCCTGATCCATTCCTGTTCAGGTATCCTGGCTCTAACCCTACAATCTGGCCAGGTTTCCTGATCCGGTTCTGATCAGAATCCTAAAAAAGAGCGTTACATTCTGATCCGTTCCTGAACAGGATTTCTGATCCGGTTCTGATTTGAAATCAGGTTCCCTGATCCGGTTCTGATCAGAACCTTAACTAAATTTCCACTCGGGAGATATTTATTTGTTAACCCTTTTTACTCAGCGCACTTAAGAAACTATTGGAGAGTATATTATTATTATTATATCTTAACCGATGATGATGATGATAATGATGGTATATATCGTTATGCCAAAGCAAATAATCTAGACATGAGAAGTGAGTATGATCCAAATAATAAAGAGTCATATTGAATGTACTTTAATCTAAACAATATGTTCGAGGAACACTCATTTCTTACTTGCACAAGTTCATGGAATACGACCTAATCCAACGGGTAAAATTGCAAAATTATCATCAAGTAGAAAAAAAAGTTCAAATAAAATTTTTTGATATCTCGAATAGTTTTCGAGTTATCGATATTTTTCTGGTGTTGGTGGTAATTCGTTTCGTAATTGATAATATAATGGAGCTAAGGAAAAGATGCACGGAGAAAAATTTTCAGCAAATTTTCCTATGGTTGCCAAATCATTAAGGGTCTATCTTCTGACTATTAAAATATTCACGATCATGTTAACAAAAAAAAAAAAATTAGCGTGTTGCGAGTACGCGCGGGGGAAGTGAAACTTCTTTCAGAGTAGTTTCATGTCACGCTGAATATTAATAATAATAATAATAATAATATTAATACTGACAATAATATTCAAATATAAATATTATTAGTTAATAATAATTATTAGTATTTATATTTCGAATATTATTATTATAAATTTTATTATTTATATCGTCACATTAATGGAAGAAGGGCGTAAGTGCCATTTTTAGGAATTTTTTTTTTTCTAAAAGAAAAAGGGCGTGAGTGCGAATTTATAAATTTTCGGGCTTTGCATCTAATTTTAAGGCTTAGAGAAAAAAAAAAGTGCGTATGTTCAGGGACTTACGCCTTTTTTCCATTCTCAAAATCATTTTTAATAAAAGATGAAGATTTGTAATTATTTTTATGTTTTTCTTATTGATAATAATTAATAAATTATGTATAATTATCAGTAAACAATCAATAATTTAAAAAATCCTGCCATTAAATAAATTTCAAATAAAATTGAAAATATGCCCTTCATCTTTTATCAAAAATTATTTTGATAACGGGAAAAAAGGCGTAAATCCTTGGACATACGCTCTTTATCCTTTATCGAAGGTTGTTACGCCCATTTTCGCTTTTTTTTAAGTATTAAAACTAGATGAAAAACCCGAAAATTTATAAATTTGCACTTACGCTCTTTTTCCTTTAAAATTGACGTTTTTGGCACTTACGCCCTTCATTCTTTAATGCGACGATATAATTGATACCATCGATATTATTACTAATATTATATTGATATTATTAAATAATAATTTCAAAAATATCATCGATAATAATAATAACAATAATATTATCGATTTATAATAATATCAGTGATATTAATAATATGAATAATAATATTGACAATAACATTCATATATAAATATTGATAATTATTAGTATTGATATTCAAAATATTATTATTATAGATATTATTATTAATATCAATACTATTGTGAATAATTGGTAATAATATCAAAATTATTGTTGTTATAATTATCATCATTTATATATATTTATAATAATTTTATTGTTATTATAATAATGATTCTTTAAACCCGCGAGATAACTATTGCTTAATACGTTTAAATGAATTTAAAAAAAAAATCAATTATTTAAGTATTAAACTTAGTTAAACTGTTTAATAATATTTAAATAAATAAACAAAAAAAAAGTCGCACACGCATACACACATAGCAGCTGACGCTCCGAGTTTATACGCTATATATAGTGCATGTATAATGCTTGCCGGCTTCCCTTCTCTCTATGTAATTCTCCTCTCTTTATCCGCTTGCGACCGAGCGTATAGCAGAGAGTATAGCAGAGAGTATAGCAGAAAGTATACGAGAGAACGTCCACAAGGGAGTATACGGGAGAATGTCTACAAGAGAGTATACGAGAGAGTAAACGCGAGCAGGACCTCGAATTTTTTTGCTACCCTCCGTAAAGAAGTTTCACTTCAAAAACAATTTTTACTTTGAACAATTAAGGTTGCTTATAAATAATTAAATCGTCACTCAATTTTTTTTTTTTTTGGCTCATTTTTCAAATGAAATAAATATCTATACTTTCAATTTTTTTCAATTTTTTCTGACGTCGTTTTTTTGAGATAATTAATGTCAAAGTTGACAACTTTTATACGCGAGGATAGGACTATAAGTTGATAAACCGTACATTTTGATTTTTAACGAGTTCGTTTTTCACTAAAAAGTTTTCAAATTACTATCAAATTGTAGTGCTTGACAAGACGAATACGATAAAAAAATTTGAATTTTTTTTGACGTTGATTTTTAAAGATATTTAATGTTAAATTTTGAAATTTTCGTCTTTCTCGCAACGAGAGGACATGAGAGAATTGCGATCCGGCAACACTGCTCTCTTCTCTTTGTTTACTTTTCACTTGCCGAGCGGGATGTTATACACCAACGTGACATACACAATGATGCACTGTAGTAGTGGTAGTATATAAAAAAATACAGTGTCTCACGATTTCCATTTTGCTTGCTGCACCCGTATTCACGGGGCAAAATTGTTCTCATTATAGGGCTTTTTTTTTCCGCTGATGGCGCTTGACAAAATTTTTTTCATATAGATTTCATCAGATTTCATTGGATTTCATATAGAAAAGCTTCACAAACGCCACCATCGGAAAAAAAACGCCCTAATGAGAACATCCTCTGAATACGGGTGCTGGAATAGTGTTGGTGCCTATCTGTTTACACACACACTACGATTTTTAAGGCAAAAGCGTAACAAAATTTTTAAAGAGGGGCCACAAAATAAACGTAGTGGTATACGAGTCCTCCATGCCTAAATAATAGTACGACTATGTCCCTTGTAAGCAACCTTAAAATGTACCATAGCAATTTATATGTTTTTTTTTCGCTAAGTTCAGATAAAAAATTACAACGCATAAAGAAATTTTTACCGAGGCCAAATTTATAAGTTAAAATAATCCAGCCTAAAAATTACATTGCACCATAGAAAAATTTACATATTTTCTTTTTGCTTTGTATTCATAAAACTTTACGTCGTTGTTGTGGACAAAATTGAAATGATCCTCTGAAAATTTACGATGTGCCATAGTAAAAATTTAATTCTCTTAGAAATCCTATAGGTGTCACTGATAAATACAAAGCAACATGGTTAAAATTACAATGGGCCATAGCAAAATTGATGACGGACTCAGAAATGTCAACTGCCCCCACTTTTTAGTCGACTGCGCAGGCGTGACTTTGCTTATTTTTCAATTGTTAATTTAAAAGAAATAAAATAGTATTTACGTATACGTTGTCGTGGCGCAGCGGATACCTACATGTCTTTGTTTTAGAAATCTACGGTTTTGGAACTTCCCCTGAATTGCTGGAGTAGTATTAGTGTTTGTAAATGTAAGCTTGTAAAACTCACACTACTTATGACGCATCAGTGAAGTGAAAAGATTTTAGGCATGAGAGGGCACTATAATATTTTTTTTTAAGCGGTATGTCAAAATATTGAAAAAAAAATCCCTCTCACAGATGTCGATCAAGGTAGGCCCATTTTTTTATTGAAATAAAGATCTATTTGAACAAATTTTTTTCGTAATTTTCTACCACGATTTGACCGAGATAATTAGGGTCAAAGTTGACAACAATTTAACACTTTAACACACAAGCATAGGAAGCGTCGGCACGTTTTCACTTCTATTGAAAAAACGCTCTCACAAAAAACCTTTATTTTACTACAGCTTGTACTTCTTTAAATTACAAAAATAATAAAAAAAAAATCATTGATTTCTAAAACGAATTTTAAAAGTTATTAATTATTTAAGACGAAAATTTAGGGTCAAAAACAGTCAAAAAGTACCAGGCGAAGCATTGAAAATCTGCTGAAGTAGTATTAGTGTGTGTAAATACGAGGCGCCCTCACTCATATTTCTAAAGACTCGTCAGTAAAGTATACAAATTTTAGACATTAGAGGGCACTTATTATTTATTTAAGCTATCCTTTTTGAACCCAAAAAATTATCCTACCTTGGGATTTACATACCGCCTTAACATAATAAGTTTATAGGCACCCTTGTGAACTCAAAACGTTGCTCGGTTATGAGATTTAGAAACAACCTTAATTTTTTTGATAATTCATTGTGGACATCATCTTGGGTCCGTTCGAAAAGTCACTCGGAAGCCCGGAAGTTCAAGATGACTGCTACACAGACATAAATACCATCATAACTTTTGATAGTATTTCATATCCGTGTGCAGCCATCTTGAACTTCCGGGCTTCCGAGTGACTTTTGAACGACCCCTATTATCATTCACATGAAATTTTGTTTTGTATTTTTAAAATAGTTAATGAGTGGACAATATTTTTGATTCATTCATTGACCAGATAGCATCATCAACTTTGAACGGAAAAGTCCGGAGTTCAAACACTCATCTGTACCGAAAATTTAGTTTAGTATATATAAAGTGATCGAATTTTAAAATTGCGTTCAAATGCTCCCACTTTTTAGCCGACTGCACAGGCTTGACTTTGCTTATTTTCAAATTGTTGATGTAAAATAAACGAATATCATTTTTCGTAATCGTTGTTGAGGCGCAGCGGATAACACGTACGGTTTCCATTCGGAAGGTTCAATCCCTGGTTCAGTCCAAATTTTGATGTTAAACTATTCATCGTAGGGAATAAGAAAAAAAAAAAAAAAATAAATTATAAATAATGACATTAAAAAAAAAAATTTTTTTATAATAAACAAAATAAATTTTGCGTTTGACCATAACAAAAATTACTATGGTACACAAAAAAAAAATAGCTGCGCCCACACGATATTTTGCTATGACCCATATGATAATATCATAAAATAAATAGATGGCGCAGCTCAGCTATGGGCCATTGTAAAATTTGCTATGTTTTTTTCGTAAAAAAAATAAAAAATTCTCTCCGTGTGTACTTAAGTAAAATATTTTATACCACTCATGCATTGTAAACTTGATTTTACACGCGCCCTAACAGTGAGGAGAATTGACGATTATAGACGCGAAAGCGAAACACTTCAGGAGTAAGCGAAACACTCGAGTAGTAAACGGCAGTTGCCTCTGTTTCCCGCTTATACCCACTCTAAGTTGCCTCTGTTTTTTGCGCCCCCCCCCCTCTGGTGAAAATATTTCTCCGAATTTTTCCAAATTTCTCCGTGATTACTCCGAATTTCTCCGCGACTACTCCAAATTTCTTCCAAATTGACCCATGCGGCGAAATGAGTGGAAAAATTTTCTCCTCGTTGTTGATTTCGGAAGAATTTCTCCACGGTAAAATTATTTTTTTCACATGTTTCTCCGCGTGTGTTTTTTTTCATATTTCCGAACGTTTTTTCACCCAAGTCGAATTGAAGAAAATTCGGAAAAAAATTTTGATACCTTTCTCCACTCATTTCTCCGCATAGGTCGATTTGGAAGAAATTCGGAGTCATCGCGGAAAATACAGAAGAAATCGCGGAGTAATATTTCCATCAGGGCCAGCCGGTGTTTTTTTGTCTCTAGTTTAGTGTTAAGTTTTGTTTCTAATGACGTAGTATCACACACATACACATATGATATAAAAAAAAACACACATACACTTAATTTTAGTCATCCAAGATTGTCCAAGATGACAGAATCAGATTTATCTACGTCAATTGAAAATTGTATTCTAAATAATGCACCTAATAATGTATATTTGTGTGTCAAGATATGTAAAACGATATTTGTTAATAATAGTATTTAATATTACAATATTTTTTTAATTTTTTTCCAATTTTCTTTTATTGTTTAATATATTTAACCTGACAATGTAGAATATTTGTGACTGGTTGTTTGTATTCTTAAATTTTTTTTTTTTTTAATGATACTTTTCATTACTTGTTATTGATTTTTAATTTTATTAGCAACTTAAGTTTATTTTATAATTTGATTATTAATTAATTAATTTTTTTATTCTAAACGAGTTAAATTTCACTGTTGTATTTTTTATTATATCAAGTCAGATAATTATTTTTATTTTTAGTAAATATTTTTAACTTTAAATACTTTTTATTTTAATCATATTAAATGTATTTTTTCTTATGCTGGGGGTTACCCCCTCCTTTAAGAACTCCGTGACGTGTTTTTCGATGGTCATTTATCTATTGTTCTTTAATATTTAATAACTTTATTATTATTATTTTTTTTTTTTTTGAAAAATAACGAATTACGATTATGACAACTAACATTTACAACATCTGAAATATTCAATCTTGTCTCAATAATGGTGTTTAAGGAGGTTATGCACAAATTCATTGCGGGTGTGGCGGGGCGCTTCTGACGTCACAGACAAAACTGAAATCCGACTACACTGTAAAAAAATAAAGTGAAAAGCGCCTGCGCCCCATATACAATATATGGGATTGCGGGTATGTGTGTGTGTTTGAACATGCCAATATGCCATACGTTGCCACATCTAATTTTTGTAAAATTTATAATTAATTACTCATTAATTGACCGATCAACATATGAAAATTTTTCGCGCAATTAATAAAACTCGGTTTCTAGTATTACGCCTTTTTTCCCGTTATCAAAATAATTTTTGATAAAAGATGAAAGGCATATTTTCAATTTTATTTGAAATTTATTTAATGGCAGGATTTTCTAAATTATTGATTGTATACTGATAATTATACATAATTTATTATCAATACGAAAAACATAAAAATAATTACAAATTTTCATCTTTTATTATCATTTTATTATCATTATCATTTTATCATTATCATTATCATTATTATCATTATCATTTTATTATCATATTATCATCATTTTTTCTATCCGAAAAAAATGGTTGAAATCTCCATAAGAGCCAATGTTAAATATTATTTTCAATAATTAATTACAAAAAATTTAACCGATCAACATAAGAAAATAATTATACCGTTGTATTCAGAATGAAAAGATTTACTTGTGTACAAAATTTCAGAAGATTCTCATTATATTTTTTAAAAAAAGAGTAATTTGTGCATAACCTCCTTAATGCTTGGCAGCTGATTGTGCGCCATTAAAGGGCTAAGGCTTGGCTGACTCACGGTTGGTTCTTTGCTTACCAACGTTCTTTTACCAACGCTCGTGCCGACCATAGGTTGATGAAGAACTGGCCAGCTCTTTTCAAGCCATTCATCGGCCAAGTCTTGGTAAACGATTGGGTGACCGAGACTGGATACAAATGATTAAGCCAAGGCGTGGCTCATTAAAGGCCAGCCAGCAATTGATCAACATCGGCCTAGCCTCGGTTAATTATTGGGAGGCCAGGACTCGGAATATTCAATTAAGCAAAGAGTTGGCACATTAAAGACTGGGCAAACGGTGACTTGCCATTTGTCGGCCGAGTGTCGATCGTTCTTAGGGTCACCAAGACTGATTATTTTTTATTCTTTCGACATATATAAATATTTTAAAAGCCGCTGTTATGTATTTATTATTGAAAATTTTTTTGTTCAATTATATACTGTAAAACAGCTACTCATTTTTTTGTTTTTACATAACGAAAATTTCAAAAAAAAATTTTTTTTTTTTATTAATTATGAAAATACATTCCGGGGTATTTGAAACAAATAAAATTTATATATCAGCAAAGTGTCGGTTGATTCTTGGATTGCCATGATTATAATGCATATTTAAGTAGAACAAATTTTCGTCATCTTTAATTAGTGCTGCCATGGTTAAGTAAGTAAGGCTCTGGAGTTCCAATTAGAAGATACCGTGTTCAAGTCCCAGTGATGTCAAATATTTATGGTGTAATTATTTCGGACAATAATAATCAAATAAATCATCAAATATATAAATAATAAAATTAAATTGTTTTAAAAAATTAAAAAGTATTTTTTTTTTATTAAATTTATCTAAATATATTATGATACATCTAAATATATTATGACATTTTCTTTGATATAAAAAGATAGTGCCATAATTGATATATTTGGTTATCTCTCGATATGTTTTGATATCAAGATATTCTGAGATCTTCGGATATATTATTATATCTAAGAAGATCTTTTCATTTTTTCCAGAGTAGTTAAATCTTAATAATATCGATATTGAAACTTTCATTTTTTCACTGTGTTTTTTAATAAGTAATATACTATATACACGTATTGAAAAAGGTACTTTTCAGTTTGAATCAAAAATTATTTTTTAAACTAAGAAGTATCTTTTTTATTACACCATAACAAACTTAATAATAATAAATATATATATTTTTCGAGTATACCATTCTTCTTTTACTTTGATTAAAAAAGTATAAATATATTATATTGTAAAATTATTGTACAATTACAATAATAATTTTCTTTTTCAAACTAACACATCAATGTCTATTTCTCTTTTTTTAAAACATGAAATTCGTCAATATTATAAATAAATTATTATTGTATAATAATTCAATGTTTTGTTTTAAGTTTAGGAAATATTATTTTATATAAACAATGGTAATAGGTATATTAATTTTGTAAACAAATTATATTGTAAAATTTTTGTACAATTACAATAATAATTTTTTTTTTTCTCTTAACATGTTATCAATTTTATAATTGTATAATGCAGATTCCGGGAATTGGTGAATTCAGTTCCAGGCACTCCAGGGGTGCTGGACGTGACTTATCGTCCATTCTGGCTTCCATGACCATCCGTAGTCATTTTTATTTTTTGACTAGTTTCGTCTAGTTTTGCCAAGTTCAAAATAATGGACTTAGAAAAAAAAATTTAATTTCGCAAAAAAAAAAAAAAACTAAGATATCTAGATCATTTTACTTAGACAAAAGACATCCAGTGAAAAAAATCCTTTATGGATTTTTAAAAAAATGCACTAATGCCATTAATCATCAGGGATTTATTCAAAAAATGTTACGTAAGTATTTGAATAATATATTATGTAACCGATTTTCTGACCTGCACGGCGAGAACTATCGGCCAAAGTCTACAACGAGGATTTCTCACACTCCTCGAAATCACCGGGAGGAGCCAGGTTGGTTATCTCAGAACGAAACGGCCGTGGTAGTAACGAGAACAAAACCCGCATAGAAAAAAATATAACTGGGAAATATATCAATTTGGCCCTCAAAATATATCTTGTGAAAATATATCCAGAAACTATAATATGAATACATTTTGCTAGTTACAACCTTTTGATGACCCGAGTGGAAATTGAATCCGACTTGGCCGGATCCTGATCCGAATCGGATCCAGTATGGCTAAGGTAATCCAGATCCAGCTTTCCTTACTCTTTCTTGATCCGAATCGGATCCAGATTGCCAGACTTTAATTGGACTTTATTTTTTATTTCAAAGTTATCTCCGGGTTCAGTCAGGTTTGGCTAAGGCTAACCGGATCCGGCTTTCCTTACTCTTTCTTGATCCAAATCGGAACCGGATTGCCGGACTTTAATTGGACTTTATTTTTTTATTCAAAGTTATCTCCGGGTTTAGTCAGGTTTGGCTAAGGCTATCCGGATCTGGTTTTCCTTACTCTATTCTGATCCAAATCTGATCCAGATTGCCGGACTTTAATTGAAGTTTGTTTTTTTTTCAAAGTTAACCTCCGGATTCGGTCGGGCTTGGCTAAGGTAAGCCGGATCCGGTTTCCCTGATTTGAAACGGATCCAACTTAGAAGTTTTTTAAAAAAAAATTAATTTCAGAATGTCATTTTATTTTTTGATAATATTAAATACATTGTTGCATATGTGGCTTTCTTTCCAATCCAAGTCACGGGGTTTGCGGCTTGACCCTCTCCGATTTCGCTCATTTTTTGATATGTTGTAGATTTTGGCCTTAAAAAAAACCCGAATTTTTTTTTTTTTTTTTTTCTTCGATTTTTGAGGGTGCCACCATCGAATTTCAAGATATCGAAAATAGTACCATTTTTTTTTTGCTGAATTTTTTATCACAGATTTGAGGACGCAAAACAAGTGTTTTAAGCCCTTTACTAGAGTGGGCACTCAATAGGAAGTATTTTTTTTTGATTTTTGAAATTTCAATTTTTGAAAAAAAAAAAATTTTTTTCTTAATTTTATTTTTTTTTTAGATGGAAAAAAAAAAGAAAACGAAATTTACTTTTATGAAATTTCAAATTTCTTTTTAGTTTCTGAGAAAAACCATATAGTTTGTTTTTTTACTCTCGATTTGTTATGTGGTTTTTCGGAAAAACTAAAAAGAAATTGAAAATTTTATAAGAGTAAATTTCGTTTTCTATTTTTTTTTTACATCTAAAAAAAAAAATAAAATTAAGAAAAAAAAATTTTTTTTTTCAAAAATCAAAAAAAAATACTTTTCATTGAGTGCCCACTCTAGTGAAGGGCTTAAAATACTTGTTTTGCGTCCTCAACTCTGTGATAAAAAATTCAGCAAAAAAAAAATGGTGCTATTTTAGATATCTTGAAATTCGATGGTGGAGCCCTCAAAAATCGAATAAAAAAAAAAAAATGATCATACAGTTGCTGAAGCAACTGTGCCTTCCTTGCGGGGGGAATTTTAATTTCTTCTTTAATATATATTAAAATTCGTGACTACAAATTTATTTCATTCTCTATTGTTACAATGATTATTGTTACAGCTGAAATTTATTTAATTTCCATTCATTTTGCTTGTTCCTTCTAATGGGTCATCTCCATGTCCAGAATCGCTTTCTTCTAACCTTTTAAACTCTCTGTCTTTATTCATTTTGTTGTACTATGATTTTAGCCTGTCACTTTATTTATTTATTTATTTATTTCAATCCCAGCGACCTAGGTCATTATAGGGATTAAGGTAGAATTACAAATTTACATTTGGAATTAAGCTAAGTGTTGATTACATTATTAAGTATAAAAATTACAATGAATAAAGAAAGAAAAAATACATAAGTAAAGTATATCAAAAGATTTAAGTTATGATTGTGATCTTTGCGAAGCCTTGACACAATTCATTACAAAATCAATAGTAACATGTTCGAATGATAAGATGTGTTCCAGCAATGTTGAATTCAAACAGACTCTGTTAGTCATGTCAACCATGACATTTACAGGTGAAAAGTAAGATATATTGGTGGTGGAGGACTCTACGTAGAATGGTTTAGAGTTACGCAGCTTGGTACTCGGTACCTTAAGCTTTACACCAGTCAGCAACTCTGGACAGTCAATCTTACCATGTAACAAGTTTATGAAAAACATGACCATTAGAGCTTCACGTCGTATGGACATGGGTAACATTTTGGCAAGATCATTCAACACAGCATCATCATGTCCACGTGGCATGATAATTCCATTGGTTTTTTTGATCATGTGCTTGTTGAATCTACGTTGAATACTGTTTATTTTTTTAAATTGTTTTAAGCAACGCAGTGGATAAGTAGGTAAACAGTATTCAAGTTTGGATCCAACAAACGCATGATATAGACATTTTATAGCCTTAGGACAACTAAATGACTGTGTTAGCCTGATTACAAGCCCAAGTGCCACCATGCCAGCTCTAGCCACATGCTCAATTTGATGGTTAAACATAAGTTTACTATCAAATTTCACCCCAAGGTCAATTACATTGTCAGTTTGTGATATGATTCTACCATTAATGGTGTAATTATAAGGCACCAAGTTCCTAGCACGACTGTATGTTACAACGTAACACTTATCAATGTTAATTGACATATAATTTCGAGCAAACCAGCCTACAAACTTATTTAGATTAGATTGCAAGAATGAGCAATCATGTCTAGTTACAATTGGTAGATAAAGTTTAACATCATCTGCGTATAACAACGAGTAACATGATAGTGTGTGTGTAAGGTCATTAATATATATATTGAACAATAATGGCCCAAGGATGGATCCTTGGGGAACACCAGATGTTGGTGAAAAAGGTGACGATAATATGCCATCCACAGAGACATGGCATCGGCGATTCGACAGGTAAGACCAGATTAGATTTATAATGCATAATGGAAGATTGATAAATATTAATTTGTTGATAAGTGTGAGCCAGTCTATCCTGTCGAATGCCTTTGACATGTCTGTGTAGATGACATCAACCTGACCACCACTACAAATACGATTCATAACATATTCAGTGAAGACAGTCAAGTTAGTACACGTACTACGACCTTTAATGAAGCCATGTTGGTTTTTTGTGATGTAAATTTTAAAATAATCTAGTATAATTTTATATAACACTTTCTCAAAAACTTTATAGAAAGTCGATAGTAGAGATATTTGGCGATAATTTTTTACGTCTAGCTTGTTACCTGACTTGAATAATGGTCTAATCACCGAGATTTTCCAGCGAGTTGGGAATACACCAGCACGTAACGACTCATCAAAAATAATTTTAAGTGGTACAATAAGAGCATCAGCACACAGTTTAATAATTGATGATGGTATCCTGTCATATCCAGCTGAATTGGAGTTCTTTAGTTCAAGCAAAACACGCGATATATCAAGTTTATCAATTGTAATAGGGTAATTATCAATATAACTAGTTGTAGTTATGAGCTGATATTTAGACAAGTAGTCATGCTGTAATGGAGCAAATATGCTTGAAAAATGAGAAGCAAACAAGTTTACTATTTTGGATGAATCGTAGTGCAGTGTGTCCCCAACTAGTATACAGGAGATGTTACTGTTATTCTTAAGTTTATCGTTAACAAATGACCAAAACATCTTTGGGCAGGTAGTGACACTGGACTCGATTGTATTATTAAAATTATTATAATCTCTGACTGTTAAACTTTTGATATCAGCATCTAGTGCTTTTACACGTAA
Source organism: Aphidius gifuensis (assembly GCF_014905175.1). Taxonomy (NCBI): domain Eukaryota; kingdom Metazoa; phylum Arthropoda; class Insecta; order Hymenoptera; family Braconidae; genus Aphidius; species Aphidius gifuensis. Next base: position 12,980,130 of record NC_057793.1, read on the forward strand.
GATATTCGTTTTGTTCTTATTGTTTTTAACTATTGCTCTATATTTGAGTTTACATTTGATTAAATCAATAAGATTTTTTGTGTACCAACGAGGAAAATTGCTTCTACACCTGGCCACAGCAGGCACTATGTAGTGTTTATTAATAATATTATATAGATTGAGATAAAAGGCATCACATAAACTATCAACTGACACAGCATGATCAAGTTGAGTGTTCCAGTTGACAAGTCTCAGCCCCCTTTTAAATGAGTCGATATCAATAAACTTTAGATTAAATTTATTGACTTGGTTATTTGCCATATCAGCAAGACCAGTATTGGATTGAGAGTCTAGATTTTTAGTGAGAAGCTGAATTAAAATAGGTGGGTGGAACTTGTCAATTGTTACAATTGGTTCAGCTGGTTTGATGCTATATTCAAGGTCATTTAAGAATGCCAGGTCAAGTACATTACCAGCCTGGTTAGCAATATTATTGATTTGTTGTAAATTAACTGCATGTGCCAAAGTGGCAAGAGCAGAAACAATTTTCCAGTTTGACCTATTACACAAATTATTTTTACAAAACGAAGGTAAGTTAAAATCACCAATTATTAAGACTTTCGATTTAAGTGATAATATGTAGGTTTGAAGAGCCTCGAGGTACTCTAAAATCTGGTGGTATATAAAGAATAATAATACGGTAGTTACAACGACGATGTTCTAAAAAAATACCCAAGGTATCAATATCGTAAATATAATTAATAACAGCTGGTAATTTTAGCTGGTGACATCTAACTATACTATCATTATTAAGAGCACATAACACTCCACCACCTCTGCATTTCGAAATACAGTTTCTATCTTTTCTGAACACAGTGTATTGACTACAATCAAAGAAATGATACGATGAAATGTCAGCTGCAAGCCATGTTTCAGTAAGTAGTAATACGTCAAGTTGTGTGCTCAGTGAGTTGACAAATAACTCGTTCATCTTATTTTTGATGCTCCTACAGTTTTGATAATAAATGTCTAATGTGGCAGGATTAACAGTAACTGTGTCATGGTTGGCAACATTGCTGGATACATCTGGATGCAGTGCAATATTGAGTTTGTAATCTGTAATATTTAGAAAGGAAGAAAATTAGAAAGACAATGGTATAAAATAATTGGTGAAGTAATGAGTGAAGAATAAATAAGTGTTATAGTTGTTGTTGTTCCTGTTGTTGTTGTTGTTGTTGTTGTGGCTGAGGTTGAGGTTGATGTTGAATGGCACGAGGATTTTGCTTGATAATTTTAAAAATGCCATCAACAAATCTGATTTTATCTTGAGTATTGCCAGTAGAGGCTAGTTGAGCTGATAAAGTACGACGTTGTTGAAGTTGAGATGGAGTGTAGTCAGAGGTAATGTAAACATTCTTTAGCCAGTCAGTAAGACGATGATTTTTTTTTAGTATTATCAATTGTTGTACAAATAGATCTTTGTACAAGACATTTTTGAAACGGACTTTTGTCATGCGTGGTTTAGTTACAGTATTGGTGAATGGATGGATACGTGATGATGTATACTTCATGGTGCCTGGTAAGTTAAGAGTATTTGCAAGAACAGTGTTAATTAAAGTATCAACTTTACCTCTATCTATATCAGTTCGTTGTTTTGGTGTCAAAGTTATTGAATTTTCTTCTGGAATATTATAGACAATGATGTTATTCATTCTCTTAATTAATTCTGAGTTATTGTTGATGCCATCTTGCAACACAGCAACTCTGGTTATATTTTCATCAGAGATTTTTTTGACAGTTTCACCAAGACTGCGCTTAGTTTGAATTAAATCTTGTTCAATTTGAGTACACTTATTTATAACAAAGCCATTTATCTCATCAAGCTTTTTGCACATATTATTATTGTTAGAAATTAAATTGTCAATTTTATCATTATTCAATATATTTTGATTGAGTAATGTTGTTTGTTGCTCAACGAGTGTTTTTAATAGGTCAGTGAGACCAGAGACACTAGGTATGTCTTCCTTGTTACTGTCTTTGCGAGGACGACCAAGTTTAGTTGTTTTTAATTGAGTAAGACAAGTAAGGTCAATGTTATTGAGGTCAGAAACCATTTTGTTGTGGTCAAAATTGACAGATGATGAGGCTAAGGTGTTATTATCATTGTTTACACTAGTTAGTGACAAACTACGCCGTGGAGATCGAGCCACCGCCATGATCCAGCAGCAGTACTGTGCTACCCTCTATTAATTAATTATCCCAACTGAGACTGTGCAGTAGATGTGCGTGTAAAATCACTGAATGTCACCACGTCCAGAAGACGACGTATATAAATGAGTAGCGATTCACAATGCACCAGGATATCCAGAGATTATGGCCACACACACAGGACTTTTAAATAATGCACTGAATATAGAATTAATAGTCTAAAGCTGAAATACAGCCAAGTAGATGATGCACTGATTATAAACTTGAAACTCGAAAAGCCAAAAGCCTCACCCTTTTTTCCCTAGATATTTTCTGCTTTTTCATTCTATATAGTTAGTTCAATCTAAAATATATTTTCTTTGGTAAATTTATTATCTTTATTTAGTTTAATCAAACTTTTTTTCATTTAAATTTTATTTTACTTCATAATCACTGTCGTCTGCTAATGTTATTGTTCTTTATTTTAATAACCGTCCTGACATTGCATATATAAATTCTACTTTGTTTATTGCTATTATGATTGCGATGATATCTAAATAATGTTATTGAATAGTTTTCTTTTTTTTTTTTTTTTTTTTGCTAAAATTATTTTGCCTGCCAATGAATTAATTGGTAGATGTACAATTTCTTGTATTTTTTTAAACTCGAAATTAATGTTTGGTATATTTTCATTTTCCTCATCGTCATCGAATTTTATATTAGCTTTTACTGGTATCATTATTTCTTTATTATTTATTGATAGGTATTGTTCATTAATTTTTCTCAATAATCCTCCAGTGATCGTATATATTTTGTTTAAATTGAATATTTAATAATTTATCATGTTAATAATTTTTTTTTAAATCTTTTTGTTGAAAAATATGATTTTTCCATGATATTTTGCTATACTTTTCTTTTTTGTTTACTGATATTTTCCTAATATTTTCCTATAATTATCGTATTTTTCTTTATATTCAGAGATTTTTCTATATTTTCCTTCATATTTAATAATGTTCCCCATATTTATCGTATTTAGATTAAGGGACTTAGAAAATTTTCGGGTAGGGGGGGGGGTCTACCATGGTTGGGGGGGGGTCCAGATGAAAAGCGAAAACAATAGGAAATTAAAATTCCCTAAAAAAAATACGGGTTTTTTTTTAGGCCAAAATCTACAATATATCAAAAAATGAGCAAAATCGCAGAGGGTCAGGCCGCAAACCCCATGACTTGGCTAAGAATGCCACATATACATATAGTATTAATATGTATATAGTATTAATCATATCAAGTTTTTCTATTGTAATTTTTAAATAACTTTCTACGCTTGTAAAGGACTATTGATTTCATCGATTCCATGTACGCCGCCGTGGTTAATAGGATAGAGTTGCCGACTTTGAACAGAATAGCCCAGAGATCGATCCCCGCAAAATCCGGAATTTTAGTTTAGTTTAGGTTGAATTGTCTAAGATAGAATTATTTTTGATAATGATTGTTAAAAAAAATAATTAAAAAAAGCATATATTTTTTTTTCAAATCAACATTTTTTTAAAACAAAATGCGGATCCGGTATAGGGTTGATTCCTAGTCGCATCACCGAACCAATATTTATGCCACGAAGGGCCTGTATATCAATAAAGCTATTTATTATTCCCGTGTCCTAAAATTTTTTGTGGCGCCACTGATGAAAAAACCAAGTTCTTTAGTAGTATGTGTGTCGTGGCTACACAATAGCGAGCAAATATGAATCAGGAATCGTTTGTAGTAAGTATCGGAAAGAATGAAACTACACAAGCCACCTAGCGACAGAAAGTGAGTTTTGAAATTATTGATATTTTAAAACATTATTTATTATAGTTAGTTAGTGAGATCACCGCCAGATAGGCTTTTACTCGATTTCTCATAAGTAATTTTATTATCTAAACATATAAAGACCTCGGTAAATAAAGTAATCTCAGTCCAGTGCCACAGACTCAGTCGTAAACTTGGATATCGGTATATAATTACACATTAAACATTCGTTAATAAAATAAAATAATATTTTTTAATATTAAAATTTAAAAATAAAAAAAAAAATTATGTAAAAATATTAATAAATTGATAAAAAATAATTGTACCGATTAAAACATTATTTGCTCATCTAAAAAAATATTTTTCTAAATCGGAAAATTAAATTATTTTAAATCTAAAAATAATAATTTTAACATGGAAAAATAAATTTTTCTCAGACAAAAAATTTAGACTTTCAACCTGAAATAATTTTTTTTTTTCCAATTGAAAAATATTATTTGCAACTTATAAAAAATTTTTTTTTTATCTTAGAAAAAAAAATTTTTATAAACCAAAAAAAATTTTTATCTTTCAAAATTATTTTTGTTTTTGTTTCAAAGAAGGTTTTTTTACCTTAGAAAAATTCATCATTGAGTTAAAACAAAAAAAAGTTTCTAAATCGATTTCGCATTTTTATAAAACGAAATTGTATTTTTTACATTTCAGAAAAAATTTTTTTAATTTATAAAAATATGGGCAATATAAAAATATTTGTCTTTTTCAGAAAAATTTTTTTCCGGAAAAAAAATTTTTTTTTTCAGTGTATATTCTAAATATTTGTGTAATTCAAAAAACATAAAATATAAAACAGCTATATCTCAAAAATATATTATAAGATATATATTGAGAATATATATTTTGTGGATATAGGTGACAGATATAACTTTAAGTCAAATAACTATAACATTTATATAATCTGTAATAATTTTTATATATTTTTGAATATATTCAGCGGATATTATTATTTTTCTATGCGACAATGTGAACCTAACTCAGTCTTAGAAATGGTAAAGAGGTGCGGTCCGCAAACCAAATCTGAAGGGAGCTATCGTGAACCAAGTATAATGTATTACATACGCCTATATTACATTGTGACTACCCTAGCGGATGGCTCGACTCTCCAATGTAGCACTCAGTCGACAGTGATTTGACAGCCATTCGACAGCATATAAGAAACGAAATTCACGAGCACCAGAAACTCAAAATGAGTTGGACAAATATAAAATAAATATAAGATTATAATGACAATAACTTAAACTGAATGAAACCTTGACTAGTGTATGTATTTAATATTAAAATAATTATACAAGGTAAAGAGGTTAGATTGACATGATTCGCATATCTACTGGAGTCGGAAAGCTGTGGAGTCTCAGACCATTCATCGGTAATTGACTCGGTCATTATTACCGAGATATTTTATCACTAAATCGACAGGCTTTCGACACCGAATTGAGAGGTGTCTAATTTATCCATTTTTCATTGTTTTTAATTAATTAAACATCATGAAGGACTGTATTAATGATAAATTTGCATTTTTTTTATAAAAAAATTAATAGAATAGATAAAAAAACTTGTAAAAATTAAATAAAAAAAATTTATTTCTTGTTTATAATTTTTAAATTAATTGTAAATAATAATTGCATGTAAAAAACAAAATAAAACAGTATAATTGAGCGTAGTATATTTGCTGGTGTCGGACTAGTGTATCGGGCTTGACACAGGCTTGTGTTCCCAGGCTCGATACAGTCTTGTGTTACTAGGCTTGACACAGTCTTGTGTTCCCAGGCTTGACACCGGCTTGCAAAAAAAATTATAAAAAAATATAAATAAACAATTATTATTAATTTATTAATTTGACATTATTATTTTTTACGCGATACAATTTAAATTAACGATAATTATATGAACGAAAATAAACGGCGTAACGGAGGATCGATCCAAGGTCTCTCACGTGGAACTCCAATGCTCTATCAAGTCGACCACGGGGGATTCATGAAAGAGTCAGTCAAAATTTTTTATATGAATGAATTTATTCGAGAGTCAACACACAGTCCTTGTAAAAGCCTGGCACGATAGCCATAACCTAAAAATTGTTATTTAAAATTTCTTTTTAGAATTCATAGATCTAATTAATATAATTTTTTTTTTTAATTGAATATATGCACAAGTCAAGTCTCGTGTGAGGCTTGGTAAAACGGGTTTGACACAAGGCTCGTGTGAGGCCGGGGAAAACAAAAAAAACAGGCTTGACACCAGCTTGGACTATTGAGACCTGTGTGAGACGGGGAAAAACAACAGGGACAGTCTTGTGTCAGGCTTGTGTTAACGAGGTTCGTGTGAGGCCGGGGAAAACAAAAAAAACAGGCTTGACACCGGCTTGGACTATTGAAGCCTGTGTGAGGCCGGTTGAAAACAACGGGGTCAGTCTTGTGTCAAGCCTGTGTTAACAAGGCTCGTGTGAGGCCGGGAAAAACAAAAAAAACAGGCTTGACACCGGCTTGGACTATTGAGGCCTGTGTGAGGCCGGTTGAAAACAACGGGGACAGTCTTGTGCCAAGCCTGTGTTAACAAGGCTCGTGTGAGGCCGGGGAAAACAAAAAACACAGGCTCGACACAGGCTTGGATTATTGAGGCCTGTGTGAGGCTGGTTAAAAACAACGGGGACAGTCTTGTGTCAAGCCTGTGTTAACAAGGCTCGTGTGAGGCCGGGGAAAACAATGGGCACAAGCTTGTGTTAAGCCCGTGCTCCCAAGGCTTGATACACGACCCTCGCACAAGCCTGGCACAGTTGTTCAAGCCCGAGAACTCCTACCTGGGTTTCGACAGCATTTCGACCGTTTTTCGACAGGCTTTCGACACCGAATTGAGAGGTGTTTAGTTTATTCATTTTTCATTGTTTTTAATTGTTTAAACATTATAATGAACTTTATTAATGATAGATTTGTATTTTTTTTATAAAAAAATTAATAGAATATATAAAAAAAACTTGTAAAAATTTAAACAACCCACACGGAAATGAAATATATAATTTATATATAAAATTATATATAACAAGAGTCAATAGGTATATAGCGCTATAAAATTGAAAAAAAGTTATTTTCGCGATTGTATCATGTTTAAACGCTTAATTATACTGTTTTATTTTGTTTTTTACATGCAATTGTTATTAACAATTAATTTAAAAATTATAAACAAAAAAAAATTTTTTTTGTTTAATTTTTACAAGTTTTTTTATCTATTCTATTAATTTTTTTATAAAAAAAATGCAAATTTATCATTAATACAGTCCTTCATGATGTTTAAACAATTAAAAACAATGAAAAATGAATAAATTAGACACCTCTCAATTCGGTGTCGAAAGCCTGTCGATTTCGTGACAAAATATCTCGATAATAATGACCGAGTCGATTACCGATGAATGGTCTGAGGCTCGAAAGCTTTCCGACTTCAGTAGATATGCGAATCATGTCAATCTAACCTTTCTGCCTTGTATAATTCACACTCTTATTTAATATTAAATACATGTACTATAGTCAAGGTTTCATTCAGTTTAAGTTATTGTCATAATAATTTTATATTTATTTAATATTTTTCCAACTCATTTTGAGTATCCGGTGTTTAGTTTTTAAAGTTCTTTATTCATCATAGGTTACATTTATGTTTACATAAGTGCCATACTTAATTGTATTCGTTACATATTAAAATTTTTATTTTTGTTGATGGTTTTATCTAGAGACATCAATCATAATAGTACTGAAGGTTTATATTATTTTTGAATTATTGAATTATTTTTTGAGTATCCGGTGCTCGTGAATTACGTTTTATATATACTGTCGAATGGCTGTGAAGGAAAATACTAACGTCACAAGTATGGGAGCGAATATTCTACATATGAAATGAGTATTTTGTATAAGGAACCATACAGCGAGCCATCGTAACCAGGTCTTACACATACGTTGCCATTGTGTTAATTAGCTTAGTTGAATTTAAGGATTCCACAGATAATTAATGATGAAATATATTTATTGTAATAGCAATTTATTTAATACATGTGATCGGTTGAGTTATACAAATGTGTAGAAGGTGAGGTATAAGAACAAGTTAAGACTTGGATCGGTCTAGGATAATAAGTATATAGCCAGGTAGGCTAGTCTAAGGAATAGGATATTGTCTGTAGGTAATGCAGGTATTAACCACTTTCCAACACTCCCACTTTAATATTTGTATTACATTTGATTATCAAGTTACAATTCTTTTTTGTTACAATTAACTACTCCAATTAAATCTCTCAGTAGTTCAAATCTTACTCGTGCCAACCCCTTTGTAAATATGTCAGCTTGTTGATCATCAGTCTTGACATGTGGTAACAAATTTGTTTTGTCTGACTCCATCAAAAATGAATTTAAATTTGATATCTATGTGTTTTGCTTTAGATTCAAATTGTCCATTCTTGATCCAGACAATGGGCTTTGATTATCAATATGTAGTTCTGGCGGAGATAATTTCTTTCTCAACAATTGTTGGATTAATTTCTGTCCCCAAATCAAGTTTGTTGCTGCCAGACATGCAGCTGTAAATTCAGCTTCAGCTGTTGATATTACAACTGTTTTCTGTTTCTTGGAGCCCCATATAATAGGACAGTTATTGAGTTTTAGAATGTAACCAGACGTTGACCTTCTTGTTTTTGCATCACCAGCATAGTCTGCATCAGAAAAACCCTCAAAGACAATTTGTCCACCTCCAGTGAATTTCAGACCAAAACTGACTGTTCCCTTCAGATACTTCAAGATTCGCTTAACTGCATCCCAGTGAGGTTTGCGGTAGTTTGAGCAGTATTGGCTGACAGTATTAACAGCGTAGACTATATCTGGCCTGGTGATCATTGATAGAAACAAAAGACTACCAACTGCCTCTCGATAAGGTACATTCAGCACTGGTGATTGGTCATCAGCTGTTTGCATCATACTTAAATTCTGGCAGTTGTCTACAGGTATACTAACTGGATCGGCATCCTTCATGTTGAACTTGTCCAAAATTCTCATTGCATATAAGGTTTGGTGAGCAATGATGGATCCATCAGGAAGTCTGCTCATCTGGATACCTAGAAACATACTTAAAGAGCTGATTTTTATGTCAAGCTCGATTAATAAATGATTTAATAAGTTTTCAATTTTATTTTCGTTGTTTGACACTACTAAGCCATCATCAACATAGATGGCAAGGGTCAAAGTGTCATCAGATCCATCATTTGATTTGAAGACACAAGGATCTGCTTCAAGTGGTTTCATATCAAGTTTTTGAAGGCACTTGATAAACCTCTTGTTCCAGCACCTGGGTGCTTGCTTTAATCCATACAAGCTACGTTGTAGCTTGCACACCTTGCTCGTACCATCATTGAAGCCTTCTGGCTGCATCATATAGACATTTTCTTCAAGTTCTCCGTATAGAAAAGCAGTTTTCACATCAAACTGCTTGATATGCATTTTCTTGGCTGCAGCAATAGCAAGTATTGAACGTATTGAGTCAAACTTCACTACAGGGCTGAACGTTTCTTCGTAATCAAAACCAGCCTTTTGCTGGCACCTTTTCACCACCAATCTAGCTTTGTATCGTTCAATGGTACCATCAGATTTTTGTTTGACTTTGAACACCCATCTGTTCCTGAGTAGGTTTGCACCTCTTGGTTTATTAACAAGTGTCCAAGTATTGTTCTTTTTTAATGCTTGCAACTCTTCTTCCATGGCTGATGCCCATTCAGCTTTATTTTCACTGTTTTGAGCATCTGAAAGTGTTACTGGTTCATCACACAGTAATGCAAACCTCTCATGGAGCATGCTTGAACCATCACTGTCTATATCATCACATTTGTGACACTGGTACTCTCTTTTCTTGATTGACTCATCAACCCCAACACATTCTGCATGAAACCAGTGTTCACATCCACCATCACATTGAACCCACAATGGATAGTCTCGAGGATGATTACATATTATCGCCATGCACTTGTTCCCATCAGTTGGGTCAATTGTTCTGCTGTCTGCACTATCGTAATCATCGTCAGAGCTTATTATTTGTATTTGATCATCGTCTTCACTTGGTACCAGGTGATCTTGTTGAGCTTGATCATCAGTACTATTTTGATTTGGTTCAACATCTTGGACTTGATCATGAGTACTTTGTCTAAGAGCTTTGATTTCATCAGATACACCAGAAGCTGGAATTTTCATTACTTCAATATGGTGATCGTCATCACCTTGATTTTTAACAAGTAGTTCTGTTGGCTCATTTTGGTTTTCAATGAATTTTACGTCACAGTGAGTTTCAATTACATTTCGTTCGTTTAACCAAACTCTGTAACCTTTGATTTCCTCACTGTAAACCAATCATTATACCTTCTTCTGCCTTTTTGTCCCATTTCTTCCTTTTTTGCTTAGGAACATGGACCATGACAGGTGAAGCAAACATTCTAAGATGATCAATGCTTGCCTCCTTCCGATGCCAAAGTTCAAAAGGAGTCTTGCCTTTAATGGATCTTGTACCTGTTCTGTCCAAGACATAGGTAACAGTGTTGAATGCTTCAGCCCACAACTCAATGGACAAATTTTGGCTATGAATTAGTGTTCGTGCTGCTTCAACCAGCGTACGATTTTCTCTTTCAGCCTTTCCATTTTGTTCAGGTGTATATACAACAGTTCTTTGATGCTTAATACCCAGGTCAAAAGTAATTTGTTGCAATTCATTATTTATAAACTCCAGGCCATTATCAGTTCTTAAACAACTGATTTCTTTGCCTGTTTCCTTTTTTATTCTTATCAAATAATTTTTAAAACATTTGACAACTTCATTTTTGTTTTTCATGAAGTAGACATGTCTATAATGTGAAAAATCATCTTTGAACAGTAGGAAATAGAACGAGTGGTTGAGTGATAGTGCTTCCATTTTACCACACACATCAGAGTGTATTATTTCACCAACATTACTTGTCTGTGTCTTACTTGGTTTGTGTGATTGACGATGCATTTTACCAACAACACAGGACCTGCAATCTTGTCTTGCTCCTGTTGTTGTGATGCCTCGTGACGCAAGAAACCTTTTCACATGATCATAATGTTGATGGGCAAGCCGTTCATGCCATGTTTTTAGACAATGAACTTGTCCAACCAGAGCTGTTGTAGGTGATGGTTTTGATGTTGGTGGGACGACCCTGAACTTCATGGTGAATAAGTTGCTTTCAGGAACTCCCACTGCAACGATAGTCCCCTCTTTTGTGAAAATCCATCTGCTCTTGCTTGCTGATGTTTCGTAACCTTTTTGCAAGATTGCACTCGCAGAAAACAAATTGTATTTTAGTTTTGGAACATATGAAACATTGTCAAGATGTCGCTCAACCCACTTATTGCCATCAAAAGCAAGGATGTTAATGAATCCCTGGGATTGAGCTTCAATGAGTTCACCATCTCCAACTTGAATTAGTATTTGTTTATTTAAGCTTACCAGTTTTGTGAACCATTCTTTTCGGCCTGTCATATGATGTGTTGCACCAGAGTCTAGACACCATCTGTCCCCAGGATTACCAGTTGCTGATGAGGTTAGCACGATTTCTATCTCACAGGCTCCACCCGTTGCAGTTTTAGCAGCAGCTCCACCAGGTTCTTTTCTGTTGGATGCATTACCAGTCTGATTGGATGGTTTCTTTGGCCTTCTTGGTTCTGGACAAATGCTTCTCCAGTGACCACGTTTATGACAGTTGCTACAGACCATTTTATTTGAGCTGGCTTGTTTTTGAACATTATCATATTTTTTATTGACAAAACGTCCAGCTGCAAGAGCTTCATTCATGTCGTTTTGTTCATGAATGTTAAGCCGAGATTCCTCCATGGTGAGGCGAGCAGTGAGGTTCGTTAAAGTTCGTTCAGTAGCAGGCATCGATTCCCAAGCAGTACAGAAAAAACGAAGCTCTGTTGGAAGTGTCAGCAGGATTTTCGACATTATCATGCTGTCTGTCACTGTCTCACCAACAGCTCGTAGCTTGTGTGCCAGGTCTTGAATCTTAGCAATGTGGACTGTCATGTTGTCTTTTCGGTCTCTATTTGATGAGTACCACTGTTGGTTCAACATGTGTATCGTTGTCTCACTTTTACACTGGAAAATACCATTTAGTTTGTCCCACATTTCTTTTGACGTTGAGCATGTTAATACATGTATCACCACTTGTTCAGTGAGGGCTGAGACGATGGCGTGTTGAGCCAGGCCATCCAGCTTCTCCCACTTGGCAACGTCATCTTCGTACGCTCTTTTTGCTTCTGCGGTTTCTTGTGTTGGTGGTTTTGGTGCTTCAATGCGCCCATCAACTACCTGCAGTACTTGCAGACTCATAAATTTAGTTTTCATTTGAAAACTCCAGGTTAACCAATTTTCGGTACCTTTCAATTTTTGAGTTTTTGTAATTTCTAATACGTCTTCCATTTTTTTCACTAATATTTCTTTTAACTTTCAAAATTGACTAACACGTTAAACTTGGACGAGTTAACCTCAAAATTGTCTCGAAATATTTTAACCGGACTAAATAAATTTTTCGCTCAAGAAATTAATTCAATATATTATTGAGAACACTTAATTATTCACACTGGGCCCATAACCTGTTAATTAGCTTAGTTGGATTTAAGGATTCCACAGATAATTAATGATGAAATATATTTAATGTAATAGCAATTCATTTAATACATGTGCTCGGTTGAGTTATACAAATGTGTAGAAGGTTAGGTATAAGAACAAGTTAAGACTTGGATCGGTCTAGGATAATAAGTATATAGCCAGGTAGGCTAGTCTAAGGAATAGGATATTGTCTGTAGGTAATGCACTTTCCAACACATTGCAATAATATTATATCTTAATATTATTATTACTGTTATTATTCACAGCGATCCATCGTGAACTACAATCACATACATTATTATGTAGTGGTAATATAATAATTATAATTTTTTAAATGGCCTTAAAATGGCCTCTTAAAAATAGCTTTTTTATGTTTCTCTTATGTTGTTGGCTTTTTAAAAAATGTCCTTATGTCCTTAAAAACATAAAAAAAAGCTATTTTTAAAGGCGATTTTTAAGAGGCGAACAAAATAAGGCCATTTTTCCATGTACGAGGTTCAGATCGTCTTTTTTTAAAACTATATTTCACCGTGTTGCCATGGTATTTACGGCAAGCTGAAATAACAGACGAACTTCCCGGCTCTGGTTATTAATAATTTAATCGACAACGAATAAATAATCAGAACTCATAACGAGCTCTTATTTATTTCGAGTACCGACGAAATAATGAATTTCGTTACAGTATAGATTGTAACGAAATTTATTATTTCGTGGGTTCTTGAAATAAATATATGACATCAATGGGGCGCCTGTTCAATGTTTATAAGATGACTTAATACACCAAACCTTATCGCGGCGAATGCTCCACTCCTCCATCGAAGAGATGAACTCACCGAAGGCTGCGTACGAAGCCTGATCGTAAACCTATCGAACTGCGGGCTAGGAAAGCGTGCTGCGCATGTCCGGGAGCGATAGGTAGGGGAGTGCTACTGAGTGGGGTGAGAGCTCACAGCAGCTAAGCACTGAACGTCGTCGTTAGACGACACAACTTGTCTGGCTCTCGAACTGATCACTACCTTCTCTCGACTGGCTCTCTTGGTTTACTACTGGTTCTCTCGACATCGTTTGGATCTCTCGTAAAGGCTCTCTAGGTATCAGAAGTTAAGTCCTGGTGAAATTCTGTCCGAATTTCCAATGACAGACTAATACTTCTGATCACGCTATATGGCTCTCTTATTACAATAATAATTATTCTCGCTACATAATGTGTATGTGATGGTGAGACCATCATCACACATAAATGTGTATGTGTGAGTTCACGAATGGATCGCTGTAAATAATAACAATAATAATAATATTGAGATATATTATTATTGCAATGGCAACGTATGTGTAAGACCTGGTCATGGATGGATCGCTGTATGGTTCCCTATACAAAATACATATCTTACGTGTAGACTATTTGCTCCCACACTTACGATACTTGTGACGTAGGTATTTTACTATAGCGTAGTCGCAATGTAATATAGGCGTACGTAACACACTGTACTTGGTTCACGATAGTTTCCTCAGGTTCGGTTACGTATTTTATAATCCAATCAGGTAGACCGCGCCCCTCTACCATTTCTAAGACTGAGTTAGGCTCCCGTATTAGTTCTCGTGACTCCCACGGTTGTTGGCTTCCGAGATAACCAACATGGCTCCCCCTGGTGATTTTGAGGAGGATGGTGAGAAATCCTCGTTGTTAACCTTGGCCGATAGTTCTCGCCGTGCAGGTCAGAAAATCGGTTACAAGATATACATATATCCGGGAAAAAATGAAAAGATCTTCTCAAATATAATAATATATCCGGAGATCTCGGGATATTTTGATATTAAAATATATCGAGAGATAACCAAATATATCAATTATAGCGATATCTTTTTATATAAAAGAAAATGTCATAATATATTTAGATATATCATCACGGGAGAAATTTAATAAAAAAAAATATTTTTAATTGTTTAAAACAATTTAATTTTATTATTCATATAATTGATGATTCATTTGATTATTATTGTCCGAAAAAATTACACCATAAGTACTTGACATCACCGGGACTTGAACACGGTAACTCCTAATTGAAACTCCAGAGCCTCACTTACTCAACCTTGGCAGCACTAATTAAAGATGACGAAAATTTGTTCTACTTAAATATACATTATAATCATGGCAATTCAAGAATCAACCGACCCTTTGCTGATATATAAATTTTATTTGTTTCATATACCCCGGAATGTATTTTCATAATTAATAAAAAAAAATTTTTTTTTTTGAAATTTTCGTTATGTAAAAAATAAAAATGAGTAGCTGTTTTACAGTATATAATTGAACAAAAAAATTTTCAATATTAAACATATAACAGCGGCTATTAATACATATATTTATATATGTCGAAAGAATAAAAAATAATCAGTCTTGAGTTGAGTTGGTCTTTTAAAAATTTTAATTTTTGTTTACCAAATTTTTCCGCCATACTTAAATTTGAACGCAGGTATGCGTATAATAAATTAAATTTGTTTCCATTTTAATAAAAGTTAATTAACTACTTATGCCAATTTTTTTTTATATTTGAATTTAAAAAAATAAAAATAAAAAATAAACTTTGGTTTTAGTTTTATAAATTTTCACCTACATTTAGAGTTGAACGCATGAAGGCGTATAGTAAATTGAATCTGTTTTCCTTTCAATAAAAAATTGATAAACTATTTATTTCATTCATTGATATAATATTAGTATTATTCTTATAAATTATTGAATTGAAACTTAATCTTTTCGAATTTTTGTACAAAAAATTTTTTATCTAAACTAAATGAATTTCTATTATTTGTACATAGATTTTAACGAACGAATGCGTGGAATAAATGAATTTTTTTTTTCCCTTTGATAAAAAGTTAATCAACTAGCAATACCAATCATTGGATATAATATTAGTATTATCTAAACAAATAATAGTTGGGTGAATTGTATTAAAATAAAAATAAACAATAATAATAACGAAATTGTAAAGTACTCTATAGATATCACAGAATCTTCAAGAGGAGCTTTTAAGAAACATCATGGAATGCTAGAAGGAAGGTTCGTTTGTCCAGCTTGTGACAAGAAAAAAAATGAATACAGCTGTTACGAGATTACAATCACACACATTCTTACTTTAATCTTCATTTCGCTACTGCATTCGTTTTAAAGTTTTAGCTGATTTAGCTGCACGGATTGGTTTTTTTTTTTTTTTTTACTGAAAAAACACCGCGATTTTTACTATGGCTGACAGTGACTGGGAAACGTGGGGGAATTGTATTGAAAACCCAATATGGGCCATAGCGATTTTTCTCGATGAGTGCCGCCTAACGGCAATTTGAATTTTTAGCCTTGTACCATAGTAATTATTGAAATGCCCATATGAAAAATTTATAGAGCCAATACTAAATATTGAAAATTGACGATATAAATTTTGAAAAAGTGAATATTAATATTTAATAAGGCAAACAGTAAGTTTTGCAATAGTTATAAATTTTTTTACTCTGCACCGTGCTCTCTCCCCCCTTTATAGGGGGGGGGGGGGCACAGTAAAAAAATATAACCGGGAAATAGATATATTTGGCCCGTAGAATATATCTGGTAAATAGATAGTAATTATAATAAAAAAATCAAATGAATACAAAGATAACTTTTAGGCAATAATTTAATAACAGCAACAGCAATAATGATAATAATCATATTTTTACATGAACTTATTTTGACAAAACTTAACCTCAAAACTTGCAAAGAATAAATTGAAAAAAATTTTTAGTAACGAATTCGTTGTATTGAAAATGGAAAATTTTCAAAACTCCGGCGAAAGCCCGTGTGGTTTATCTCGATTATTCCAAATTCATAACAGTTTAATTTTTTTTATAATTTTAAATTATATGATTGAATTTTTTTTTTTTTTTTTTTTGCCCTGACGTGCGCTGTCAAATTATGTACACAAATCAAAATACAGATAAAACAAATTTGAGGTTATACTTCATGTAAGTATTAATATCAATGATTTTATAAGATTTGTTCAAGAAATAAATCAATACAAATATTACAAAAATTAGTCGTTGAATTTACTTTTTTTTTAACTAAACAAATATTTTTTTTCAAATCATTTTGTTTAAGGTTGATTCTGGAAATCTGAAATCGCAACAGATTTTTTTTTTTTTTATCTTATGTTTAAATTCAATAATTATCTACATTGTCAATTTTTTTCAATTTTTTTTTGTGTGGTTTTTTTGACAACTTTAACATGCAAGGTATAGGTGGTACCTCATATTTTTATTAATAACTTTTTCAAAACGCAACAGAAAACGTTAAATTTCTATCAGTTTGTAGTGCTAGAAAAGACAAATTTTTTGATAAAAATTTTTAGTATTTCGTCTGTTGCGTTTAAAAAATAAATAACTTTAAAATTCAAAAATTTTGCGAGAAGTGCAGCACACAGACATGAACAAAATTTTGTGTTCATGTCTGTGTGCTGCGCTTCTCGCAAAATTTTTGAATTTTAAAGTTATTTATTTTTTAAACGCAACAGACGAAATACTAAAAATTTTTATCAAAAAATTTGTCTTTTAGCATGGCTTCAGTGTACGATGTAATCTTTGCTCGCTAGTGTGTAGCCACGACACACATACTACTAAAGAACTTGGTTTTTTCATCAGTGGCGCCACAAAAAATTTTAGGACACGGGAATAAAAAATAGCGTTATTGATATACGGGCCCTTCGTGGCATAAATATTGGTTCGGTGATGCGATTGGGAATCAACCTTAATACTTTTATTTATAAAAATTTTTCGGTGGAAATTTTTGATGGGTAAACATCTTTAGGCGCGGGTTGGGTATGGAGTAAAAGGAAAAAAAATTGAGTTTAGACGTCAGATCCGGTAACGGATCTGGGCAGGAATACATTTTTTGTCAGTCTACATTGCGCCATGCAGCGCTATGGTAATCGGTCGGTAACCATTATCATCAGGCGTTCTGTAGTATATATCATGCCAAGGCAGTGACTAAAAATTTTACCTAAGATTTATTTATTTATTTCTCAACCTTATTTCCTACCTGAAATAAGGAACCTCAGTCCATCGAGGGCCATTTTTACCTTAAACCTTGTATCCTACTCGAAACAAGGAACCTCAGTCCATCGAGGGCCAATTTTTTTTTTTTTTTTTTTTTTTTTACCTTAAACCTTGTTTCCTACCTGAAACAAGGAACCTCAGTCCCTCGAGGGCCATTTTTACCTTAAACCTTGTTTCCTACCTGAAACAAGGAACCTCAGTCCCTCGAGGGCCATTTTTTACCTTTAACCTTGCTTCCTACCTGAAACAAGGAACCTCAGTCCATCGAGGGTCATTTTTCAAATTTCCCATCTTACTTTTACTTGAAGTAAGAACTTCTAATTTTTATTTCATGTATGCATAAATTCTGTTTACATGTAAACTATTTAGTTAATTTTATTTTAATGATTCTTTTTATTTTTATCACAACTATTTGCATAGTGGCCGAATTTTTTGCATTTGAAACAAACAACTCCAGATTTATTTTTATCAATTTTTTCTCCATTTGTCTTGTTTTTATCACAATAATAATTATTTTTTAGAATAGTTCTTTCATACTTATAATGGTACTTATATTTGTTATTATTATAATTATTATGTTCTTGATGTGAATTATTTTCTCTAAATAAATGTATATTTCTTCTCTCATTATTTTTCTTGATTCTTCTAGTTCTTTTCTGATTAAATTTCTAAATGCATTTAATTTATCGTCGAATTCTTGTAAATTTTTTGCCATTTTAATTCAGATGCGTTTGTCATTTTTTTAATATTGATTCAAATATTAATCACTTTTTTTTTTTTATTAATCACGTTATTTTCTTTGTATTTTTATTTTTGATATTAATTCTGTGAGCGTTTCACTATTTTAAAAATAAAATAGAATTCAATTCAAATAACTTAATGAATTTATATTTTTTATTTTATTATTTGATCCTTTCTTTCTATTTTATTTTTAATTTTTCTTCTGACACCAATGTTACGTTTTAGGGTTAAAATAAATGATATCTCTCTTTTCTATTTAAATTAATAGGTCTTTATTCATTTGCTATTCTATTGCAACTGCCAACTTAACTCTTTCTCTCATCTCTTTCCCGTTACTAAGGTCGTCATTTGTTCTTAACTAATTCTATTGTCTGTCTCTGTCTATCATAAGGAAGGAGGGAGCGATTAACTTCATATTCGTAACAATATATTTATTTATTTATTATTATATACCTATATATGCCGTTGTATATATTAATATACAAGTATTTTATTTGTATTTATTGGTTATGCTTGCATTTGTTGGGCGAAGTAAAGTTCATATTGTACATATATATATATACATGCATATGCAAGTATTTTTCATTTACATTCATTTACAAAATTAATATACCTATTACCATTGTTTATATAAAATAATATTTCCTAAACTTAAAACAAAATATTGAATTATTATACAATAATAATTTATTTATAATATTGACGAATTTAATGTTTTAAAAAAGAGAAATAGACATTGATGTGTTATTTTGAAAAAGAAAATTATTATTGTAATTGTACAATAATTTTACAATATAATTTATTTATACTTTTTTAATCAAAGTAAAGGAAAAATGGTAAACTTGATAAATATATATATTTATAATAATTAAGTTTATTATAATGAATTGAAAAAGGTACTTTTTAGTTTAAAAAATAATTTTTCGTTTGAACTAGAAAGTACCTTTTTTTTAATAAGTATAATATATTACGTATAAAAGAACACAGTGATATTCAAAGTTTCAATATCGATATTATTAAGATCTAACTAAATATTATATTTCATCTGTTCGTTTAACATACTAAATGCGAAATAATGTTTGTAAAATATAATTTGGGAACTGAACTATCAAGGTGCTGTAATTTATAGGTACACTGCGTATAAAAGTAAAGGCGTATTAATATGGAAAAAAAATTGAAAAATATTAATAAAACAAATACAAATCTATTATATCGACACTTTCAGAGGATATTATCATATCAGCTATTTTTATCAGCTTTTATAGAAAATTTTCTCACGATTACGGGAAAAATACGGAAAAAAATCCTACACATGCGCAAACTAGTTAAAAATGGAGTTGAAGTATGGAAAAAACGCCTATTTATCGGTTATATATCGTATAGTTATTGAAATAACGATTATTTCTAAAATTTATTAATATCAAGCAATACAGCTCGTCAAGGAGAAAAAAATGTTTCGATAAAAATTTAGATAATAATTTATAAATTTCAATATATATATATTAGACCGTTTCAAAAAAAAATTTTTTCTTCACCTCTGTAGATTCAACAAGATAAATTTTTTTTTAAATGTCGCTCATCGACTTTGAATATTTTCCATTCAAAATACATGTAAGCAGAATGTTCACTTTATACTTTTGTTCATAACTTTATCAATTTTTAAGCTAGAGACTTGGAAATACGACCATTCGAAAGCTTAAAAAAAAAGCTTTGGAATACATATTGAAAAAAAAATTTTTAATCAATTGTTTCGTGGCTAGAAAACTACGTAAACGTTTATTTCTAAACAAACGATAATTTATTTATTCGAAGACCTCTGGGCATTCATATAAAATTAAAAATTCGGCATATAAGATAAAGTGTCTAAAGCTTTTTAATTAAGCTTTTTAAATTATCATCTTGAATTGAAATATATTGATTATTTCGAAAGTTATGATTTTTTGAAACACCTTACCGAAAACAGCATTCATTCGTTTATAAAAAAATTGCACAAATAACGTTGTTTTTTTTTCAGTGTTTCAAAAAATCATAACTTTTATAATAATCAATATATTTCAATTCAAGAAGATTATTTAAAAAGCTTAATCAAAAAGCTTTAGACACTATATTTTATATGCCGAATTTTTAATTTTATATGAATGCCCAGAGGTCTTCGAATGAATAAATTATCGTTTTTTTATAGAAATAAACGTTTATAAAGTTCTCTAGTCACGAAACAGTTGATCAAAATTTTTTTTTCAAATATGTATTTTAAAGCTTTTTTTTTGAGCTTTCGAATGGTCGTATTACCAAGTCTCTAGCTTAAAAATTAATAAAGTTATAAACAAAAGTATAAAATGAACATTCTGCTTACATGTATTTTATATGGAAAATATTCAAAGTCGATGA
Source organism: Aphidius gifuensis (assembly GCF_014905175.1). Lineage (NCBI taxonomy): Eukaryota > Metazoa > Arthropoda > Insecta > Hymenoptera > Braconidae > Aphidius > Aphidius gifuensis. Next base: position 13,000,983 of record NC_057793.1, read on the forward strand.
GCGACATTGAAAAAAAAAAAAAAAAAAAAATTGAAAATAGTAGATGGTTTGTCTTGTTGAATACTAAGATTTTAGGGGGTGGGAGAGAAAAAAAAAGAATTTTTTTTTTTTTTGAAACGGTCTAATATATATATATGGGGCATTCTTAGTCAAATCACAAGGTCATCTGCCTGACCCCCTACGATATTAATAATATGAGCTATTTTTGGTTGATTTTAGGCTGAAATTAAGCCTCTAATTTTTTTAGATTTTTTCAATAATTTTCCTAGACTCCATCATCTTGAATATCACTATTTTTGCAATATCTCAAAAAGGACCATTTTTTTTTTTCTGAATTTTTTTTCACAGAATCAGGTACACAATACACGCATTTTAAGCACAGCAAAAATCTGGGTCCAGAAACATAAATATTTTTTATTTATTTTTGAAATTTTTTTTTTTCAGCAAAAAAATTTTTTGTTTCCAAAAAAAAAATTTTTTTTTTCCAAAATGAATATAAGTTTATAATATATAAGTTTTTGATTTCAAAAAAATAAAAAAAAACTAGATTTTCCCTTGGTAAATTTTCTGTTTCGGCATTTTTAGAAACTTTTTTTGCTGAAAATAAAAATTTTAGAAATAAAAAAAAAATATTTATATTTCTGGACCCAGATTTTTGCTGTGCTTAAAATGAGTGTATTGTGTACCTGATTCTGTGAAAAAAAATTCAGAAAAAAAAAAATGGTCCTTATTGAGAAATTGCAAAAATAGTGATATTCAAGATGATGGAGTCTAGAAAAATTAATGAAAAAATCTAAAAAAATTAGAGGCTTAACTTCAGCCTAAAATCAACCATAAAATAGCTCATATTAATAAAATCGTAGGGGGTCAGGCAGATGACCCCGTGATTTGACTAAGAATGCCCCATATATATATATTTTGCAAATATAATAATGGCAGTCAATAAAACTCTTCGAGTAAAAAAGAAAGTCAAAATAAAAATTTCGATATATCAAATTTTTTTTTTTAAACTGTTAGATTTTTAACTGAGCCACTAGATTTTTTACTTAGCCGCTAGACTTTTTACTTAGTCTCCGTTATAGCCAAATATAATTTTATCAGCTTAATTTTTTTTTTTTAAATCTTTTCCTTAGCTAGATTTTTTACTTAGCTTTTAATCTTTTACTTAGACTTAATTATAGCCAAACACACAATATCTTTAGTAGTGTACTTATAAGAGTTCTGGACCACGGAAAACCGCGAGATTGTGGGTGGGATGGGTGGGTGGTATTTAAATAAATTTGGGGTAGAAAGAAAGAGAAGAGAATGAGAGAGGGGAATAAGAGAGGGGAATAAGAGAGGGGAATATGAGTGGGGAATATGAGTGGGGAGTCTTTTCGAATTTCGACCATTTTTATTATTTTTATTTTTTTTTAAATTTGTGAGAAAAAAAAAAAGTGTTTCGAAGGAGATTTGAACTCACGGACTTCGGATTTAAAATCGAGCGCGCTATCCCCAAGACCACGGCTCAATCTTATTGGATGTTGGAAGTAGAAGGTGAGTGATACTGGAAAATTCGAAAATTTGTTGTAAATGGAAAAATTTATTTATAATAATTGTTTTTTTATTTCTTTAACAAATTTTTCCCTTTTTTATTATATAACTAACCGATTTTTAAGTTCTAAGTCAGTTATACAATGAGCGTTGATTTGTTTGGTCGTTATTTGGTTGGAGCTGCTGATAAATCTAGATCAGGGCCTCCTGGAATTGGGTTTAATTGAGATGAATATAATAATTTCGATATTGGCAACCGGCGAATATGCAATGTTGCAACACCTCAAGATGAGAAGGATGTTGTAACTTTAAAATTATTCAATGAAATGAAAAAAAGTGTTGAATTGAATTATGAAAAATTGGGTGATATAATTGAAATTTTAATGGCTGAAAATGTTAAAATAAAAGAGCAATTAGATGTTTTACAATCTACCATTAAGACTACTGAAAAAAATATATAATTTTGTATCTAGTTTTTGGTGTAAAATAGAAATAATATTAGAAAAAAAAGTGGGAGTAGTGAGTTAAAGAGGGGAAGAAATTTGTTGAAAATCAAGCCTTGAAAAATATCTTTAGTTAGCTCCAAAGCCTTCAGTGAAAAAGGTATACAATAAATTTGAGTTGAAAAATAAAATAAAATAAAATGTCTGCATTCATCGACTTCCAAGGATTTCAAGAAGAGCAAGGGTTATTTGTGCTGAAAGAACTAGCTATTCAACCCTTAAGTTCAAGATTGACTCCAATATCTAAAATATTTAAACCACCTTGTGATAGATCGCATTTGAGTGAAACTTATCAAGAAACGGTATCAAAATGTGAATTGAATCATCATGGTATGTTATGGGAACAAGGTTGTGAGGAATATAACGACATTTCACCAATTTTAAATCAATCAATAAATGGAAAATTTGAGTATTTATTTGTAAAAGGAGAAGAGAAAAAGAAATGGTTAAAATTTGTTTTACGTGAAATTCAAATAACAATTTTCAATTTGGATGATTTAAATTGTCCAGACATAAAAACTCTGGAAGAACAACATCCAGCTATAAGACACTCAAGGATTCACATCAATTGTTCAACTTACAAATGTTCAGTTGAAAATGTTCAACGTTTTCGATCATGGTATATTACAACCTTTTCAACCAGACCAAGTTTAGATGAACCGATTATCCATTATTGTACTGTTGAAAATATAAATGATTTGGCTAAAACAGAAATTAGTTCACTTCCAATCATGGCAATAATAAAATTTGAGGCAAATGAAATAGATCAAATCTGGGATAAATTATCAGAGAAACAACAAATGAATAAAACAATTTGAGGACTAAGAAAATGTAAGCAGCATCCTTTAAAAAATGATTATGAAGATGAAATTGGTCTTTTTTTACAATACCAGTAAAAGATTGTGTAAAATGTAAAGAATCAAGTTCGAATGGAAATTGTAATATGTAAAATAAAATATATATATAAAATAAATTACATAAATTAATAAATTGATAAATTAGTAATTTTTTCTTGTTTTTTTTCAAACCCAAAAAAAAAAAAAAAAAAATTTTCTGTAAGAATAATTAAATAAAATTTGTTTTTTTGTTATAATTTTCTTGGAAAAAATATAAAGCATTTTCATCGTCAAAGAAATTTAATCTATTTTCCTCAAAATTTGTAATGCCCCAAAAACATGCTGTGAGTTACATACTGCGAATTCACAGTTTGCAAACATTGGGGTTAAATAGAGCATTCAGTTGACAAAGAAAATTTTTCTTTTTCCCAATTTTTAATCTTATTTTCCTGAAGAAATTTATTTCTTCTTTTTGTTACATATTTTTCTTTATTTTTCAATGTGGGAACTATTTAACCGACCAACATCTGGAGTAAAAGCCATGATTTAAACTATAACACAAGTCACATTTCTCGTAATATTTTTCACCGACAAATAATCCATTTCTCAGATATTTGTTTTTCTATAGAAATTCCTACTCTTTTAAAATTTAAACAATAAGCAAAATGAAAATTATTATATTTTTTCTTTGGGGAGAAGATCTTTGTGCTCCTATAAATGCCCATGTTTTCCTCAACATTATCATCAGTTCCTCAGAGCAGCACCAAGTAACAACTAACTCACCAACAAGAAAAATTAAGCTGTAAGTTTCTTTACTTCATATTTATTATTATTAATAAAAATATATATAAACAATTATTTAATTACATATACAACTTAACACACATACTAATTTATTTTAATAAATTTTTTTTTTTTCGTTTAGAAATTTTTAAAATGGCATTTGCAAAAACTAAACAACTTCAAAATATTGTCCAGACATAAAAACTCTGGAAGAACAACATCCAGCTATGAGACACTCAAGGATCCACATCAATTGTTCAACTTACAAATGTTCAACGTTTTCGATCATAGTATATTAAAACCTTTTCAACCAGACCAAGTTTAAATAAATCGAGTATCCATTATTTTGCTGTTGAAAATATAAATGATTTAGCTAAAACAGAAATTAGTTCACTTCCAATCATGGCAATAATAAAATTTGAGGCAAATCAAATAGATCAAATCTGGGATAAATTATCAGAGAAACAACAAATGAATAAAACAATTTTAGGACTAAGAAAATGTAAGCAGCATCCTTTACAAAATGATTATGAAGATGAAATTGGTCTTTTTTTACAAGTACCAGTAAAAGATTGTGTAAAATGTAAAGAATCAAGTTCGAATGAAAATTGTAATATGTAAAATAAAATATAAATATAAAATAAATTCCATAAATAAATAAATTGATAAATAAATAATTTCTTCTTGTTTTTTTTTCAAACCCAAAAAAAAAAAAAAAAAAATTTTCCTGTAAAAATAATTAAATAAAAATTTTTTTTTTTTGTTATAATTTTCTCGGAAAAAATATAAAGCATTTTCACCGTCAAAGAAATTTAATCTATTTTTCCCAAAATTTGTAATGTTCCAAAAACATGCTGTGAGTTACATACTGCGAATTCACAGTTTGCAAACATTGGGGTTAAATAGAGCATTCAGTTGACAAAGAAAATTTTTAATCTTATTTTCCTTAAGAAATTTATTTCTTCTTTTTGTTACATATTTTTCTTTATTTTTCAATGTGGGAAATATTTAACCGACCAACATCTGGAGCAAAAGCCATGATTTAAACTATAACACAAGTCACATCTCTCGTAATATTTTTCACCGACAAATAATCCATTTCTGAAATATTTTTTTTTCTATAGAAATTCCTACTCTTTTAAAAATTTAAAACAAAAGCAAAAATGAAAATTATTATATTAGAGAAGATCTTTGTGTTCCTATAAATGCCCATGTTTTCTCAACATTATCATCAGTTCCCTCAAGAGAGGCACCAAGTAACAACTAACTCACCAACAAGAAAAATTAAGCTGTAAGTTTCTTTACTTCATATTTATTATTATTAATAAAAATATATAAACAATTATTTAATTACATATACAACTTAACACACATACTAATTTATTTTAATAAATTTTTTTTTTTTGTTTAGAAATTTTAAAAATGGCATTTGCAAAAACTAAACAACTTCAAAAAGCTAAGGAACGTAAAGCAATCAAAGATTTATCAAAAAATGTAGCATATAAAATAACCAAACTGCTCAAGTTTTCTGCGGGAAAATATGGAGCAGCAGCTACGATTAAAATTGATAATTCATGTTATCTATATTTACCAAAAAGATTCGCTGACCTTTTCGAGAAGGATGAGCAAGAATATTCTGAGCTACAAAACGCTATAAAAGAAGGAAGTTTAATCATGACTCTTGATGGTGAAAATAATAGAAATGTTAAATTTGATAATTGTTCAATAAAAGACAATGATTTTGTTGATGAAATGATGATTGGGGAAATAAATATATAAAACAAAAAATAAACCTTTTTTTCTATTTATTTATTACATTAATTTTTTTGTTTACATTAATTTATTTTATTTTATTTTATTATTTTTCATTCTTAAATTTAAACTTAATTTTTATTATTTTAACTTAATTTATGTACAATGCCACTGATTGGTTTACACTCAATTATATTATCATGTAAAATTAAACAATAAGCTGCAGTTCCTTGTGGAAAATTGTTTTTAGATTCAAATTCTAAACGTACATCTACAGCACCAGCTTTTAAAAGTTCATTTTGTTTACTACAATCAATTACAATTAATGGTGATTGATGGATGAAAAAATTTTTTGATATCAAATCTATTTTAGCTCCATAATAAGACTCAGAAAAATTAGCATACATATCATACAATAATGAAAATTGATTTTTCGAAATGTCAAGATTTAAATTTCCATATGGGAAAATTTGTGAGTTAAGATATAATTTAACATTTGTTATATTACAATGATCAAATCTTGCTGCATCTGCATGCCATACATTTTTTCTATTTGTTTGAAAAGCAAGAATAACATAGCGAGGTTTTTCCAGTTGAGTTGATGTCTTCACCGTCCAAATATGATGATTTGTTGTTGGTAGCAGTGGATACTCATAGAGTTCCCAGGTCCTGAACCCAATAGAAATGACTGGATCTTTTTGTATATATTTCATCATTTCCATTTTATTTCTATTCGATAGTGTTACATATGGCACTAACCATTCAACTTTTGTAATTTTTAAATCAAATTTAACTTATTCTTGAAAAGTTGCAACATCTCTCACGATTGAATTTAAATCAGAGCGAGATCGTACCAGAATAATTTCATGTTTGGCGTTAACAATGATTTTTTGTTAGTCTTCAGCAAAGCCAAAAAACATTTTCAATGGTATGCATAAATCAAAATAACCATTTTCATCTGTTAACATCATTTGCTCAAGTCCGTTTAACCATCCAGCATTTTCATTATTCTCCCTCGAATTAATTGATAAATAATTTTTTATTGTTGTTGTAATCCCAACATTTTTGGATTTATCAACTAAAACCCCATTTAACTCATAACGCATTTCTTCAAATAAAAAACTCATTGCATTATTAACTAGTGAAATACCAATTGGTACATCATTATTTTCTTCTTTACATAATTTTCCACTTATATGAATGTAGCTTTTACATGGCAAAATGAATAAATCTTGGTTTTGTATTGATATTCTAATTTCATCACTATTCTCAAAGCTTGATGATCCAAATGTTTGATGTGCATGCAGCTCATAACTGGATATATCATTGTTGAAATGAACTGGTGCGTTGATATCAAATATATCACCCATTTTGACGTGCAAAACAATTGAGACAAGTTATATTTACCCAATTGAAGTTCCAAGTCCAGAATTTTTTACTTTTAACCCTAGACTTTTTAGGTATGTTATATTCTGAGTTGTTAATCTCTTCACTGCTCGATTGAGACTGGTTGGTGATGTCCATGATTTGCTGTTTTTATATGAAAATCCTCTCTTTATTGTGTGAGAATTAAACTCAATCCCCATCACTATGATTTAACATGTAGAGTGATTGTAATTGTTTCACCACGAAAATTAACAGCTCGACCTGCTTGATCAACAATTTTCAGTTGTATGTAATCTATTGACTTCACAGTAACTGGTAAATAAATAGGAGAAGTTGGTACTTCTATTATTTTATAACCAGGTGGTACAGCAGGAAAAAAACTGTGTATTGTATGTACTTTTTGGTTGTTGCAATAAGCCCCAGTTGTTATATTACACTCTATACGCAAACTATTAACTTGAATTATATTTACTGGTAGATCTGACTCATGTGTTTTGCAGCTTCCAATAATTTTGATGTAAATCCAAGTAAAGGTCCTAGTGATCTTGGTCCAGTGAAATCAATTATTTTATCGCTTTGGATATATGTATGCAGAGTATTATTGTTGCAGCTTAACTTGATAGAATGTATTTTCAAGCTTTGAATAAGATCATCTATTTCGTAGCTGCCAGTTGGTATTGTAATTGATTCAGAATGACCATTAGCCTCAATAAATTGAATTTGATCATTATGAGTATCAATATTTGGTATTGAATTAAATGTTAAAAAAGAAATAAGTGCTAATGAATAATGTTTTCCTCTTGTTAATTGAATTGGAGGAAAATATTGAGTTTCAAGCACTGATGATGTACCACTTAATGTTAAAGTAAATGTATCGTGCATGTTAAAAGTTCATTAACGACTGATGTTAAATTATTATATTCAAGTCTTTTATAGTTTTTCAGCGAGGAATGCAAGACATAAATGCCCACAATTAAATGTATTCCAATCTTGATATCGTTTATGATTGAAATTGATGCTACCAACATCAAGGTAACTGACAAGATCTTTTGGTGGTTGCAAATTACCAAAACTATCAAAATATATTGCTAAATTGTTGTTGAGTTTTTTATATGCAACCCAATGTGTTCCAGGATTTTGTTTATCATCTAAATTAACAACTCCTGATTCTCGTGTCCAAGAACCATCTCGAGGCATATCATTTCGCATGAAAACATCACGAAATTTTTTTATTTTTAATTGATTAGCAAATTTGATAATATCACCGTCAGTCAAAGCTTTCTGTGGTAGCATCACATCTAGTTTTTTGGAGTTAAATAGAATCCCATTCCGCTTTTAATTGGTGCTAAATGAAGTCCTTTTCCAATAGCAATTGATTCCATTTGTTTATTATGTCTTACAGTTTCTTGTAATTGATTTTTACTTGATTTTACTGCATTAATTGCCTTAACAACACCTGATGCTCCACCAACTAATCCACTTAATGCTGTTATGGCTGAAAGTATTGGAATTAATAGTGGTAATGCACCACCACTTATACTTTTAGCAACTGGTACCACTCTTGGCATCAAGACAGCAGATTTACCACCAACATTTTTAATAGCTCCTCTTGCTCCTTTTGATGCTGCTTTAATTGCTATTGATGGAACATTGGATCGCTTACTTGCTTCTTTAGCAGCTTGTACAATTTTCATAAATGATACTTTTTTCTTGAGGTTTTTTCTTTTATTTTTCTTGCTCTTCTTGCTTTTTTTCTTTTCACAAGAACTATTTTTATTTTTTATCAGTTTTTTAATTTTTTTTAATTTTCCACCAGTTGTTTTACGTTTTTTAACACAATTTTTTTTTATTTACACAACCCATACCGAATCTTGATTTGATTTTCATTGTTCCAGTTACAAGTGCAGCTGCAGCTCTTTCACCTAGACTTGAATCCTTGGCAAAAATTCGTTTTGCAGCTTCACGCGCTAAAATATCGTCAGCTAGGTTTCTAGCTTTAATATCTTTCTGATTTTTTGAGTATGCGATATCGTGATTTTTACAAGCTTCGTCTAGAGGATTTATTCCTAGATCTCTTCTTGCCAAACGTTTCTCTAGCTTAGTTCCAGGTCCACAAAAAGAATATCCAGGTAGATGTAATTCGATAGGTAGTTTATTAATAATTTTATTTAATATTCCTTTTCCAAAACGTTTTTTATTTTTCTTATTATTTTTATTATTTGTATGCTCTATCATGGTTGATGATTGACTGATTTTTTCCATATAAAACAGTTGACTTTATACTTTTTTAATTAGTGTTGATCAAGATGGAGTACGAGAAGCAAGCTCTCAAATTACCAGTGATAAACTTTGATATAATAACAGCAAAAAGTGGTGAGGGTTTAATTCAGAAAAGACATGGAGACTTATTGCCAAATACGATACGTTGGTTTGATATTTTCCAATATATTATCAACATTGTGTGCCAGTTCTTCAAGCTCTTTTATAAACCATTCAATACAATTTTTATCTCGTTTTAGTTTAAATTTAGAGAGCGTATTATCATAAGAACATTTAATATAGTATGCTACACTGTTTGCAATATGTTTTTGTTGAATTGTTTTTTTCAACGAATTATTGGAATTATCTGTTACTTTTTCCAATATACTTTTCAGATCAGCATATACTACATAAGGCACTCGAAGCTGATATTTGTAATTTTTAAACTTTAAAATATTGTTTTTTTCTGTTGGCATCTCCATTGCATATTGATTCTTTTCTCTACATGCAGGATTCTAAGAATCGATTGATTTTTGAGAATGGAAATATGATAAACAACGATCACATATAAATTTTTTGCCATTATATGCTGAAACTTGTGCACTAATTAACCTAGATAAATTTTTAATGTAAGCAAAGTGATGGTTTGAGAATTCACCAAATTTTCTTTTATTTGTAATATTATTAAAATCATATTCATCATAATCTTCATCACTTTCTTCTTCTTCATCATCATCTTCATCTGCTGATTCATCTTGGAATCCATCAACTTTTTTCTCAGGCTTTTCAATAATTGAAAGATGAATTGTTGGATGATTTGATGCATCATTATTACCCAAATAATATGGAACAATCCTTTCTTGACGTCTCTTTTTTTTTTTTCTTATTTGTACCATTTGAATCATCAACGCTATCGCCTTCTTCATCATTGGATTCATCATCTAAATCATCAGTGTTATCAATGCCATATACATTTATTTTCAAATTGTTATTTTTTTCAAATTGTTTTATTTTACACCAACTCATTGGAAATGTTATTCCATCCAGATTTAAATCATCCATGTATCTCTCATATGATGTGACTCTGTTTGGATGTGGAACCTTGTGCGTGGCAGCTAGCACACTCCAAATAAAGAAATAATTATCTTTATAATTTATAACGTTTACAACTGATTTTGTTTTTATAATCTAATCAGGCATTTCAATAAAAGTTGATGAACCACCACGTAAAGGTACATACTCGTTTATATTTATTTCTAAATGTAGAGTTTCATGGAAGGTCCAACCTGAACCACGCATTTCTTTCTCTTCCAGATCAGCTTTAAGTATCTCAAAGTTATTTGATAAAATATCATCAAGATTTGATGATTGCAATATTTCCATACATCCAAAACTAAAATATTTTGTCTCAATTTCTATTTCTTCTTGTTTAACAATTTGAAAATTACAAACCAAAATTGTATTAAGTTTAATAGCGCTCTTTTTGGTTAATTCATTTTTTAAACGATCAATCAACATCATTTTTGCATCTTCAAGAAATAAATCTAAATTTTTATGTAATATATTAATAATCATTCCAGTTTTCATTTGGTTTTTAAAAGCACTTTCTAAGTCACTCCATTGGATTCTTGCATCAATAGCATCAGCATGGTTTTGGTGTATTGTAGACTCATCAACCATACCGCCTTTTTTCTGGAAATGCTCTAATTTACATTTCCAAGTAGTCAACAATGCAACTGTTGCACCAGTCATTTTCTTTCTAGATCCTGTGAGGCCACCTAATGATCTATTGTAACGTTTTATGTAATCTCGAATTTCGCAAATGTTCTTTACAATCCCCAAAGCATTCGGATTTTCTTTAAGCTGAGCATATGCTTGAGAGAATTTATTTTTCAGGTGAATCTGGTCTGGGAGTTGATCCATTTTTAATATTATTTAACAAAAGATTTATCTGTAAAGAAAAAAACATAAAAGATAAAAATATTAAAAAATTATTTATTTTGTTTCAGGGATGTTGGAAAGAGAGACTGGTGCTGCAAGGGTCCTGCCAGACGTTCCATGTCCTCTAGATGACCCCATCCATGACTCCGATGGTGAGGGACCATAGGATGAAAAAGGGGAAAAGAAACATATTTTTTTTTTTGTTTTTTCATAATTGTAATAATAATAATAATAATTTTTTTTTTAATAAAAAAAAATAATTGTAAAAAATATATTTAATTGTGTGTTTTTTTTTCTTTCTCCCTTTCTTTTTAAAATTTAATTTATTTTTCCCATTTTTGTATTTTTTTTTTTTTTGTTTGTGCTACATAATCGTTTTCTGTTTTTTTATTTGTTTATTGTTTATTTATTTATTTATTTATTTATTTGTTGAATTATTTATAGCTTCTTTAGGTTAGTTTTTTTTGTTTATGACACATATTTGTTTTCTGTTTTTTTATTTGTTTATTGTTTATTTATTTATTCATTTATTTTTTTTATTGAATTATTTATAGCTTCTCGAGGTTTGGGAATTAAGGGTCAAAAATAAGAAGATTTTTTTTGAATTTTCCTGTTTTAAATATTTAAATATATCATTTTATTTAACAATAATTATATAATTAAAATTCAAAAGCAAACCTTTCTCATCAATAATTGCTTTGTTAAATACAATGGCTGAGCGTACAACCATTCTCGCTCTCTTTCCTTTTCGTAGGCACTCATTTTTCTTCTATAATTTAACTCCATTGATATTTTTTTTTTTTTTTCTTTAAATTTGCAACTTCACTCACGAAACGATGAAAACGAAGAGAAAAAAAAAAATGAAAATGAAAATGAAAAAAATATTTCGCAAATCAGCAAACCTTGCGGTGGGAATTGATATTAATTTTCACATGAAAGCAATACGTATGAGAAAAATAAAAATAATATAAACATTTTTCATAATTAAACAATTTGCATTAAAACTCTATGTTTAAAAGTTCATGAAAAATTATATTATATATTTAGAAAAAAATTTTATCAACTATTTAATTGTTAAATAAATAAATAAACAATTCTTCTTTTCAGCAAATTTTCGAATTTTCCAGTATCACTCACCTTCTACTTCCAACATCCAATAAGATTGAGCCGTGGTCTTGGGGATAGCGCGCTCGATTTTAAATCCGAAGTCCGTGAGTTCAAATCTCCTTCGAAACACTTTTTTTTTTTTCTCACAAATTTAAAAAAAAAAAAATAATAAAAATGGTCGAAATTCGAAAAGACTCCCCACTCATATTCCCCACTCATATTCCCCTCTCTTATTCCCCTCTCTTATTCCCCTCTCTCATTCTCTTCTCTTTCTTTCTACCCCAAATTTATTTAAATACCACCCACCCATCCCACCCACAATCTCGCGGTTTTCCGTGGTCCAGAACTCTTATAAGTACACTACTATCTTTATAGTTTTACCGGCTTAATTTTTTCTTCAGCTACATCTTCTCCTTAGCTAGATTTTTTCCTTAGCTACATTTTTTACTTAGCTACTTAATCTTTTACTTAGTTTTAATTATAACTAAACACACTATATCTACATAATTTTACCAGCTTAATTTTTCCCTCAGCTACATCTTTTCCTTAGCTAAATTTTCCCTCAGCTATATTTTTTACTTAGTCTCAATATAGCCAAACAAACAATACCTACATATTTTTACCAGTCGTTCGGAATATATTAAAAAATTTTATTAAAACTTCTTTTTCTACTTCATGTGTTTTATCAATCGTTATTATACAATTAGGAACAAAAATCGATATATATAAATTCTAAAATCATTGATTATTGAAAATTATTGAACAACAATAATTGTATGAAAATAGAAAAAACTGAAATAAAAACAAACAATATTTTTATAAATGAATGAAAAAAAATGTTGTTAACGAAATCGTTTCCCGTTGAAAATTGAAAATTTTCAAAACTCCGGCGAATGCGGGTTTTTTAATTACGGAACCATATTTATCATTATTATTATTATACATAATTTATTTTTTCTTTAAATATTTATTTGAATATCAATATTGTCCACAAAAATAACAATGATAACATTTCAACCTAACCTCAATATAACATGTATATGTATATTTTTAACTATATACATATATACACGGTGTTTCGTAAATGGCGCACACAGTGTATATGGTGAAATAGAGTATAAAATTTTAAACCGAAAATGTTTTTAGAGCTAAGCTCTAGGACTCTTCGTTTACAAGTTATTAATTTTTCAAGTCCTCCAATCAGAACACAGCGTTGTACATTATTATTATTATGTGTTTCAAAAAAACACGTGTTTAATTAGTGTGAGTGAAGATATTGACGATGAACAAATAGTATGTTATTTGTTATTTAATGAACACTGTAGACGGTAGATGTAGCTACGGAATATTTATGATACTGCATACGTCTGTCATAATTATTGAGGTTAATAGTTATGTACCTACCGCTGCATGCGGAATATTCACTATAAATATAAGTTTAGTAAGAGTTGATATCGTATGCGGTAGGTATTGAACTTTAAAAAACGATGCATTGTTTTTTAATAAAACCGCATACGATATTTATAAATTTTAGAAATTCAATTATAACCGTATGCGGTATACATAGATCAATGATTATTATTGACATTGCATGCGGCATATGAGTTTGAATTGATACCGCATGCGAATCGACATTGTATGCGGTATTCATGTCATTAGTTTCAGAAATTAAACAATAGCCGCATGCGGTGTATTTACGTCGAGTGTCAATCTAAAAGTGATATGGCTTCATACCGCATACGTACGGTAAGGTTCAATACCTACCGCATACGATATCAACTCTTACTAAACTTATATTTATAGTATATATTCCGCATGCAGAGATCATCGTTTCTCAGGTTTAATACTCATACTTACCGCATACTGGTGGCGACAATGACAGCTGAAATTTCTTTTCGAGAAAGGACAGTTTCGATATCTCGAATACTTTTCGAGATATTGAGGGCCCAAGATATCGAATTTTTTTTTTTTGTTATTTTTTTTATAAATAAATGGTATATAAAAAACTTAACTTTAAGATCGATTTCAGTAGTATTTTTTATGAGGAATAATATGGATTAAACAGCAATATCGTACCTTTAATATTTTTCGAGATATTAAGCTTTCAAGGTGAAAAATATCGAAATTTTCTACTAATTTTTTATTATTTTGCTATTTTTCACTATAAATAAATTTAAAAAAAAATAAATTTATTAATGATTTCAGTAGTAATTTTTACGAGGAAAACAATGGTGATAATAGAAATTCATTATCTCTAATCGTTTTTGGAATATAAATTATTGAAAATTCAAAACATCGATATATTTATAAAATAACGAAATGTCACCAGAAAAAACTAGATTTCATAGTTATATTTGGACTTGGATACAGGAAAATGATGAGTCGCTATATTTTTTACGTAGCTACATCTTTTTCTTTAGCTAGATATTTTGCTTAGCTATATATTTTACTTAGCTGAATATTTCACGTAGTCTCAATTATAGCCAAACAAACAATACCTACATAATTTTACCAGGTGAATTTTTTACTTAGCTACATCTTTTACTTAGCTACATCTTTTCCTTAGCTAAATATTCCAATTAGCTAAATATTCCAATTAGCTATATATTTAACTTAGCTATATATTTAACTTAGCTACATCTTTTCCTTAGCTACATCTTTTCCTTAGCTACATCTTTTCCTTAGCTAAATATTCCAATTAGCTATATATTTAACTTAGCTATATATTTAACTTAGCTACATATTCCAATTAGCTGCATCTTTCCAATCAGCTAAATATTTTACTTAGCTACATCTTTCACGTAGTCTCAATTTTAGCCACACACACAATACCTACATAATTTTGCCAGCTTCATTTTTCACTTAGCTATATATTTAACTTAGCTACATCTTTTCCTTAGCTATATATTTAACTTAAGTCCAAATATAACTATGAAAGCTAGTTTTTTCTGGTGACAACTCGTTAGTTTATAAATCTATCGATATTTTGAATTTTCAATAATTTATATTTCAAAAACGATTAGAGATAATGAATTTCTATTATCACCATTGTTTTCCTCGTAAAAAATACTACTAAAATCATTCATAATTTATTTTTTTTTCAATTTATTTATAGTGAAAAATATCAAAATAATAAAAAATTAGTAAAAAATTTCGATATTTTTCACCTTGAAAGCTAAATATCTCGAAAAATATTGAAGATACGATATTGTTGTTTATTCCATATTATTTCTCGTGAAAAATACTACCAAAAACGATCTTGAAAGTAATTTTTTTATATACCATTTATTTATAAAAAAAATGACAAAAAAAAAAATTTCGATATCTTGGGCCCTCGATATTTTGAAAAGTATACGAGATATCGAAATTCTGTTGCGGCCGATATTTTTCTCTCGAAAAGACCTTCTAATTTCAGTCATAACATTTTGTCGCCACGGATATCGTAATCTTGCCACCGCATACGATACTAAGTTGACGTATATTATTGGTCACTAAGCACCAGATGCGTTTCAATTAATACTGCATACAAGTTGGTTTTGTATGCAGTATTAATGGAGCCCTTGCCTTAATAGAAATTTATCGGTAAAATTGACCTAATATCGAGATAACGTGTTTAACCTAAAAATTTTTCCCTCTGCTTATACATGTTATCTCGATATCAAGTCAGGCTCGACGTCAATTCGACAAAGCATTTCTATGCTAGGGTAGATACAATAAAATATCTGCACAATAATATTTATTAACCTAAATAATTATGACAGACGTATGCGGTATCATAAATATTCCGTAGCTACATCTACCGTCGACATTGTTCATTAAATAACAAATAACATACTATTTGTTCATCGTCAATATCTTCACTCACACTAATTAAACACGTGTTTTTTTTGACACACATAATAATAATAATGCCCAACGCTGTGTTTTGATTGGAAGACTTGAAAAATTAATAACTTGAAAACGAAGAGTCCTAGAGCTTAGCTCTAAAAACATTTTCGGTTTAAAATTTTATGCTCTATCTCACCGTATACACTGTGTGCGCCATTTACGGAACACCGTGTATATATTTGTTGTTTCTTCTCTAGCTGTAATTTAATTTCTAAAAAAATTTAAAAAAGTTAACAGTTATCTTATTTTTCTACTTAGATCAAAAACTTTTTCTATTTTTATTTTTTTAAATTTTATTCTTACTATTTAAATAAAAGATCGATGAAAAGAAATACCGACTTACCGATCGAAATATATTTTTTGATTGGCGCATGCGTACAAACTTTTTATTTAGAAAAAATTGTTGTAAATAATAAGTTGGTAATTGTTTGGACACCCGATAACTTTTGAATAAATAAACGCAAAAAAATTATGTTGCATTCAAAAAATTCTTTATAAAAATTGCCACAGCCAAGGATATGATAGAAATTCCAAGTCCAACTTTTTGAAGGCCCTTCATTCATTACAAAGTTCACGATGACACCTATTATTATAAACAATTGCCTTACAACTGAAAATGGGTGGTTTTGATATTTTTAAATATAGCTTTGGCTGTAGAGATTTTGATGAGGAAATTTTTAAGACCAAATAGAACTCTGTGAGATAATTTTTAAAAAAGTTATGAAGTGTCTAAAAAAACACAAATTCTGATATTCTGTTAATTAACAAATTTCTAGCAACAATAAAAAAAAAAAAATCGTAATCTTCTAGAGTTTTAAAAAATAACCATCCTGGCAAAAAATTCCATCCATGATTTGTTCTTAGTTTTCTTAATATTTCGATTTTAAAATTTTTTCATTATCTATTTTTATCAACAATTAATTAACTAATTGTTACGTACTGGTATTTTAATATTTAAAAATAATTAATTAATAAATAATATTTGGTAAATTCAAGGGATATAGAACAATATCGAGTAGCACATAAATTTTTTCTTTTTATTTTTAATAATTATATTTCACTTTTAGCATCATGGACATTTTTTATTTAAATATTATTTACCTTTTCAATATAATTTTTCATTTTAAATTTTATTTTCTCAAGCCGCAGTTGCATTTTTAAATCAGCAACTCGGTATTTAACATCCGTGGAATTTATTAATTATTTAGAATAATATCTCAGCAACAATTAAATGCTGACTATCATGAGAACCATCAATTTTGATTGGTCAAAGATGTTACCACCTAAGATCATCCCTACTTTTTAATTTAATTTTTATGGGAATTATTATTTATAATTTTTAAGGAGCTTCACTCTTGCGACAACTTTCGTTCTATTCAAATCATTGAAACTAAATTAAAAATTCAAAATTAAGATTAAAATTAAATCAATTACATCTGATAAAAATTAAATAAAATCAATTGAACTTTTACGTTTCAAATAAATAACATTTTTCGAGTGAATTTAAACTAATTAATTCTTGTGATAAATTATTATTTCCTGTGTTATTTAACCTTCCCTAATCCTATATAAAAATTATTGACTGTGACATTTCTCCGGGGTGTTGTTTTCTGTGCTTCGAGTTTAATTTACCATTTGGATTATTCGAGACTACAAACATCAACAGGCGACCATCCAGATTGACACGCTCTCAACAATTGTTTAGGATTATTCTTACATCAAGGTACATCTACAATCATACACATTCCCTCCTAACCCGTTACCCTGTAGGGAATAACAAAATAAGAGGATTTTTAATTTTAACGTGAAATACCAAGTTGATTTATTTTAATTATTCTATGATTATTTGGTTATTTAATGTTGATTTTACATATTCTTTCTTTTTCTTGTTATTTCATAGTTAAATTTTAATTTTTCAACTTGGTACGTAACATAATAATCCATTTTTTTTCTTTTATATCCTTGGCTGTAGATCTTTTCAATATCTTTAATTTAAACCTATTTCAAACTCTCTATCTTAAATAGTTTAGAAGATATGAACATTATTTATTTTTTGAGAGTGATTTCAATACGTAAGGCCCCACCTCCGTAAAATTTGTTTAAATGTGTACTTATTATTATTTCGATTAATCACAACAACACGCCGAAGATGTTTACACATAATAAACCCACGAGTCTAGATGGCTCACAAAATTTTTTTTTTTTTTTTTCAATAATGTGATAATTTAAATAACTATTTTATTGATCAAGCAAATTATAACCACAGTAAAGAAACTTTTACGCATACACGCATCCCTTTTTTGTCAAAAAACAGTGTTAAAATTTAAATTGTTAGTTGTTTATACCTTCCATAACTTTTGAACAAATAAACATAAAAAAATTTTGTAAAGCCCGAAAAATTCCTGATTAAATTTCTGAAAACCACACTCTCTTCTAAAAAATCGTTAAAAGCAATCCTTCATGGCTATTTTTTTATTAGAACATACCAGACACTACTTATTATTAAAAACAACTGTTGATAACTAATTAACGCGAATTCGGAGCGTTTTTTATCAAGACACTGTGGCTCTCAGTATTTAGAAGACCAACAGTTTGAGAGCAAATGGAAGTATATAAGTTAATTTTTTAAAAAGTTATACGAGTTATGAAAAAACAGAAATTTTGTTTTTTCGTTAATTAATAAATTTCTAACAATAGCAAAAAAAAAACTATCTCTTAATTATATAGATTTTACAATTTTAAATGTTTAGGCAAATAATCGCATCCACGATTTGTCTTTAGTTTTCTTAATATTTGCTGTTTAAAATTTTTGAAAATTCTTCTTTTGTTGATAGCTAATAAATAAATAATTATAATAATTTATCTCGTATACCCGATTATAGCATTTTTCGCAACTTTTAATTTGGTTCTAATACGAACTTTTTATCTATATTATTTTAGGAGATATGACCATTTGATTAAATTTATATAGTGAATTTAATACTATAGGCTTCGCCTACGCAAAAAATAAAAAAATTTCAAGTTCAATAAGTTACATGTATCACACGGAGAGAAATCAGCAGCATATATTACTGCACTGGTATCGTAAAAATCATAGCTGACCCTGGTGAAAATAATTTTGACAAAATTTGCCAAAATTAGTGAAAATTTCCAATTTTTGGCAAACATTGGCAAATTTTGACAAAATTCAACTAATTTTGGCAAATTTTGTCAATTTTAATAAATTTTTTCTTTTGATAAATTTTTAAAGCATTTGACAAAATTTGTCAAAATTTGTCTAATGTTGACAAATTTTGTCAATTTTTTTCTGTCAAATTTTGTCAATTAAAATAATTTCTATTTTTGATAAATTTTGTCAACTTTTGGCAATATTTGTCAAATTTTGTCAATTGTAATAATTTATTTTTCTTTGAAAAATTTTGAATACATTTGATAAAATTCGTCAAAATTAGACAAAATTTGTCAAATTTTCTCGAACTTTGCCAAATTTTTTTCAAACCGTTAATTTAGAAGAAACTATAAAAATTTGATAATTTTTTAAAATTTATCTATAAACCTTAATTTCTTTAGCTAAATTAATTTTTTAAAAATGAATAAGTAAGCCACATCCTTCCCTTAGCCATTTTTTTTACAGCTTATAATTTGTTTAAATAAATAAAAAGCTATTAACAAATGGCTAAAGAAAGGATGTGGCTTGCCAGTTAAATTTTTTAGCTAAATTGATTCTTCAAAAATTAATTGGTAAGCAACATCCTTTCCTTAGCCATTTTTTCTATAGCTTTCAATTTCCCTGGTAGAAATAATTTATCCGGATTTTTTCCGGATTTCTCCGAATTTTCTACGCAATTCACAATTGAGACTACCGGAGATATTAATCCGGAATTTATTCGGATTTTCTCCGGATTTTTTTGGAAGAAAATTCGGTTTTTATATTTCGTATGTAAACTCTTATTTCTGGTTCTTTTATTGATTTTTCTATTTTTTGTTGGTTTTAAGCAAAATTCCGGAAAAAATCCGGAGATATTATGAAAATAGTCTGGAGATTACTCTGTAAATATCTCTGGAAGTCTCAATTACGTCGAAATCCGGAGAGATTTTTTCCACCAGGGTTGTTTAAATAGATAAAAGGCTATTGACAATTAATTGGTAAGCAACATCTATTTCTTAGCCATTTTTCCTATAGCTTTTAATTTGTTTGAATAAATAAAAAGCTATATTGTCAAGTTGCTAAGAAAAGAATGTAGCTCGCTAATTATTTTCTTTAGCCAAATTAATTCTTCAAAAATTAATTGGTAAGCAACTTCCTTCCTTAGCCATTTTTCTCATAGCTTTCAGTTTGTTTAAATAATTATTAATTTAACAACTTAAAAGCTATAACAAAAAAGCCTAACGAAAGGATTTCGCTTACCAATTTATTTTTGATGAATTAATTTAGACAAAGAAATTAACTACTGTAAAAAATTTTTCTATTGTTTGTGTAATTTTGATGAATAATTATTGAATAATTAAAAGAAAACAAGTGAATAAATAACATATAATCAAAATAAATGAATTGTTATGATTATCTACTTGAAACATAAATTTATAGGTGGAGGGGGTAAAATTTTGGAGTGGGAGGAAAATGTCCTGATTTGGCTTTTTCGAGATATGGTAACCCTAATTAAGAGGTTAGGGAGCGAGCTGTCAAACAGATTTCAGACACAAAACACAAGACCTCCAATAGCGGTAATTTATGAAAACTTACCACTAAAATCAAAAACAAATCAATAGCAAAACAAGAGCGAAACAAGAACAAAAAAAAATCATGAAAATTAATAAATTAATCCTTTTGTTGATAAGTGTATGTCATTTTATCATATTTATCATTATTATTTAGTCATTTTAACCAAAAGAAAATATATATATATATTATATATATATATATAAAGTACACTAATTTCAAATATGAATAGCAATAGAAGCGAAGAAAACTACAAAATTAATAAATAAACTTATTGATAAACTATTTTATTAATTTTTATGATTTTTTTTTTGTTCTTGTTTCGCTCTTGTTTTGCTATTGGAACGTTCTGGTTTTGTTCATGTTTTGCTCTTGTTTTGCTATGGATTGGATACTGCGCAGACTAGGTGTACTTTTAGTGGTAAGTTTTCATAAATTACCGCTATTGGAGGTCTTGTGTTTTGTGTCTGAAAATATCTGTTTGACAGCTCGCTCCCTAACCTCTTAATTCTATGTTTTTGAATCGTATAAATTATCAATAATGAAAGATAATTTACGTTAAATTAATGTGTCTAAACTGTCAATAGAATATTCTAATATTTTATTATGGTATTTAATGGTTCATATTATAATTAGGGGTTCCGTAATATTAATTTTAATTTGCTCTTGGATAGCTATTGATTCGTTCTTGTAAAAGCGCCGAAATCATTCTATAATAGCTAATGAATTGCTCTTGTGTGTCCGCCAGGGCAGGTCATGATTTTTGGGTTTGTGGCCCACACTGATCCACACGTATTTAGTTCTTTTGAACCTCAAAAATTACATTTAAAAAAAAAAACAAAAAAATGAATTTTATCATGGTACATAGTCACAAACTTTCTTGCATTATTTTAATGTTAACATATGCCATGTTTAAATTGGTGGTGGCTGATAAGTTTACATTAAAGATATGATATGTTAACATCAAACATACGTATTTTAATAGTTCACATGCGTATGTTAACTATTAAGATACGTAAACCGAGATATCTTAACAATTAAGATACCATACATATTTTAACGGTTAAGATACGTATGTTTAATGTTAAAATACGTTATACGTATCTAAACTATTAAGGTTGTTTTTAAATCGCATGACCGGGCGACGTTTTGGGTTCACAAGGGTACCTACAAACGCATATTAAATAAAAAAATTATAGCACCCCCTCATGCCTAAATTTTTTTCACTTTACAGCACCCGTATTCAAGCTGCGTGAACCTGGCACCCCACTTTATCGTAGAGACTTGTAGTATGGCTCATTTTGAAGGTCTTAATTTGTAGTAATTTGTAGTGAAAAGGGTTTAATTTGTAGTTCAAAAATTGAGGGTGAAAAAAGGGTTAAAAGGTACTTTCTTCAAAAATTGACTTAGATAGAGTGCCAAAACGTTCGTTGGAATTTGTAGTAATTTGTAGTAAAAAGAGTGTAGTTCAAAAATTAGGTGTGAAAAAGGGTTAAAATGTACTTTCGCAGAAAATTGAAAAAATAGTAATGAAGAGGTCAAATAGCTTTCTTAGAATTTGTAGTAAAGTGAACTTTTAAGTTAGAAAATAATAAAAATATTTTTTTGGAATTGAACTTTTTTGTTGACAACCAGAAAAAAATTACGAGTAAAATAAATGGAGAAAAAATCGTGAAAAATATGAATATATTTTTACTAAACCAGTTTCCCAAAAAAACAAAGTCAAAAAAGTGGAAAAAAAAATTTTTTTTTTACTCTAAAATATTGAATACTAAATATTTTTTTTATTTATTGACCAAAAAACAAACTAAAATATTGGATAGATAGGAAAACATCCTAGCTAATTTGTAGTGAAGAAATTAGAATTTGTAGTTGAACCATTTGTCCGGAAAAATTAATTCTCTCATATAATATCTTAAAAAATTATTGCGTAACTTTTTTATTTATTGACCAAAATTCAAACTAAAATATTAAATAGATAGGGAAACATCCTAGCTAATTTGTAGTGAAGAATTTAGAATTTGTAGTTGAACCATTTGTCCGGAAAAATTAATTCTCTCATATAATACCTTAAGAAATTATTGCGTAACTTTTTTATTTATTGACCAAAATTCAAACTAAAATATTGAATAGATAGGGAAACATCCAAGCTAATTTGTAGTGAAGGAATTAGAATTTGTAGTTGAACCATTTGAGAAAAAAGTTACGCAATATTTTATTAAGGGAATATGTCAGAAAAATAATTTTTCCGGACAAATGGTACAACTAAAAATTCTAATTCCTCCACTACAAATTAGCTAGGATGTTTCCCTATCTATTCAGAGATTTAGTTTCAATTTTAGTCAATAAATAAAAAAGTTACGCAATAATTTATTAAAGTATTATATGAGAGAATTAATTTTTCCGGACAAATGGTTCAACTACAAACTCTAATTTCTTCACTACAAATTAGCTAGGATGTTTCCCTATCTACTCAATATTTTAGTTTGAATTTTGGTCAATAAATAAGAAATTTACGCAATAATTTATGAAGGTATTATATGAGAGAATTAATTTTTCCGGACAAATAGTTCAACTACAAATTCTAATTTCTTCACTACAAATTAGCTAGGATGTTTCCCTATCTACTCAATATTTTAGTTTGAATTTTGGTCAATAAATAAAAAAGTTACGCAATATTTTATTAAGGGAATATGTCAGAGAATTAATTTTTCCGGACAAATGGTTCAACTACAAATTCTAATTTCTTCACTACAAAATAGCTAGGATGTTTCCCTCTCTACTCAATATTTTAGTTTGAATTTTGGTCAATAAATAAGAAAGTTACGCAATAATTTATGAAGGTATTATATGAGAGAATTAATTTTTCCGGACAAATGGTTCAACTACAAATTCTAATTTCTTTACTACAAAATAGCTAGGATGTTTCCCTCTCTACTCAATATTTTAGTTTGAATTTTGGTCAATAAATAAGAAAGTTACGCAATAATTTATGAAGGTATTATATGAGAGAATTAATTTTTCCGGACAAATGGTTCAACTACAAATTCTAATTTCTTCACTACAAATTAGCTAGGATGTTTCCCTATCTATTTAATATTTTAGTTTAAATTTTAGTCAATAAATAAGAAAGTTACGCAATAATTTATGAAGGTATTATATGAGAGAATTAATTTTTCCGGACAAATGGTTCAACTACAAATTCTAAATTCTTCACTACAAATTAGCTAGGATGTTTCCCTATCTATTTAATATTTTAGTTTGAATTTTGGTCAATAAATAAAAAAGTTACGCAATAATTTTTTAAGATATTATATGAGAGAATTAATTTTTCCGGACAAATGGTTCAACTACAAATTCTAATTTCTTCACTACAAATTAGCTAGGATGTTTTCCTATCTATCCAATATTTTAGTTTGTTTTTTGGTCAATAAATAAAAAAAATATTTAGTATTCAATATTTTGGAGTAAAAAAAAAATTTTTTTTTCCACTTTTTTGACTTTGTTTTTTTGGGAAACTGGTTTAGTAAAAATATATTCATATTTTTCACGATTTTTTCTCCATTTATTTTACTCGTAATTTTTTTCTGGTTGTCAACAAAAAAGTTATGCAATTTTATCATGATTATTGCTCCAAAAAAAAAAATATTTTTTTTGTGTCTATTGCTTATTTTTACTTAAAATTAAAATTTGTTCACTACAAATTACTACAAATTCTAAGAAAGCTATTTGACCTCTTCATTACTATTTTTCTTCAATTTTCTGCGAAAGTACATTTTAACCCTTTTTTCACACCTAATTTTTGAACTACAAATTAAACTCTTTTTACTACAAATTACTACAAATTCCAACGAACGTTTTGGCCCTACTCTCATCGCTCTAAGTCAATTTTTGAAGAAAGTACCTTTTAACCCTTTTTTCACCCTCAATTTTTGAACTACAAATTAAACCCTTTTTACTACAAATTACTACAAATTACGACCTTCAAAATGAGCCATACTACAAGTCTCTACGATAAAGTGGGGTGCCAGGTTCACGCAGCTCCGTATTTAGTAGTCCCAAGAAGACTAGAAAGAAGGCGAGTCAACTCCCTGTAGTGGGGGATAGGCCAAATGGGACAAAATCATGAAGACTAGAGACCATGGAGTTTTCCTCCATGGTTCCGTGGCTATCCAGTCCGTACGAACTTCAAAATGGCGACGAAAAAAATGAAAATCCTAATAATGTTAAAAGTTACTATGATACATCACTATAGCCAGAGAGAAGGCCAGAGATTTATAAAAATTTAAAATATTAAGTATTACTATTTTTTTAGGTTTAAGTTGGCAAAGTTTCTAATTAGTTAATTCAAATCTGTCAAATAAATTGGCTAATGTCAAATTTGATCAGATTGTTTTTAAATAAAAAAAATCAGATCTACCACAACAAATGATCAAAAGATTTCCAAACTCCGCCATTTTGAAGTTCGTACGGACTGGATAGCCACGGAACGCACCCCATATACACCTCCATGCTCCAAGCTGACTGCCAAACTCCCCACCACTCTATTATTCTCGCGCGACTCTGTAATCCCCATACCGCTCAGCCCCCGCATTACTCGACAATTTAAATTTTATAATTTAATTTTTAATAATTTTTTTAACCACTTTAACAATTATTTTTTTGGCAGCAAATTTTTTTTTATATTTCAAATACATTGAAAAAAAATAACCTAGCTCGGCTGCCATTTATAACGTGTTTTAAAATTCGTGTTTTTTTCAATTTTCAAAAATAAATATCTCGGCCGGATGGTAATTCATAAGGCAGCCATTTTAAAATTAAGTTAATACAATAAAATTAAAAGTACTCGATAGAAAATTATGTGTGGAAGAGTTGTTCAAATTTTCACCTGGCTTACCTGTGGACGGCAGGACATTAAAACGGAAGCCAATAGATGCAACGTGTTCTGGGTCTCAAGGACTACCATTGAACGTATATTTGTAATATATGGTTCTGTTCAGGTTTTTTGCAACACACCTACGGACTATAAATTCCATGGGGCAAGCGTTCCAAAACCATGAAGACTAGAGGTCTCTAGTCTTCATGTCCAAATTTCCAAAACCGTCGTTCGGTTCGGTATTTCAAGACGGCGGATTTCAGTGTTTTATTTGCCATTTTTCTTATCGCAATAATAAATTAATCACTTAATATTGATAAGGAAAAAAAATAACAGACTCATATTATTTCTTTTTGTTTACTAAAAAAAAACATCAACTGTCACTATTATAGAAAAGCAGTGTTGGGTAAATGGTCGATTTTTGAGGTTTCATACACTTACAGTAAGATACTGTAAGATACTGTAAGAAACTGTAAGATACCTCTGACGCCATTTTGAACATTCTTATTGACTGTCGACTCGACAATTAGTTCTTATTGCTCGATATATATTGGTACATGTAATTTATTTGTTATATAATATATATAATATCAAGGAAAACTAGTTTGAAGGAATTAATGTTGCTTGAAACATAATTTTTTGGCAACATTAATTTCTTAGCTCCATCCTTTCCTTAGCTACTGCTTTTCCTCGGACATTTTCTATTTATTAAATAAATAATATACATGTCATTTTATTTTTAAAAGATGGAAATGTCCAAGAAAAAGCAGTAGCTAAGGAAAAGATGTAGCTAAGGAATTAATGTTGCTTAAAAAAGAATTTCTTTGGCAACTGTAATTTCTTAGCTCCATCTTTTCCTTAGCTACTATTTTTCCTTGGGATTTTTATTTATTTAAAAAATAAAATGCATGTAATTCTATTTATTAAATAAATTAAAATGTCCAAGGAAAAGCAGTAGCTAAGAAAAAGATGTAGCTAAGAAATTAATGTTGCCAAAAAATTATGTTTCAAGGAATTAATGTTGCTTTAATTTCAAATAACTAATTTTTTAAATAAATAAAAATCCCAAGGAAAAATAGTAGCTAAGGAAAAGATGGAGCTAAGGAATTACAGTTGCCAAAGAAATTCTTTTTTAAGCAACATTAATTCCTTAGCTACACTTTTTCCTTAGCTACTGCTTGTTTTTGGAATTTTTATTTATTTAATAAATGAATTACATGTATTTATCAAATAAAAAAAAATTGTAGCACGAAGGTTCCACTTTTATTCGTAGAAGGCGCTGGGAACGCAATGTAAGATACCTCGATGTATGAAACCGATGATGTAAGATACGGTATCTTACATGTGTAAGATACCAAGGTATCTTACCTACCCGACACTGTAGAAAAGTAATCGGGGTCTAAAATTTACTGTTGTAATATACGGGCGCTTCAAACTCGAAATATTAGTTCGAGACTTCGAGCAGTGTTGGGTAGGTATGATACCGGTGTATCATACAGCAGTATCATACATCTCCATTATCATACGCCATGTATCAGACATTAAAAGCGCCTCTCTATTTTACTTTTTAAACTATTTTACTGACGCCATTTTGCCTAATCCACCATTGTACACATATTTTGCGCCCAAAAGCAATATGTCAACATAATATGTAATTTCATGAATTTATTAATATTTATTGGACACAATCAACGACTAATGATTGTATATATTTTATTTAAATAATCCAAAAATTATTATAAAAAAATGAGATAATACACATGATATGTGGGGTAGGAGGGTTTTGACAGGTTCTAAGGAACATCATGGAATGCCAGGCAATGCCAGGAAAAAGTTCCATTAGCTTGCAAAAAAAAAAAAAATAAATACAGTTATTACGAGATTATAATCACACAGATAATTTAACATTACTCAATATCACAAATATATTTTCCCTGTTGTTTTCTATGAGGAACGTATTATATTGATCTGGGAAACCTATTTGCCAAGTTGACATCTTTTTCCATATTGGCATACTTTAATATATTCAAGACGAACTCATTAGCTGATTTTTTGAAAGTAGTCATGTTAGCTGTGTTCGATGGTCGTCTCGGCTCAGCAGCACCCGTATTCACGGGGCAAAATTGTTCTCATTAGGGTTTTTTTTTTCCGCTGATGGCGCTTGACAAAATTTTTTTTATATAGATTTCACATAGAAAAGCTTCACAAACGCCACCATCGGAAAAAAAACGCCCTAATGAGAACATCCTCTGAATACGGGTGCCGTTCCGTCTCACTTACGGCTCACTTATGGCGCTAGCGACGTACGGTTGTTTGAAGAACTACAAAGGCACAAAATCTCAATACAGGTGCTTATCTATATCATCACTGTATCAATGCTTCAATAAATATTGTTTATTTACAGTGATGATATAGATAAGCACCTGTATTGAGATTTTGTGCCTTTGTAGTTCTTCAAACAACCGTACGTCGCTAGCGCCATAAGTGAGCCGTAAGTGAGACGGAACTGAGCCGAGACGACCATCGAACACAGCTAATATTAACTGTTCAATTATTTTCTCATATAATGTTTTAATTCTCATAAAATTTTTCATACACGTTGATGAATTTATTTATTATTTATCGTTGTCGAAAAAACAGTTTGACAGCTGTGTACAGTGGTGTGAGTGATTTTAATAGATCATTTACTTCATTTTATAAAAAAAGAGGGCACTTTCAACTATCATACACTTTATGTAGTATCATACGTATGATACGTATCATACGTATGATTGTATGATACCCCGAAAATCGTCGAATTACCCAACACTGACTTCGAGTATGCTGTTGCGCCTGTTGGCAAACAACCTTAACGATAACGAGGTGACACGACAAGAATAATCATTTAGGATAAATAAATAAAAAGTAATAAATAGCGATAAATAATTAAAAATTTGAAAACAATATTGTATTGAAAAATAATACATTCAACCACATATTCAGTAATTATTATCTTAATTTTGATATTTTCTTTTCAGCTTATATTTTTTCCAAGCTTGCAGGTCGTTTATCTGATTGCGGTCGTTTTGGCTGATAACTGTACATGAATATTGAGCAAATAACAAGAAGTGCACCGAATGCAAATTGTATCGTTAAATGGAAATTAAACAAATAAATTGATGCAATACAAGAAATGATAATTGCAAGTGACGTTGCAAAACCTTTAAGAATATTATCTGCATGTTTTACAACTAATGCAACAATTAATCCACCACCAGCTTGCAATACAACTAAGTAACTAACAAACAAATCGTATCCATAAAAAAAACCATTTTCACTTATACCATCACTATCTTTAACATAACAACTTATTAGGCCAAATGGTATCGATAATAAACTTAACTGTACATTTCGCATCCAAACAGATATATTGGACTGCTTTAATATTTTTTCAAAATAAATACCAGCAAAGCCTGATAAAAAACAGGCACAAAGCGCTGCTGAAAAACCAACTAATCGATTTTGCTTATTGTCTGATACCTTTTTCAGAGGATCACTATCTACCAATTGAACAAGCACAACGCCAATCAACAGTAGAACTAATGATGCCCATTGAGTTTTGAGTAATGTTTTTCGTAATATTACAACAGCAAATAAAGCGGTCGTGAGAATTTTCAGTTGATATGTTACCTGGAATGAAAATAAAAATAAAACAAGAAAAAAGTGATTAAGAATTTAAATAAAAAAAAAGTATTCTAATGTTTGATTGTTGAGCAATTTTTTTTTTCAAGTACATTACCAACATTTTTTTTCTTGTGTTTTTAATAAGCTGGAAATACCTGATAAGTCGCTGCATCCAAATTTGAAGACGATGTGTACAAAAGATTATTTTGAATAATATAAACAACTGATGGAACACAAACTTTTGCTGTATCGCCTGGATTTTGTATTATAGTAACATGAAGAGTCGTTATAAATTTTGATAATGATTTAGTTTCAAGATAAACAATAATCAAACACGTCACACATTTAACCACTTCACTCATGAAAACAGCTGTAGAGAAAAATATAACATTGTTGCTTTTTCAAGTTTATATTAATATAGTGTATATAATTTTTTTGGGAATTTATTATATTTACCAGTCGTTACATGAAACTTGGGGCCTGGTCTTGATGTGGCATAACACATACTTAAACCCAACAAAGCATTTTGAATAGTTAGTGTTATTAAACTAACATATTTCAACATTTGAGCATTTTGATCTGCAATGATGAAATGAATAATTGTTATAGTTAAATACTTATACAGTAGTTTTAATAATAGCTAAGATAATGAACAACAGAAATAGAGCCATAAATAATCGATTATACTTACTATGCTGAGACGAAATCATGTTGTTAGTGATTAATGGATCTTAGCTGTGGTAAAAATTTTTGTTATCCAATTTGAATGACATATTCCTAAAATAAAAAAGTTTCAATTAAAAAATGCCGATATTCATAGATCAACATAATACTTGTTGATATTTATAAGGCTATTTAAAAGACAAAGTAAAATTATTTTGATCGTGTTATAAATAAATTTTGAATACAAATAGTTATTTAGTATTGTAAAAGATTTTCGATACAAGTTATTAATAGAAAATAGATAAATAATACTTGATGATCAAAGCAATTACATATGATTCAAATTTTGTTTCAAGTTATTTTTGCATAGTGTCAAAAATTGCAGAGCTTTATTTTTTAAGTTGGACGAATTATTAAGGAACAATTCTATAGTACCTCCGTCGACTTTCTCCCAGCTGTAAAAGATTGACTTTACAACTTTACAAGTGTTGCAACTCGGCAGTTGGCATCAAGAAGACAAGAAGACTAGAAATCATGGAGGTCTACAAGGAGGGTAATCTCTCGAATTCTACTGAAGCTCACAGTATGGAGCAAGTCAGTACATTTTTTTGCCGGTGATGACGCTAGTGGGACGAGTGCCTAAAGTCACATGGGGTGCATTCCTTTAATAAAAAATTTTTTTTCGTTTTGCAATTTCGCCCTGTAATACCGGACAAAATTTTATAGGAAAAAGCTGTTTCTTGTAGTGGCAGTACTGGCACATGACATTATTTTTTTGGCTTCCAATTATTAGATGGATAACTGTTCAATGTTTATATCAAACTGAAATAAATAGAAAATTGACTTGTTGTGATTGTTTGTTATTGTCACATAGCTCATACCACACATTATCGTAAACTGTAAAGCCTGGAATATTGCATAGAGAAATTTATCACTTTTGTCGTTTTTTCTGTTTCTAGTTTTTAGTCGGTATCACAGGGCGAAATTGCAAAACGAAAAAAAATTTTTTATTAAAGGAATGCACCCCTTGTTGTTTTCGTTTACATTTTTTTTTTTTTTTTGTGTAGCTCAGTTAGAGTATTCCTTAGCTTCATCTTTTTCTTAGACACTGCTTGTCCTTGGTGTTTTTTTTATTGAAATAAATTGTTTTAATTTTATTTGTTAAATAAATGATGTATTATGTACAAGAAGACTAGAAATACAGGAGGACGAACTTGCCTCAAAAAACCGTATCGTTATGTGGTCGCCGCATGATTGAGGGGCGCTAGTAGTACTCCGGTAACGTGCGCGACTTGTATCGCTTTTTTTTACAATGCGCACAATACAAACATACTTTGACAAACACAAGAAGACTAGAAATACAGCACCCGTATTCAGAGGATGTTCTCATTAGGGCTTTTTTTCCGATGGCGGCGCTTGTGAACTTTTTATATAGATTTTACATAGAAAAGCTTCACAAGCGCCACCATCAAGCACTAATAAAATCCTAATGGCCTCTGAAGATGCAGGACTTACTCCCTATCTCGCCTGTATATAAAAACCGTTCCGCTATGTGATCGCCGCATAATTGAGGGGCGCTAGTAGTACCACGGTAACGTGCGCGACTTGTATCGCTTTTTTTTTACAATGCGCACAATACAAACATACTCTGACAAACACTAATAGAGCATTATACACATGATGTTTGTCAGAGTATGTTTTACCGTATTGCGCATTATGCACTTGATAAAAAGTCGCGCACGTTACAGCGCGCCCACTCAACCTCTTGGCGGCGATCTATAACACAACTTTTTTGGTAAGTTCGTCCTCCTGTATTTCTAGTCTTCTTGGGGCTCACGACAAGCAACATTTCGCTTGTAAACATGGCCGCTGTTCCTACGGACCTACTGGGCATGCGCGAATCCGTGATTTCAGTATGAGCTGTGCTATTGTCACGGTTCAAAAAATAAATAAATATAACCTTATTAAAATCTCACTATTGATGTTTTGATTAAATTTTGGAGTATTTTTTAAATTCTTTTTTAATTGAACACTTTTGCTCAAGGTTTTGTTTATATATTTTTTTGTGTAATGTGGTGTCATGCCCAAATGTTTTTATAATTATTTGGTTTTGGCAAAAAAAAGCCCTAAATTAAAAAAAATTTGCCCTGTGAGCTTGAGTCAGTATGGCTCTAATCGCTCCAATTATTCACAATAGACATACATATGTCATAACACTCATAACTCATAAGGTGTGTTCGTTTACTTTTCACACCGAGCGTATGCACGGAGCGTATGCAAGGAAGCGCTAGCGTTTTGCGGTCATTTGAAGAAACTGTAGTAACTAAAATTTACTATTTATTTATTGCTATTCGTTTTTTCCAGTTCTTTCGCTCTCGTTCATTATTATTAATTGGTAATTTGTTCTTGCGTCTGAGAAAAAATTATTAAATTAACAAAATAAACACAATGACTGAAAATAACGAATGTTTTAATAAATTTTAGTTACTAAAGTTTCTTCAAATGACCGCAAAACTCTAGCGCTTCCTTGCATACGCTCCGTGCATACGCTCGGTGTGAATAGTGAACTAACACACCTATAAAGTCATAATCATATACATACATATGATCGATGTGAACTCCAACGTAACACAGAAAAAATGAGCTCTCTAGTCATGAATTAATAATTAGTCATGAAAAAGTTTGACAAGAAGTTTTTCAAGCGCCGCTATCGGAAAAAAAGGTCATTACAATTTAGGGCTTTTTTGATCCGCCGGTGTGGAGCTTTTATATGTAAAATCTATATAAAAAAAATTTTATAAGCGCCATCAATGTCAAAAAAAAGCTTTGAATTGTATAAAATTTGCCCAGGGGTATGTTCCAAAACCTGGTTCAGTTCGGTATATCGAGATGGCAGCGATTCAAATCAAATATATGAAAATTTTAAACACCCCTATAAACTTTTTTATATTAGTGTCAGGATAGCTATTCTCGACATAATTATCCCCGGCGACAGGGATAACTATTTTGTGGAAATTTACCTTAATTTATGGCTTTATTTGTATCTTCTTCAATGGTTTCCATCAAACGACTATATCGCTTTCGAGCATTTTCATGTTATCCCCTTTTACAGGGGATAATTATGTCGAGAATAGCTATCCAGTTGATGTATTTTTTGGTAGAGGAAGGAGAATAATATTAGTTAGTTATTTTTTATTCTTACCAATAACAAGTATAAGTGATAAACTTATTATTGCGATAAAAAAAATGGCAAAAAAAAAACACTGAACGAAGGTTTTGGAACGTACCCCTGTTGCACCCGTATTCAGAGGATGTTCTCATTAGGGCGTTTTTTTTTCGATCGTGGCGTTTGTGAAGCATTTCTATGTGAAATCCAGCACCCGTATTCACAGGGCATTACAATTTAGGGCTTGTTTCATCCACCGGTGGCGCTTGTGGAGCTTTTATATGTAAAATCTATATAAAAAAAATTTTATAAGCGCCATCAGTGGCAAAAAGAAGCCCTAAATTGTATAAAATTTGCCCTGAGAATACGGGTGCAGCACCAGAACATCCTCTGAATACGGGTGCAGTGTTAGGTAGGTAAGATACCTTGGTATCTTACATGTGTAAGATACCATGTAAGATAACGTATCTTACATCATCGATTTCATACATAGAGGTATCTTACATTGCGTTCCCAGCGCCTCCTACGAATAAAAGTGGAACCTTCGTGCTACAATTTTTTTTTATCCGATAAATACATGTGATTCATTTATTAAAAAAAAAAAATTCCAAAAACAAGCAGTAGCTAAGGAAAAGATGTAGCTAAGGAATTAATGTTGCTTGAAAAAGAATTCCTTTGGCAACTGTAATTCCTTAGCTCCATCTTTTCCTTGGGATTTTTATTTATTTAAAAAATTAGTTATTTAGAATTAAAGCAACATTAATTCCTTAAAACATAATTTTTTGGCAACATTCATTTCTTAGCTACATCTTTTTCTTAGCTACTGCTTTTCCCTGGACATTTGTATTATTAAAAAATAAATTTACATGTATTTTATTTATGGAAAAAATCAAAAAGGTCCAAGGAAAAGCAGTAGCTAGGGAAAAGATGTAGCTAAGGAATTAACGTTGCCGAAGAATTATATTTTAAGCAACATTATTTCCTTGAAACACAATTCTTTGGCAACCTCAATTCCTTAGCTACATTTTTTCTCTTTTTAATAAAGTTGATTATTTTAAAAAATAAATTTACATGTATTTTATTTATAAAATAAATAAAAAATGTCCAAGGAAAAGCAGTAGCTAAGGAAAAGATGTAGTTAAGGAATTAATGTGACTAAGGAATTATTTCCTTGAAACATAATTCTTTGGCAACCTCAAGACATTTTTTATTTATTTTATGAATAAAATACATGTAAATTTATTTTTTAAAAATACAAATGTCCAAGAAAAAGCAGTAGCTAAGGAAAAGATGTAGCTAAGGAATTAATGTGACTAAGGAATTCTTTCCTTGAAACATAATTCTTTGGCAACCTCAAGACATTTTTTATTTATTTTATAAATAAAATACATGTAAATTTATTTTTTAAAAATACAAATGTCCAAGAAAAAGCAGTAGCTAAGAAGAAGATGTAGCTAAGGAATTGTGACTAAGGAATTATTTCCTTGAAACATAATTTTTTGGCAACCTCAATTCCTTAGCTACATCTTTTCCTTAGCTACTGCTTTTCCTTGGACATTTTTTATTTATTTTATAAATAAAATACATGTAAATTTATTTTTTAAAAATACAAATGTCCAAGAAAAAGCAGTAGCTAAGGAAAAGATGTAGCTAATGTAGCTAATTGAGGATGCCAAAGAATTATGTTTAAAGGAAATAATGCCTTAGTCACATTAATTCCTTAGCTACATCTTTTTCTTAGCTACTGCTTTTCCTTGGACATTTGTATCATTAAAAAATAAATTTACATGTATTTTATTTATGAAAAAAATCAAAAAGGTCCAAGGAAAAGCAGTAGCTAAGGAAAAGATGTAGCTAAGGAATTAAGGTTGCTGAAGATTTATATTTTAAGCAACATTATTTCCTTGAAACATAATTTTTTGGCAACCTTAATTCCTTAGCTACATCCTTTTCTTAGCTACTGCTTTTTCTTGGACATTTGTATTATTTAAAAATAAATTTAGGTACATGTATTTTTTGGACATTTTTATTTTTAAAAAATAAAATGACATGTATATTATTTATTTAATATAAATAGAAAATGTCCGAGGAAAAGCAGTAGCTAAGGAAAAGATGGAGCTAAGGAATTAATGTTGCCAAAAAATTATGTTTCAAGCACCATTAATTCCTTAAAACTGGTTTTCCTTGATTGTTATATATTTATATAACAAATAAATTACATGTACCAATATATATCGAGCAATAAGAACTAATTGTCGAGTCGGCAGTCAATAAGAATGTTCAAAATGGCGTCAGAGGTATCTTACAGTTTCTTACAGTAACTTACAGTATCTTACTATAAGTGTATGAAACCTCAAAAATCGACCATTTACTGGTGAAATCTATATAAAAAAAATTTTGTCAAGCGCCATCAGCGGAAAAAAAAGCCCTAATGAGAACAATTTTGCCCCTTGAATACGGCAGTTCAATTCACAAGGCAAATTTTTTACAATTTAGGGCTTTTTTTTGCCGCTGATGGCGCTTGTAAAAATTTTTTTTATATAGATTTTACATACAAAAGCTTCACAAGCGCCGTGAGTGGTGAAAAAAAGCCCTAAATTGTAATGCCCTGCACCCGTATTCACGGGGCAAAATTGTTCTCATTAGGGCTTTTTTTTTCCGCTGATGGCGCTTGACAAAATTTTTTTTATATAGATTTCACATAGAAAAGCTTCACAAACGCCACCATCGGAAAAAAAACGCCCTAATGAGAACATCCTCTGAATTGCTCTGAATACGGGTGCTGTGAATTGGTCTGCCGGTGCGGGTGCGTGTGCAGGAGTAAAAGTGGCGCACTCTAGATAGCCATCGTAGTTCATGCCACTGCATACCACGAAATGTTACCCCCACCACGGGAGTTAGTTCTCCTGGTCTCTAATCTTCATGGTTCTGTACTTCTTGGTTGGCAACAAGAAGACTAGAGACCAGGAGAGTCAACTATGTACATTGGGAATGGGACAAAATATGTCGTGAAATAAGGCTTGTACATTTGGCCACAGAGAGGCGCTTTCGGCGTCTCGTGAACCACAATTGTTCACAATTGTTGTTGATATTTTAATGCTGATTTGTTCTATTTTACGTATATCAATTTGATATCAAAATACGCCACAAGTTTGTTATCTAAATTTATACAATTAATTGACTGTATGTAATAATTTTTGCTAAAAGAAGGATGTAGCTAAATAAATTATTCGTAGTCTAAAAAAATTGCTCAACTATTCGCCACAAATATTTTAATTTATTATAGAAAATGTTGCCAAGAAATTAATCTAGACAACATATAAATTTATTTGGCCACATCTTTCCCTTAGATATATTTTCTAATAGCTATTCAATCGATTAATTATGGAAAATATTTTCTAAGAAAAGGATGGAACCAAATAAATAAATTAACAGTCTAAATTAATTCTTCAATTATTTGCCACCAATATTTTGATTTATCATATATAATAATTTAGCCAAATAATTTAATTTGTAGTCTATATCATATTTTTTATGATAAATAAAAATATTGGTGGCAAGTGATTAAGGAATTAATTTAAATAGACTGTTAATTTATTAAGTATATGTATTATATGTATTATATTCAATACATGTGTGCGTGGTTCGTGGGTCGACAACAGCGCTGAAACGGCGTTTTTATAAAGCCTGCCCCTGTGTAAAAGTTTACGACGTTTTTGGTCCCATCCAGCCTATCCCCCACTACAGGGAGTTGACTCTCCTGCACCCGTATACTCAGGGCAAATTTTTTACAATTTAGGGCTTCTTTTTGCCACTGATGGCGCTTATAAAATTTTTTTTATATAGATTTTACATATAAAAGCTCCACAAGCGCCACCGGTGGATGAAACAAGCCCTAAATTGTAATGCCCTGTGAATACGGGTGCTGGTCTCTAGTCTTCTTGGTTGGCAATAACTTGTTGGTTGATATTATATATTCTACATTTAATCGTGACGACGAAACTACGAATTGCTGATTATATTTTTATTGAACAATTTACGTGTTATAATAAACATTGCAATAATGAGTTTGCCACAGTGCAAGAAAGTGAAGATAACAAGCTCATTGGAACAGCTGAAAGCTTTGACTATCGTTGTCGCTGATACCGGTGATTTTCAGGGTAAATTTGATTTAATAAATACTATTCTATCATTTTCTACAGATAGAAAAAGAATCTGTAAGTCAAAAGTCAAAGCGACAACATATCGCGTGATTCTTGTAAGCGCACAAACTGAACATGAATATTTTTCGTTTACAAATTAATAATTGCCCTGTTTGACTTTTTGTTATTTAAATTTTGACAGAAATAACTTAATTTTTTCATCTATTTTTGGAGTAAAATTATAGATATTTTGAAATTTCCTTTGAAACTTGACCTATCGTACGGTTAATGATGCTCATTAAAGCAGTGACCTCTACGTAACAATCGCCACGACCTTTTTCCTCTATCAAGTAACACTCTTTCGTTAAATTGTAATAATGTTGACTGAATTCGCCAGGTTAAAAAAAAAACAAAAGAATTATTTTATTGGTTTATTTTATATTCTTTAACAGCGATGGAACAATTTAAGCCCATAGATGCGACGACAAATCCATCCTTAATTCTTGCTGCTGCAGGTCAAAAAAAATATGCCCATTTACTAGATAAAGCTGTTCAATATGGCAAAAAAGTTGGCAGGTAAAATTCTCATTCATCTTTTGGAACGAAAAAAAGTATTTCCACTAACTGATA
Organism: Aphidius gifuensis; assembly: GCF_014905175.1. NCBI lineage: Eukaryota > Metazoa > Arthropoda > Insecta > Hymenoptera > Braconidae > Aphidius > Aphidius gifuensis. The sequence goes on from NC_057793.1 coordinate 13,038,831, forward strand.
TTGAATATTTTTTTTATTCTACAACTGCAATAAATTTTAGTAATCTTGAAGAGAAAACAGAAGCAGCAATCGATATGACATGTGTTTTATTTGGTCAAGAAATATTAAATATTATTCCTGGAAGAGTTTCAACTGAAGTTGATGCTCGATTGTCTTTTGACAAAGAAAGAAGTATTGAAAAGGCTAAGAAATTGATTTCTCTTTACGAAGAAGCTGGAATTAACAAAGAGCGAATTCTTATAAAGCTTGCTTCAACTTGGGAAGGAATTCAAGCTGCCAAGTAAGTTTGAAACAACAACTATTGGATCAAAAAATATGACAGACAATAACTGTCGTAACAATCAAATAAATGTCCTTTTTTTCATCAAAATTGTATTACAGAGAACTAGAAGAAAATTATGGAATACACTGTAATTTGACTCTTTTGTTTTCATTTGCTCAAGCTGTTGCTTGTGCTGAAGCAGGCGTAACTTTGATTTCTCCATTTGTTGGACGCATTCTTGACTGGTAATAATTTGTTTAAAATTAAAAAAATACGTATTTTGATTTCATACCTGTTTATTATTTTTATTTCACAATAGGTACGTTTCTAATACTGACAAGAAATCATTTGAAGCCGCTGACGATCCAGGAGTTATGTCAGTAACGAAAATTTATAATTACTATAAAAAATTTAACTACAAAACGGTTGTAATGGGTGCATCATTTCGTAATATCGGTGAAATTCATGAACTTGCCGGTTGTGATTTGCTTACAATCAGTCCAAAACTTCTCGAGGAACTAGAAAAGTCAACTAGTCTTGTAAAAAAAGTTTTGAATAAAGAGGCCGCCGAGAAGTGTGATCTTGAAAAAATAAATCTCAATGAAGCTGAGTTCAGATGGCTTTTAAATGAAGATATAATGGCAACAGATAAACTCAGCGATGGAATACGTAAATTTGCTGTTGACATGCGTAAACTTGAAGAATTGTTGAAAGAAAAAATTCAATCTTAACTTCCATTTTCTATAAGCCCAATCGAAAAAAATATCGTATTGATTGGTTATTTTTTTGTCTTCAATTTGTTTCTCTTTAATACTTTTTTTTACAACATTTTTATGGAATATTTACACTCGTTAACTGATTTATAAAAATGAAAGAACTAGGTACTTCGTTTTAAAAAAAAAATAATATTGAATATTCACAATAAAAACCACATTGAATTAATTTTACAATACTTTCAATTATTATGAAAAAACCAGAATATCGAAAAAAGGTTCTTAAGTGTAAAAGTATAGTTATTCTTATTCAGTCATGTTATGAAATTCAAGTATTTACAGCTAGTGGACAGTTAGCCGAAAAAGCGTAAAGTGAGTGAACTTGGTGATTTTGTTTCAATACCTGGCGATTTGCCTCAATTTGCTATGGAAATAAAAAATGGGTCTGATTACATAGACTAATTGATGTTGATTATTAAAACAAAGGTAGGAAGTCGGACGAAAAAACAATTCTAATAAACTATTAGAGATTTTTTAATTGGTTTTTTGGAGAGTTGGCTTTGCTGGATCCGATTTTGATAGTCTCGTTATTTGCCTGATGTTTATTACGGTATATTTCAAATAATTGAAATTCTATGAGATTTTTTTAAATAAAATTGTTATCAACACTGTCATCTTTTTTCCCTTCGGACTTTCTCGAGATAATGTTTGTCAAAATTGATGACTTTAATACACAGAGATAGGTGACATTTCAAACTTTTTTCATCAATTTTAATCTTTTCTTCTCCGGATTTTGAAAGATAGTTAACTTTCCAAACAGTGGAGTTTTTTTTCGTTTCACGTGTACAATGTACATATTACTTGCTAGTGTGTATTCGTTACGCGCATGCTAATTGCTACGAAAGAATTTCTCAACTACTAGCGCCACAAAATTTTTGGGACCTAGAGAGCATTCGATAGCTGGCCGAGGCCCAAGCTCGAATCAAAAACTTGCTATGAAAATAACTTATGTTGCCCCTGGTGAAAATATTTCTCCGCGATTTCTCCTGAATTTCTCCGCGATTAGTCCAAATTTCTCCAGAATTGACACATGCGGAGAAATGAGTGGAGAAAGGTATCGAAATTTTTTTTTAAATTTTCTTCGAAACGACTTGGGTAGAGGAACGTTCGGAAATATTTCTCTGCGATAAAAATACGCGGAAATACGTGTGACGGAAAAAATTTTACCGCAGAGAAATTCTTTCGAAATCAACGACGAGGGAAAATTTTTCCACTCATTTCCCCACATTCATCAATTTGATGAAACGATCACGGGAGTTTTGCAGACCAAGTACGTCTGGTATATGAACTTTTTTGAAAAAAAGTGTCTTCGAATTTTGATTTTTTACAAAAAAAATTAACATCATTATGCTTTGCGTTATGTAACAATTAATAATTAGTCATTTTTTTTGGAAGAATTGAAAATTGAAAAAGTTAGAAAAAAATTGAACAAATGGTGGAGAAAGTTGAAGAAAGGGTGGAAAGATTTGTCCGCCATTTCTCCAACCGTGTGAAAAAATAATTTTACTGCTGAAAAATTTTTTCGAAAATCAACGACGAGGATAAATTTTTCCGTCGTTTCTACGAATCAACTTGGGTAAGGGAACGTTCAAAAATATTTCTCCGCGAAAAAAACACACGCGGAGAAACAATTGAAAAAAATAATTTTACCACCGAGAAACTCTTCCGAGATCAACGACGAGGAGAACATTTTTCCACTCAATTCTACGCATGGGTCAATTTGGGAGAAATTTGGAGTAATCACGGAGAAATTCGGAAAAATTCGGGGAAATATTTTCACCAGGGATTGCATTTAAATATTCGGAATTATAATGTAGCAGTGCTGACCCCAGGAAAAAAAAAATTATCTATGATTATATGCAAAATTTATCATGTATGATTAATAAAATATAATAGATTTGAAATTCAATTCGCTTTTATTTTTTATTATTTTCTGTTTTTTCTTGATTAAGTTTATTATGAATTATATTAAATTCAACAACTGGGTTTGAAAAATCAATGCGAGACTCAGTTGTTGAACGCCACCATGTTTAACTTCAAATTGTGACACTTGAATTCTTAAAGCCGCCATTATTATTTATTTTGTTTATATGTTTAAAAACTGGTACCTAGTCGCGTTCAGAAAATACGACACCACATTCTACATCATTCATAAACTGGACCATCGTTAGGTGTTCACTAAATAAATTATTATGTTTTGTTCGTATTTATATTTTTTTGAATCAACTTTAAACTCTATTTTAATGAAAAATATATATCAGACTGTGTAGATTCAAAATTTTGGACATTTTTTGTGTTAAGTTGGGCAGTTTGTGCTAGATTCACGGAGAATAGCAATCGATTCCCGGCAACATTTTTTCTTTTCTATTTACACGCTCAAAACTCGAAAACTAATTGTTAAATAGAAAAAAGTTATTCTTGATAAATTGTTGAGAAATAAATAACCAACAATAAACCTCGCTTAACCCCATGCCTAGCTTCAACAGATAAGGCTGTAGAAATGCTTGAAATTACATGACAGTTCAATCATTTGTTCAATCGGTCGGCCATCTTTGTGTTATTTCGCCCCACAAACAGAATTTTTACAAAGCTATATAGTAAAAAATATTTAAGGAGGTTATACACAAATTCATTGCGGGCGTTGCCGGGAGCTTCTGACGTCACAGTCTCAAGTGAAACTTGGCTACACTGTAAAATAATAAAGTGTAAAGCGCCTGCGCCCCGTATACAATATATGGGATTGCGGGTATGTGTGTGTGTTTGAACATGCCATACGTTGCCACATCTAATTTTTGTAAAGTTTATAATTAATTTCTCATTAATTGACCGATCAACATATGAAAATTTTTCGCGCAATTAATAAAACTCGGTTTCTAGTATATGTGTGATTTTTTTCAAGACTTTTTCATCATTTTTTCTATCCGAAAAAAATGGTTGAAATCTCCATAAGAGCCAATGTTAAATATTATTTTCAATAATTAATTACAAAAAATTTAACCGATCAACATAAGAAAATAATTATACCGTTGTATTCAGAATGAAAAGATCTACTTGTATACAAAATTTCAGAACATTCTCATTATATTTTTTAAAAAAAGAGTAATTTGTGTATAACCTCCTTAAGTCTATGCTAACTTTTATATGTGTACATGATAATTTTTATTATATATATAAGAATATTTATTAAATTGTGCAGTATTTTTCATTCAAACATATAATAATTTTTATTGTTTTCACTAAACATGTATGTTCTTCATTTAATTAACTCATAACTCATAATCTAAGAGATTAATCAAAAAAAGTAATTCTTCATAAATTGTTTAGAATTGAAATTTCAATAATAAACTTCACTCAACCCCATGTCTATCTGCAATGGATAACGATGTATAGAGGCTTGAAGTAACCTAGCAATTTTTTGACATTTTACACATTTTACATAATTTTATTGTAGAATTCCGACTCTCGCGGCCAGTCCCAGAAATAAAACAAAAATTACAAAGTACTATAGTAATTTCTATTCAACCATGATTTTAATTTTTAGTTAAAATTTCACTCAGTGATCGTATAATTTTTTTTTTTAGTGAATTTTTACTCAATCTCAACTTAATCTTATGTAATTCTTTATAATCTTTCAAAAAAATATAATTACAACCTCGTATCGATAAAATTCGACAAGTAAATGAGATTTGATTGAACATTCTGTTATTTTCCTATGCTATTCAAATGGGGAAATTGAATGTTCGATTAGCAAGTTTCAAAAAATTTTTTTTCGAGCTTATATTTTTTTCGGGTACATTTTTTTTGAGCTCTTAAAGAAGTGATATAGAGGGTTACTTTGGAAAAAAAAAATTTTGTTTGATTCGACACAGTCTAATATATACATATATATATATATATATATATATATATATATATTGTAACATGACATTTCGAGTCAGCTACCTTCTCGGACCGTTGCTATGGGAATTAATATTTTTAAATAATATTTATAAATAAATATAAATAAATATTAAATATATTATTGGTTTATTCGATTTTTAGGCCGAACAGTAATACCAAAAATTAATAAATGAGTAACATAATAATAATAATAACTGAAAAACGTAGTTTCGTAACTCAAAATTATAAAATAAATTCTCAAACGCAATAATAACAATAATAACTAGAAAAATGAGTAAAATCGGAGTAGAACCATAAAACCTGCTGTAAATCCAACTGCAACACTGCAACGTAACGGAAACGGAACGGAAACGGAACGGAAACTCAATCATAATCTTAATCGTAGTCGAAATCTTAAACCAAATCGTAGTCGTAATCGGAAATTAAAAGCACAAAATTAACACCAGAAACTCAATCGAAACAAACCTTCCATAGACTCAGTCGAGGAAAACCTCAGGGTCGCTCAGGGTGTGGGTTATGGAGAGAGGGACGGGTAAAGTTGTGTGTGAGAATAAATTGAAGAATAAATTTAACAAACAATATTTTAAGCAAAGCAGTAAATTAACATTTATATTCAAAATCTCAATAATAAAATACAAAACATAATTAAAAACGTATCAAAAATCCAAAATAGCATATTTTATAACCAAAAATTAGAATCGAGAATACCTCAACTTAATCGAAATCTGCTTACACAAACCGCCAGTAAATCGACTCTAAATCCGTAAATAGCCTCAAAAGATATTCATATACAAAAGCAAAACTAAAATCGTGATCGGAAAATTAATTTACGCGTTATTCTACCAAAAATCCAAATTAACTAAATCAACTTAATCGTAGTTCGTCGTCACAAACCCCCAATAATTAATTTAAATCAAAGATACACGCGAAATCAACAATCAAAAGCTAAACGAGACCAGGACTAACCTCAGTCAAACATAACCAAAACGAACACGAGGCTACTCTCAGGGATAACCCATAGAGGCTCAGAATACTTGGTTATTCAGAGAGAACGACTGTTCAGCTCGGAGTCCCAAAGCAGAGAGAGAGTTTGTGCTACTCTAAAACAATACGTAGTCTGAATTCTTATACTACTCCCCTCTTCTTTTTGATATAGTTCGTTGAATAGTATACTCTCCGCATCAAGCTGGAGCCTCAAATAATAATAATAATAATCAAAATACGTATTACCGGGTTCACCCGGATTTCTATCAAACAAAAATAAAAAAAAAATAAATAAATAGTATTTTAAATAAATATTCTCTGCATCAGCTGGAGTTTTAAATACAAAATTAAATAAATAATTAAATAATATCACCGGCGGAAAGTCTAACAAATAAAATAAGATGGGTTTTTAAGGTAGGCGATAAATATCGCTACAATATATATAGCAATTTTTTATCTTTGTATATTTATAAAGCACTCGAAAATAGAATCGGTCTTAATCGTTCAGAAACCGGGCCCATGACCTTATAGATATTAAAAGTGAGCCGACATAACCATACATAATCATACATATATATACATATAAACATTCTTACCTAAAATAATTGTGTATGATTACGTCATTATGTCGGGTCACTTTCAATATATCTATATATGTTTGTGCTGGCGTGCTTTTGGGGACATTTTTCAGAAAATAAGGTGGGGGTATATATAAGTCTATAAAACTCAGACAAATCATGTATGATAGTTTTTATAATAGTCGAGTCTCCTAAAATAAAATTTAACCACTTTTGTTCAAAGTTTTAAAAAAAATCATGGGGGTGTATTTGAGGGTGGGAAATCGATTGTAGGGAAAAATCGCGGAAAAATTTTTTTCGGGGGGAAAAAAAATAAAAAGTGTTATTTGAATACTGGGCAGGCTATGGGTCGGAGGGGCAAATAGTTCAAATAAAAAATGTAGGAAATTGAATTATCTAAATTTTAAGTGTCTAGTTTTTCGCTTAGATTGAAGGGTTGAAGGGGAAATCGCGGTTGAAATATTTTGAAAATCGTGAAAATCAAACCGAGGGGGAATCTTAAATGAGGGTCACCGTCTCCGCTTTGTCCTATGCTTCGTAGCTTGAGTTCTGGGAATTTGAGGACATAATAATAACTAAAATAAATTGAAATGATATTTTATTTTAAAATAAAATAAGATTTATCATGGATAATTTATTTATGTAAATTGTTGTTAAATTTTTTTTTTTATAAAAAATTATTAACTAATTGTAAATTATTATTATAATGATAATAATAATAATAATAATATAAATAATAATTTAAATAATAATATAAAAATAATATTATTACTATTATTATTATTATTAATTATTGTTGATACTGAAAATAATAATTATAATAATAACAATAATAATAATCTTTTATATAAATTAATAATTTTTAAACAATTACTCGCGATTTCTCCGGTCCAGAATTTTTTTTATTTTTTCGAGATTCGCGGTGGTTCCGGGAGGGAAAGGGGTGGTCAAATCGCGAAAACGCCCTAAGACGAAATTGAAGTACACATCTTAAGGAAAATTTACACGAATTTAGTTTTTTTTTTTTAATTATTCAACAAGTTATAAATTTATTTATCCGGAGAAAATTTTATTTTTTTATTTTTTCGAGATTCGCGGTGGTTCCAGGGGGGGGAAAGGGGTGGTTAAATCGCGAAAATGTCCCGAGACGAAATCAAAGTACACATATTGAAGAAAATTTACACGTATTTATTTATTTTTTTTTTTCAATTATTCAACACGTTATAAATTTATTTATCCGGAGAAAATAAATACGTGTAAATTTTTCTTTAGATGTGTACTTTAATTACGTCTTAGGGCCTTTTCGCGATTTAACCACCCCTTTCCCCCCCTGGAACCGCCGCGAATCTCGAAAAAATAAAAAAATAAAATTTTCTCCGGATAAATAAATTTATAACTTGTTAAATAATTAAAAAAAAAAAACTAAATTCGTGTAAATTTTCCTTAAGATGTGTACTTTAATTACGTCTTAGGGCCTTTTCGCGATTTAACCACCCCTTTCTCCCCTGGAACCGCCGGGAATCTCGAAAAAAAAAAAAAATAAAATTTTCCCCGAATAAATAAATTTATAACTAGTTAAATAATTGAAAAAAAAAAAAATAAATACGTGTAAATTTTCCTTAAGATGTGTACTTTAATTTCGTCTTAGGGCCTTTTCGTGATTTAATCACCCTTTTCTCCCCTGGAACCGCCGGGAATACTAAGCCATAAAATCTACACAACTTTATTGTAATTTCTGTTTAAAAAAAATGACTAAATTCACGACACTCACAAGTAAATTCTAGCAGACTGAGAATTTACCCACTACCGGTTTTAGAATTTACTAAATTTTATTATAAATTTTATTTCAAAGTTGGACATTTTTTGTGTTAAGTTCAGCAGTTTGTGCTAGATTCACGGAGAATAGAAATCAATTCCCGGCAACATTTTTTCTTTTCTGTTTACTTTTATGTTTCAAGGGAATAATTCCTTAGTCACATTAATTCCTTAGCTACATCTTTTCCTTAGCTACTGCTTTTCCTTGGACATTTTTCATTTATTTTTTCCTTATATAAAAAGGACAGTTGTCATCGATCTTCCTAAGATTTGATTGGTTATTTGGTTTTCTTTGTCATTCTCATGTCATTTGTCATTCTGTCTTTGTCGGTTGTTAATGAATTAAATAAACAAATTTTCTTTCTCAGTCACTCACATTTTTTTTTTTTTTCCCGTCGTTAAGGTAATCAATAAATTTATTTGTTTATATATTTTTAAATCAAGATTTGACAGATCGCTTGAACAAAAAATAGTCTTTATATTATAATAACTGTTTTTATTGATAATAAATGAAATGATTTATATATAACTTTATTAATATGATGATGGAAAAATCAATAGGCTTATGTACAAGAAAATAAAAGTATGTATCTATATAATATCCACATACATTCTATTTAGAAACAAAAAAAAAAAAAAAAAGGAATCATTTTATTCACAATTTTATTGACAATTGAAAATGTAATCATTCTATTTTGACAAAAAAAGTAGAATATGTATATACATATATACATGTCTCTTTAAGTAAAAAAACTGATTATTTATTACTGATGATTAATGGCATAGGTGTTTATTTTAATAATTTCTTCTTTCACATCTTATAAATAATTCACGAAAATGAAAAATTTAATATATTTTAAATCAAGATTTGACAGATCTTGAACAAAAATAGTCTTATATTATAATAACTGGATAATAAATGAAATGATATATGTTGATGATGAAAAATCTAGGGATAGTCATGATCTCACTAAAATTTCATTGGAAAATATTTATTAGTCTCACAAGATTTACATGTATCTAAGCTAGGCAATTTTTTTGAAGAAGTTCTTTGATCAGGCTGGCCTTAATAAAGAGAAGTTAAGGTTTTCTCGATCAATTCTTGATCAGGCTGGCCTTATTAAGGATAAGTTAAGGTTTCCTCGATCAATTTTTGATCAGGCTGGCCTTAATAAGGATGAGTTAAGGGTTCCTTGATCCAATCTTGATCGAGTTATCCTCAATCAAGCATCTTGATCAAATATTGATCAAATTTCGATCAGGCTTCCAGTGTTAAGGGAACATTGATCAAGTCTCAATCAAGACTTGAAGTCAATTCAGGCTAGCCTGACCAGATTTCCACTCGGGATCATATTTATAAAGAAGAATTTTTTTTTTTTAAATACTTAAGAACATAATAATTCGCTCTGTGTGAATGAATGATTAATTAATCAAAAATATACATACCCCTGAAAACGGAATAGTAAAATCGAAAATGTTTGAAGTAAGCACAAAAATGTTATAAAGAAATGGATTTTTTTTCGACAAAGGTTGCCGGGAATTTCATTGTTTTATAAATTATATGTTATTCGTAAAAATATAATGTCGATATTTTTTTGAAAATTAATAATCAACATTAATGAAAAATAATTGAAAAAAAAGATTTTAAAATAGGCGCATGATTTTTCAGATCTTTAGTTTATGATTTGACAAATGGCTCAAGAAAAACGAAATATTAGCCACTTTTTGAATTTATTTTATCTACAAGTCGTGGTAAATATAAAATTGCATAAAATAAAGAGTTATAATCATTTCATGAAATTGTTCGGAGATTTTTATTGAGGGTGAGTTTGAAGTCTCAGATTTATAGTTTCACAAAAATTCTATTCAGAAATATATGTTTTATGTATACATGACTTGAAGCAGGAAACGTCGTATTTCGTGTACAAGTTATAGCAAATATAAAAAAGAGTCAAAATTGATTTTAAAATTTTTTAGGATAGAAGTACTGCACGGACAAAAATGAAAAGTAAAATTTATCATAAAAAAATTGTATAATTAATATTTTACGGAGGAAAAGAAGAATCGAAGGACAAAATCAAGTGAAAATTACCTATTAATAAAATGAAAGAACGGAGACGTGTTTTTATATTTTTTTAATATGAATTTTACAATTTAAAAAAATAAAACACAAGCTTAACCATATTAATTTATAAAATTTACATTTTTTTTTTTTTGTAGTTTTTTACATGAGGTGTTTTTTGAATATAGGAATCATGATTTCGGGAAAATTCTATTTAGAAATATTTTATTATGAACATGAGTAATTTTGAAATGAATGTTTAATCAATTAATTGAGAATTGCATCACAGAAATAAAAGAATCGAAAATAAAGTGATCGAGACTTTGATGAATAAAGTATTATGGGTAAATTATGAGAAGGGTTTTTAAAAAGACATAAGAAAACATAATAATGATTAAGTTATCAAAAATACTCAGCCATGAAAAACTGAATAGTAAAATAAAAAATATTCGAACTAGACATCCACAAAAATGTCATAAAGAAATGAGTTTTGCTTCAATAGTGGCTATACGAATTTGTTTAAACTCTATCTTTTTTAAAAAATTGTCTTTTATTCGTGTGAACAGAGTGTTGTTTTTTTTTTTAAATTATTACTAAATAACAATGAAAATAATTGAAACATAAATGTGAATTACTATTTTTACAAAATAGCTCAATGAATAATGACATCAAGAGAAAGTATGATTGTGATAATATTTTTTAAAAAACTATTGTTACGTCTTGGTATAAGTTATAATTAATAACCAATAATAAATAATAATTCAATAAATTCAATAGATGCAGGATGCCGAGCAAGCAATAAAAATTTTCTTTTTTTATTTTTTTTATTTTCACACGGAATTAAATTCAAATTTTGCATTTTTATAAAACAATTTATTTTTTTCTTTTTTTTATATAAATTTTGGTAAGCAGTTTACAAAGTCACCTCTGCAACGCGAGACGCCACATCCGTTGAAGTTTCTAAATTATTATTTATTAAATGTTTAAACAATCTGAAAATGCTGACTACCATGGGAACCCTTAAATCCGATTGGTTCAACTATGGTACCACTTTTCATCCCTACTTATTAATTAAATTTTTATGGGAATAATTTTATTTTTAATATTAAGGAGCGTCACTCTTGCGACAACTTTTGTTTGGACAATATCTAAATTAATTCTAAATTTTATATTTTATTACTTAAATATTACAATCAATTGAACTTTTAATTTCCTAATAAATAAAATTTTAAAGTGAATTTAAATTAAATAATCTTTGTGTTTCAATTGTTATTTTTCCGTTTATAAATTGACTGTTCCTAATATTAAAAATATATTGACTGTGACATTTCTCCGGGGTGTTGTTTTCTGTGCTTCGAGTTTAATTTACCATTTGGATTATTCGAGACTACAAACATCAACAGGCGACCATCCAGATTGACACGCTCTCAACAATTGTTTCGGATTATTCTTACATCAAGGTACATCTACAATCATACACATTCCCTCCTAACCCGTTACCCTGTAGGGAATAACAAAATAAGAGGATTTTTAATTTTAACGTGAAATACCAAGTTGATTTATTTTAATTATTCTATGATTATTTGGTTATTCAATTTTGATTTTACATATTCTTTCTTTTTCTTGTTATTTCATAGTTAAATTTTAATTTTTCAACTTGGTACGTAACATAATAATCCATTTTTTTTCTTTTATATCCTTGGCTGTAGATCTTTTCAATATCTTTAATTTAAACCTATTTCAAACTCTCTATCTTAAATAGTTTAGAAGATATGAACATTATTTATTTTTTGAGAGTGATTTCAATACGTAAGGCCCCACCTCCGTAAAATTTGTTTAAATGTGTACTTATTATTATTTCGATTAATCACAACAACACGCCGAAGATGTTTACACATAATAAACCCACGAGTCTAGATGGCTCACAAAATTTTTTTTTTTTTTTTTCAATAATGTGATAATTTAAATAACTATTTTATTGATCAAGCAAATTATAACCACAGTAAAGAAACTTTTACGCATACACGCATCCCTTCACGCAACACTATCTTCTCATTTTTATAAGAAAAACAGGCGCGCGAAGCGCGCCCAGTGATCTCGTTTTATAAATAAAATACATGTAAATTTATTTTTTAAAAATATATTTCAGTAGTATAAAGAAGATAGTTAGGATTAATGTGACTAAGGAATTATTCCCTTGAAACATAATTCCTTAGTCACATTAATTCCTTAGCTACATCTTTTCCTTAGCTACTGCTTTTCCTTGGACATTTTTCATTTATTTGAATAATTAAAATACATGTAAATTTATTTTTTAAAAGTATTACACAGTATTACACATATTATTCATTGTTTTTTTTTTTTTTTTTTTTTTTTTGTGATGACTGTCCCGACCGGGATTCGAACTTGTGACTCTACCTAAACCTATGGAACCTATATTCTAAACCGAGTGCCTTATCCCCTAAGCTATCGCGCGCTATTGTGAAAGGTACAAAATTTTAATCCTTATTAAGAATGATCTTCACTGAATACAAGAGAAGAAGTTTTTTTTATTAATAAGGATACTAAATCGAAACATAATATAATAAAAAAATATAAAAAAAATTTGAACATTAAAAATGTAGAGAAAATTGAAATCTAACAAAATATTCAGGATATTCTAATGTATGTTGGTTCATATAGCTAGAGATATCAGAGAAATAAATTTGTAATCTTTAATAATTCCTTAGCTACATCTTTTCCATAGCTACTGCTTTTCCTTGGACATTTGTATTTTTAACAAATAAATTTACATGTATTTTAATTATTAAAATAAATGAAAAATGTCCAAGGAAAAGCAGTAGGTAAGGAAAAGATGTAGCTAAGGAATTAATGTGACTAAGGAATTATGTTTCAAGGGAATAATTCCTTAGTCACATTAATTCCTTAGCTACATCTTTTCCCTAGCTACTGCTTTTCCTTGGACATTTTTCATTTATTTTATAAATAAAATACATGTAAATTTATTTTTTAAAAATACAAATTTCCAAGGAAAAGCAGTAGCTAAGGAAAAGATGTAGCTAAGGAATTAATGTGACCAAGGAATTATGTTTCAAGGGAATAATTCCTTAGTCCTATTAATTCCTTAGCTACATCTTTTCCTTAGCTACTGCTTTTCCTTGGACATTTTTCATTTATTTTATAATTAAAATACATGTAAATTTATTTTTTAAAAATACAAATGTCCAAGGAAAAGCAGTAGCTAAGGAAAAGATGTAGCTAAGGAATTAATGTGACTAAGGAATTATGTTTCAAGGGAATAATAGTCACATTAGTCCTTATTATTACATCTTTTCCTTAGCTACTGCTTTTCCTTGGACATTTTTCATTTATTTTAATAATTAAAATACATGTAAATTTATTTTTTAAAAATACAAATGTCCAAGGAAAAGCAGTAGCTAAGGAAAAGATGTAGCTAAGGAAAAGATGTAGCTAAGGAATTAGTGTGACTAAGGAATTATGTTTCAAGGGAATAATTCCTTAGTCACATTAATTCCTTAGCTACATCTTTTCCTTAGCTACTGCTTTTCCTTGGACATTTTTCATTTATTTTATAATTAAAATACATGTAAATTTATTTTTTAAAAATACAAATTTCCAAGGAAAAGTGTAGCTAAGGAAAAGATGTAGCTAAGGAATTAATGTGACTAAGGAATGTTTCAAGGGATTAATTTCTTAGTCACATTAATTCCTTAGCTACATTTTTTCCTTAGCTACTGCTTTTCCTTGGACATTTTTCATTTATTTCAATAATTAAAATACATGTAAATTTATTTTTTAAAAATACAAATGTCAAGGAAAGCAGTAGCTAAGGAAAAGATGTAGCTAAGGAAAAGATGTAGCTAAGGAATTAATGTGACTAAGGAATTATGTTTCAAGGGAATAATTCCTTAGTCACATTAATTCCTTAGCTACTGCTTTTCCTTGGACATTTTTCATTTATTTTATAATTAAAATACATGTAAATTTATTTTTCAAAAATACAAATGTCCAAGGAAAAGCAGTAGCTAAGGAAAAGATGTAGCTAAGGAATTAATGTGACTAAGGAATGTTTCAAGGGATTAATTCCTTAGTCACATTAATTCCTTAGCTACATCTTTTCCTTAGCTACTGCTTTTCCTTGGACATTTTGAATTTATTTTATAAATAAAATACATGTACATTTATTTTTTAAAAATACAAATTTCCAAGGAAAAGCAGTAGCTAAGGAAAAGATGTAGCTAAGGAATTAATGTGACTAAGGAATTATGTTTCAAGGGAATAATTCCTTAGTCACATTAATTCCTTAGCTACATCTTTTCGTTAGCTACTGCTTTTCCTTGGACATTTTTCATTTATTTTATGAATAAAATACATGTAAATTTATTTTATAAAAATACAAATGTCCGAGGAAAAGCAGTAGCTAAGGAAAAGATGTAGCTAAGGAATTAATGTGACTAAGGAATTATGTTTCAAGGGAATAATTCCTTAGTCACATTAATTCCTTAGCTACATCTTTTTCTTAGCTACTGCTTTTCCTTGGAAATTTTTATTTATTAAAATAAATTGCATATTTTTTATTCGTTTTATAAAGTAAAATACCAAGGATTAGTAGCAGATCACTAATTAATTCATCAAGTTCTATTCTTTTTGTAGACATTATCTCATAGTTTTTAATTTACATGGTAACACTGTAAAAATAAATATGTTATCATTGAATTGAACCTGAGTAAGATTTATTGAAAAAAAAAAAATTATATCGGTTTAATTTTACATGGTAACACTGTAAAAATAAAAATGCTATCCAGCGAACTTCATATAAACAAGTAAACACACAAAATTTACATGGTTCCTTGTAGAAATATACGGGTTCTTCGGATATAAATTGTCAATCACCTGCTGGAAATAAATACGCTTAATATTTATTATCCATACTATAGAGAAATTACTACAATTTAGATAAATATTCCTAATGACCATGTAAATATCTCAATTTACCAGAGATTTATATTTAGACACACTGTAAATAAATAAGGGAACCCCTGTAAAAATTACGATATTGTTTTTTTTACATTGTGCCAATGTAAATAAAACCAAAGGCTTTGTATTTTTTATACAAAAACCAAATAATAATTACCAGGCATGTCACTTCGATCCCGAATGTCGTGGTTACCCTGTAAATTTCACAAAAAAATTCTTTCCGTGTAGTGGTCGCCGGTTGGAAAGGTCATCCAGATCTCCTTTTTTGAAAATCAGCACCGTGTTTGACCTTTTCCAAACTGACGGAAAGACCGATAGCCGGAGACAGGCATTGAAAACTGCGGTGAGTACAGCAGCAGTCTTATCAGCTCTAATGAGATCCGCGTAGGTGAGTTTTTTTGTTACAATAATATAAATTGTTGCTGTATGTTTACAATATCCATTGCCAGCTTTGCAACTACATATTGTATTAATAATCTTGCTATTTTTTTCGACCTTCAATGAAATTATTTTGAACATTTGATGCAATAATTTTTTTTATTATGATAGCGGATCTCGCCACAGGGGGTCCGCGAATTAATTAACCCTTTGATCGCCGCAGAGGGTCCTTAAATTAATTAACTGTGTCAATCGATTAATTAATTATGTCAAATCGCCGCAGGGGTCCTCTTATTAATTAATTAGAGCAATGTCGCCATGGGGGGTCCGATTTTTTCGTAAGACGCCATATTGGTTTTCTTCGTAAGTCGCCATATTGGATTTTTTGACGCCATATTGGATTTTTTTCGACAACATCTTTGGTTTTTGAACGACGCTATCTTGTGTTATTATTATTATTAATGGAAAAAAAAATATTTTCCTCAACCGGGATTTGAACTCAGGCCTTTGGCATGAGAGTTTGGCACGCTATCCTGAAACTAATTCTTCCCTTGCAAACTTTGTCGATAAAACAGTTAATACCAATGATCGCTATAATTGATCATTTTTATGGATAATTATAGTCAAGTAACTAGTGGCACTAGTAATCATCCATATGTCCCGAATATGTCCCGAATATGTCCCGAATATGTCCCGAATATGTCCCGAATATGTCCTGAATGTGTCCTAAATGTCCCGAATATATCCCAAATGTTCCAACAAACAAGAGATTACGGTATATCCTTCTAGTAAAAGAATATTTTTTCGTATATAATGGTAAAACAGTTAATTTCGATATTATTGATCATTTTTTTTTCATTGATAATTATAAACAACTAATTAATGGCGCTAGTGGTTATTGAAAAAGTCGAGATAGCAGTATATAAGCGAGAACATTTTTAAGAAAGTTCTTATTGTTCTGGTAAACTATTGTAGAAAAAATTATATCCTGTTAACCATACAACTAGTAAGTCATAACCTCAAATATTTTTTCAGTTAATCTTATAATAATAATCAATAATAATAATAATAATCAAAACTTTTCTGATTTAGGTAAAAAAATGTACAAGAAAAAAGATTCTTATGACAAATATTCAGACAAAACTCAATCCGAAAGTTCCGAAAGTATCCTCAAAGTTAAATGAGGATAAACGGAAGTATTTTGATGTCCCAAAATCATCTAATTGGCATGACGAAAAAATCAAGCAACTATGGAACTACAAAATATGAGAATTTCCGAAACTCACAAACTCCAAGTTTCATTTGATTTAACACCGAAAGTTCATGTTCTGCATACATGGTCATATGCATACAAAACTCCGCGAATTGGACAATGGGAACAACTTGCTCGTGATCATGAATGTTTCAAGAAGAAAATAGATCAGCTAAATAAAATTATAAACCCTGTTTTAATTCAGAAATTAGCCATAATTGTTAACAATTTACGAGAATAAATACATAATTAAAATTATTTCTTTTGAATTTATTATTTCAATAAAAAAAAATCTGTCTTGATGGTTCAAACTGAGAACCAATATGTCCCGAATTTGTCCCGAATATGTCCTGAATTTGTATGAATAATGTCGTGGATTTATGAATTTATATTCATAATAATATCAACTAACATAATAAGCAAACATTTTAATATTGAATGATTCAACTTGACTTGTATCCTTACCTGTCGATGATGATGATTATTATTAGAATGGAAACATCGAATAAATTGATCAAGTCCTTATCATTACAAGAATTACCTTTTATTGATCCTTTCAATTTACATTTTTTATCTCATTAATTAACAATATATTGCTCCATTAATTTTACAGAAAATTTTGATAAATCTTTTAATAAATAATATCAGCTTTTCTTAATTCATTGATTATTGATGATATTTCATCATCATAATTTTGTCTACTATTACTAGATTCGATTAGTATTCGCAAATGATGAAACTAGCTCATTTGGATCATCCCAGTATATTAGATTCGAGCACAATGTATTACGATTTTTTTGCAGTAAATAATCCGGAAGTAAGTTCTTACTATCATTATTATTTTTATTATTATCATCACTATCTATATTATCACTGATAGAACAGATTAGATCACTTCCATTTTCACATTGATTATTTTCATATGATAAATTTGAATTTTTATTATTTTTTGCATGTTCAAATTGTTTAATATCATCAAAGTGTTTTGGGATTCCGATTTTCATTTTAGGAAGGTATTGATATTTCCTGAGAATATTATCTTTAAAAATTTCCTTCGCATCTTCTTTATTATCATCTAATATTTCTATTTTATCCAGTTGTGTTGATTGTATGCATTGCTCTTTAGATTGTCAGTGTTTTAGTTCCTGGGGAAATTTGCTTTTTCCAAATAATAGTTCTGTTGTTGTTATTGTTGCTGTAGAATGATCTGGTTGCTGACATTTATGATCAGTGAGCTTCTCATTTATTAGAATAAGTTTATTATCCTCATCTGTAACCGTTATTGCTCTCGCTCTACAGTTTCTTCTTCGCGTCGTTTAAGGTTGCTTACAAATAATTAAATCGTCACTCAATTTTTTTTTTTTTTGCTCATTTTTCAAATGAAATAAATATCTATACTCTCAATTTTTTTCAATTTTTTCTGACGTCGTTTTTTTGAGATAATTAATGTCAAAGTTGACAACTTTTATACGCGAGGATAGGACTATAAGTTAATATACCGTACATTTTGATTTTTAACAAGTTCGTTTTTCACTAAAAAATTTTCAAATTACTATCAAATTGTAGTGCTCGACAAGACGAATACGATAAAAAAATTTGAATTTTTGCTGACGTTGATTTTT
This sequence comes from Aphidius gifuensis, assembly GCF_014905175.1. Taxonomy (NCBI): domain Eukaryota; kingdom Metazoa; phylum Arthropoda; class Insecta; order Hymenoptera; family Braconidae; genus Aphidius; species Aphidius gifuensis. Next base: position 13,057,455 of record NC_057793.1, read on the forward strand.
AAAGATATTTAATGTTAAATTTTTAAATTTTTTGTCTTTCTCGCAACGAGAGGACATGAGAGAATTGCGATCCGCAACACTGCTCTCTTCTCCTTGTTTACTTTTCACTTGCCGAGCTGGATGCTATACACCAACGTGACATACACAATGATGCACTGTAGTAGTGGTAGTATATAAAAAAATACAGTGTCTCACGATTTCCATTTTGCTTGCTGGAATAGTGTTGGTGCCTATCTGTTTACACACACACTACGATTTTTAAGGCAAAAGCGTAACAAAATTTTTAAAGAGGGGCCACAAAATAAACGTAGTGGTATACGAGTCCTCCGAGCCTAAATAATAGTACGACTATGTCCCTTGTAAGCAACCTTAACACAATCCCAATAAATTTTATTATTTTTGTTCGCAACTCTAGATAATAAAAAGAATTATGTTGCTCATTAGAAATTTGAAACAATACTGTTCTTCAAGGATAATTATCACTAAAGTTTACCGTGTTCTAAAATTTGATAAACACAAAGTAACAACAAGAACAACTGAAATACTAGCTTCAAGTTGGAAAGATGATAAACGTCAGTTAATGAATGGTGAAACTAACAATCTGCCTTGGGGATATATACCTGTTGAACGAATGTGTTTGAGTAAAAAAATGTATAATAGAAAATATGAATGATGTTAATAAAAATAATTGTTAGTAAATAAATACACATTGATTAGTTCATTGATTATCTATCTATTGATTATGACTATTGTCAAATCCAACATATTTTACATACATCTTATTCCCTCGTCTCTTAAAAACTTTTTCAATCAAATAAATGTCGGAATGACGAACTTTTTGTAGCTCTTCAGTATAAAAGTTTCCTTGTATTGTATTTTTTTGATAGTCTTTAAGCTTATATGTTACAGGTGATGTTTTATTAATTTTAGTAATTATGAATATTTCGTTTGTCCAATTTGGTTTATAACCTTTATCAAAGACATGTTTATATTTACTTATTCTTACATGTTGATTTAATTTAAATTTGATTTCAACTCGACAATGATTTAAACTTTTAAATACAGTCTGTTTTAGTATTTCTATATTTTTACCAACAGCTTCAACAGGTTTCATTTTAATTGTGCGATGTTTTGTATTATTATATTTTTTAATTAATTCTGGCAGCAATTTTAACCATTTATAATTTCCTTGCATGCTAAATTCAAAAAACATTTTGTTTTTTAGTGTTCTATTGAACCGTTCAACTTTTGATGCTTTCAAATGAGTTGAATACATATGAACGTTCTATTTCTTCAACATTGTTTTGAATATTGAATTATAAAATTCTTTCCCTTGATCCACATGAAGATTTTGATATATTCGACTTTTTTTGAATATTGATTCCATTGCTGCTGATACCTCTTTTCCAGTTTTATTTTTAAATCTGACAGCCCAGCTAAATTTCGAGAAAATATCAATAACTGTTAAAATATAATTGTACCCACAGTTAACTTTTGAATGTTCAATCACCCTAGCGAAAATGCCGATAGTCGGTTTGTGCACTGATCTCATACAAAAACGACACAAAACCGACACACGACTATAAAAATTTCTAAGTCACAAAAATAAATAGTAAGAAGCATTTAAAAAATAAAATATTATGTCTAAAAATTTCTAAATAATATTCTTATAATTTAAGACACATTAGAATTTTTTTTAAATAATTTTTTTATGAAAAAACTCAATTCTGTTTATGTATTAAAAGTGAGGTTAGCTGTCAGAATCATCTGTACACGACTGTGAGATTTTACAATTCTTACACAATTCCGACACAATTCCGACACAAATCCGACAGACGTACGACAGTATATTTTTATTTTGTATTTAATATAAAAAAAAGCATTTTATTAATAAAAATTTTTGTTCAATATTAAAGTTATAATATTTCAATAATTTTAGGCATATTAGATTTTTTTTTTTTGAATAAATTTTGACAAAAAAAATAATTGGAATCGTCTGTGAGAATTAAATCTATGTTATTGATGATGTGCGTTTGTATTATTGATAATTTAACTATAATTTTTTTCATCCATATCAATGATAATTCTTCTATCTAGTGACTTCATAAATAATAATTCCAGTAATCCTTGTGTGATTTTGTAAGATGTATCAAAAATGATTTTTACATCATCGTTAAAGAATATTTTTGCGTTTCCAATTTTGAACTCGGATTTTACTTTTTTTACACCATAATCTTTATCCCACTGTATACTATTGATTTTTTTCAAGTAATCATCAATTAAATCCTTATTTGATTCTTCCACAAATGTTTATTCACCTTCATCAGCAGTATCATATTCACCTTCTTGTTCATAAATTGATTCTTCATTATCAGAGGTACTATAATTATCCTTATGTGTTGAATTATTTTTTTTATCATTTGTATTTTTTTTATCCAGAAATAATTTATCATCAATTAATGATGTTTCATTGCTCATTGATGTTGGTAATTGTGCAGCTAATTTGTTGAGCGGAGTAACAACTGGTTTAAGATATTCATTCACAGCTTCTGTTATATTTTCTTTTCCTAATTTTATCAATCGATATTTTTTACGAATAACATTTTGTACTTTATCAATTTCATTTAAAAATTTTGTTTCATCAACCAGTTCTTGCTCACAAAGAGGCATGTTGACCCTTTGAGATTTTACAATTAACTAATAAAATTTAACAAATCGTTTTGTTATTTATAGTTATAAAGCAATCGAAATTTTTTCTATATCTTCCTTTATCTATATCTCTATCTTTATCGATACACAGAAAGCAATATTCTTCTTTCCAACAATCCACACACATCTGACGAAATTTACTATACTCCATATCAATATTAACATGATCATGTTGTATATGCTTTGAATTTGTATCATCTTGTGGAAAGATAATCAAAAAATTAATATTAGCACGTATTAAATGTTTAGGTATTCGTGCATATGATTGACATAGATAAAATGGATCAACAGCTTTGTGTCTTGCCATACAAAAAAATGCTTTAATATGATCCTGCTTTTTAATTGCAACGTCAACAAATATAAACAACGAATTTGGTTTTGCTTCGTCTACTGGTACGACTTGATCGTTGTCAAAAAATTTATAATAATTTATTTCTTCAAGTGGCTCTAGTATCCCGGGAAAAAAAAGTGATCTTTGAAGATCTTCAAAGATCGTCTATGGAAGATCGTTGAAGATGTCGCTTTTGTCCGCATCAGTAACTATCACTGACGATCTCCAACGATGTCTGTCTATCGTCAACGATCTATATGAGAATTATGATGTCGAACGATCTGGAAATATATGAAGATAAACAACTATCTTCAGCGATATAATGATTTAAAAATAAAAAAAAATTAATTTAAAATAAAATTAACATCAAAATGCATTACTAAACATTTATATTAAACGGAACGACATATATTTGTTACATTATATTTTATTAATTAAGAAAATATTTTTTGAAGCTTATAAAAATAACATAAGTATTGTTACGTACCAGGTTGATTTAATTAAATTAGTCTATGAAATAACAAAAGAAAAGAAGAGTATTTAACTTGAAAAATAATAATATAATTTATTAGGACTAATTTAATTCAATCAACTTGATATTTAACGTGTGAGGTATGGATTCCTCACTTTACTTATTTTATAATTTAATTTAATTTCAAACAATAATTTAAAAGATAGACGCGAAATTTATATTTAATATTAATAATGATGAAACAATTTATTTAATAATGAGACTATTTAATAGAACAATTTAACAAGACACAATATATATATTACTGGTTGAGAGGTGGCATAGCCACATCACCAATACAAATTTATAAGTATAGTTCCGACGCACCGTTTGGCTTGGTGGCCGGACTAGAAGCGAAGAGAGCGGAGTCTCAAGCAACAAAACGGAGTGAGGGTTCTTGTACCCACACATAGATACATGGCTAAAACACCTCATTGACTATGTCACATGACATGTCAGTGTGGTGGGAGACATCAAATATTCTATCTCGCTACAGTACCCCCCTATTATGTTTATTTTTTGTCATACAATTAAAAAAATAGACATAATACAATTACTCAATATTTGATGACTCCAAAACAAAACTTACAAATACATACATAATTACAAATACACATAAAATATTCAGCATAATAACAAACAATATTAATAATTACAAAATTAAAATTTCTCAATGATCATTAAATAAAATTAAATTATCTTTCTTTTAAAATTAAAATTGACCTTGAAAATATTCAACATAATAATAAATGAAATTAAAATTTAAAAATTTATATCAGTCAGTTTTTTTTTTTTTTTAAATTAAAATTATCTTGTTTAAAATTTGACCTTGAATATTTAAAATTTTAAAATAATATATAAATTATTAATTGAATTATTTATAAAAAGGATATAATATATATTTATAATTTTTATAAAATTTTAATGAATTTGCGCCACTCATTGAATATTTCCAGCATATTTCAGAGGTAGCATCCACCATAATATAATTTGGTCCTCACATGGCATATATTGAATGCGCCATTGAAGTTCACATACAAGTACAGTGGTTATCATGTCACCTGGTCCTTGGCACGAGGCAAATGACAATAGCCAACTTGATTTTCCATCTCCATTACTTAATTGACAATCCAAGACATATATATCACACATGTCCCAGTGACCATAATATTTTCTCCTGCCTCCAAATTTACCATCATGCTTGGACTTATTGAAGTGCCTATCATTATCATTTATTAAATGCAAACAATTTAATTGAATTTTGCATTTAATTTTATCATCATTTATCATTTTGGTATTTATCAATTTTGATTTTATTTTATTTTTATGTTTATTTTTTGCACAATCTATTTTGTATTGTTGACCAGTATTTATTTTTTCAATATTATTATTCATGACCTTGAAATGAATTTTCTTTTCACTGACATTTAAATTATTATTATTAATATTATTTTTACACATATTATTATCACAAATTACTTGGTGACAATTATTTATTTTATCAACACAATTGTTGTGATTTTCATGCACAATATTTAATTCATTTCCATGGTAATTATTTGTTTTTTCAGTGTATTCATTGTGATTATTATTCACAACATTTATTAATTTATTTTTATTATCAACAATCTGTGCTGGATTTTGTTGATCACAAATTATTATTTCACTATGACTGTTGTGATTGTCATGCATACCCATGATTTTATCTTTATTTTGATTATCAAAGACTACTGATTGATTTTGTTGATCACAAATCATATCACTGTGGTCAGCATCTTTTGAAGAGTCACCCCCCTGCTGATCATTTATTTTATTCATAATTTTTTCTTTTACTTCTTTCTCTACTTCTTGTATAATATTATCAACTAATTTTTTAAGTTCTATACCACCATTTGTCCGGTGATATTCTTCATCATATACCTCTTGATTCATGTTGCATCGCATGAATTTTGATATATCAACATGTGCTCCATGCAACCACAACATGATCTCTGAACATATTTTGTGAATTTATTCCAGTCCATTTATAGAAACTGTGACACATTTTACTTGTTTTATAAATTCAACTATTGTTTCATTGAATCTTTCAATATTTATTGTTCTATCCATTATCTCAATTAATTCTTCAATGACCTCAATTTTTTTAAATATCGTATATAGACTTTGAACATCAGCCTTTCCAATTATCATTGGCTTCCATGTTGGCCACATGTTCACTACCAATGATATTAATTTTTCCATTTTATGTTATTTTTTATATTTTACGCGAACAATTATTTCAATATTTCAATTATTATATTATCAATTATTTAACATCATATATTATTTGAATGAAAATATTTTGTTTAATTTTCATGTATTATTTTATCATACAGTACATTTATTATTATTATTTTCTGATGAAATCAGGCGTGCCCAACGCTTGGTTGCCACGTGTATCCAAATTTTATTATTATTATTATTTTTCTGATGAAATTTTCACAAATATGGCGTGTTCAACACTTCGTTGCCACGTATATACAAATTATTATTATTTTTATTTACTCACAAGATTTGTTGATTTTTCTCCAATTTATATGCAAAATTTTCTCAACAATTTTTATTTTTAATTTAATGTAATGTATTTTATGCTTTTTATCACTTTGCACATCAATACTTCTCTTCTCACACTCGTGATTGAGATTATAATTTTGAGCCAATTATATGTACTCACGACTGAATTTTCACAATTTTATCAATTTCTTTCTTTTATCAAATATTTATCTTTCTTTTTCTTTCTTTTTCTCACCTCGTGGTTTGAGCTGTTAGTTGGAAACCCAATTATGAAATTTGGTCACAACTAAAATTTATAGTTATTAATTTATATAAATTATTACTCTTTTTTTCACCGCGTGGTTTGTGCCGCTAGTTGGGAGCCAATTGTGAGGTGTGGATTCCTCACTTTACTTATTTTATAATTTAATTTAATTTCAAACAATAATTTATAGATAGACGCGAAATTTATATTTAATATTAATAATGATGAAACAATTTATTTAATAATGAGACTATTTAATAAAACAATTTAACAAGACACAATATATATATATTACTGGCATAGCCACATCACCAATACAAATTTATAAGTATAGTTCCGACGCACCGTTTGGCTTGGTGGCCGGACTAGAAGCGAAGAGAGCGGAGTCTCAAGCAACAAAACGGAGTGAGGGTTCTTGTACCCACACATAAATACATGGCTAAAACACCTACATGACATGTCAGTGTGGTGGGAGACATCAAATATTCTATCTCGCTACAAACGTTTTATTTAGAATCCTCGTATTTTGTTATTCCCTACAGGGTAACGGGTTAGGAGGGAATGTGTAAATTTTGTAGATTCTACCTTGTTGTTGTTGGTTATCCAAAAATAATTTATAGAGAGCGTGTCAATCCGGATGGTCGCCTGATGATGTTGAAAATTTTCGAATAATCCAATAGGTAACACAACTCGTAGCACAGAAAACAACACCCCGGAGAAATTCACAGTCAATGTTAGGATTTAGGAAAGGTATATTTTGTAGGAATAATTATTTGACACAGTTACTCAATTTAGTTTTTTTTTTATGCACTGATAAGATTATATGTTATTTATTAACTTCTTCAAAAGGATTAAATTTATTTTGTTTAAAATTTTATCAATTAATATGATCAATAATATAATATAAATTTATGAAATATTACTAAGTATTTGTTTTAAATTAAATTGATTTAATATTTTAATTAGATGTTGTTCAGATTAAAGTCATCGCGAGAGTGACGCTCCTTAAAATTAAAAATAAAATTATTCCCATAAAATTTAATTATTAGGTAGGGATGAAAAGTGGTGCCATTTCTTGCACCAATGAAATACAATGGTTCCCATAGTAGACAGCATATTGTAATTGTTTAAACATTTAATAAATAATAATTTAGCAACTTTAACGGATGTGGCATCTCGCGTTGCAAGGTGACTTCGAAAACTGCTTACCAAAATTTATATAAAAAAATATAAAAATAAATTGTTTTATAAAAAATGCAAACTATGAATTTTTATTCCGTGTGAAAATAAAAATAAATAATTTATTATAAAAAAGAAAAATTTTATTGCTTGCTCGGCATCTATTGAATTTGTTAATTTATTATTTATTATCGATTATTAATTATTACTTATACCAAGACGTAACAGTATATTCTCATTGTCTTATATTAACAATCCATTTGTTGTTATTTTTTTTTTTTTAAGACATAAGTTTTTATAAGTATAAGCTTTAATGACGTTTCAATGACGTTTTTTTTTCCAAAACCGTGTCACAAGAAATGGATAAATAATATTGATATGCTGACACTTCCACTTTATTCATTAGCATTGTTAACGATTATTAGTAAATTTAATTTATTACCAATTTCTGTTTTAACCGCTTCAATACATTTTTATCGATGTCAATTTTATTTTTACTTAAAATTTCTAGTTGACATCTTTCTTCATACTGGCATACTTTAATATATTCCAGACGAACTCATTAGCCGATTTTTTCGTAGCAGTCATAATATTAACTGTTGGATTATTTTTTTTATTTTTAATCACAAATTTTTTATACGTGTTGATGAATTTATTTATTATTTATAAGTAAATATGTACATGGTATAAATATACAGATATGTCCATTTCTCGGACGAAAGTAAAAATCTACTGCGCAGACCAACGGCGGCCATCTTGTTTGCATGTGTGTAAATCTGTGTGTCCGTCATATTATTATTATTGTACTGTTAATTATTTATGTATGGCATGCTTAAAAGTTACATTAATCATAAATAAAAACTTTGAAAATATTATTTGATAGTTCTACGTATTTATAGATGTTGCAAAACAATTAGAAATTGAACTTTTACTTTTTCACAAAAAACAATTAGAAAAAATAAAAGAAGTTTTTACATATTTAATTAAAAAACTAGAAGTTTGGATAAAAAGAACGATATAAATATTGCACTGGATGCAATACAATGTTTGATACATACTTGTACGTACATTTGACCCAGAGTTTTGTAACGTGACATTTTTGCATGTTACCTTCTCGGACTAATTATCAAGTATTTTATTTGGTTTATTTATTAATTTATCATGAAATACAAAACTAACCAAAACCAATATCCAGAAACGTAAATTATTATTATTATAGTGTAACGTGGCATTTCTGCTCGTTACCTTCTCGGACTAATTATCAAGAATGTTATTCGGTTTATTTATTTATTTAACTCAAATCACAAAATTAGCTAAATCCAAAGTCCAAAATAACCAACTATTATTATTATTTGTTAAAATCGTGTAGTTTTCAATTCGCCCTAAAACTCGAAAAAGGCTTAGTCTAAAATCATGAGTTTTCAATTCGCCCTAAAACTCGAAAAAGGCTTAACACATTCATACCCAAAAATACCAAATAGCAACAAATAACCCAACAACCCGAATATACAACAAAATAACCAAATAACCGTTGACACCTAGCCTAGAGGGAAGCTAGACTCGCTCAGTGTGCTGGTTGTGGTAGAAGGGCCGGATAAAGTTACAAGAAAAATTATAATCAATCAAATAATTAACAAAAACACAATGATATTTTATACTCAAAACCAAAACGTATTATTTATTTATCCAAAACTTAATCTTAATCCAAAATACAAAACATAGTCTCAAAGTCCAAAACGTAGTCTCAATAATCCAAAACATAATCAGAGTCTCAATATTCCAAAACGTACAACATAACTTACTCGCGACCTTGAATTTAATTTATTAATTAAATGCGTTTCTAACAAAATTAATTAACTAAATCATCAAATGAAAATTGTATGCTTGACGTTGTCCATGATTCACACGGACAACGCCCCAAAACTAACCTACAAAATCCACGTGTCCGCTGAGTATCCAGCTAGACACATGAGTACCCTACATAACGTAAAACCAAGAGCTGATCTCGGAACATGTGTTTCTTACCACGTCCCACAGCCAAGAGAGCGAGTTCAGCCCAAGATATTTCGGAGCAGCTCGGATCTACCAAGCTGTCCCCACTCCAAGCTATCCCTCCTCTCTCTATCTTGGTGAAAAAGGGGGAAAAATATAATGAACGATAATAATAATAATATACAAAAAGAAATATAAAATAAAATATAAAAACGAAGTCGTTGGTTGGAGGATTTCCGTTGGATCGGTCTTGATCAGCCTATAAGGCAGCGAGAATCGCTACAATAGTGTTAAAATCGTGTAGTTTTCAATTCACCCTAAAACTCGAAAAAGGTATGAGCTAAAATCAATGAGGTTTTCAATTCGCCCTAAAACTCGAAAAAGGCATGAGATAAAATCAATGAGGTTTTCAATTCGCCCTAAAACTCGAAAAAGGCATAACACATTCATACCAAAAATACCAAAATAACGTCAATTAAATCCAACAACCGAAACAAAGACCACAATATCCAAATAGCGTATCAATAATTAGCCTAGAGGGACGCTAGAATCACCCAGTGTGCTGGTTATGGTAGAAGGGCCGGATAAAGTCACAAGGAAAAATATTTAATACACAAATTAAATAATCAACAAAACACATTATTATTTTTATACTCAAAACCCAAAACGTAATATTTATTATCCAAAACTTAAACGTAAATCCAAAATACAAAACGTAAACTCAATAATCCAAAACGTAATACATAATCTTAATCACGACCTTGAATTTAATATATTAATTAAATTAACAAAAGGGACCGCGTTTCTAATCAAAATAACTAAACTAAATTACCAAATGAAAAATGTATGCTTGACGTTGCCCATGATTCACACGGCCAACGCCCCAAAAACTAACCTACAAAAATACACATGTCTGCTGGGTCTCCAGCTAGACACATGAGTACCCTAATATACGTAAAACAAGAGCTGATTACGAAGCGTGTGCATCTTACCACGTCCCACAGCCAAGAGAGAGAGTTCAGCTCAAGATATTTTGGAGCAGCTCGGATCTACCAAGCTGTCCCCACTCAAAGCTATCCCTCCTCTCCTTATCTTGATAGAAAGGAGGAGAATATACTACAAAATAATAATAATAATACAAAAAGAAAATATTAAATACTAAATATATATATATATATATAATAAATGAAACGGAGTCGTTGGTTGGAGGATTCGTCCGCTTGGTGTCTTTCCGTGTATAAGGCATTGAGAATCACTACAGTTTTTAATGAGCAAATTATAGAAGATAATAAAAAAAAAGAAGAATAAGTTAAAGAAATATGTAACAAAGCTTAATATGTATTTTATTTTTTATTTTTTATGTAATTAATCATTTGTTTATGTATTTTTAATTACATCTTCTATTAAGATCATCTTTAATATGTATTTTAATTTATGATTTATATAAAGTCGCGCCACTTTAGCCAATAGGGCAACTGGTGGTCAGCACTTTTTATTGGCTTAAAAAAACGTATGCGCATGGACCTACCTGTATATTTCTACCATGGTTGTGTAATAAAAAAAACAGTTTGACAGCTGTGTACAGTGGTGTAAGTTTAATATATCATTTACTTCATTTTATAAAAAAAAGAGGGCACTTTCAACTATCATACCCTGGTGAAAATATTTCTCCGCGATTTCTCCTGAATTTCTCCGCGATTACTCCGAATTTTTCCGCATTTACTCCGAATTTCTCCGCGATTACTCCGAATTTCTCCCAAATTGACCCATGCGGAGAAATAAGTGGAGAACTCTTTTTCGACGCGGAAAAATTACTCCGAACTTTTTCCGCACTTTCTCCGAATCGACTTAGGTGAAGAAGCGTTCGGAAATATTTCTTCACGAAAAAAACACACGCGCAGAAACGTGATAAAGAAATAATTTCACCGCGGAGAAAGTATCTCCGCGTGTCATTTACGCGGAGAAATTTTTTCCGAATTTTCTCCGAATCGACTTGGGTGGAAAAACGTTCGGAAATATTTCTCCGCGTATCATTTACGCGGAGAAATTTTTTCCGAAATTTCTCCGAATCGACTCGCGTGAAGAGACATTCGGAAATATTCCTCCGCGTGTCATTCACGCGGAGAAATTTTTTCCGAAATTTCTCCGAATCGACTCGGGTGAAGAGACGTTCGGAAATATTTCTCTGTAAAAGACACGCGGAGATAATTTTTCCGCGGTTTCTTCAGAATAGACTTCGAAAAGAATAAAGGAAAAAAAATAACTCACAGAATTTTATAAATTTTATTTATCATTTACTATTTCATATCAAAAATAAAAAAGGAACTAAAAAAAGGTACCTCGTAGCTTTTACAAGTACAACTCCTTCGAATTTATCTTATTCATTGTTAGATTTTTCACAAAGATCCTTGGATGGCGTTTTTTCCGGTGGTGTACCATTTGTGTCAATTTCTAATTTTCTTTTTAGTTTATTAGCATCCACTTTTTTGGCACCATCAATAACCCGTCCTATATGGGTATTAAATTGCTTTAACTCTATGTTCCGGGCATCTTTCATGTAACCGACTTTTTTTAGCCAGCTTGCAAACATTTCTTTTCCTTTCACCACTTTTTCTGGAGTTAAAACCTTTTTTGAAATACCTCGAGTCTGACGTACAACTCGATCCTTTAATTCTTCTTGAGTCCATATTGATCGCACTATTGATTTTGCACAGTCAGCTGCAGAGTTGAAAGTTTTGTTGCATAATTCGTTAATCTCAGGTATATTTGAAGGCTGTTTATTTTCTATGAAAAAAAAAACACCAAGAAATTATTATTTCACTAATTAACAGAAAAAAATTTTTAACTCTATAATATTTTGTTGATCTTTACCTAAATTATCAGTAACTGTATTTTTTTTTGGCTTAACTCCATCTTTACTAGGTGCAGTCATAAGCATTGTCTTATCTGAAACTATTGAATTGATTTTTATTATTATTTTTATCATCTTGTGTCAGTTATAAAAGAAACAATCCTCGTTTTACCTGATATTTCATCAACAGTTGATTTCTGGCTGGACTGTTGAACCAAATCATTGAATGGTTTTGCAAATCTGCAAAACATAATACACCGTTATCGAATAAGAACTAAAACAATCTTTGCGAAAACAAATTACAAGAATAATGGCGTTACCAAATCGATCAAGTATTTCGATGAGTTTTAGTCCAGTTTTTTCTGTTATTGGAAATGACTTGGACTTCAGAAGATCGTCATATTTTTGTTTCCAATACTGAGCATATTTTTCAGCATCCAAGAAATTGCCAGTCGAGCTTGAATTCAATATTTCTAAGGATTGTTTGGACTGAAATAAATTTTTGGATTTAAACAAACTTTAATTGACGAAAAATAAATGAAAAAAATAATCACCTCATTTTCATTACATTCTTCATAATCCAATGATAGAGGATCCTCGTTGAGAAATATCTCTTGAGGTGAAATCATATCACCTTTGCCAACCTTGTCCTTTGGGGATGATGTGATTTTTGGATTGAATATATTGGTTTGCTCAGTGGGAAGGGGTGAAAAGAATTTTGACTTCTCTGCAGTATTTTGACTTTTTTTAGCATGTTTTACATGGGCATCAATGACTTCTCGAGGAGATATTTTGGTTTTTTTTCGTTGCTAAAATCATTTATTGAAAATGACAACATAAACTAGTTAATTCATATTACGATTCTCATACCTGCATTGTTTCACTGGGATTTTCAAATTCATTCTCGTAATCTTCTTCATCACTACTGTAGATTCTATGATTTATTCGCTTGAATTTAGATGTAATCGCTTGTTGTGCATTGTATCCTGCTGCTGTTTGTTGAACTTTCTTAATCTATAAAGCGTAAAATTGTAATGAGACGTTTCCATTTCTGCCGTGCTACTTAGTAGTGTGTATGATATAAAGATGACATTACTTTTCTTGATTGTTTTTCTTGTTCACTTCCATTTGATTTATTAGAGTCATCAGATTCATCACATACATCGTCAATAGTAGATTTACTTAATTTTGGAATATGCCAGCGCTTCAGCTCTATTGATTTTTCAATACCGCTGCGAGTTTCTGCAAGGTCAGATTGTGCCGGATTATTAAGGAAATAGATTGTCGGAAAATTAATCATCAGTACAATATTTTTGTGCTGGTTTACCACCTATATATACTCTACCTGAAATTGTAATAACCTGACAAGTCAAATGAACATTTTGTTCAGATGGCTTACGAAGGAGATATGGTTTAGATGATCTTGTTTGTTCATCTTTGCAAATAAACGTGCCAAGATCAAAATTTTGTAACCAATCCGTTTGTATAACTTGATTTAATGTTAATTTTATTTCAAATTAATTTTTTTTTATTTTTAAATCATTACTTTAAATATAAATATTTGCAAATCGTAAACCATTTGGATCAACAATTAAACTCATTAGAGCGTTCGTTTTACCACAATTACTTCCTCCAATTATCGCGCATCTTATTGTATTTGGTAGTAAATCACCATGTCGTTTTTCTATCAAACCATTACCACTTTTTGATGTAATTATATCAAAGTTTATAACTTGTAATTTTAAGGCTGTTTCTGGTATTCCAACGTGATGAGCACAGACCTCAAATCCTATAAATTCAGCTGTTTTATACCAAAGCAAATCAGTCTGTTATAAACTATGATTGAGCATACATCAAAAACGAAACAGAACAAAAAACGTTTTGGAAAAGGAATACTCAATAAAATAATCAACAAATTACCATTTGAACTTCATTTGCCTGGTTATTCATATTGCGGACCAGGTACCAAGTTAGAAAAACGTTTAGCAAGAAGGGATCTTTGAATTAATCCTTTAGACGCAGCTTGTAAAAACCACGATATTGCTTATTCGAAAAATCGCAACGATATCAAGGCAAGAAACGCAGCTGATGATATTTTAGCTCGTGAAGCAGCTAAACGTATTTTTTCCAAAGTCTCAAGTTTAAAAGAGAGAGCAGCAGCTACATTTGTTACTTGGAGCAATGAAATTAAAATCAAAATTTGGTATGGGTTGTGTTAGTGAGGAGCAAAAATGTACGAAAAGAGAACCATTATCTTCGCTAAAAAATAAAAAAAAAAAAAGAAGACTGGAGGAAAATTAATAAAAAATGAAAAACGCACTGTTAAAAAAAAAGAAAATCAAGGAAAAAAGAAAATATCATTTTCAAAAATCGTACAAGCAGCTAAACAAGCAATGAAGAGATCAAATAATTCATCCGTTGCAAGAGCACCTATTAAAACAAATGGTGGAAAGAAAGCTATTACTGTGCAAAGAGTTTTACTAGTTGCAAAACATATCCAATCTATTTATCAATTACTGTTAAAACCATTGATCATTTACATAACTAAAAATTGTTGTTCAAAACGGTAAATTATTGAATTTTCGTGGTAAAAACAATATTATAATAATAATAATAATAATAATAATAATAATAATAATAATAATAATAATAATAATAATAATAATAATAATAATAATAATAATAATAATAATAATAATAATAATAATAATAATAATAATAATAATAATATACATATAATAATAATAATACATATAATAATAATATAATAATAATACATAATAATAATATAATAATAATAATAATAATAATACATAATAATATAATATAATAATATAATATAATAATAATAATAATAATAATAATAATAATAATAATAATAATAATAATAATAATAATAATAATAATAATAATAATAATAATAATAATAATAATAATAATAATAATAATAATAATTTCGACGTCGAAACGTGTAACATTTCTACATAGAATCGAGCTCGACGCCGACATCGATTCGAGCGTCAAGCTCGGAAAATACACTCGTTTCGACGTCGAAACGAGGTTGGATTCCTACCTGGGTACTGTTGATTTTTTTCTACTTGAGTAGACTCATCTGAATTATCATTATTATTTAACGCAAATGTTTCAGGCACGTTTAAACTTGTCTCTTCAATAGTAGACTGAATATGTAAAAAAAAAAAAAAAATAAAACGTAAAGTTACCCTTTTAATCAGTCTCCTCTTTTAATCGATTATTAAACTATCTAACTAATAAAAAGAAATTATTATATTAAAATTAATATATTAAAAAAAAATAATAATAGTTTTTCACTGTCTCCATACCCAAATAATATATCGCGGCCAATCCCAGAAATAAAACAAAAATTACAAAGCAGTATAGTAATTTCTATTCAACATGGGTTTTAATTTTTAGTTAAAATTTCTCTCAGTGTATTTTATTTGTATTTATTAGTTATACTTGCATTTGTTAGGCGAAATAAAGTTCATATTGTACATATACACTGAGAGAAATTTTAACTAAAAATTAAAATCATGGTTGGATAGAAATTACTATAGTACTTTGTAATTTTTGTTTTAATTCTGGGACTGGCCGCGAGAGTCGGAATTCTACAATAAAATTATGTAAAATGTGTAAAATGTCAAAAAATTGTTGGGTTACTTCAAGCCTCTATACATCGTTATCTCTTGCAGATGGACATGGGGTTGAGTGAAGTTTATTATTGAAAATTCAATTCTAAACAATTTATAATGAATTACTTTTTTTGATTAATCTCTTAGATAATGAGTTATGAGTTAATTAAAATAAAGACATACATGTTTTGTGAAAACAATAAAAATTATTATATGGTTGAATAAAAAATACTGCACAATTTAATAAATATTCTTATATATATAATAAAAATTATCATGTAGACATATAAAAGTTAGCATAGACTTAAATATTTTTACTATATAGCTTTGTAAAAATTCTGTTTGTGGGACGAAATAACACAAAGATGGCCGACCGATTGAACAAATGATTGAACTGTCATGTAATTTCAAGCATTTCTACAGCCTTATCTGTTGAAGCTAGGTATGGGGTTAAGCGAGGTTTATTGTTGGTTATTTATTTCTAAACAATTTATCAAGAATAACTTTTTTCTATTTAACAATTAGTTTTCGAGTTTTGAGCGTGTAAACAGAAAAGAAAAAATGTTGGCGGGAATTGATTGCTATTCTCCGTGAATCTAGCACAAAATGCCCAACTTAACACAAAAAATGTCCAACTTTTAAATAAGATTTGTAATAAAATTTAGTAAATTCTAAAACCGGTAGTGGGTAAATTCTCAGTCTGCTAGATTTTACTTGTGAGTGTCGTGAATTTAGTCATTTTTTTAAACAGAAATTACAATAAAATTGTGTAAATTTTATGGCTTAGTAGTGTATATAGTCAATGGCCAGATTTTTTACATAATTTTATTGTAAAAATTATTTATCAATATGCGAATAATTCTTATAAATGACGGGGGAACGCAGTTTTTACTATTTATTTTGTATTTTTTTCTTTTACGTTTGTAATTCTTAGTTAATATTTCTCTCAGTGTATATACATTATACATGCATATGCAAGTATTTTTCATTTACAAGATTAATATACCTATTAATATTGTTTATATGAAATAATATTTCCTGAATACAAAACATAATATTGAATTATTATACAATAATAATTTATTTATAATATTGACTAATTTTATGTTTTTAAAAAAGAGAAATAGACATTGATGACTGATGTGTTAGTTTGAAAGAGAAAATTATTATTGTAATTGTACAGAAGAATTTCAGAAGATATTATCATAACCGAGACAACATGTTTTTTTATTCGGTTTTTATAGAAAATTTTCTCACGATTACGGGAAAAATACGGAAAAAATTCCTACGAATGCGCAGTGGTTAAAAATGGAGTTGAAATATGGAAAAAACGGCTATTTATCGGTTATATATCGTGTAGCTATTGAAATAACGATTAATTCTCAAATTTAATAATGGCCATCAATAAATCTCGTCAAGTAAAAAAAATAGTCAACATAAAAAAATTCGATATCGCGAATAGTTTTCGAGTTATAATAACTTATATATTTCGATATATTAAGTTTTTTTTTGTAATATTAATAAAGGCAATCGATAAAACTCGCCAAGCTAAAAAAAAAGCCCAATAAAAATTTTTATATCTCGAATAGTTATCAAATTATCGATATTTTTTTTAAAATGTATACAATTTTTTTTTCTCAAAAAAAAAAATTAACAATTTTTGTTTTTTTTTTCAAAAAAACTGCTAATTATTGATTGTCGCGTATTGTTAAGCACGAATATATATTTTTTTTTTTGAAAATAATGAATATATCCAAGTTTTTTTTACTTGGTCGCTAGGTTTTTTACTTAGCTATATTTTTTACTTTATAGCCAAACACACAATATCTACATAATTTGACTTAGCTATATTTTTTACTTAGCTATATATTTTTTACTTAGCTACATCTTTTCCTTAGCTACATCTTTTCTTTAGCTACATCTTTTCCTTAGCTATTTTTTTTTACTTAGCTATATTTTTTACTTAGCTATATTTATAGCCAAACACACAATACCTACATAATTTTACCAGCTATATCTTTTACTTAGCTATATTTTTTACTTAGCTATATATTTATAGCCAAACACACAATATCTACATAATTTTACTAGCTATATTTTTAACTTATCTATATTTTTTACTTAGCTATATTTTTTACTTAGCTTTATTTTTTTACTTAGCTCTATTATATTATCAATTATGAAAAAAATTATCATTAACATTAGAAAGATATCAATAATTCGAAAACTATTCGCGCGATCAAAAAATTGTATTTGATTTTCTTTTCTCCTTGATGAGTTTAATCGACTTCCATTATTAAATAAATAAATTTAAAAAAATCGATATATCGAAATTTTAAAAAATATTATAACTCGAAAACTATTAGAGATATGGAAGTTTTTTTAAAAACATTTTCTTCTCCCCAACGATCTCTATTGATTGCCATTATTAAATTTAAGAATAATTCGTTATTTCAATAACTATACGACATATAACCGATAAATAGCCGTTTTTTTCATATTTCAACTTCATTTTTAACCCTTTTGCGCATTCGTAGGAATTTTTCGTAGAAACACGCCGAAGATGTTTACACATAATAAACCCGCGAGTCTAGATGGCTCACAAAATTTTTTTCCTGCCTCTCGACGGGCACGAACTTTCGACCGAAAACCTAAACCTACACTAAATCTATGCTTTAACTAACTGAGCCACGTGCGCAATATATATATTTCGGAAGTTTTTTGTTCTCTTGTAGTAATTGTAGTTCACTCGTAGACTTGGTAGACTTTTTTGAAGATGATTATTCAAATACAAATATATTTATTGATTCATTTAATTTTAATGCTCCATTGTTGATTTTTTTGAAGTGAAACTTCTTTACGGAGGGTAGCAAAAAAATTCGAGGCCCTGCTAGCGTTACGCGCTCACGTTTACTCTGGCGTTTACTCTCTCGTATACTCTCTTGTAGACGTTCTTTCGTATACTTTCTGCTATACTCACTGCTATACGCTCGGTCGCAAGCGGATAAAGAGAGGAGAATTACATAGAGAGAAGGGAAGCCGGCAAGCATTATACATGCACTATATATAGCGTATAAACTCGGAGCGTCAGCTGCTATGTGTGTATGCGTGTGCGACTTTTTGTTTGTTTATTTATTTAAATATTATTAAACAGTTCAACTGAGTTTAATACTTAAATAATTGATTTTTTAAAAAAATTCATTTGAACGTATCAAGCAATAGTTATCTCGCGGGTTTAAAGAATCATTATTATAATAACAATAAAATTATTATAAATATATATAAATGATGATAATTATAACAACAATAATTTTGATAATATTACCAATTATTCACAATAGTATTGATATTAATAATAATATCTATAATAATAATATTTTGAATATCAATACTAATAATTATCAATATTTATATATGAATGTTATTGTCAATATTATTATTCATATTATTAATATCACTGATATTATTATAAATCGATAATATTATTGTTATTATTACTAATATTATATTGATATTATTATTATCGATGATATTTTTGAAATTATTATTTAATAATATCAATATAATATTAGTAATAATATCGATGGTATCAATTATATCGTCGCATTAAAGAATGAAGGGCGTAAGTGCCAAAAACGTCAATTTTAAAGGAAAAAGAGCGTAAGTGCAAATTTATAAATTTTCGGGTTTTTCATCTAGTTTTAATACTTAAAAAAAAGCGAAAATGGGCGTAACAACCTTCGATAAAGTATAAAGAGCGTATGTCCAAGGATTTACGCCTTTTTTCCCGTTATCAAAATAATTTTTGATAAAAGATGAAGGGCATATTTTCAATTTTATTTGAAATTTATTTAATGGCAGGATTTTTTAAATTATTGATTGTTTACTGATAATTATACATAATTTATTATCAATAAGAAAAACATAAAAATAATTACAAATCTTCATCTTTTATTAAAAATGATTTTGAGAATGAAAAAAAGGCGTAAGTCCCTGAACATACGCACTTTTTTTTTTCTTTAAGCCTTAAAATTGGATGCCCGAAAATTTATAAATTCGCACTCACGCCCTTTTTCTTTTAGAAAAAAAAAAATTCCTAAAAATGGCACTTACGCGCTTTTTCCATTAATGTGACGATATAAATAATAAAATTTATAATAATAATATTCGAAATATAAATACTAATAATTATTATTAACTAATAATATTTATTTTTGAATATTATTGTCAGTATTAATATTATTATTATTATTATTATTAATATTCAGCGTGACATTACTCTGAAAGAAGTTTCACTTCGCCCGCGCGTACTCGCAACACGCTAATTTTTTTTTTTTCTATTGTCTTGTTTTTTTTTTTGTCAAAAATTAGCTGATGGTTGGTAGCCATTAATGGCCAGCCATGAATTTGCCATGAATTGGCCGATGAACAGTAGCCATTAAATGGCCAGCCATGAATTTGCCATGAATTGGCCGATGAACGGCAGCCATTAAATGGTCAGCCATGAATTTGCCATGAATTGGCCGATGAACAGTAGCCATTAAATGACCAGCCATGAATTTGCCATGAATTGGCCGATGAATGGTACCCATTAAATGGCCAGCCATGAATTCGCCATGAATTGGCCGATGAATGGTAGCCATTAAATGGCCAGCCATGAATTTGCCAAGGATCGGCCAATGAACGGCAGCCATTAAATGGCCAGCAATGCATTTACTATGAATTGGCCGATGAATGGCTAGCCAATTAATGGCCAGACGTTGGCCAAAAGAAGACTGCCAATCTTGGCAACACAATAATGGACCGATCGTTTGCCAAGTATATCCCATTGATGGCCCTTGCTTGGCTACCAATCATGGGCTGCCGTTTATCGGCCAGTGTATGGCCGTGTTTCCATGCTTGGCGATTCCTACACGGTAAGGGAAAGATAAAGCTAAGGAAGTAATACAGCCAAAGAAATTTAATAGTAAGCAATATCAATTCCTTAGTTTCATTTTTTTTTAGCTACTGCTTTTCCTTCTGATATATATTTTGTATAAAATACAATTATAATTTATGAAATAACAAACTATTACTTATTTAATATTTTAAGATAAATTACATTTATTTGATTTGTTAAATAAATGAATAAAAACCAAGGAAAAGCAGTAGCTAAGGAAAAGATGAAGCTAAGAAATTGATGCAGCCAAAAAAATTAAATGGTAAGCAACATCAATTCCTCAGTTTCATTTTTCTCTTAGCTACTGCTTTTCCTTGGTATTCTAATTTATAAGAATAAATTATATTAATATTATTTACCAAATAAATAAATTAAAATACCAAGGAAAAGCAGCAGCTAAGAAAAAAATGAAGCTATAAACGAATTAATGCAGCTTACCATTTAATTTCTTCGGCTGCATTAATTCATCAGCTCTATTCCTTCCTTGGTCACTGCTTGTCCTTGGTTATTTATTTATTTAAATCAAATTACATGTATTTTATTTGTTGAACAAATTAATAAAAACTAAGGAAAAGCAGTAGCTAAGGAAAAGATGAAACTAAGGAATTGATGTTGCTTACCATTTAATTTTTTTAATTGCATCAATTACTTAGCCTCATCTTTTCCTTAGGTATTTTTATTTTATAAAAAATAAATTATATTAGATTTTATTGTTAAATAAAGAAAAATACCATGTAAATGACATCTTCTAATTCATTTACATTTAATATTGCATCATGGTAACAGTTACTGACCACTGGCTAACCTATCATACTATAAATAATACTACCATTGCGCTTATTATAGTAATAGAGTCAGACTAACATTCGTCAAAGGATATGACGCTCTTTTTTTGCTTTTTACATTTAACTCCAACTGATACCGGCGCCTAAAGATCTTTACACATCAAAAACCAATTAAGCAATTATTGAACAAACAACTGTTATATTTAATGAATAATTTATTCTTTCTTCTAAGAATTTTTTCGTCAAGAAGTTTATTTCTAAATGTTAGAAATAATTTTTCTCAGTGTTTGCAATTTGAAATTAATTTTTTGGGCCATACTTGGTTTACCCTGGGGTGACCAAAGGGTAATGGCGCATTAATGTTTGCGGATTATTGGCTAATACTTGCCCATGTTGTGTTCTCCTGCATGAGAAGCCCCAATAATCATAAAACAAAAATACGAGAAATTCCTAAAACTTAAAAAAAAAAAAAAAATAATTTTCTTATTATTCAAAAGATTTTATTTCCATTAGTAATTATATTTTTCAAGTAACTTTATAGCATTAATCAAAACAATTTTTCTAAGAATCTTCAGGCAGTTCTTCAAAGTCTCCAAAAGCCGTTAGTTTTGTTACACTCCTCAGTTGAGATCCATCAGCTGACTTATGAATTCGTTCTTTCGACCATTCAAGGACATTCCTTAAGTCTTGCGTACTTCGTTTGTCTCGAGAAATTACTCTTGCATTTTTATTTTTACTCACAATAGCTCCAGTTTTCCATGGTTTGATTTCGTGTTGAGTATCTTCGTCAAATGTATTTTGTCTCGAGGTATTGAGATTAGTTGATATTTTAGATAAAATTTCATTGAGTCCGGTTTTCAAATCATTCCGAATTTCTGGCAAACATTTTTTAATGTTTTTAATTTGCATCGACTCATTTTTTTTACTGTCAACATATGTTCTAATATTCCTCTTTTTTCTTCGATAATTTTCTATTCTTCCTTCCGTATGATTATGAATTATATCTTTAATTGCGTTTTGTAATTTTGGATTGCTGATTCCGCTGCGAATATCATCATTTATATCGAAACTAATATCCGTTAAGTTTCCTAAAACCGTACAATTTAATAAATCCTTTATTGACTGCAAATCATCTGTACTTTTATTAAGTGCACGAATTCTAGATATTAAATTTTCATTTTCGTCATCGTTTAAATTATCTTTTAATGTTAATTTTTTTTCTAACTGTACCAATGGTTTTTTTTCTTTATTTTCATTTATTTGTTCTAACAATAATTTTATTTTCAATGCCAGTCGAGGCTTACCTGGCTTTCGGTAAAGCATCGATTTAACATCTAACGTTGGTACTTTGTTTTTGCTATCTTTATTCAAATTGAAATCATATGGAATTTTTTTGGAGTTTTTGCCTGACATGAAATCAGTTGTCGAAACATTAGAATCATGATCATAGTTTAATTTTGAAAAATCTGATAGATTTTCATTAAATCGAATATTTTTCATGCAGTTACTCTCACCAGATTGGCTATCAGTTATATTACATTTAGAATTTGAATCATGAAATTCAGTTTCGTCGTCTGAATTAATTAATATATTATTCGGTTTTGATTTCGTAGATGTAACATCATCTGCCAAAGTAATTTTCATAGAATAATTGCTTAATATGTCATTGTTAAAATCTGCTAGTTTTTGACAATTATTTATGTCACTACAAATGATGTTTTTTTTACCCAAAGGCAATGTTTTATCTGTTTTTTTCTTGGTTGTAACATTTTTAGTTGGTTGTTTGCGGTCAGGCTTAGTTTTTGTATTATTTTTACTCAATTTTGATTCATTTCCTTTTTTTACAAACTGAGTAGTAGAATCTATATCCTTAGTTATTACATCTGTCGATGACATAACGGAAACATTTGATTTTTCTTTCAAATTTGCTAGTGATAATTTCGCAGAATTTCGCGATGGTAAAATCGGTAAAATGGTTATTTTTTCCTCAAAGCTGTTGTAGTTTTTATTCGTTGAAGAGTCATTAAGAACACCCATTTCCGTGTATATTAATCTTTGACCATCATTTGAGCTTGGTATTTCAATACTATTATCCGAAAATTCGGAACTGTTACATACTTCAAATGAATCATCACAATTTCTACTTGTACTTACTGATGATGAATTGTTATTGTCATATTTTTGTTGACCTATGACTTCTGAAGAAAAATAACAATCGGACGATGGGGAGCACTTTTTGCTATTTTTTGAGTCTTTTACTGGTGATTCTGTCGTAATCAGGTCACAATTTTCTCCTACACAAGATGTACCAAGAATAACTGTTTTAAGATTTAAAGTAGAAAGTGTTGATGTTGAAAATTTTTCTTCATTTTCAGTAATCAACCCATTGTTATCTCGAACGGGTGTAGAAATATTCGAGGGGTTACTATGAATTTCTGTTGCTGAAACATCACTGGTATGTGATTTAGTCGAAATCTTTTCTGTTAAAACTTGTAAGGACGACCCCTTTTGTTCACAATCAACTCCAGTACATGGTGGCATAGCGATCGACTTCTTTTCATCACAATGGACATTTCCAGTACAATTTGTGACATCTTTTGGTTCTATATGGCTATACTCGGCAGTATTTAAATTTTTAGCATCACTATTAACATCATTATGCTTCTTAGGTTTCAAAATTTTTTTCACTGGTCCAACCTTTATTTCAACTCTTTTTTTTTTATGCTCTGCTTTGTTAACCCATTCAGAAACATCTTTTGTAACTGATGTACCAGTTGAGCATCGTATTAATTTATATTCGGTTACAAAAAGATTCCCATCATGACTCTGAGTAGTTAAATTCACAACTTTACTCATTTTTGTATCTTTTTCAATAATTTCATGAAACGATGTGTTTTTCAACACATTCATTTTTCCTGATAATATTTCGCCTTTCATCCTTGAACAATCTAAATACTTATCAGGTATCGGTGCTGAATTCTCAAACGATATCGTAAATTCTCGGAAAACTTGACGTTTTGCCGGTTTTGCTTTCTTGTCTTCTTTCACTGTTGTTGTTTCAATCCAACATAGTGTGATATCTTCACTGTCATGAACACTACTTGTTATCTTGAGAATAGGATCACCTGTAATCCGAAAGTTATCTGCCAATTCAATAGATGAATTCTTCTGACGAAAACTTTGACTGTAATGTTGATTTTTTTGGAGTGGTCCATTTGTACACTTTTTTGTATGTTCTTGCTCTTCAGATTTGCTAACATCTTCGCTATGATATTGAGTTTCATCGTTTTCCAAAAAAAAGCTACTTTTTTCTCGATGGATAACAGGATCCATGATAGGATTATCGTTATATTTAGGTTTCTTGTCTTCAATCAATTTTGAATTCATCTGTAGATTTATATTGCCTTGAATACTTTCACCGTAACCATTGTCAAATAATTCTGACTGCTTATCGATTTCATTTGAATTTGAAATCCCATATTTATTCTGATTATAATTGTAATTGATTTGAACCTGATCATTTTTGTTAATGTCCTCTTTTTCATAAATTTGTTGTTTGGACTGTTTTTGACTTTTATTTTTGAGTTTCTCGTGACTGTTGTCGAAAGAAGAAATATTCGATTCATAAACATCTCGTTGACTGCCATTTTCGTCGTAATAGTTATCATAATCATTCACCTGTTAAATAAGAAATTCTATTTGTATTTTTATTTTGATCAATGAATATAACAACGACAGAATCTAAGCTCAGTTTAAATTGTTTTTGAAATCAGGGTCTGATTTATCTATGTGCATACAAATATTAAAGAAATAATTCGGTTGTACCTCATACTCAGATCGCATTTGATATGGAACACCATTGATTTCAAGGAACCAGCATGAGAAAACCTATTAAAATAAATGTCCAAAATTAGAAAAAAAATTAGGTCTCAAAGTAAATGAAATTGTTCATTTGATATTTTTTTCTATTTCATTATAAGTAGGACTGAAAGTAAAGTATAAAAAATAACAATTTATGACACAGTCAAAAAAAAAAAAAAGATGGCTGAGCTAGACTAATCAATCTGATAACATAAATAATTCAATTTAATTCTATGACAATAAAAAAAACTGCAAGAGACGAATAAAAAAAAAAAAAAGAAAAATGATCAAACGAAATAAAAATAACGTCGAACAATAGCAAACAAACGAAGTAACGATCATATATGAGACGTAATTCAATGGATTTTCGAATTTTATTGACACATTATAATGTTCTCATTCGTCATTACAATAGGTTTAAAACTATTATTCAATCTTTGCTTATGAATAAAGTAAATATAATGCCATTAAATTTTTGTTTATAGGATTATTTGCCGAAAGGAAATTGTTTTCAGATAACAGAATAATTTTGATTAAAAGAAAAGGTGATAATGAAAAAAAAATTTTAGAGTATCAGCTTGTATAATGTAAAAAATTTCAATTGGAGTTATATATGTTTTAAATCTACACTTTTGAACAACGAATAATTTTTTAAAATATGATTTATAAAAATTTTGACTAAATTTTCGATGATATGGAAATAATAAAACTTGTCGAATTTTATTATTCATTGAGTGAGCAAAACATGTAATTTGAATTCACTAACTACCACATAATTAATTCTTGTTGTAATATAATTTTTGACGTTTCTTATAAATTGAAATTATTTTACTCACCAGAATGGTTAAAATCGTTATCGCAGAAGACATTTTAGAGCTACGCATTCTATAAGAATAAAATTGAAAAAAATTATTCTTTATTTAAAATCCTACTTTCCAGCGAATGGAGCGTCTGAACACTATGTCAGCTTCTAAGCTACTATTGACGAGAGCGTTATAATGACTTGTCTGGGACGTTGATGTTAATCAAATAACAATACTCCGTAAAAAAATTTGATTTCAACGAAACTATATACTCCCGAAGTACTGTTTAAAATTCAATCAATCGCGCCATAAACAATAACTAGTTATTATTATTATTATTATTATTATTATTATTATTATTATTATTATTATTATTATTATTATTATTATTATTATTATTATTATTATTATTATTATTATTATTATTATTATTATTATTATTATTATTATTATTATTATTATTATATTATTATTATTATTATTATTATTATTATTATTATTATTATTATTATTATTATTATTATTATTATTATTATTATTATTATTATTATTATTATTATTATTATTATTATTATTATTATTATTATTATTATTATTATTATTATTATTATTATTATTATTATTATTATTATTATTATTATTATTATTATTATTATTATTATTATTATTATTATTATTATTATTATTATTATTATTATTATTATTATTATTATTATTATTATTATTATTATTATTATTATTATTATTATTATTATTATTATTATTATTATTATTATTATTATTATTATTATTATTATTATTATTATTTATTATTATTATTATTATTATTATTATTATTATTATTATTATTATTATTATTATTATTATTATTATTATTATTATTATTATTATTATTATTATTATTATTATTATTATTAATTATTAAAGACGATTATTATTATGGAAAAATGGTTATTAAAATTAGCTTATTATTTTTTATTAAAATAGTCTAAAATTG
The DNA here is from genome assembly GCF_014905175.1 of Aphidius gifuensis. Classification (NCBI taxonomy): domain Eukaryota; kingdom Metazoa; phylum Arthropoda; class Insecta; order Hymenoptera; family Braconidae; genus Aphidius; species Aphidius gifuensis. The sequence goes on from NC_057793.1 coordinate 13,084,860, forward strand.
GCCAAAAGAGGCCAAAAACCAAAGAGGCCATTTTTTGAGGCCATTTTTAAGAGGCCAAAAATATAAGGCCATTTTAAAGGGCCATTTTTTCTATGTACGAGGTTCAGATCGTCTTTTTTTTAAACTATATTTCACCATGTTGCCATGGTATTTACGGCAAGCCGAAATAACAGACGAACTTCCCGGCTCTGATTATTATTATTATTTCGTAGTATATTCTCTCCCTTTTTATCAAGATAAAGAGAGGAGGGATAGCTTTGAGTGGGGACAGCTTGGTAGATCCGAGCTGCTCCAAAATATCTTGAGCTGAACTCGCTCTCTTGGCTGTGGGATGTGGTAAGATGCACACGCTTCGTAATCAGCTCTTGTTTTACGTATATTAGGGTACTCATGTGTCTAGCTGGAGACCCAGCAGACATGTGTATTTTTGTAGGTTAGTTTTTGGGGCGTTGGCCGTGTGAATCATGGGCAACGTCAAGCATACATTTTTCATTTGATAATTTAGTTTGGTTTTGTTTAAATAATTAGAAACGCGGTTCCTTTTGTTAATTTAATTAATATATTAGATTCAAGGTCGTCATTAAGATTATGTATTACGTTTTGGATTATTGAGTTTACGTTTTGTATTTTGGATTTACGTTTAAGTTTTGGATAATAAATATTACGTTTTGCGTTTTTGAGTATAAAAATAATAATGTGTTTTGTTGATTATTTAATTTGTGTATTAAATATTTTTCCTTGTGACTTTATCCGGCCCTTCTACCATAACAACACGATTCTACCCTCTAGGCTAATTATTGATGCGTTATTTGGTTATTTTGGTCTTTGTTTCGGTTGTTGGATTTAATTATCGTTATTTGGGTATTTTTGGTATGAATGTGTTATGCCTTTTTCGAGTTTTAGGGCGAATTGAAAACCTCATGATTTTAGCTCATACCTTTTTCGAGTTTTAGGGTGAATTGAAAACTACACGATTTTAACACTATAATAATAATAATTTACGTTTCTGGATATTGGTTTTGGTTAGTTTTGTATTTCATGATAAATTAATAAATAAACCAAATAAAATACTTGATAATTAGTCCGAGAAGGTAACATGCAAAAATGTCACGTTACAACGTATTAATATAAAAATTGATTAAAAATATTCCAATAATTATTCAATGAATTGGTTCACAAACTATCCAGAAAACGTTTGTATATCACAGTAACGCAATTGCAAGTGGCCGAGCCTGCTGTTGGTAGCTTACGTCCACATGTTTTCACGCACACCAGTACAGCAGTGGCTACACTGCAGCGCCGCCTGTTGACCTAGGTTATCCAACAAAGAAATTATTATGTACTGACGGACTGAATTATATTACACATTTTCTATTGATAACTTATTTTATTTAAACCGAATATTTACCAAATCTTATTATCTATCGGCCTCATGATTCGTAAGCTAATATTATTGTTTATTGTTTTTCAATTTTTGATTATGTTTAAATGCAAATAGATCATCATTCGGGACTATAGCGCGTTCTCTCTCTTTTTCCACCTCTGTGATTGTATGAGTGTATAGCAGCTACTACCGAAGCGCCGCCTGTTGACTCCGCCACGTAACAGGCTATTATTTATAATAATTAATAACTCGTTTGTTTATAAAGATAGAAAATCGAATAAACGCCTATCAGGATCTTCGTGATAAGCTCTTTGATTTAAAAAAAAAATCACGATGATCGGTTGGGTAGTTTTTGAGAACATTAGCAACGAAGTTTTTCATTTTCACATTTATATATATAGATTAGTGGGTCAAGAGCGTCTAAATATTTTTTTTTATTATTGGAGAGGGCTGTTTCGGCGAGTGATTATATAAATCACCACTTGCTGTCAAAAGGCAGCACCTCACGGGCTAGGTGTTGAAAGCGCTGTCTTGTGTGGTTTTCACGGAACTGACTCGGGGCTTTACGGGCTCTATCGGGTTCATTCTTACGTGGTTTTCGACTACGTTCACGTTCGGCGTCTAGCCGGCACACAAGCAACTAAGATTTACATCCGTATACAGCGGTTTCTTGAAGCTTTGTCAGAGAATTAATAAAAACTGAGTAATTGAAGCCAATTATACATCATAATTGACCTACAATAATCATCATCATTATACAGAATAATACTTATACATTAGTAATTAATTAGTTCAATAAACATTATCGTTAAACTTATAATCAACAAGTGTGTCATGTCGCTCTCTCTCTCACTCCTACACAAAATCCTATTCCACACCTACCACTCGCTGAAACATTTTGTATATGAAAAAAATTTGAAATTCGGAAGATATTATTTCATTCATAATTTCATCTCACTAAGATTAAACTCAACTTGACTCGTACTGAAATTAATTAATCGAGAGAAACTCATGATTTTTTTTTCTCTGCATTCTGGCAGAAATTCTAAGCTCTTAAAACTTGAACCAACTCTACTATTCGAAATTTCGATAAAAAATAGGCCACTGATTTTTCCACTGAAAAAAATTTAATTCTCAATCTGTACAGTATACGAAATACGAATATGATGGTGAAAGATAAAAATACAAGTTCAAGTGAAGACAGAGGCAAACGAGGGCAAATTTGAATATAGTAATTAGTAATTAGTATTTGAAATATTTTGATCAATAATTTCAGCAACAGTAAATTTAAAAAACAAAATTATTATTATTAGAAATGCAAGCAATAATGTTTTATTATTTAAAAAGATAAAAAAAATATTCGAGCTTATTTTTACTTAAAAAATATAAAGAATTATTTAAATAAATAAAAACACAAATTTTGTTAAACTTTTATTTCAGGCACGACCACAAAAAGCCACACAATAAAAAATATCTGTAGATAACTGACACCAACTTAATGCTGGTAAAACTTTGACCAATAGATATTTTCTTCGATACTTTACCTTGACCGGAGAACAAATATCCTTAAAATTTATTGAGTGAATAATATTTTTTTTAAACTATTAATAACTCTGTCAAAATCCAAATACTATTCTTAATCATGAACTAATGATCTGCATTTTATTCATTTACTAATGATTAAGACTATTTTTATTATTTGAAAATTGAAAAAAAAAACAACACTTTTATAAATATTTTATTTTTTGATAATAAAAATTTTAAAAGCTGTCATACATTTATAGATTTTTCTAATTAACATTGAATTACTGATTTTATACTATAAAATATAAAGAAACAAGTATAAGTATAAAATGTATTTCAACGAATATAGATTCATTTATTTATTTAATATTGACATATATGAATAAACATAGAAATACATAGATAAACAAATAAAATTGGATAATATTTTGATTAGCACATTCCTTCAGATGACTGTTACATTGTGCTTGACAAGTGTTTATAAAATTAAATTATGTGCAGTAATTTTATTTGTGAATATTGTGCAGAAAAATATAATTTGTGCTATGTGCAATTGTTGTTGATAAAATTCTTTGAAAATAATTTAAAGCCCGTGGTCATATCTTATCACACTTCTCATCACACATTGCGCATAATTTTCTGCATTTTTTGGCAGTTTTATTATATTTAACAGATTATTATAGATTATTATAGATCATTATTAATATAGATAACAATATAGGTTATAGACAATATAAAGTTTAAAAATTGAATCAGAAAGAAAAAAAAAATTATTATAATGAAATTATTATGATAAACACATAGTTGTGTATAAAGTTTTTTTTTTTGTTTTTTGTTGAATAAGAGGAAAAAAAAATTGATAAATTTTTGACAAAATGGAATAAACTCACAAATGATAATTTATTGTTGTTGTTGTTGTGCTGCTTGTGCTTGTTATTGTTGTTAATAACCATTTTGATAATTATATGAACGTTGTAATTTTCCATTCATCATATAATTATTTTGTTGTTGTCTTTGCATTGGTTGACGTTCTGACATTTGATTTTGATGATAATTTTGTTGTTGATATTGTTGATTATTTTGCCATGTATTTGTACCAGTTGGACTTGCATTATTACGTGGACTTGAACTCATTGAATTATCTTTACTACCTGGTCTAACTGTACTCCATCTTTGACGTCCTTTACCAAACGTGTGTATATAATCTTCTGAACTATTTGGATAATCATAATTAATAACATATTTAACATCTTCAACATCAAGACCACGTGCAGCAACATCTGTTGCATCTAAAATTGTTGTTTTACCATTTCTAAATTTTGATAATACATTATCATGTTCTTGTTGTGATTTATCACCATGTATTGCTAATGCAGACCAACCTTCACGTTGTAGTGCTTTCGTAATATTATCAACCTTTTTTTTTAGTTTCAACAAATACAATTGTTTTATTACTTCATTCACAACGTAATTCACGTAATAATACAGATAATTTACCTTCTTTCTCATGCTCTTGATAAGAAATTAAATTATCATTTAATCATTATTATCCCAGGTAAAAATCGTATGTCAATTTGGCGTCAATTTGAAGTCAAAATTTAATGGTTTTTAATAAAAAATTGACTTTTTGTTAGATGGTGTGACTATACCCTAGCAGATGCGTCGACACCTATTCGATCGGGATTTGACTCTCAAATGTAGCACTCAGTCGACAGCGATTTGACAGCCATTCGACAGCATATATAAAACGTAATTCACGAGCACCGGATACTCAAAATGAATTGGAAAAATATAAAATTATAATGAGAATAACTTAAACTGACTGAAACCTTGACTAGTACATGTATTTAATATCAAATAAGAGATTAAATTATACACGGTAGAGAGGTTAGATTGCGTGATTCGCATTTCTACTGGAGTCAGAAAGCTGTCGAGCCTCAGACCATTCATCGGTAATCGACTCGGTCATTATTACCAAGATATTTTGTCACTACATCGACAGGCTTTCGACACCGAATTGAGAGCTGTCTAATTTATTCATTTTTCATTGTTTTAAATTGTTTAAACAGTATAATGGACGTTATTGATGCTAAATTTGTATTTTTTTTATAAAAAAATTGATAAAAAATATGAAAAAAACTTGTAAAAATTAAAAAAAAAAAATTTTTTTTTTGTCTATAATTTTTAAATTGATTGTTAATAACAATTGCATGTAAAAAACATAATAAAACAGTATAATTAAGCATCTAAAGTATAAACGATCGCCAAAATAATTTTTTTTCAATTTTATATCACTATATGCCAGTTGACTCTGTCTCGACACCGTTTCGATCGCGTTTCGACAGCATTTCGACCGCCTTTCGACAGGCTTTCGACACCGAACCGACAGATGATTCTGATCGTGACAGTAGAGATTCAAGTGATGACAGTGGAGATTCAAGTGATGTTAATGATTCTGGCGATGACAATGTTGATAGACATGGTGACAATGATGATTCAGGTGATGTTAATGATTCTGGTGGTGACAATGTTGATAGACATGGTGACAGTGATGATTCAAGTTATGATAATGTTGATGGACATGGTGACAATGATGATTCAGGTGATGTTAATGATTCTGGTGGTGACAATGTTGATAGACATGGTGACAGTGATGATTCAAGTTATGATAATGTTGATGGACATGGTGACAATGATGATTCAGGTGATGTTAATGATTCTAGTGATGACAATGTTGATAGATATGGTGACGATGATGATGGACATTGTGACATTGATGATTCAGGTGATGAACGTCAAGTACGGAGAATAAACGCTTTAAAAGTGTGGGCAATTAATTGTAAAGTTCCTCAAGCAACGATTGATAAATTACTTCACATTTTACGACATGAATGGCTTGATAATCAAAAGTTTCCTCTGTCATCAAAGACGTTACTAGAAACCACGAAAGCCAAATATAATATACGTGAAATGACAGATGGTAATGGATCAATTGGTGAGTTTACGTACATTGGAATTAAACAAGGATTGAGAAGATGCATCAATCCTGTTGCTCATGACAATGGTATTATTGAATTGCAATTCCACTGTGACGGCTTATCATTATCAAAATCCAGCCAATCAGAAATCTGGCCAATCCTTTGTCATGTATATTCTAATAGAGCTGAATATCAACCTTTTGTTGTTTGTATGTACCATGGTCAAACAAAACCTATAGATGGCCATGAATATTTAAGAGAATTTATTGATGAAATCAATCACCTAATCGAAAATGCCATCATAATATTAGATCAACAATTTCAAATCAAAATTCAATGTTTTATTGCTGACACCCCAGCTAGAGCTTTTTTAAAATGCACAAGAGGTCATGCTGGGAAATCAGCATGTGAACGTTGTACAGCTTTGGGCATCACAACAGAATCATCAGAAAAAAATATAAAAAAAAAGAAGACAGAAAAAAAAACGGTGTTTTTCCCCAATGTTAGCTCAACACCTTGAACACATGAATCATTTAGATGTTACCGAGATGTTGATCATCATAATGGACCTACACCATTGATAAGAATCCATCCAAAAATAGACATGGTACAGACATTTGTTTTAGACTTCATGCATTTAGGGTTTTTAGGGGTAATGCTAAAATTGCTTGACATTTGGTTTTTATCTTCATCTCAATTCAGAGTCAGTCACCAAAATAAAGTAGAAATGAAACGAAGATTAGAACAAATTAAAAATCAAATTCCTCATGAATTCCAAAGGAAAATACGTGATATTTTTGAATTTAGCAAATACAAAGCTGTGGAATTGAAATTTTTCGCTTTTTATGCTGGACCTGTCGTGTTAAAGCATTGGTTACCATCTGATCAGTATTAACATTTTTTATTATTTCACTATGCTTCAAGATTATTGTGGAGTCAAATGACAGCTTTAACACACGTTGAAGTTGCTAGGAATTTGTACCATTTATTCTTTTACAAATTAAAAAAAATATATGGTCAATCCACAGCAACACTAAATATGCATAATCTTAATCATGTTGCCGACGATGTTATTTTTACTGGCCGTAGTTTAAGTGAAATCAATGCTTTTTCATTTGAAAATTATCTTGGAATTATTAAAAGACTTTTAAGATCCCCAAATCATATATTGGCTCAATTTTGTCGGAGAGAGTATGAAAAATCATGCTTGAATAATCAAGGATTGTTAATTCCAGAATTAAAAATAGAAACAGGTACAAGAGGCAACATCAATAGTATACATTATAGAAGTAAATACATATCAATAAAAAAACCAAATAATATTATTTTACTAAAGAATAAAAAAATTATCGAAGTTAAACGTATTTACTGGCGAGATAATGAACTTTTAATAAATGGAGTTGATTGGCTAAAAAAAAATTCGATTTATGAATATGATGTAGTTAAATCGGAAGATCAATTATCTTGGGAACTGAAGAAACATGCATCAACTGAAATAAAAACTTTTAATTTGAATCAAGTGGAAAATAAAATGGTACGATTTGAATTAAGCTTTTCTGATGCAACAGAGACCAGAATATTTGTGATTCCATTCCTTCATGAGTAAAAGTAAATCACCAACATAGTATAATACGTATGAATTATTAAAAAATTTAGTTCAGCTTGTAGCGTGACAAAATAGATACACCCATATTGTAAATATAAAATGTATGTATTGGTGCCTCCGTGACACCAGTATAATTGTTGTATTTGTTGAGTGATGTATGTATGAGGGAAAAATATGTGTCTGCGTGTCGTAGAGACGACGTAGAAAAACTAGAAAAATATAAATGGCACTTCTTGTCCGGCCACCATCGAGTGCGTCCGAAAAACATTGAGAATATTAATTAAAATTTGTATTTGTGATTTGGCTTTGCCATATCACAATTAGTAAAATATATACATATTGTGTCTTGTTAAATCGTCATATTACGTATTCTACTTGTTAAATAAATTGTTTCATTATTATTAATATTAAATATAAATCTCGTGTCTATCTTTTAAATTATTGTTTGAAATTAAATTAAATGTAAAATAAGTAAAGTGAGGAATCCACACCTCACAAGCTAATTCAGTTAATTCAGTAAATCTTGAGAAAAAAATAATTCATAATAATAAATTTAAGTAGTTATTATAACATGTAAAATTGACTTGTAAGTGTATTGAAAAATAAATATACACGTTTTTCCTTGCTAGTATTGTTTTTTTCTTTTTTTTTAATCTTTCATGAGGATGTAAATTATTTTGTTTTAGAACGAAGAAGAAATTGAATACTTTTCCTCCTTTAGATAGAGAGACACAGTCAAAGATTACAAATTGACAGTGATAAACGAAATGAATAAATGAAATATATGAAACTGACATTAGTAATGTTATTGAACTAAAAAAAAAAAAAAAAAAATAAGAAAATTGATAAATGCAGTTTTCAGTTTAATCACATCATTGTCATATATCATTGAGTCTATCACTTACTTGGTTATTAATTTTATGTTTTTTTTTACTTATAATTTTTTCGTGTTGGCAGCCGATTATTACACGCTTTTTACTGCAATTGTTCTTGTTTTTGTTAATAGTAATTCAAGTATTGTACTATGTAAATGACTACCATGTGATACATGGAGAGAATTTTTTTGTGAAATTTACAGGGTAACCACGACCGTTGGGATCGAAGTGACATGCCTGGTAATTATTATTTGGTTTTTGTATAAAAAAAAAAAGCCTTTGGTTTTATTTACAGTGGCACAATGTAAAAAAAACAATATCGTAATTTTTACAGGGGTTTCCTTATTTATTTACAGTGTGTCTAAATATAAATCTCTGGTAAATTGAGATATTTACCCGGTCATTAGGAATAGTTATCTAAATTGTAGTAATTTCTCTATAGTATGGATAATAAATATTAAGCGTATTTATTTTCAGCAGGTGATTGACAATTCATATCCGAAAAACTCGTATATTTCTACAAGGAACCATGTAAATTTTGTGTGTTTACTTGTTTATATGAAGTTCGATGAATAACATTTTTATTTTTACAGTGTTACCATGTAAAATTAAACCGATATAATTTTTTTTTTTTTCAATAAATCTTACTCAGGTTTAATTCAATGATAACATATTTATTTTTACAGTGTTACCATGTAAATTAAAAAACTATGAGAAAATGTCTACAAAAAGAATAGAACTTGATGAATTAATTAGTGATCTGCTACTAATCCTTGGTATTTTACTTTATAAAACAAATAAAAAATATGCAATTTATTTTAATAAATAAAAATGTCCAAGGAAAAAGAGTAGCTAAAAAAAAGATGTAGCTAAGGAATTAATGTTGCCAAAGAATTACGTTTTAAGGAAATATATTTGCTTGAAAAATAATTTTTTGGCAACCTCAATTCCTTAGCTACATCTTTTCCTTAGCTACTGCTTTTTCTTGGACATTTGTATTTTTAAAAAATAAATTTACATGTATTTTATTTAGGAAAGAATTCTTTAGTCACATTAATTCCTTAGCTACATCTTTTCCTTAGCTACTGCTTTTTCTTGGACTTTTTTTATTTATTTTATAAATAAAATACATGTAAATTTATTTTTCAAAAATACAAATGTCCAAGAAAAAGCAGTACCTGAGGAAAAGATGTAGCTAAGGAATTATTTCCTTGAAACATAATTCTTTGGCAACCTCAATTCCTTTGGCAACGTCTCTCCTACAAGACGTAAACCATATTTATAAAATGATTTTTTATTTCCCTAGCGAAAATGCCGATAGTCGGATTGTGCACTGATCTCATACAAAAACGACACAAAACCGACACACGACTATAAGAATTTCTAAGTCTTAAAAATAAATAGTAAGAAGCATTTAAAAAATAAAATATTATGTCTAAAAATTTCTAAATAATATTTTTATAATTTAAGACACATTAGAATTTTTTTTAAATAATTTTTTTATTGAAAAAACTCAATTCTGTTTATGTATTAAAAGTGAGGTTAGCTGTCAGAATCATCTGTACACGACTGTGAGATTTTACAATTCTCACACAATTCCGACACACGACTGTGAGAATTGTAAATCCGACACAAATCCGACAGACGTACGACAGTATATTTTTATTTTGTATTTAATATAAAAAAAGAGCATTTTATTAATAAAAATTTTTGTTCAATATTAAAGTTATAATATTTTAATAATTTTAGGCATATTAGATTTTTTTTTTTGAATAAATTTTGACAAAATAAATAATTGGAATCGTCTGTGAGAATTCGAGTTACAAAAATACCAAATACGTGGGAAACTGATTAAATGTATTAGTTTTGAAAAAAAAACCAAAAAATGATCATTTTCTAATTAAAAAATCTAATATGCCTATAATTATTAAAAGATTATAATTTTATTATTGAACAAAAATTATTGCAAATCGCAAATTCTCACAGACGATTTCAATTATTTTTTTATCAAAATTTATTCAGAATAAAAAAATCTAATATGCCTAAAATTATTAAAATATTATAACTTTAATATTGAACAAAAATTTTTATTAATAAAATGCTCTTTTTTTATATTAAATACAAAATAAAAATATACTGTCGTACGTCTGTCGGATTTGTGTCGGAATTGTGTCGGATTTACAATTCTCACAGTCGTGTGTTGGAATTGTGTCGGAATTGTGTGAGAATTGTAAAATCTCACAGTCGTGTGCAGATGATTCTGACAGCTAACCTCACTTTTAATACATAAACAGAATTGAGTTTTTTCAATAAAAAAATTATTTAAAAAAAATTCTAATGTGTCTTAAATTATAAAAATATTATTTAGAAATTTTTAGACATAATATTTTATTTTTTAAATGCTTCTTACTATTTATTTTTGTGACTTAGAAATTCTTATAGTCGTGTGTCGGTTTTGTGTCGTTTTTGTATGAGATCAGTGCACAAACCGACTGTCGGACTGGTGTCGGATCGGTGTCGCCATTTTCGCTAGGGTTATAAATGATGTTATTATTACCCAAATCAAGTCTTTTTCATGATTTTAATTGACGTATTGTATCTGGTATTATCGGTAAATCATTGACACTTAATGAAAAATCTTGTAAACTTGATACATTTATCTGTCAAAGTAATTATAAAAAAAAAAGAAATTAATTTTTTATTAACAATTGCTAAACAAAATGAGTACGAGGGTTTTATAAGAAGTAAAGTTGGTGGTGGTGTAGTTACAAAATTATTTTTTGGTTGTTGTTGTTGTTGTTGTTGTGATGCAGCCAATGGTACCAATGGTACTTCAAGTATTGTACCATATAAACGACTATCACGTGAAGAAAGACTTGCCGGTCTATTAGTTGTAGTATGTAATGCACTGTAACCACCATGTAAATGTTGATGTTCAGCACCATTATCTTTATCTTCAGTTCTACTTGATGCTGAACCAACATATTCAATTTTTTAAAAGGTTATGACTCTTAAGTTTTACTGTGAAATATATTTATATTGTCAATCTTTTTTTTTTTTTTAACTATCCTTAGCACAAACATCATCAAATGTAGGATAATATCAAAATTTTTTTAAGTTTTTTAATTAACTAAGCAGCAGTAGAAAAACATGTAACAGTATCAACGGCTATAATTATTTTAAATTTAATAACGCTGTATTTTTCGTAAACATGAAAGTCAACAAGGGTACCACATCATAACATTGCATAACATGCCTTAAAGGAGAAGAAAAGAAAGAAAGAAAGAGAAAAAAATCTGCCATGTTTTTTTACGGGGTAGTTTACACGTGCACTACTAAAAAAAAAAAAATATCCAAGAACTGTTGTCACTCTTTAAAGATTACACGCACACACACATCCACACGCTGAACACCCACACAAAAGTTGTAAGAATCACCTCACATCACGTATACATGTTTATTTACGTGCAGTCCAGGTATTAATCCTCCCAACAACGATAATACATTCATTCAATTCAACAAGCTTAATTATTTATTAAATATTTATTAAGATAAATTAAAAAAATAATTTGAATTTCTAAGTGTAATAATAACAATGTCACAAAGTGAAATAAGTTTTAAAAAATTCCAAATAGTCGAGCGGATATGTCCAGGAAGAAAAACTGTACCGAGAAAACTTGATATAGTGCCATATAAGTGGTTAGATGTTGAAAAAAAAAATTCTAAATTCAATTTAAAATGTTGTTTTCCACCAAGTAATTACGAGTTGGTGCCACAATTAGTTAAAGAAGAACAGGAACCTGATTTTAACTGGAAATTATACAGTGTTCTTATTGGTGGATACGGAGATACGTATCACATGCATTATGATAAGTGATTGATTTACAGACTCAGTCTATTTTTTTGTATTATTGTAATTTTCTGTATATATAACAATGAATATATGAATTGATTTTTTTAATAGAAACATATGAAAAAGCAGAAGAACATTACAAAAAAATTGAAGTAGGTTTGTCACAACGAGGTTATTCAACCACTGATAGTGAAAACAAAGGTGACCATGATGAAAAAGAAGAAACTATCAGACAGGAACTTATCAGATCAAAATTCCAAGCACAAGAAGCTGCAATGAATAAAGAAGCATTGAGTGAGTTTATTTATTTGTTATAAACTATTAAATACCTTGAAAGAAAAATCAAATATCTTTTCACTTTTTTCTAATCTCTTGTTTTTGTTTTAGAAAAAAAAAAAACCGATAATAGTATCTAATCAAATAATTGGTATGAATAAATTATAAAATCATATAATAATTATTATCAACATCCAAAAAAGAATATTTACTATACCTACATTTTTTTTCCAGTAAAAGATAAACAATCAATTATGAATAACAACACTATTAGTAATCATTAATTGTAATATTTATATTGTATATTGTAATTAATAGTGAAGTAAAGAGATAAAAAAACATAGTTTATTTTTTCATCCATATTCATATTTTTTTTTTACAGAAAAAAAAAATTAAAGTAAATTATAAATTTTACATAATAATCAATAGAAAAAAAAAAAACATTTTTATTTTTCTGTATAAATATATTTATATATTTTTTTTACAGAAGAGAAAACAAAGAATAATTTAGCAGTTTTGCTTGAAGATGATGGAGACCTGGCTCAGACGATGACCAATGAAACATCTGATAGAAGCTCATGTGGAAATAGTTGGAATTCTGATGTAACAGTTGAACCATAAATAATTTCAGTGGATAAAAAAAGTATGATTCTACTTAATTATGAAAATGATTGAATTTATGTTTACAAAGTAATTATTGAATTTAAAAATTTATTTACAGAGCTCAACGAGATCACAGAAAATCAAAATAGACTTGAAAAGAAGATGGACAAGATCTACACTAAGTTGTCTTCAGTTGAAAATCTCTTGAAGAAAAATATCCATGAAAACAAAAAAGTTAACTCTGTTGATTGGGATTTTTTCAAAAAAAAATATAATATTAAAACACCGATTGCTGAAATGGATATGTTGGAACGTTTTGAAAACAAATTAACATTAGATAAATGTTGCAACAAAGATACTGTAAGGCTTTTGTCTAAAAATCATTCATTATTTCATCAATTATAAATTTAAAAAAATATGTACACTATAAATTGCAAATATAAATAAATTTACAGATGAATGTCATGGAAACTTCACTTCAAGGAATTGATAATTATTCAAAAAGTGCAAGGATTATTTTAAAAAAATTTTTATCACACGATATAGCATCAGGTCTTGTAGTCCAACAATTACGCAAAGACAAAAGCAAAAAAATAATGAAAAAAGAATTGACGAAGTTTCTCAATTGTATTAAAAGTAAGATGAATTGAAATATCCAGTCAGAGAAAAGTTTCATTTAATACAATAATAAATTTACCATTATTTTTGTTTTAGAGGTGCTTTTAAAAAAATACGTTATTTCTGAAGAAAAAGTATTGTCCAAGTTAGGATATCATATTACCAGGGCTAACGATTGGAACGATGATGACAATAATGAAAGTGATAAAAATGATGATAGTGATTAATATATATTAGCATGTAATTTTTTCGTTATGTTGTCTATGTTTCAATGTAATTAAAAACTGTTGAAAAATTTATCAAATTACAAAAGTATCAATATAAAAATTATAAATGTTTTCTCAATAATTGACCATTATTCTCACAGGTAATTTATTGGATAATAAATTTAATAATTTAATTTTTAAAGCTGATGTCGAGAAATGTAGAGAACCACTGCTGGCCCCCTTATGGAACCTAGCACGCCATATAGTATAAGTTATATCAAGTTAAAAAGTATTACTTTTGACCTCAAATTGACCTCTTTTTGAGGTCTGATATTGACGTCAATTTGACATGAGTAGTCAAAAAGTGACAACTTTTTCTACCTGGGATCATATATTTATTATTAGTGCAAATACTGTTCAAAAATTCCCCCATCATTATCGAGACAACACTGTAAACGACGAATAAAATGCTGAGTAATACGTGTACAAATGTCTGGGTTAAATTGTCTCAAACCAACACGGAATCGGCGACGAAGTTCTCTTTCATTATCAACTGGTTCACAATAGATACCATCTTTGACGATTCCCCAGACGGAATAATCAACTGGATTTAAGTCTGGGGACCGTGCAGGCCATGCTATTTGTCCTCCAGCACCAATATTATGATTGCCGAATAACTCGCGCGATGCATTTTGCGTTACTCTTGCCGTATGCGCAGGTGCATTATCATGTTGATACCACAATGTATTTATATCATCATGAACATCAGCTTCTTTAAGTATCCTTGGCAATTCATTTCGCAAAAAATCAACGTAGCGAGCTGAGTTGATGTTCCCAACAAATTCAAAAGGTCCAACCTTGAAATAAATTACCAATTGTTACCAATTACGGAATATTTATTGTAAAAACAAATATTAAGAATAAAAAAAGGTTGGGAAATTATAAAGCAAAAAATTTTTAAAAGTTTCAACAACTTTTTATTCAATAAATATTTGTTGCATAGTAATTTTTTAATGTCCAACAAATAGACATCTTGAAGAAGCAAAATATTTTATTTTTGAATTTCTACTGATGAACTTTTTTATAACAATAATCAATAATTGGTAACATTTTTGACCGCTTGACAGACCGCGCGACACATAAAATTTTAATTGTTTATTATTGTTTCAAACAATTGAATGAGTAGAAATTCAAAAAAAAATATTTTTTACTTGTTCAAGAAGTCTTCCATTCAATATATATTCCAGAAATACTGTGCAACGACTATTTATTGTAAAAAAAAATAAATTATGACAATTATTGCTCAAGATATCAGAGATTAAACAAATATGTAATTGTATTTATTTTAATTTATTTATTTAATATTTTCAAAAATTTATTCAGGGAAATATTGATTGTTTTTTATTTATTTTTTTTTGTTTTAAAATTATATATTAGGTGAATCTATAACGTTGGAAAATAAAAATATTATATACACACGAGTAAATAATATTATTAAAAATACAAATGAAACAAAAATATTTAATAAATATTTATCCCATCACTTTGTAAGACGTTTAGCGTTGTGTTGTATAGAAATTAGAATTTTAGAGTTTAATTTAAAATGCGTTGTCACAGAGTCTCGTCATTTAAATTAAATAAAAATAGACAAGTAAATTAAAAATAAATTGTTACGAGACAGGTTTATTTTTAATAATATGAAATAATTTAATTATACTTAAAGAAACAAAAACAAAAAAATTAAATTATGAATGTAATTTCAAATAAACTAGTCAGTAAATAAATGTTTTGTTTTACCTAATTTTGTTATTCCCTACTGGGTAACAGGATTTAGGAGAGGAAAATGTGTTAGAATTTATAAAAATACCTGGATGTTGAATTTGTGTAAGTCCAGTATGTATGAGGCGTGTCAATGTGGATGATCGACCTGTAGATGTTGTAGTAGTCTGAACTTAACACAACGATATTTCAATAATTCAATGATAATGGAATTTTAGTTTAGTGATTGGTTTTAAAATAATTAACACAATTTTTATTTAATGTTGAATATTTAATTAATGATTAAAAAGTATAGGTTGAGATTAAAAACAAGAGTGAGTGTTGTGACATTGTTACGGTTTTTATAATCTTGGTTTCAAAATAATTTGTGGTAGGAATATTGCTTTGACCAATCCTAAAACATTGTTCCCATGATAGTCAGCAAATTCTTTTATATGAAATCTTACAGAATTATATTTTATTCAACTAATTTTTAGAATTAAAAATGAATAAATCGGCGAAAAAATATTCCCGTTGACTGTTGTTGCTATATGATCTTAAATGTTGGTATAAATGATTGTGTTACATCCGGTGAATTTAATTCTAATATTGTAGACTATGCAAATACGTCACAAAATGAAACTTAAAAAAATAGAAAATACACGCTTAGCGTAATGTCGTTGATTAGCTGATATAGCTGTATGTGCAGTAAAGTGGTCTAGCAAATAGAAAAATTAATAAGTAACAAAAAAGCCACAAAATATACATGGACTGAGACATTAAAAAAAGTACATCAAAACTAATTTCAAATACATCAACAATTAAAAAAAAATGATAAACATTGAATAATAAATAAAACAAATTAAAAAATATATATAATAAATAAATAAATTAATAATAATATTCATGGAAAAATTAAGAGAGAAAAAAATAAAAATTTAATCGCACAAAATGAAAATATGGAGCAAAAAATTAATAAAATACAAAACACACCGATAGTGTATTAATTATTTATCAAAGTAATGAATGAACAAGAAATAAAATTAATAATTATAATTATAAATAATATGATGAGTAATCTTCCTATAAATTCACAAGTATAAATGATTAAAACAAAAGAAAAAACGAGAGAGAGAGAGAAAAAGAAAAATTAATAAAATCATAAAACTCATCATCAAAATGCATACAAAAAACAAAAAAATATAAATTTTTTGTTTACTTAATTTATATTTTAATGATAAATAATAATTTTTTAAAATATCCCATTGAAATTCAAAACATTTTTAAATTATATATTCATTTTACAAATATATACTATAAAAAAAGAAAAATATTAAAAAGCCAAAATTATTTATTACAATGGTTAAATAAATTTGAAGATTAAAAAAAGCGTTTGTATATTGACTGAAAATGAATAAATAACTATTGTTATAATTGTGTAATAATTAGGTTTTATCAATGAAAAAAAAATACCCGGAAATAAAAATGATAAATACAACGAATATTTATTGTAAAAAAAAATATTGAAAATGAAAAGACCAGTGGAAAAATATGGAGTTAAAAATTTTTAAAAGTTTGAACAGTTTTTTTTATAATAAATATTTGTTGCACAATACTTCTGAGATATACATTGAATAAAGGACATCTTGAAAAAGTAAAATATATTTTGTTTTTGGATTTCGACTAATGCACTTTTTTATAACAATAATAAACAATTTGTAACATATACGAGCGTGTGATCGACTGCGTTACACTCAAGATGTTTATTGTTTATCATTTTTTTAACCAAATGCATCAGTTAAAAATTAAAAAAAATATATATTTCACTGCCTGAAGATGTCGTCGATTTGTTGGACATTACAAAAATACTGTGCAACGAATATTTATTGTAAAAAAAAATTTTCAAAATAAAAAAACCAGTGGAAAAATATGGAGTTAAAAATTTTTAAAAGTTTAAACATTTTTTTTTTATAATAAATATACGTTGCACAATATTCTGAGATATACATTAAATAAAAGACATCTTAAAGAAGTAAAATATATTTTGTATTTAGATTTCTACTGATAAACTTTTTTCTAACAATAATAAACAATCGTAAACATATACCAGCGTGTGATCAATCGCGTGACACTCGAGGGTTTTATTGTTTATCATTTTTGAAACCAAATGCATCAGTTGAAAATTTAAAAAAATAGATATTTCACTGCCTGAAGATATCGTCGATTTGTTGGACATTACAAAAATACTGTGCAACGAATTTTTATTGTAAAAGCATTTTCAAAATAAAAAAACCAGTGGAAAATTATGAAGTTAAAAATATTCAAAAGTTTAAACAATTTTTTTTACAATAAATATTCGTTTCACAGTATTTCTGGAATATTCATCAAATATGGGACTAAGTTATTAATGTAGCAGTAGACATGATTTTATTATTAATTGTTCACAGCTTAATTAAAGAGACTAATTAAACAGATAAAAGAATTAAAATTGGAAAGATCCAGCAAACTGTTTGTATATTTTTTAATCTGATATATAAATTTTCAAATACTAAAAAATTATTTGGAATTAATTTATCTATTAATTCGTATATCAGAATGATAACAAGCCAATATCAATAAGGAATGAGTTATATTTTTTTTAAATTTATTTTTGAATTGAGGAATTTCTTTTAAAAGATTGATTATTAATTAAAAATATTTTTTTTTTTTAATGTAATTTAATCATTTTCTGTATTAAATAAATTTTTTCATCTATTAATAATTCAAAGTTGATATACTGTACATTGTATTCAAAATAATTGTGTTCTAAAAACGCAACTAGTCCTTATGAGCTCATATTATTTAATTTTTTTTTTAAACTTCGAGTTAAATAATTAAAAATCAAAAAAAATATTACTCTTGTTTTAATAATCTCATACAAACATTATCGTGTAGGTGATTTGAACAATTATATGTAGCTTCTGAATTTATATATCAAATGAAAACATTTTAAACTCGATATAAAACATGCCATATGTATATTATAAAATGAAAATTAAAAACAAGTCAATAAATACATAAATAAATAAATAAATGAATAAATATTACTTACCAGGCAATCACCAAGAATACCAAGCCACATATTCACTCCAACTTGGTGTTGATCCCGCTTGTTCCTTATTACCGCATGGGGATTTTGTTGGGCCCAAATATGGTTGTTTCTGGTATTTTGACTGTGGGTAACTTAACTTCATCACTAAACAAAATCCGGGAAAGGAGCTGATCATCCTCCTGTATTGCTCCAAGCATCGCTTCACAAAATGCTCTAGCAGGAAAGTCGCCTTGGTCAAGCACGTGGACACGTCGAAATTTAAAATCATGAAAGTCTCGTCCAACATGGAGTGACTTGTGGACAATGTAAAGAGTTAATCCTAAAAATCGACTTTCACGCCTTATTGATGAACGGGGCCTTTCACGAAATGCATTGCGGACTCTGGTTATAACTCGCTCGATGTTTTTTCGTGGAGGGCGTCCAGCATCCAGTAGGACCGGCACAACATTTCCGTCGTTCTCGTTGTACCGACGAACTGCTCCAAGTACCACACGATACCCCGGGAAATGCTGAGCATCTGGATGATTTTCACGATAAATCCGAGCTGTTTCGACCGCGTTTTCATTAGCCACATAACGGTATAATATGACTAATTCCATATACACGTCAGCTGGATAATTCGCCATTATTAATTTTGAAAAAAAATACTTATCAAGACTATTTAAATTATAAAAATTTTAAATTTATTATTTTAATTAATTTTTTTAACGAAACTTAGTTGACACAAGCGACAGAAAATTTTTATTGATGGAGAGGCGTCTTTTTCAGTCGACACGCACCAACTTTTGTTGAGTTAAAAAACAAATGCCATAATAACGCGTTCAATTGTCTATTCATTTTTTTTTTTTTTTGTTTATTTATTCATTTATATTTATAGATTTTTACCTCTCGATTTTTTATTTATATAATTTATTTTTTATTGTACAAAACGAGAAAAAAAAGAATGTCAATGATTCTTAAATAAAAATAATAAATTTCAAAAGAATAAACTTACTTAATTCATATAAGCGATTAGACACTAAAAATAATCATTAATTATAAAAGAATATAGTATTAGTCTTATAATAAAATTTTAAAATAATATAAGAGAATAATGGTCACCTTAATACAGGAAAATTGAATATGGTTTACCTCCGGTTATAAAAATTTTGGGGAATTATAATTTATTAACTTTAGCGTCACTTATTTTTATTTATAAATATTAATTTTTGCGTCCTTTTTTTTTTTTTTAATCAAGCTATAAAATATCATTACAACAATTTGTCTTCCATACCGTCCTAGTCAATAATGTTCATTGAAATGTCATTTATATAATTTTATTTTATTTTATAATAATAGAATAGTTTGAGAATAGGATAATCCGTATAGTAATTTTCATTTTGATGATGGGTATATAAATAAAGTCAATAAAAAAATACACAAATATAAACTTAGTCGAAAAATATCTAAATCTTTTTGCTGAAATGTTGATTTTTACTTTTTGGTTAAGATTATTTTTTATTTTATTATTTCATGATGTTACGTCTTGGTATATTTATAATTAATAATCGATAATAAATAATTTTTTAATAAATTCAACGGATGCCGAGCAAGCAATAAAATTTTTCTTTTTTTATTTTTTTATTTTCACACGGAATTAAATTCAAATTTTGCATTTTTATAAAACAATTTATTTTTTTCTTTTTTTAAAATTTTGGTAAGCAGTTTTCAAAGTCACCTCTGCAACGCGAGACGCCACATCCGTTGAAGTTGCTAAACTATTAATTATCAAATTGTTTAAACAAATTGAATATGCTGACTACTATGGGAACCATTGCATTTCATTGGTGCAAGAAATGGCACCACTTTTCATCCCTACTTATTAATTAAATTTTATGGGAATAATTTTATTTTTAATTTTAAGGAGCGTCACTCTCGCCATGACTTTAATCCGAACAACATTTAATTAAAATCTTAAATCAATTTAAATTCAAACAAATAATACTTAGTAATATTTCATAAATTTATAAGAAATCGTTGATCATTCTAATTGATAAAATCTTATAACCAAATAAATCTAATCCTATTGAGAAAATTAATAAATAACGTATAATATATTATCAGTGCATAAAAAAAAATTCAATTAAATAACTGTGTAAAATAATTATTCCTACAAAATATACCCTTCCTCAATCCTAACATTTACTGTGAATTTCTCCGGGGTGTTGTTTCTGTGCTACGAGTTGTGTTACCTATTGGATTATTCGAAAGTTGCAACATCATCAGGCGACCATCCGATTTGACACGCTCTCAACAAATTACTTTTGGATAAATCACAATAAACAAGGTAGAATCTACAAAATTTACACATTCCCTCTAACCCGTTACCCTGTAGAATAACAAAATACGAGGATTTTTAAAAATAACGTTAAATACCAAGTTGATTGAATTAAATTAGTCTTAATAAATTATATCATTATTTTCTAAGTTAAATATTCTTCTTTTCTTTTATTTCATCGACTAATTTAATTAAATCAACCTGGTACGTAACAAAATTAGTGTCAGAAGTGGGATATTTGTAATGTGTAGGGTAGATTCGTAAACTCAGTGCAGAAATAAATATTTTTTTTTTTTTTTTGGGTAGTAATATTTTCAGTACATTATACACACATATTATACACATATTCATATATATATTATTTGCTATTTTATTAAATTTTAATTCTGTCGCGAGAGTCATAATTAAATTTAAATTAATAATTTTTTTTATTGAACAAAATGTACCTTTTATATTTTAAATTTTATGTGAACAAACAAACTTAAAAATTTCTATAAATCAATCTTATCAATCGCTAAATTTTTTATGAAGATAAATTCTTAAAATAATTTTTTTCGTTTGTTTTTGTGTGTAAAAAAAAAAAAAAAAAAAAAAAAAATTTTTTTTAAATTTTTCCGTGTTAATTAATTTGTCCGTCGGGGAAATACTTAGCGAAAATGTCATCATCTAGGTCGGGGGCCGAATCGCCCTTCATTCCTATATACGAGGAGGTAGACCTACACGCTGAAGCAATGCGGGGGAGAAAAAATTGACGGGGAAAACTTAAAAATTTTACTTACCGAAATACGATCATGCGCTAGCGAATTTTTAGGAATAATTCCTACCTTAGAAATATTTGACGTGGAAAAAAATGTGGAAGGGATTGAATATGCAAATACTAAAGAAACCATTGAAAAACTAAAACAACACGCTGATTTGGGGGACAATATGGTTAGTACGGTCGATAAAATAAAAATCGCGGCTGACCTTGTTATTACCGATTGTTCCGGGTCGAACCACATGTCTGTCGGTAGCAGACTGACCAGATTTTTATTCTTTTTATTTTTTAAACAAAATACAATAAGTTGATAAGTTTTAAACATTACTCTGTTTTTTATGGCTAGATCACGAGATCATACAATTTCAAATAACATATGACTAACAATTTTGGTTTATATTTTTTCTAAAATATTTTAAACAACGATTTAATTTATGTACTTTTTAATAGCTTTTTACAAACTCGAATATTCCCACACATGGTCAACTCATGCATAGATTTTGAGTAAAAATCACGTAACAAATAAAACCATAAACTCAAGTTTCTCTTTGGTACTATTATAACATATTTTTTAAAACATTATTTTTGTCAAGAATTAGAGAAAATCTCACATCTGTCAAACAACTGCACTAACGTATTTTCGATACACAGAATGATCGTAAAATCGACAATAAAAAGTAAATTTATAACTTTTTTAAATAAACTAAATTCATGAAAACGTCTTGGACTTTCCGGTCGTAAAATCTATATTTTTTGTTTACACATGGTATTTTTTATGTCACCCTTTGGACCACACAAGGCCCAATTTTATGTCTAAAAATCCCACCACCTACACCTAGTTTTTTACCCTCTCTTGAACTAATTTTTGACCAATTAAAACTAATTTTTTAACTAAGTATACACCCATTTTTTTGACTTAACAATTTTCAACAAACTGAAAAATCTGTTTCTCTTCAACACTCGTTTACGTAACATCTCTAATTAATATTGATTCGCGTACAACGGGATTTCTTTATACTTACAATATAAAATAGTAGTGTCTGTCCATGACAACACTTGTTAGAGTCAACTCAATATACAATATACAATACAATTAATTATAATTTTAGTGAAATAATAAAGTGAATATATTAATAGAATTTAAGCCACAGTGTTTGGATTTATTTAAAGTGTTATTCCTATTATTTCAATTTACAACCTATCCTCCACATCCTTTGATAGCCCTGTATCAAACTCAAGGCCTTACAACCCTTGTGAAATTATCGTGGTATATTTGGATACGTGGTGCGATACATTTTTTGGTCCTTCGAGCCGGATTCACCAAGTGAATTTTTACCTGCGACACAAGTCGAAGTAATTACAATAAAGTGAGAGTCACAGCACTCTATTTACAATGGTTGAAACAAGTGACAAAGCGTTACAAGACAAAGTTAAAAATCTTCACAGACAACGTGGGATGTTTAAAAAATCAATTACAGACTTTACAAAAAGAATGGATAGAATCAAGCTTAATCAAGATCGATTTGATCCAGACGAGTTTGAAGTAGTGCTCAAAACACTTCGAGAACGTTTTTTCGTTTTCAAATTTTTTAAATGATAACAACGAAACACAAGTAAATTCAACTTTTAAAGCAGAACATTCGAGCCCACCCTTAAATGTACCATTGTATTTTGAAATAAGTCACAACAAAAATGGGGTAAAAATTTCTGAGCCGGTCGAAAACGTTACCGTCGGTAAATGTTCTTTGCGAGATGCTCTTGATCTAATACCGAAATATGACGGGAAAACAAATTCCATTCGCGGATTTATTGGTAGTTGTCGGTCCGCCTTGAAACTCCTTGACCCACAATGGACACAAGCTTTTATGTTATCCATTAAAAATAAAATCACAGGACCCAAGGTCACATTAATTGGTAATAAAGAATTTTCTTCACTTGACGAATTAGAAGTATTGCTCCGTACTGTTACTTACACGGGAAAAACATTCGACTCCCTTTGGAATGAATTGTCCACCGTTGTAATGAATGACAATGAGAATGTTGATGAATACGGGAGTAGAGTGTTAAAATTATATAATGATTTAAATGACTGTAATGAGGGCGATAATGATGGGTTTGGAACCATGAGTAAATTTGTTATTGAAGAAAAGACTATTCGTCAATTTATAAAGGGATTGTTACCAGAAGTATGCCTGAGAGTTGAGTGTAAAAATTTTGATAACACAGATTTTTTGAAAGTATGGAATAACACAAAAAAAATATACAATGAATATATTGATAGTCTCAAACTTAGAAAATTAAAGGAAGTTAAAGTTGTACAAGCCAATGAAATTGAGAAGCCATCGGAAGTTGTCTCAACACCAAATAATAATTTTTCTCGAAATTTTCCTAATCAAAGATACAATAATAATTTCCCTCGAATTAATAATAATTTTAATAGTAATTATAGAAATTATAGACCAAATGACGTAAATTTTTCGAATCCAAATAATAATTCAAATGCTCAGAAAAATCTTGATGTAAATTCACCCGTCACTGGTTCGAATCCCGTCGGAACCAATAATAATACCACTAATACGCCATACAATAATTCCTATAGAAATTCGACAAATGGTTATCCACCTCGACCATACCATAATAATAACACTTTTTATAATTCAAATAATTCTAATCAACCAACAAATAATGCAGTTAATACAAAATAATCCTGTAATTAATATCCTGTAATTAATAATCCTGTAAATAATAATGGCCCTCTGCCAAACGACAATACTATTCCTAATCAGACAAATACTCAAGACAGAAAATTTTATAACAAACCAAATTATGACGTAATTTGTCCATTTTGCCGAAGACCAGGTCATGACATGAATACTTGCTATGCATTACAAAATGCCCAGATGAGATGTCTTGAAAGACAGGCTCAAAAAAACGGGCTGTAGCCAAATTCAGCCCCGTGGCACCCCATGGTGCTCCCCGTGGCGGCTTATTGTGGGTTATTAGCCTTTCTACTATCCGTATTTCCCATTGCCTTCATCTTGTTTGGCTGGTTTTGCCAAGTTTCAAAATACGGAACTTAGTTTTTTTCTCGTAAAAAGTTTTTTTTCAAAATTTTTTTTCTAAGTTTTTTTCTTGCTACAATTGCAGCTAAGTAATAAATCCAGTCAAGTAGAAAGTCTAGCTAAGTAAATACTTTACTGGTAAAATAATGTAGATATTGATTGTTTGGCTACAATTACAGCTAAGTAAAAAATCTAGCTAAGTAAAAAATTTAGCTAAGGAAAAGATGTAGCTAAGTAAAATAATGTAGATTTTGATTTTTCGGCTACAATTACAGCTAAGTACAGAATCTAGCTAAGTAAAAAATTTAGCTAAGGAAAAGATGTAGCTAAGTAAAATAATATAGATTTTGATTTTTCGGCTACAATTACAGCTAAGTACAAAATCTAGCTAAGTAAAAAATCTAGCTAAGGAAAAGATGTTGCTAAGGAAAGAATGTAGCTAAGTAAAAAATCTAGCTAAAGAAAAGATGAAGCTAAGTAAAATAATGTAGATTTTGATTGTTGAGCTAAAATTACAGCTAAGTACAAAATCTGGCTAAGTAAAATATTTAGCTAAGAAAAAAATATTGCTGGTAAAATAATGTAGATATTGATTGTTTTGTTACAATTACAGCTAAGTACAAAATCTAGCTACGTAAAAAATCTAGCTAAGTAAAATATCTAGCTAAGAAAAAAATATTGCTGGTAAAATAATGTAGATATGGATTGTTTTGTTACAATTACAGCTAAGTTCAAAATCTAGCTAAGTAAAAAATCTAGCTACGTAAAAAATGTAGCTAAGTAAACAATGTAGCTAAGTAAAAAATTTTCCTAGTGAAATAATGTAGATATTGATTGTTTCGCTACAATTACAGCTAAGTAAAAAAATTAAAATATAAAAAAAAACACTTGGTTTTTTTTTGTAAAATTTATTTTTTTTTCTAAGTTCATTATTTTGAACTTGGCAAAACTAGACGAAACAAGTCAAAAAATAAAAATGACTCCGGATGGTCATGGAAGCCAGAATGGACGATAAGTCACGTCCCTCACCGTGGGAGTGCCACGGGGCTGAATTGGATATTGCCAAAAAACGGGGGTGGGCCAGTGAACCGCGAGGGGGGGACACAACCACGGCCACCACAACAACCAGTCCAACCCTCTCAGTCAAATCAATCTCCAGACCAGAAATAAACGTAAAAATTAACCTTATACACACCACTTATATTCCATCTATATCATTGTACACGGAAGGTCTTAGGGGGTAATCTAATGCTGATACGGGCGCGGAAGTAAATATTATTAAAGTATGCGCTTTAAAGAATTTAAATAAAATTAATTCACAAATGGTAGTATCATTGCAAGGAATTACGGAAGGGAAAATAGATAGCCTGGGAATTATTACATTGTCAATAAAAAATTGCGATACTATTTTTCACGTAGTCGATAATGACTTTCCAACCAGTTATATGGGAATTTTGGGGTCGACCTTTTTTACAGCACATAACGCAAGTTTAAATTTTGAAAATTATACGTTCAGTTTTGGCCAAGATAATTACATGGAATTTTACTGTGGGTCACCACAAGAAATACCAGCTAAAAGTACAATTGCATTAACAGTAAAAATTAATAAAAATTCTGCAGAGCCGGGTGTAATTCCTAATTTGTATTTTGGGGACGAGTTATTCGTAAAAGGAAACATTACTAAAAATGACGAGGGATATGACTATATAAATGTGATGAATGTGTCAGATAAAAATATAACTGTTACAACACCCTTAATTCAATTAGAAAAAAAATATATATTCGAAGAGGGTTTCAATATAAATGAAGATAAATTAATCTTTGAAGAAAAAAAAGAAACTGACAAACATTTTTTGGAATTAATAGATACCGAAAATAAATTAAATAGATATTCTAATTTCAAGCCAAAATCAAATATTTTTAGTCTTATTCACACAGATGAAAAACAAACACTTCCTATTAAACCCGTATACAATGATATCAGATGCGAGAAAATTAAAGGGTTGGTAAATTATAAGGGTTTAAATACAGTCGAGTCTAAAGCAGTGGAAAAATTAATTGAAAATTATCAAGACGTATTTCATGTAAAAGGGGAAAAATTAACGTGTACCAATGTCATACAACATCGAATACCGACTATTGATGATATTCCTGTTTTTATTAAACAATACAGATTTCCTCCGGAACACTCGAGAGAAATAAAAAGACAGGTAGAAGAGTTAGAAGCACACGAAATTATTGAAGTTTCCGAGAGTCCTTATTCCTCCCCTATATGGTTAGTCCCTAAGAAAGACGGCCCTAACGGAGAGAAAAAATTTAGACTGGTTAATGACTATCGAGAATTAAATAAAAAATCAATTGGCGATGCTTATCCTTTACCTAACATATCCGAAATTCTAGATCAATTGGGGGGCGCGAAATATTTTTCTACATTCGATTTGGCAAGTGGATTCCATCAGATTCCACTGCATCCGGAAGACAAACATAAAACTGCTTTTTCCACACCATACAATCATTATCAATATACTCGCGTTAGTTTTGGCTTACGGAATGGACCATGCGTTTTTCAGAAAATGGCTAATAAAGTTTTCCGAGGAATGCAAAGTGTTAGTATTTTTATGTATATGGATGACCTGGTAATTTATTCGGTGACCCTGGAAGAACACATTGAAAAATTTAAACAAGTAGCTGACAGACTAAGACTAGCCAACTTAAAACTTCAACCGGATAAATGTAATTTTTTACAAAAAGAATTATTATTTTTGGGCCATGTAATTACTGAGAATGGGGTAAAACCAGATCCGAAAAAATTAATTGCTGTCAAAGAATTCCCACGACCCACCAAGGTCAAGGAAGTAAGACAATTTTTGGGACTAACTGGGTATTATTGTAAATTCATGTTTAACTATGCAAAAATTTCTAAACCATTGACTAGACTATTGGAAAAAAATATAAAATTTGACTGGACACCCGACTGTACCGAATCATTTAATAAATTAAAAAATTGTTTACTAACTTCCCCTATTTTGCAATATCCTGATTTTACACGAGAATTTGTAGTAACGACTGACGCTAGTGATGTTGGAATTGCAGGAATTTTGTCTCAAGGCCCCATAGGTCAAGACTTACCAGTAGCATATATATCACGTGTGTTACAGACCGCGGAAAAAAATTACAGTACCACCGAAAAAGAAATGCTAGCGATCGTTTACGCGGTAAACCAATTTAGACCCTATTTGTACGGAAAAAAATTTACTTTGGTAACGGACCACAGACCTTTAGTTTGGCTAAATTCTATGAAAAATCCACAATCGAGATGCGTCCGTTAGCGATTTAATATGCAAGATTATGATTATGACATTGCGTATAAACAAGGGCGGGTAAATGCGAACGCGGACGTGCTGTCAAGAAATTTCCCACCAGAACATACGAGTATGAGTGAAGAGAGAGTGATGTGTATTAAACAGCTGTTCGTGTTGACGGAGGGGAAAGGTAAATCGCGCATCAAGGCCGGTACTAAAAACAAAAGACTCAAATGCACGTCATCTGACGACACTGACACAGTTAGACTGAAACGCAAATACAAAAAAAGAAAACGTAGCACAGAAACAACACCCCGGAGAAATTCACAGTAAATGTTAGGATTGAGGAAGGGTATATTTTGTAGGAATAATTATTTTACACAGTTATTTAATTGAATTTTTTTTTATGCACTGATAATATATTATACGTTATTTATTAATTTTCTCAATAGGATTAGATTTATTTGGTTATAAGATTTTATCAATTAGAATGATCAACGATTTCTTATAAATTTATGAAATATTACTAAGTATTATTTGTTTGAATTTAAATTGATTTAAGATTTTAATTAAATGTTGTTCGGATTAAAGTCATCGCAAGAGTGACGCTCCTTAAAATTAAAAATAAAATTATTCCCATAAAATTTAATTAATAAGTAGGGATGAAAAGTGGTGCCATTTCTTGCACCAATGAAATGCAATGGTTCCCATAGTAGTCAGCATATTCAATTTGTTTAAACAATTTAATAATTAATAGTTTAGCAACTTCAACGGATGTGGCGTCTCGCGTTGCAGAGGTGACTTTGAAAACTGCTTACCAAAATTTGTATAAAAAAAAAAAAAAAATAAACTGTTTTATAAAAATGCAAAATTTGAATTTAATTCCGTGTGAAAATAAAAAAAAAAAAAAAGAAAAATTTTATTGCTTGCTCGGCATCCGTTGAATTTATTAAATGATTATTTATTATCGATTATTCATTATAAATATACCAAGACGTAACAATGACCTTTTTTGAATAAGTTGAGATAATCCTTTTTTATAATCTTCAGAGTTTCGTAGATAAAATTAATGATCAAAAAATTTAATTCAATTTAATAAAATAACTAGAAATAATAAAAACAACAGTCAATGGATAATTGACGGATTGAATAATGTTTAATCTTATGAAAATAGTTTTAGAAATAATTAGTCAATATAAAATACATAAAATAGAATTTGAGATGAGACGATCATTTTTATTAGTTGTTCACAATAACAGTATTGGTAAATCTTTCTATATAAAAGATTTTTGTTTTTTTTTCTGATTTAAAGATATAATTGTTACGTACCAGGCTAATTAATTTATATTTTCTATGAAATAACAAAAAAAAAAAAGAATGCTTAACTAGAAAAATAATATTATAATAATTTGAAAATAATACAAATTAATGAGCCTGATATTTAACTTATTTTTATAAAATCCTCTTATTTTGTTATTCCCTACAGGGTAACGGGTTAGGAGGGAATGTGTATGATTGTAGATGTACCTTGATGTATGAATAATCCGAAACAATTGTTGAGAGCGTGTCAATCTGGATGGTCGCCTGTTGATGTTGGTAGTCTCGAATAATCCAAACGGTAAAATAAACTCGAAGCTCAGAAAACAACACCCCGGAGAAATGTCACAGTCAATAATTTTATAGTATTAGGAACAGTCAATTTATAAACGAAAAATAATAATTTAAGCACAAAGATTATTTAATTTAAATTCACTTTAACATTTTATTTATTAGAATCGAAAACTTCAATTGATTTAATTATTTATTTAATTATATTTGATTTATAAATTTTTAAATTTAATAATTAATTTAGATATTGTCTAAACAAAAGTTGTCGCAGGAGTGAAGCTCCTTAAATTCTAAAATAATAATTCCCATAAAAATTAAATCAAAAAGTAGGGATGATCTTAGGTGGAAACATCTTAGCCAATTATATTTTACCTGTCCCACGATAGTCAGCATTTATTAATTTACTTAGAGAATTATTTGTAACGTCAACGGATGTAAAATATCGAGTAGCTAAGGTGACTTTGAACTACGGCTTGAGAAAATAAAAATTAAAATAAAAAAATAATATGTGAGAAAAAGGTAAAATGTTGGTTTTGCTAAAAAAATATAAAAATAATTATAAAAAAAATAAAAAGAAAAAAAATCTACATGCTGACTCAATATTTTATATGCCCTTGAATTTACTAAATATTTAAATAATTAATTTATTTATTATATTGATACCAAGACGTAACATAATAATTATTATTATTTAGAAAAAACAAATATTTTTTATGTTTGTTCATATGATAACTTCACATTATATAGTGACAGATTGATTTGAAACTGTTTAGTTTATTCATAAATTTTGTGATAATTAATTGAATTATCATGTATAATTTAATATTTTGGGTAAATTCTCGTTCAACCACAGTTGTTGAATCATCTGAAGTAAGAACCAAAGACGTTCTTGGTAAATTGATGATCCAATATGGTAATAGATTTTATCATGCCAGAGTTATCGCAACAAATGGTAAATGTATTATCAAAAATTTAATTTTTTTTTTACTTTAATAAGTATTCATCAAATAATATAAAAATTGACAAAATAAGAATATTTTTTTTCGACGAAAGAAGATATTTTTTGTTTATATTTAATTAATTGAAAATGCTATAGGTAACCTTAATGATATTCATGATAATAATTGTTCAAATAAATATGAAATAAGATTTATCAAATAATATAAAAAAAAAAAAAATATATCAAAATTAACAAAATGATAACTGAATGAACATTTTTTCATTAAAAAATAAAGCATGGCTTGAATCACTTGAGGTTAATTTGAATGGCCAGATAACAGGATGTCTGCTACATACACATCAAGAAGGACTATTTCAGGATGAGGTACAGGAACGGAATGCAAGTGCAGGAAATACAGCAAGAACTTGTACAACAACAGGAACAGGAGGAAATGCTAGAACAAAGACAGGTACAAGAAGAAGAACATGAAGAATTTGCAGAAGAACAAGGAAGAGGTACAGGCTAGACAAGAAAAAAGACCTGGAGAAGGACAGGCATATAATCATAATAATAATTTAACTATTTTTACCGAAGAAAATTTAACCATCAAGGATATAGATCTTCTCGATATAGAAACAAGATGGTTAAATAATCCAAAAGAAGTCGATCGTAGACTGTTAAAAGCAATAGTTGGAACAGATCAGCTACGAACAATGACTTTGACTGGAAGAAACGGATTTAATCCACTTCGACAGGTGGTTACTCGCGCTATTTCAAGTAAATAAATTGTTCAATTTGTAAAACAGAAATTTCGTAAATAGAAATAATAATAATAATAATAACATTTTTTTCTAGGCTTTCTTGAGATTAATAAGCTAATCATAACAAGAAATAATTTCAATGTCTGCATTAAAAAATTTTTGATTGGACTCAGAAACCCTCGTTAATTTAAATTTATTGATATAATAAAATATAAAATTAAACAAAATTGTGAAAGAATTATGTTTGAAAAAATAATAAAATACATTTCAAATTTTTTGCAGTAAATTATAAAATTAAATAAATGAATAAACAATAACTTGATATAAAAAAAATTACAAATAAACATTGAAAAAATTTAGTTACAAATATGATAAATAATGAATATCTTGAGAGGATTAATATGGATTCATATAAGTGTAACGATTGAAATTAAAACGTACACCAATGGCTTTGATTTGAAAAGTAAAAAACTCGAAAAAATTTAAATGCACTTTGGGATATATAACTTATACTGCTGATATTGTAATCTTGTTGATAAAAAAATGATTTAACGACAGCTCTTGATCAACTTTGACTCTATGATTTATCATCACAATTTTATGATAATACCAGATCAATTGATTGCAGGATAGTAGTTATATGAATTGCATTATTAATAAAAATTCGTATTTCGTGGTTGAATTAGTATTGAATAAGTCACTTATTATGTTGGAGCAGCATAACTAATTATCGTTAGCAGCATCAGTTACCCTTTCTTATTTTTCCGAAACTTCCTGAGTCTTTAAAAAAGTCTAGTTGGACAAAGTAAAAGGGTGGTAATATTTCTAACGCTAAAATACACCTATAAAAAAAATATCAAGTCGCTAGCTATGCCCACTCGTGGTCAGTTCACCCTTTTTATTTTTCAAGAAATTTCTAAGTCATTAGAAAGTTTAGTTGGACAAAGTGAAAGCGTGATAATATTTCTAACGATAAAATAAACCCGTAAAAAAAATATCAAGTCAATAGCTATAGTCAGTCGTGGCCAGTTAACACGTTTTATTTTCAAGAAATTCCCAAGTCATCGGAAAGGTTTAGTTGGATAAAATGAAAGCGTGATAATATTTCTAACGCTAAAATACACCCATAAAAAAATATCAAGTCGCTAGCTATGCCCACGGGTGGTCAGTTCACCCTTTTTATTTTTCAAGAAATTCCTAAGTCATTAGAAAGGTTTAGATAGACAAAGTAAAGCCGTAGTAATTTTTTTAACGATAAAATACACCTATAAAAAAAATATCAAGTCCCTAGCTATGCCTACTCGTGGTCAGTTCACCGTTTTCAATTTTCAAGAAATTTCTAAGTCATTGGAAAGGTTTAGTTAGACAAAGTAAAAGCGTAGTGAATTTTTTAACGATAAAATAAACCTGTAAAAAAATTTCAAGTCGCTAGCTATGGTCGATCGTGCTCAGTCAACCGTTTTTATTTTTAAGAAATTCCCAAGTCATTGGAAAGGTTTAGTTTGACAAAGTAAAAGCGTGATAATATTTCTAATGATAAAATAAACCCATAAAAAAAATATGAAGTCAATAGCTATAGTCAGTCGTGGCCAGTCAATCCTTTTTCATTTTCAAGAAATTCCTAAGTCATTGGAAAGGTTTAGGTGGACAAAGTAAAATCGTGATAATTGTTCTAACATTAAAATAGACTCATAGTAAAATATCAAGTCGCTAGCTATGCCCACTGGTGGTCAGTTCACCCTTTTTATTTTTCAAGAAATTCCTAAGTCATTAGAAAGGTTTAGTTGGAAAAAGTAAATGCGTGGTAACATTTTTTACGATAATATACACCTATAAAAAAATATCAAGTCGCTCGCTATAGTCGATCGTGCTCAGTCAACCGTTTTTATTTTTCAAGAAATTTCTAAGTCATTAGAAAGGTTTAGTTGGACAAAGTAAAAGCGTGATAATATTTCTAACGATAAAATAAACCAATAAAAAAAATATCAAGTCAATAGCTATAGTCAGTCGTGGCCAGTTAACACTTTTTTATTTTCAAGAAATTCCCAAGTCATCGGAAAGGTTTAGTTGGATAAAATGAAAGCGTGATAATATTTCTAACGCTAAAATACACCCATAAAAAAATATCAAGTCGCTAGCTATGCCCACTGGTGGTCAGTTCACCCTTTTTATTTTTCAAGAAATTCCTAAGTCATTAGAAAGGTTTAGATAGACAAAGTATAACCGTCGTAATTTTTTTAACGATAAAATAGACCTATAAAAAAAATATCAAGTCACTAGCTATGCCGACTCGTGGTCAGTTCACCGTTTTCGATTTTCAAGAAATTTCTAAGTCATTGGAAAGGTTTAGTTAGACAAAGTAAAAGCGTGGTATCATTTCTTACGATAGAATACATCTATAAAAAAATTATCAAGTCGCTAGCTATGGTCGTTCGTGGTCACCAACCTTTTTTCATTTTCGAGAAATTCCTGAGTCTTCATAAAGGTTCAGTTGGACAAAGTAAAACCGTAGTAATTTTTCTAACGATAAAATAGACCTATTAAAAAAATATCAAGTCACTAGCTATGCCGAGTCGTGGTCAGTTCACCGTTTTCAATTTTCAAGAAATTTCTAAGTCATTGGAAAGGTTTAGTTAGACAAAGTAAAAGCGTGGTAATATTTCTTACGATAAAATACATCTATAAAAAAATTATCAAGTCGCTAGCTATGGTCGTTCGTGGTTAGTCAACCTTTTTTCATTTTCAAGAAATTCCTGAGTCTTCAAAATGGTTCAGTTGGACAAAGTAAAACCGTAGTAATTTTTCTAACGATAAAATAAACCTATAAAAAAAATATCAAGTCAATAGCTATGAACAGCCGTGGTCAGTCAACCCTTTTTCATTTTCAAGAAATTCCTGAGTCGTTGGAAAAGTTTAGGTGGACAAAGTAAATGCGGGGTAACATTTTTTACTATAAAATAGACCTGTAAAAAAATTTCAAGTCGCTCGCTATGGTTGATCGCGGTCAGTTCACCCTTTTTATTTTTCAAGAAATTTCTAAGTCATTAGAAAGGTTTAGTTGGACAAAGTAAAAGTGTGATAATATTTCTAACGATAAAATACACCTATAAAAAAAATATCAAGTCGCTAGCTATGCCCACTCGTGGTCAGTTCACCCTTTTTATTCTTCCAAAATTTCCTGAGTCTTTAAAAAGGTTTAGTTGGACAAAGTAAAAGCGTAGTAAATTTTTTAACGATAAAATAGACCTGTAAAAAAATTTCGAGTCGCTAGCTATGGTCGATCGTGCTCAGTCAACCGTTTTTATTTTTAAGAAATTCCCAAGTCATTGGAAAGGTTTAGTTAGACAGAGTAAAACCGTAGTAATATTTCTAACGCAGAAATACACCTATAAAAGAAATTTCAAGTCGCTAGCTATGATCGATCGTGCTTAGTCAACCGTTTTTATTTTTAAGAAATTCCTAAGCCATTGGAAAGGTTTAGTTGGACAAAGTAAAATCGTAGTAATTTTTCTAACGATAAAATCAACCTATAAAAAAATTATCAAGTCAATAGCTATAGTTAGTCGTGGTTAGTTAACACTTTTTTATTTTCAAGAAATTCTCAAGTCATTGGAAAAGTTTAGTTGGACAAAGTAAAAGCGTGGTAATTATTCTAACGCTAAAATACACCCATGAAAAAATATCAAGTCGCTAGCTATGCCCACTCGTGGTCAGTCAACCCTTTTTATTTCTCCAAAATTACCTAATCTTTAAGAAGGTTTAGTTGGACAAAATGAAAGCGTAGTAATTTTTGTAACGATAAAATCGTTTTTATACACCTATAAAAAAAAATATTAAGTCGCTAGCTATGGTCACTTACAACCTTAAAACACACCCATAAAAAAGCATAGTCATTTACCGATACTTTGACTAGGACATTTACCGGTATTTTGACCAAGACATTTTTCGGTACTTTGATCGGGACATTTTCCCGTACTTCGACGGGGACATTATCCCGTACTTTGATCAGGACATTTACCGGTACTTTGATCGAGACATTTTCCCGTACTTTGACGGGGACATTTTCCCGTCCTTTGATTAGGACATTTACCGGTACTTTGAGCAGGACATTCACCGGTACTTCGTCAAGGTCATTCACTGGTACTTTGAAAGGGACATCTTTCCGTTTTCAGTCTAGGTCATTTTTCTGCTACTCTACCCATGACATTTTCTGATATTTTTTCCTGCAAGTACACTGGCGCTTATCCTATGATTATCAAACACGGTGTATTGTCGATATGTACGCGAAAATTGAAACCGAACGATTGCAATATTTAAAGGCAAATCAAACTAGATTGCGAAACTTACGTTGAACTTCAAGATGCCATGCGTGCTGACGGGAACCCAGATCAAATTGGCCAAAGGGTTATTCTACCATCTTCATTTGTTGGTGGTCCTCGCTACATGCAACAGCGTAAGCAAGATGCCATGGTTTACGTACGAAATTTCGGGCGCCAAGATCTTTTTATTACAATGACGTGCAATCCTCAATGGCCAGATATCCAATCCTGTTTACTTCCCAATCAAAACCTGCTGACCGGAATGACATTATCGCTCGCGTTTTTAATTTAAAAGTTAAAAAATTTATAGACCTTATTACTAAAGATAAAATATATGGTGAAGTTAGGTGTCATATGTATACTATTGAATGACAAAAAAGAGGTTTGCCTCACGTTCACCTTTTGGTATGGCTCAAGGATAAAGTGAGGCCAAATGATATCGATTTAGTTCTTAGTGCTGCGTTGCCCAATCAGAACGAAGATCCTTCTATTTAATATCGTTAGTAGAAACATGATTCATGGCCCATGTGGACCATTGATCATAACATCACCATGTATGCAAAATGAAAAGTGTTCAAAAGGTTTTCCCAAACTGTTTACTATCGAAACTCAATCAGGGCAAGATGGGTATCCAAAATACTGACGTCGATCTCCTGAAGACGGTGGACAAACTTTCCAGCTTAGAAAGTCTGGCCACATGGTAACGATCGACAATCGGTGGATTGTGCCATATAGCCCCGTATTATTACGTGCATTTGACTCTCACATCAACATAGAACTATGTCATTCAGTAAAAGCTATTCAATATATTTGTAGTTATATTAATGAAGGATCTGATCAGGCTGCATTTTCGGTAGAATCACGTGATGAAATAAAGGCATTCCAAAATGGTAGATATATTAGTTCCTCAGAAGCTGCATGGCAAATATTTGGTTTTAGGATTCATGAACGGTCACCAGCAGTTTTTCAGCTTTTTAGTACACTTTGAAAATGGTCAACGCGTTTACTTCACGGATCGAAATGCTCGCGAAAGACTTGAAAATGTGAGAAACACTACTCTCATGACTTTTTTTGAACTTTGCTCCCGTGATGACTTTGCAAAAACCTTGCTTTATATTGAAGTTCCATCTTATTTTACTTTTAATAATAATAGTTTTAATAGAAGAAAACAAGGATGTCCGGTTGAACAATATCCTGGAGTCAAGAAATCCAATTCCAATATGCTTGGTCGAGTATACACAGTTCATCCGACCAATGTTGAGTGTTATTATCTACGTATGCTTTTGCATCACGTCCGCGGACCAACTTCTTTCGTAGATTTAAAAACTGTTGATGACGTTATTCACCCAACATTTCAAAGAGCTTGCCAAGCACTTGGTCTGTTAGAAGACGAAAGTCATTGGAATGCTACTCTCGAAGAAGCTGTTTTATTTCAATCCGCGTCGAATCTAAGAGAACTTTTTGTTACTATGATTGCATTCTGCCATATTACTAATTTAACAGAATTGTGGGAAACTCACAGAGAGAGTATGTCATTAGACATTTTGCAACAAGAAAGGCATCGCTCCGGAAATCGCGATTTAGCTGTCACTCCATATATTCTGAATAAAACTTTAATATTAATATCTTTTAAAAATATCGGGAAAAAACTGTCTGATTTTAACATGGAATCACCGTAACGAACTGATGATAACGATAATAATTTTCTTCGAGATAGGGCTTATATTGCGGAAACCTCTTATGATTTAGATATACTTTCAAATTACATTCAGGAAAATGAACCAAAATTAACAGACAATCAGCAAGCTGTTTATAATACAATTTTACAAAGTGTATTGCAAAATACTGGTAAATTATTTTTTCCCGATGCACCTGGTGGAACTGGTAAGACTTTCATGCTGAATCTTTTGCTTTTAAAGCTACGTGTGCAGGGGATAATTTCATTAGCAGTCGCTTTTTCGGGGATAGCAGCAACATTATTACAAAATGGCAAGACAGCACATTCCGCTTTCAAACTCCCTTTGAATCTTCAGACTACCGAGCGCCCAGTTTGTAGTGTGAAGAAGCAAAGTTCTTTAGGAAAATTGCTAAGAGAAACACGTTTTATTGTTTGGAATGAATCGACAATGGCAAATAAAGGTGGTCCTGAGGCACTTGATCGGACGCTGAACGATTTTAGAAGTGATGATCGTCCGATGGGTGGAGTTGTTGTTCTTTTTGCTGGTGACTTTAGGCAAATATTGCCAGTTGTACCAAAAGGCAGTAAAAGCGATGAAATCAATGCATGCTTAAAATCATCATATCTTTGGTCTTCCATAACATCTTTGAGACTAACGACCAATATGCGTGTACACCTTGGTGGTGATAATAATGCTGACCTCTTCTCTCAAACACTTTTAAAAATTGGTAGTGGAACTTTCCAGAATGATAACGATAGTACGATACAGATAACATCTACATTTGCAATTTCCGTTCTAGATCAAAATAATTTAATCAATAAAGTATATCCCGAAGTTTCTCAACTTTTCAATAAATCTAATGAATGGCTCCGTGAACGTGTTATTTTGGCCCCTAAAAATGACACCGTCAACGTCATAAACGAAAAGATTCTTTCTATGTTTGAAGCTGATGAAAAAACTTATATTTCTTTTGATATACTTAGTGATCAAGACGATGCTGTAGATATCCCGATCGAATTTCTCAATTCATTAAATCCGTCAGGTCTCCCACCACACATACTTGATTTAAAAATTGGCACCCCTATTATTCACATGCGTAGTTTAAATGCTCCAAAATTGTGCAATGGGACAAGGTTAAGAATAATATCTTTGAAGAAAAATCTCATCGAAGCCGAAATCCTAACTGGATCTGCGAGTGGTCAAATTGTTTATATTCCAAGAATACCAATGATAACGAATGAATATCCCTTTGAATTTGAACGTGTCCAATTCCCTATTAAACTTTGGTTTGCTATGTCCATTAATAAGGCACAAGGACAGACAATGAAAATATCAGGAATTGACAACACCGATCCCTGCTTTACTCATAGACAATTTTATGTTGCCTGCTCCCGTGTAAGTTTGGAAAAAAACTTATACATATACGCCCCTGACCAAAGAACTAATAATATCGTTTATAAAGAAATATGAGATAATCAGTAGTATTTAGCACAATAGAAATAAAATTACTTTTTCAAAAACATTTAGCTTAGTTGTTAGTTATTAGACTATAGCAATTTAAGTGTTTTATATTACTTTATTGTAAATTTTTATTTTTGTTATTTAATTTTTATGTTAATAAATATAGATAAAATGGCTGTACTAGAGTTGAATATTATAAACCTTCGTTAGGGAAGTCAATAAGAAAACTACAAAAGCTAAAAAATTTTTAACCAGCAAGCAAAACTTGCTGCCAGTCCTAAGCCTGGGTTAAAATGGGAAGGAAAATGACGCTCATAGCGAAGGTTAGGATGCAACTCTAATACTGACAGTACAGTAGTGAACCACCCTCGAGCGAAGCCGGGTAAATCAGCTAGTATTTAATATTTATAAATAGAGGCTCAAATGCGCTTTCTACAATAGAAAAAAAATATATTAAAATGCTCTTGACCCGCTGATATTTTATATCAATAAATAGAGGCCCAAGAGCGCCCCCTACAATATAATAAAAATATATTTAGACGCTCTTGACCTGCCACTTTTTTTTTTTTTAGAATAAATGAAGGTTTAATATTATTTTTTATTATTGTAGGGGGCGCTCTTGAGCCTCTATTTACGGATATAAAAAATTGGCAGGTCTAAAGCGTCTCAATCTATATTTTTTTTATTGTATACGGAAAAAAAAAAGTAAATTTTACGTTTTCCAAGATAAAACTGGTGAGAAATTATAAAATGGTTAAAAAAAAGCCGTTTTTAGAGAGACAAATTTCAAAATTGAATCTTCGAGAAGGGAGTACATATTATGTTTTTTTAAGCTGATCTTTGGCCCGCTCGGTAGGCATACATTACCGTGCAAGCATGCTCACCGACGAGTTACTGATGCAAATCGTAAAATTTACGTTTTTTGAAGTTTATTTTACGTTTTAAAATTTCCAAAGAAAAATGGTAGCTAAGGAAAAGAAAAAGCTAGGAAAACGAAGGTGCCAAAGGAATTATGTTTTGAGCAACATTATTTCCTCAGCTACTGCTTTTCCTTGGACTTTTTCATTTATTTAATAACCCTAGCGGATGGCTCGACTCTCCAATGTAGCACTCAGTCGACAGCGATTTGACAGCCATTCGACAGCATATATAAAACGTAATTCACGAGCGTAGGTTAATCAAAATGAATTGGAAAAATATAAAATAAATATAAGATTATAATGACAACAACTTAAACTGAAGAAAACCTTGACTAGTATATGTATTCAATATTAAATAAGAGTCTACATTACATACGGTAGAGAGGTTACATGATTCGAATATCTACTGGAGTCAAAAAGCTGTCGAGCCTCAGACCATTCATCGGTATTTGATTCGGTCATTATTACCGAGATATTTTGTCACTGAATCGACAGGCTTTCGACACCAAATTGAGAGGTGTCTAATTTGCTCATTATTTATTGTTTTAAATTGTTTAAACATTATAATGGACTTTATTGATGATCGATTTGTATTTTTTTTATAAAAAAATAATAGAAGATATAAAAAAACTTGTAAAAGTTTAAAAAAAAAAAAATTTTTTTTTTTTTATAATTTTCAAATTAATTGTTAATAACAATTGCATGTAAAAAACATAATAAAACAGTATAATTATGCATTTAAAAATTAAACAATCGCAAAAATAATTTTTTCCAATTTTATATCACTATATGCCAGTTGACTCTGTCTCGACACCGTTTCGATCGCGTTTCGACAGCATTATACGATTGTATAATTTTTAAAGGCTTAATTATACTGTTTTATTATGTTTTTCACATGCAATTGTTATTAACAATTAATTTGAAAGTTATAAAGAAAAAAAAAAATTTTTTTTTAATAAATTTTTCCAAGTTTTTTTTTATTTTCTACTAGCAGAAATACCCGGCTTCGCCCGGGAGCGGTATTTCACAGAAAATTTCATTTTTTTTATTCAAAAACAATTGAAAAAAAAAACAAAATAATAAATGTAAATCTGAAATTAGTTCACAGGCCAGTATGTTTTCTTTTTCGACAGCAGCAAGATGAGTATTCTTGATCTTTCATATGAAGTCATGCATTATATTTTTTTTTCTTTTTTATCTTTTGAAGAAAGGATAAATTGCAATTATGGTAAGTTTTTTTTTAATTTTTTTTTTGGTTTTGGGGGTTTCTTATAAATGTGATGGTTAAAAATGAATCTGCACCAAGGTTCATGTCTATATCATAATTTTAAAACAAAACTCATAATTACTTTAATTCTATTTTATCCAATGATGTAATGAATATTTTTAATAAAAAATGAACCTATAAATTAAAGTACGAACATAATTTTCATTGAGACAAAAATATTGAATACCTTACATATTAATTTATTCCAAAGCAAAGAAAACATCAATAGTAATTTATATATTTTTTTGTAATTAAATTATTTGACTAAATTGAAATTTCTTTTTTCTATTATTATTATTATTTATTTACCTATCATAAGACCATGTGAATCTGATCTTATTCTACATTACTATCATAATTTCTTCATGCTAATATAAAGCCACCATTTGATTACATATCATATGTTTTAATTTATTTTTTGTTTTCATTCAAATTTTATTCGGTATTTTTTTTTTTTAAACTCTTGAATGTAACAAGTTGTGACATTATAAATTATTTATATTAAATGTATAATAATAAATTTATAAAATGCTTTTCCAGTTTGCAAATCATGGCACCAAATTAATCAATTGAAGTGGACTGACATAAAATGTTTGAATTTACTTGATTTCAATCGCAAGCAGCACATATATTTATTGAAGAAATGTTCTAATTTATATTCTTTGAGTGTATATATTTCACAAGATGATATATATTTATTTCTTGGAATAAAAACATCTTCACCTTTTCCACATCCAGTCAATACTCTACCTTCAATTGTATTATTGTTCAATGATTTTATACATAACCGAGTTCCATTACATAATTTAGGTGGATTAATATTTCTTAAAATCATTATCGGTGCTCCAATTTTTAATGTTAATATATAGGACGGTAATTCAGACCGTTCCAATGCATTTAGAAACTCCATCGGATAATATATTGCCTGTTCAGGAGAACATACTGTATCAATTGATTCATATGCTTTACAAGTTCCTGGCAGAAAATTCAAAATGTCTCTATTTATTTGATTAACTTTATCATTTTTTGGTGCAATAATAGCTCTTTCACATAACCATTCAGTATTAGAATGATTTATATGTATATTAGGAAAGACTTTTTCGATTAATGAATCTATTGATTCTACAATATTAAAAAAATTTGATGGGAATGTGATGGTATCATCAGAATTTTTCTCCCATTTTCCATCTCCAAGTAGTAATAATTGTTCTGAAAATTCTGCTAAAGTAGAATCACCCGTTAGAAATACTCGCATATTTTTCGTTAATGTTATTAATTGTACATGTTTCCATAAATATGATTTTTTTAAACATGCATCTTTTTGATCAGCTGATGTTCCTCGTGGAATAATTGGTAGAGTTTGTCAAAAATCACCAGCCAAAATAACAACAATTTTCCCCATTATAAATTTTTTGTTATTTAAATCTTGCAAAGTTCTATCTAAGGCTTCTAATCCTTTTTTTTTTGCCATTGCAGATTCATCCCAAATAATTATTTTAGTTTGCTTTAACAGTTTACATGTTGCAGGGTTACTTATAATATTACAAATTGGCTCATCAGAAAAATTAAAATTAATTGGCAATTTGAGTGATAAAGTTGCTGCTACACTAGATGAGGCCACTGCTAATGCTATCTTTCCACTAATGCGAATTTTTGCTAATATTAAATTCAATAAAAATGTTTTACCTGTTTCTCCTGGGGCATCTAAAAAAATAAGTCCTCCTTTATCATTTTCAAATATTTTAATAATCTTTTTATATGCTTTTTTTTGGTCGTCGATTGATAATAATTCATTGCCATTAATATATTCACCCAAGTTATTAATATCATATGAAGTTTCACGTATGATTTCGGAATCTTGAATATTATTATTTCGAACAGGGGATATTATGCCCCAATGCTCTAAATTTTTACCAGATATTGATAAACATTTTTTTAATTATCCCATGTAAAATACTTCGGAATTTCATAGTATAATAATGTTCTTGCAAAATCATCTATTTGACATAATTTAAAAAAAGCAGGTAATGTTGTTTCTGGTGCTGTCTGAGCTTTTGTTTCTATATTTTCATTTGAAAAATTAACGCGTTGTCCATTTTCGAGGTGAACATTCAAATGTTGGATATTTGGATATCGATCATGAATTTTAAATCCACAAATTCACCATATTGCTTCATTACTACTGAAATATCGTAGCCGAATTATTTATTAGACAATCAATATTGCCCTTTAAAATAATCCAACTTGATATGTAATTAACTTAACCCTGTTTATCCTGCGCGGCTATGGCGCATAAGAAAGGTAGGGAGACGGATTTGCGTAATGTCGGGAGAGGTAAAAAGGAACCTGAAAAATACGCGAAAATATAACACAATAATACGGTATTAATAATTTCAAATAACACTTGTAAATTCGGTAAAAGTCGGAGCACAATTTATTTATAAATTACCCTGTTGCTATTACATGAAATTGCTATACAAAAACAATTATTAAATATGTAACCCAATTAGATTTTACTCGCGCGTCGCGTCGAAAATTTAATTCATAATAATTATTGTTGAAAAAGGGAGACTTTAATCATAAATTATTTAAATAAATTAAATTATTATTTATTTATAATAATTCTTGTTGAAAAGGGGTTTTAATCCTTTGAATCTTTAAAGTATTAAATTATTATCTAACATGAGTCAATTTCAATTTGATAACTATTATGTTCGTTCGTACTTACTTACATGTAGTTTGTTTGTTACTTATTATCATTTTGTTAATTGTTTATATAAGATCAAGATTATTTGTGTTACTAAATACTACATAGAGATAAACTATTTATTTAACTATAAGTATGTTCAGAACAACTTAATCCTAAGATTAGTCATGCAACTTTTCTCATGCTTTATTTTTATTTATTTTATTTTATATTATTTTTCGCTTTTTTTTTTTTTATTCGTTGGGCCCGGTTATCGGTTTAGGTTAAAGGGGGGTACTTTTATCTTATGGGAATAAACATTAAAATTGGGGAAAAACCCAGTAACACCACAGGTAGCTACATAGAAAGACAAAAAGGATCCGGAAACATTTAAAAAAAATAAAATTTTAATGTTTCTTCGAGAAAAAAAAACGA
Source organism: Aphidius gifuensis (assembly GCF_014905175.1). NCBI lineage: Eukaryota > Metazoa > Arthropoda > Insecta > Hymenoptera > Braconidae > Aphidius > Aphidius gifuensis. The sequence goes on from NC_057793.1 coordinate 13,129,146, forward strand.
TTAAATTTTATTGCCAACGGCCTTGTTGAGTTGTGCAATTTTTCTTTATTTTATTTATTGTATTTTATTTTATGTATTTTTCCCTTTTTTTTTTTTTTAAAAGCGTACCAAATTTTTACCTTGGGAAAAACAATTTATTTGCCGCCCTTAATCCTTTTTATTTTATTTATTTATTTTATTTTATCTCTCTTTTTTTTTCTTTTTTTTTTAAACAAAACGTGTTAAATTTTACCTTAAAAACGCGACAAAAAAAAACTTTACATTTTCTTTCCCTTAACAAAATTATTTATTTTGCCGACAAAAGAGACGCCGCGTTAGATTTTACCCCCTAAAAAAAATTAATTTGAACTTATCTATTTTATTTTTCGCGCAACAAAAAAAATTTTTTCTTCTCCGAATTTTCCCGCGCGCGTAATTAATTTTCTCGGCCTAATTCTACCCTCCGCGTACGCGTTTTATCGTCTTGAAACCGGACGAGCCCCCATGAAATATCGTAGCCGAATTATTTATTAGACAATCAATATTGCCCTTTAAAATAATCCAACTTGATATGTAATTAATTTAACCCTGTTTATCCTGCGCGGCTATGGCGCATAAGAAAGGTAGGGAGACGAATTTGCGTAATGTCGGGAGAGGTAAAAATGAACCTGAAAAATACGCGAAAATATAACACAATAATACGGTAGAAATAATTTCAAATAACACTTGTAAATTCGGTAAAAGTCGGAGCACAATTTATTTATAAATTACCCTGTTGCTATTACATGAAAATGCTATACAAAAACAATTATTAAATATGTAACCCAATTAGATTTTACTCGCGCGTCGCGTCGAAAAGAGAGAACCTAAAGCCATGTGGTCGTGACGGAGTCAGAGACAGAGAAATATTAAAATTGCGAATAACCCGAATAATAATTAAATTATGACGGCCGAAATACAAGCGACGGGATTGAGAAGCAATCCAGTCGATTAATTAAGCAAGTCACTGACTCTACATTGACGCTACGATGACGCTTGGCTTTTACATTATTAATATTTTTACACTTGTCATAAATTCACAGAACAAACACTGAACAAAATTTATTTAAAGGAAGGTACTTACATTGATTGTCGGTGATTTAATCTAGCAATCTAGTGACGGCGTGTACCTAGGCTTGACCTCGGAGACGCTCGCAAAATTGACAGGTTGGCTTGGTTACAATATCGCTAGTAATGATGTACAAAAATATATATACATATATATATATATATATATTAGGGTGGCCGTTATTTTTTTTTTTTTCGAAAAATTCTGCTCCTAGGGGTTTTTTTTTCTTTAATCCGTGAAAAAAAAATATACGCAAAATTTTAAAGCTTTATCTCAACTCTAACCCGTGCCGCTGGAATATTGATTTTTGCATTTGAAATAACATTGCATTCTTGTGATTTTCAATTTTTTTTTTCTGGAGGTCGTAAAAAAAATCGGAGAAATATGAAATTTGCGGTGTTGAACTTAAGAATTAATGTACTTTAAACTAGGAATTCACAAACTGCTGGATCGTATATTTTGCGCTTGCCCATAGACGTTATCCAGTGATTTTTTCTGATTTCACACAAAAATGACGGTTTTTTCCATTAAAATGGTTTATACGAACTGTAATCACGTTTTTTCTATTAATTTGAAATAAACTACTCGAAATTATGGTAAAAGTAATATTCCGTAAAACATTCTACAGAAAAAATTGTGATCCATTATTTTAACAGCAAAACCCTGGTGAAAATATTTCTCCGCGATTTCTCCTGAATTTCTCCGCGATTACTCCGAATTTCTCCTCATTTACTCCGAATTTGTCCGTGATTACTCCGAATTTCTCCCGAATTGACCCATGAAATTTTTTTCCGAATTTTCTCCGGATCGACTTGGGTAGAGAAACGTTCGGAAATATTTTTCCACGATGAGAATACGCGGAGAAACATGTGAAAAAGAAAATTTACCACGGAGAAATTTTTTACGAATTTTCTTCGAATCGATTTGGGCGGAGAAACGTTCGGAAATATTTTTCCGCGATAAAAGTACGCGGAGAAACGTGTGGAAAAAAAAAAAATATCACAGAGAAATTCTTCCGAAATCAACGACGAGGAGAAATTTTTCCACTTATTTTCCCACATTCATCAATTTGATGAAACGATCACGGGAGTTTTGTAGACCAAGTACCTCAGGTATATCAACTTTTTTGAAAAAAAGTGTCTTCGAATTTTCATTTTTTTCAAAAAAAATAAACATCATTATGCTTTGCGTTATGTAACAATTAATAATTAGTCATTCTTTTTTTAAATAATTGAAAATTAAAAAAGTTGGAAAAAAATTGAACAAATGGTGGAGAAAGTTGGAGAAAGGGTGGAGAGATTCGTCTGCCATTTCTCCAACTGTGTGAAAAAAAAATTTTACTGCTAAGAAATTTTTTCTAAAATCAACGAAGAAGAGAAATTTTTCTTTCGTTTCTCCGAATCAACTTGGGTAAGAGAACATTCGGAAATATTTCTACGCGAAAAAAAATACACGCGGAGAAACATGTGAAAAAAATAATTTTACCGCGGGGAAATTCTTCCGAAATCAACGACGAGGAGAAAATTTTTCCACTCATTTCTCCGCATGGGTCAATTTGGGAGAAATTCGGAGTAATCGCGGAGAAATTCGGAGTAACCGCGGAGAAATTCGGAGTAATCACGGAGAAATTCGGAAAAATTCGGAGAAATATTTTCACCAGGGAAATATCAAAAGAATAGCAGTAGCTAAGAAAAACATGTTTCTAAGAAATTAATGTTGCAACAAACATAATTATTTTGGCTACATTAATTCCTTAGCTCCATTTTTTCCTAGGTCCTGCTTGTCCTTGAGATTTTCATATATTAAATAAATAAAATACATGTAATTGTATTTTTAAAAAATACAAATGTCAAAAGACAAGCAGTAGCTAAGGAAAAGATGTAGCTAAGGAATTACTTAAGCCAAGAAAAGTATGTTTGTAGCATTATTAATTCCTTGGCCACAGATTTTCTGTAGCTACCGCTTTTCTTCGGACATTTTTGTTTTTGAAATAATAAATCACATGTATTTTATTTATTAAATAAATAAAAATCTCAAGGACAAGCAGAAGCTGAGGAAAGAAAGGACTTACTTGTTCTCGGATTTTTCATTTATCCTTATATAAAAAGGACAGTTGTCATCGATCTTCCTAAGATTTGATTGGTTATTTGGTTCTCTTTGTCATTCTCATGTCATTTGTCATTCTGTCTTTGTCGGTTGTTAATGAAATAAATAAACAAATTTTCTTTCTCAGTCACTCACATTTTTTTTTTTTTTCCTGTCGTTAAGGTAATCAATAAATTTATTTGTTTATATATTTTGAAATTAAGATTTGACAGATCGCTTGAACAAAAAATAGTCTTTAAATTATAATAACTGTTTTTATTGATAATAAATGAACTGATTTATATATAACTTTATTAATATGATGATGGAAAAATCAATAGGCTTATGTACAAGAAAATAAAAGTATGTATCTATATAATATCCACATACATTCTATTTAGAAACAAAAAAAAAGGAATCATTTTATTCACAATTTTATTGACAATTGAGAATGTAATCATTCTATTTTGACAAAAAAGTAGAATATATATACATATATACATGTCTCTTTAAGTAAAAAAACTGATTATTTCAGTATAACTATTGATAAATATATGACTGTTATAATTTATTGATGGAACTGGTCATGTTGATATAATTAATGGCATAGGTGTTTATTTTTATAATTTCTTCTTTCACATCTTATAAATAATTCACGAAAATGAGTAATGTCACACTTTGTTTAGAAGTTGTGGTGAATTATGTAATGAAAAGAAATTGAAACAAATAAAATGAGGATTCGAAACTTTAAAGGTAATAATATGTTGGTGTTGTCTTGATATTAGTCATGATCTCACTAAAATTTCATTGGAAAATATTTATTAGTCTTACATGTATCTAAGCTAGGCAATTTTTTGAAGAAGTTCTTTGATCAGGCTGGCCTTAATAAAGAGAAGTTAAGGTTTTCTTCATCAATTCTTGATCAGGCTGGCCTTATTAAGGATAAGTTAAGGTTTTCTCGATCAATTCTTGATCAGGCTGGCCTTATTAAGGATGAGTTAAGGGTTCCTTGATCCAATCTTGATCGAATTATCCTTAATCAAGCATCTTGATCAAATATTGATCAAATTTTGATCAGGCTTCCAGTGTTAAGGGAACATTGATCAATTCTCAATCAAGACTTGAAGTCAAATCGGGCTAGCCTGACCAGATTTCCACTCGGGATCATATTTATAAAAAAGAATTTTTTTAAAAAAAATACTTAAGAACATAATAATTCGCTCTGTGTGAATGAATGATTAATTAATCAAAAATATACATACCCCTGAAAACGGAATAGTAAAATGGAAAATGTTTGAAGTAAGCACAAAAATGTTATAAAGAAATGGATTTTTTTTCGACAAAGGTTGCCGGAAATTTCATTGTTTTATAAATTATATGTTATTCGTGAAAATATAATGTCGAAATTTTTTTGAAAATTAATAATCAACATAAATGAAAAATAATTGAAAAAGAAGATTTTAGAATAGGCGCATGATTTTTCAGATCTTTAGTTTATGATTTGACAAATGGCTCAAGAAAAACGAAATATTAGCCATTTTTTGAATTTATTTTATCTACAAGTCGTGGTAAATATAAAACTGCATAAAATGAAGAGTTATACTTAATCATTTCATGAAATTGTTTGGAGATTTTTATTGAGGGTGAGTTTGAAGTCTCAGATTCATAGTTTCACAAAAATTCTATTTAGAAATATATTTTTTATGTACATGACTTGAAGCAGGAAACGTCGTATTTCGTGTACAAGTTATAGCAAATATAAAAAAGAGTCAAAATTGATTTTAAAATTTTTTAGGATAGAAGTACTGCACGGACAAAAATGAAAAGTAAAATTTATCATAAAAAAATTGTATAATTAATATTTTACAGAGGAAAAGAAGAATCTAAGGACAAAATCAAATGAAAATTACCTATTAATAAAATGAAAAAACACATGTTTTTCTTAGCTACTGCTATTCTTTTGATATTTTTGTTGTTAAAATAATGAATCACATGTATTTTATTTATTAAATAAATAAAAATACCAAGGACAAGCAGTAGCTAAGGAAAAGATGGAGCTAAAGAATTATTGTAGCCAAAAAATTGTGTTTTCAGCAACATCGATTTCTTAGCAACATCTTTTTCTTAGCTACTGCTATTCCTTGCCCATTTATATTTCTTAAAATTGAAATTACATGTATTTTATTCATTCAATAATACGGAAAAATTTTTTCTGTAGAATGTTTTACGGAATATTACTTTTACCATAATTAGGAGTAGTTTATTTTAAATTAATAGAAAAAACGTGATTACTGTTCGTATAAACCATTTTAATGGAAAAAAATCGTCATTTTGTGTGAAATCAGAAAAAATCACTAAATAACGTCTATGGGCAAGCGCAAAATATACGATCCAGCAGTTTGAGAATTTCTAGTTTAAAGTGCATTTATTCTTAAATTCAACACCGCAAATTTTATATTTTTCCGATTTTTTTTACGACCTCCAGAAAAAAAAAATTGAAAATCCCAAGAATGCAATGTTATTTCAAATGCAAAAATCAATATTCCAGCGGCACGGGTTAGAGTTGAGATAAAGCTTCAAAATTTTGCCTATTATTTTTTTTCACGGAATAAAGAAAAAAAAACCCCTAGGAGCAGAAATTTTCGAAAAAAAAAAAAATAACGGCCACCCTAATATATATATATTTTATTTAAATGTGGTACAATGTAATTATACAAATTGGTTGTATGTGATTGACGATTAAATTATGTCAAATTGTAGACATAAACGTAGCACTGACTTTACAATAAAATCACAGTAAATGTTACTTTTATTTGAATTTAAAATAAAATTATTATACGAGACTTTTTCACTGTACTTTATAAATTGTATTCAATATTGAATGGCTGACCACGAGGTCGTAAATTTGTATAATTAAATATTTAATTATTTTAAATAAATAACTGATTATTTATTATCGCAAAAATGTAATTTATTCTATTCAATATTTATTTGATTAGACAATGCAACACAATGCGTGCTTTGAATTTGATTTACTCAAGCAAGAAAATTTAGGCCATGCGGTCGTAATTTATTTCAAGTTAAATTTGTAAATGATTTAATGAATTTAAATTAATGATTTAAGTAACCAAATGTTACTTAAATATTATTGAAACAATAAATTGATAAAATAATCAATAAGATATTGAATAAGTATAACTTACAGTTGTGCTGATTTGTAGAAAATATTCTAAGTTTTTCAGAGCAATTAAAATGCGACGAGGCAAAGTGCCTATGCTAGTTAGAGCTGGAAGAGCTGGTGTAGGTCAAGGAACTAACTCTGACCGAGTGACCGAGATCTAGCGATGAATCTCGCTCGATGCCCTCAGAACATAAGGGTAGGTGGGGATCCTTCGGGGATGTTCGGTTTTCCTCCTTGGTCCAGTTCCACTTTCCTTATGTCGACTATTTCTTATTGGTTGAGGAAAATCTTAGGATTTTCCAACCTTAATTAAAATTATTTCTAATTGTCTAATTATGACATGAGTGGTACCGAGAGAATCCCTCTATTTTTAGGATTCTGTCGATATCACTCATTATATTAATTTATATTTAATTTTCCAAAATAAAATTGGCGGTAGATGCGCTTGGCAATAGTGCCGGCTCAAGTAATTTGTTGAGGGTGCAAAACCTTTCCTCCAAATATGGTAACTAGACGATTTGAATGATGGAGCTAGGGGTATTAAAAAGTACCCTGAATAGTTTATGTGTTATAATAGAAAGAAAAATGAAAAAGTTTGTGCGGTTTACCGCCGGACATTACACTAATTATATCCGATCCAGATTGATATTCTTCAATTTCATCGTTTTTATTTTCTATGGTAAAAATTGCTTGATCACTACCTTTATGTATATATTTTAATATATATTTAACCGCAACGACCGAGCTGCATAATTCGACATTAACATGTGCTTCCATTATTTGAGAAATAAGTGGACAGTAAGGGACAATCCAACGTTTATCGATATATATTTTTTCATATTTATTATGAATTTTAGCATTAATAGTAGTCTGAAAACCACCATTTACTACACTTCTTCTTCTATACAAAGGATATCCATTTCTATCCGATCTTGTAGCATCAATTAAAGCACGGGGATAATTATATGAACATTTACCGTTTTTCATACATGGTGAAAAAGGATTCAATGGTCCACATGGTCCATGTATCATATTTTTTTAAATTATTTCGTGTAAAAGTGAATCTTGTTCTGGATCTGGTAGCTCAGCAGAAATAATATCATCAATTTGGTTTGCATGAATTTTATTTTTCAATCATACTAAAATATGAGCGTGGGGTAAACCTCTTTTTTGCCATTCTATTGAGTAAACCCAAGATATAACATCACCGAAAATTTTATGTATTGTTATCAGATTAATTAATTTTCTCAATTTACATTTAAATACTCTAGCTATCAAGTCATGACGATCGCTTGGTTGCTGATGAGGTAACAATAAATTTTTAGTTTCATCCCATCGATTATTACATGTAAATGTAATAAATAAACATGGTTTTCCATTATGTTTTGCATAACAAAGAGCGTCTTGTATATATTCATGCATATGCCTTGGACTACCGATGAAACTTGCAGGTAAAATAAATGTTTGCCCTATATTATTTACATTTTCATCATTTTGGAATGCATCTTTTAAATGAATGTATCCTTCTACTTGAAGAGTTTTTCGATTACATCGAATATAACGTAAACGTTCACTTTCAATTTTCGCATACATGCCAACGACAAACTGATTTAACAATTGCTTATAACATAATAAATAATTTTTTGGATTATTACGTATCATAAGTTTTTGTGCATAAAAATCCATTGCTGATACTTTTTTATTTGTACACTGAGAGAAATTTTAACTAAAAATTACAAACGTATAAGGAAAAATTACAAAGCGAATAGTAAAAACTGCGTTCCTCCGATTATTTGTAAGAATTATTCGTATATTGATAAATAATTTTTACAATAAAGTTATGTAAAAAATTTGGCCATTGACTATATACAACACTAAGCCATAAAAATTACATAATTTTATTGTAGTTTTTCTTTAAAAAAAATGACTAAATTCACGAAACTCACAAGTAAATTCTAGCAGATTGAGAATTTACGCACTACCGGTTTTAGAATTTACTATATTTTATTATAAATTTTATTCAAAAGTTGGACATTTTTTGTGCTAAGTTCGGCAGTTTGTGCTAGATTCACGGAGAACGGCAATCAATTCCCGGCAACATTTTTTCTTTTCTGTTTACACGCTCAAAACTCGAAAACTAATTGATAAATAGAAAAAATTCATTCTTGATAAATTGTTTAGAAATAAATTACCAACAATAAACCTCGCTTAACCCCATACCTAGCTTCAACAGATAAGGCTGTAGTAATGCTTGAAATGACATGACAATTCAATCATTTCTTCAATCAGTCGGCCATCTTTGTATTATTTCGCCCCACAACCAGAATTTTTACAAAGCGATATAGTAAAAAATATTTAAGTCTATGCTAACTTTTATTTGTGTACATGATAAATTTTATTATATGTATTAGAATATTTATTAAATTGTTCAGTATTTTTTATTTGAACTTATAATATTTTTTATCGTTTCCTCAAAACATGTATGTGCTTTATTTTAATTAACTCATAACTCATTATCTAAGAGATTAATCAAAAAAAGTAATTCTTTATAAATTGTTTAGAATTGAATTCTCAATAATTAACTCCACTCAACCCCATGTCTATCCGCAATAGATAACGATGTACAGAGACTTAAAGTAACATAACAATTTTTCGACATAGTGTGACATTTTACATAATTTTATTGTAGAATATCATCTCTCGCGGCCAATCCCAGAAATAAAACAAAAATTACAAAGCAGTATAGTAATTTCTATTCAACATGGGTTTTAAATTTTAGTTAAAATTTCTCTCAGTGTAGTTAATCCAGTATTAGGGTTTATTTGCTTCAACTCAAAATGATATCCATCTTCTCCTTGCCAAAAGATTAGTGGATATTGTAGAGCATCATATGACTTATGAGTTTCTTGAACGATTACGAATTCGTTACTACGTTTTTGTAATATAATATCACGTTTTATAAATTCATTTCCATTGATTATTGCAGCTACTTCTTGAACAACAGGTAAATTGGAACGTCGTTCATGTTCATTTGAAGGGATTTTATCAGCTCGGAGAACTATTTTGCATTCATCTGTTGGCATATTTTTTTCTTTGGAATTTTTAAAACGTAAAAAAAACTTATTGTATTTTTTTTATTGTATACGGAAAAAAAACGTAAATTTTACGGTTTGCATCAGTAACTCGTGGGTGAGCATGCTTGTACGATAATGTATCATTATTATTATTATAAATTTAATAATTTAATAATTTTTTATGCATTTTATTTTCTAGCTCGATTCAACCTGACGTCGAATAACGTTAACTTTAGACGTCAAATAACGTTACTTTTCGACGTCGAAACGAGCTCGAATCGAGGTTGAATCGGGTTAGAAATTAAAATACATAAAAACTTATAAATTTCATATTATTATGATTTTTATTTTCATATTTTTGTTTAATATAACTAATATTATCGATTTTCTAGTATAATGTCCATTATTTAAGTCTTTTTGTGTTTTATTTTCTACCTTTTTGCTTTCTGTGATTTACATAGAATCGAGCTCGGTTCTTTGACGTCGAAACGAGGCTTGTAACGAACTCGAGACTAATTTCTACCTGGGAGTCGAGTAGTCGTAATGATTTCTTTGATAACAACTTGTACTGAACCTAGTTCTTGCATTCATGATTTTCAAACTTAGTGTCGAACTCCGAGACTAATTTCTACCTGGGAGTCGAGTAGTCGTAATGATTTAGCAATGATAACAACTTGTACTGAACCTAGTTCTTGCATTCATGATTTTCAAACACTCCAACAATGCTTACTTTTTGTTGCTTTCAAACATCGCTATAAAAAAGCTACCTACTCACTGATGGAAGATTTTTCGAAGATATTATATACTGTCAATAGTGATTATAATAAAATATCGAAGTATAAATTTCAAAAAGTAATTGATAATTTTTCAGTGGGAGTATCAGTCCATCATATATGCCCCAATTGTGATAAATATGTTAGAGGCAGCAACTTTTGGTCTGATGATAAAGAGTATAATAATATGAATGATTTTTTTTTTTGCAAAAGTTGTGAAACTAAAATTGACAGAAAAGAAAATCCGGAAATAAACAAACAAAATCCGGAAATATTTTTTGTATATATCTTTAATTGAACAGCTAAAAGCACAATTTTCAGCAGAAGGGGACTTGAGTCATTATTTTCAAACGCTAAAAAAGAAAAATACAAATGCCATTGAAGATATTTTCGATGGTAAATTATATGAAGAAAAACATGACTTAAACACGGTCACGATCACTTTTAATATAGATGGTGTGTGGTGTAGCAATCGTAAGCCCCCGATGAATGAATACCTTACACCTTTTATAGAAGAATCACAAATCCTCTACAAACAGCGATTTGATTATAAATTTCGTGGTAAAATTTATCATAAAAAGTGTAAAATTTTAGATGGCATTTTTGATTCTGTTACAAGGTCGGTTGTTCAAGGAACGACTCAATTTAATGGTCAATGGGGCTGTGGCTTGTGTTTAAATTATGGTAAATAAGTTAAAAAAGGTAAAGGAACAGTAAGAGTTTATCCTTTAAATTCGAGAGGATATCCATATGGATGAGGTTTGCGTTCTCATAATCATATATTAGAACACGTTGATAGTTCAATGTTTGGAATTAGAAATCGGTCTGCTCTATTCGATGTACCTGAATTTGATATTGTTAAAGGGATGCCACCAGATTGGATGCATGCTGTGTTACTTGGAATTTGTCGACAGGTTTGTTTATATATTAATATTAAAAATTAATATCATTGATATAAACAAATATTTAATATTGTGTTAATTTAATTATCAACATAAATTGCATATAAATTATGCTACAAATTCTATAAAAATATAAAAATATTTGTAAAAATTATTCTATAAATTTTATAGAAGTATAAAAATATATGTAAAAATATATTTATATATTTTTTCTATGATCCACACTGTTTCGGTCGAACCACATGTCTGTCGGTCCCAGACTGACCAGATTTTTATTCTTTTATTTTTTTTTTTTGCTACAATAAGTTGATAAGTTTTAAACATTACTCTGTTTATGGCTAGATCACGAGATCATACAATTTCAAATAACATATGACTAACAATTTTGGTTTATATTTTTTCTAAAATATTTTAAACAACGATTTAATTTATGTACTTTTAATAGCTTTTTACAAACTCGAATATTCCCACACATGGTCAACTCGTGCATAGACTTTTGAGTAAAAATCACGTAACAAATAAAACCATAAACTCAAGTTTCTCTTTGGTACTATTATAACATATTTTTTAAAACATTATTTTTGTCAAGAATTAGAGAAAATCTCACATCTGTCAAACAACTGCACTAACGTATTTTCGATACACAGAATGATCGTAAAATCGACAATAAAAAAGTAAATTTATAACTTTTTAAAATAAACTAAATTCATGAAAACGTCTTGGACTTTCCGGTCGTAAAATCTATATTTTTTGTTTACACATGGTATTTTTTATGTCACCCTTTGGACCACACAAGGCCCAATTTTATGTCTAAAAATACCACCACCTACACCTAGTTTTTTACCCTCTTTTGAACTAATTTTTGACCAATTAAAACTAATTTTTTAACTAAGTATACACCCATTTTTTGGACTTAACAATTTTCAACAAACTGAGAAATCAGTTGCTCTTCAACACTCGTTTACGTAACATCTCTAATTAATATTGATTCGCGTACAACGGGATTTCTTTATACTTACAATATAAAATAGTAGTGTCTGTCCATGACAACACTTGTTAGAGTCAACTCAATATACAATATACAATACAATTAATTATAATTTTAGTGAAATAATAAAGTGAATATATTAATAGAATTTAAGCCACAGTGTTTGGATTTATTTAAAGTGTTATTCCTATTATTTCAATTTACAACCTATCCTCCACATCCTTTGATAGCCCTGTATCAAACATAAGGCCTTACAACCCTTGTGAAATTATCGTGGTATATTTGGATACGTGGTGCGATACATTTTTTGGTCCTTCGAGCCGGATTCACCAAGTGAATATTTACCAGTGACTTTAGTGAAGTTAAGTATAGTGAGAGTCACAGCACTCTATTTACAATGGTTGAAACAAGTGACAAAGCGTTACAAGACAAAGTTAAAAATCTTCACAGACAACGTGGGATGTTTAAAAAATCAATTACAGACTTTACAAAAAGAATCGATAGAATCAAACTTAATCAAGATCGATTTGATCCAGACGAGTTTGAAGTAGTGCTCAAAACACTTCGAGAACGTTTTTATGTTTTCGAGGATATACAAGATCAATTAGAAGAAATTGATGAAGAAGCAGAAGCTCCAGAGAAGCTTACAATTCAAAACTCGTATTTTTCAGCTGTTGCTGAAGCAACAAAATTGTTACGCAATACTAGCATTGCAAATAATACACGTTCGACAAATACAAATAATAACATTAACACAATGTTTCCAGTTCCACAAATACATATTCCAAAGTTTGATGGTACACAAGACAAGTTTGACGCATTTTTTAGTTTATTTAAAAATGTAATTCACAACAATAATTCATTGTCCAAGACATTGAAATTATATCACTTGACAAATGTTCTTACAGGCAAGGCCTTAGAACTTATAAAACATTTAGAAATTAATGATAATAATTATGATGCAGCATTGTTAATATTAAAAAACAAATATGAAGATAAACGTCTTTTGACTCACAGACATTGGTCAATAATACGAGATTATCCAAAGTTGAAAAAAGATACACCTGCAGCTCTTGGTGAGTTAGTAGATACATTTAGACAACGTATTAAAGCATTAGAAAATTTACAAGTTAAACATAATGCATGGGACATAGCACTAGTTGATTTTATGTTATTAAAATTAAATCAAGATACAATTTTTGCATGGGAAATGACTCATAATTCTCATGAAATACCAAAATATTCCGACTTGTTAGAATTTTTGGAACAACGAGCAAGATGTGCTAATTTTGCTTTGAAAGAAGAAACAAATACAAATGAAAATAAAAAGGGTGAAAAACCCCAAGTTAAAAAAGGTGGAATATCATTGACAACAACTACTACACGTGTCTGTCCAATATGTTCCGAGACACACTCTGTATATAGTTGTGAGATATTCAAAAAGTTTACACAAGAAGAAAGATATAAGGCTGCAATCAAGGCCTCATTATGCTTGAATTGCCTGAAAAAAGGGCACGGGGTCAAAGATTGCAAGTCAACAGGGTGTCGTACCTGCGACAAAAAACACCATACATTTTTGCATCGGCCAATGACCATTGAGTCTGACCAGGCCAACACAACATCTGTTCCAGCAGCAGATGTAAACAAACAAATTTGACTACAACATAGCAGCATACCTACAGGACATTCTGTAGCACTTGTCGTCAACTCAACAACAAGTGTTTTAGTCGTCTCAGCATTGATCAACGTACTCAATATAGACGGAGAAAAAATACTATGTCGATGTCTACTTGATACATGTTCAACTGCTAATTTTATGACAGAAGGTATGGCTAACAAATTAAAATTAGAAAAAAGTAAATGTTTAATATCAATAGGCGCGCTGAACACAGCATCAACAGTTTCAAAACATGTCGTAAGTACAACAATACAATCATGTAATACAAAGTATGAAAGAACACTTAAATTTCTCACGGTGCCACGGATATCTGAAAATGTTCCTGACCAAGAAATTAACAAAAATGATATTAATATTCCTACAACAATGAAATTAGCAGATCCTAATTTTCATAAGCCTGCACCAGTCGATATTTTATTAGGGGCAGGTGTTACAATGTCTCTGTTCTCTCAAGGACAGACAGATCTATCCAAGAACAGTGGCCCTGATTTATTTTTACAAAAGACAAAATTAGGATGGGTCATCGGAGGTAGTGCACCTACAAACAAAGCAACAAAGCAACAAAGCAAGTGTCTTGTCACCTGGCATCAGACACACAATTCAATTTAGCTAAATTCTGGGAAATTGAAGAAATACCAGAAACAAGTCATCTCACAGTAGATGAACAAGCATGTGAAGAACATTTTCTACAAAATGTTACAAGAAACAAAGAAGGCCGATACGTCGTCGCCTTACCATTCAAACAATCTGTCGATCAACTTGGAGAGACACGAATTACAGCAATAAAAAGGCTTAATTCAATTGAAAGAAAATTACAAAATAATGTAGAACTAAAAATACAATATAACGCTGTACTACAAGAATACCTAGACTTAGGTCACATGTCTGAAGTACCAGATAAACAATTACAAGAAGATGGTTTTTATTTACCTCATCATGCAGTGATAAAAGAAGAAAGCCAAACAACAAAAGTACGAGTCGTGTTCGACGGCTCAGCCAAGGGTTCCAAGGGTCATTCGCTCAATGAATTGCTACATGTTGGCCCAACAATACAGACAGACATTTTCTCATTACTACTTCGATTTAGATTACACCAGTACGTACTGACTGGTGACATTGAGAAAATGTACAGACAATTTTTAGTACGTCCACAAGATAGAAAATATCAACGTATTTTATGGAGAAATACGTCTGGTATTATCAAAACATATGAATTAAATACTGTAACATTTGGTCTTGCTCCATCACCATTCCTAGCTATACGATGTCTACATAAATTAGCTGATGATGAACAAGAAAATTTTCCTATAGCATCAGAAATACTCAAGAGAGATCTATATGTCGATGATCTTTTAACTGGTACACAAACACTTGAAGAAGCAATTAAATTGAGGGATGAATTAATTCCTTTATTACAACAAGGTATGTTAAATATACGCAAATGGGCTTCCAATGAGCCTAGACTATTAGAAGGCCTTCCAGAGGCTAACAAAAATTTACAATTACAATTTAATGACTCCAGTGCAATAAAAACTCTCGGTGTTTACTGGAGATCTACTACAGATACAATTGTTTACACAGTTAAAACAATTACGTTTGACGAAATTACAAAACGCAAAATTTTTTCTGAAATTGGAAAAATCTTTGATCCTCTTGGACTTCTTGGTCCAGTTGTTATGACAGCAAAAATAGTTATGCAACAATTATGGAGTATAAACATTGACTGGGATGAACCTGTCCCATCACCAATTAAAGATGAATGGTTAACATTTTATAACCAATTACAACTTTTAAATGATTTATCTTTTCAAAGACATACAATATTAAATGATACAACAAGTATACAATTACATGGCTTTTGTGATGCCAGTGAAAAAGCATATGGGGCTTGTATTTATCTCAGGTCCATTGATAAAAAAGGTAAAGTTTACACACAACTTTTGTGTGCCAAAGGGCGCATAGCTCCTCTCAAGACACTATCAATCCCTAGATTGGAATTATGTGGAGCATTATTACTTGCTTCGCTTTATACAACAATAATTAAAGCAATACACATAACAATAGATGACACATATTTGTGGTCAGATTCTACAATTGTTTTACACTGGCTAAGAAAAGAGCCAAGTGTTATGAAAACATTCGTGGCAAACAGAATTGCCAAAATACAAGAAAAAACAAAAACAACACAATGGTGCCATGTACGTACACATGACAATCCAGCTGACCTGATTTCAAGAGGTCAACTACCTGAAGAATTCATCAAAACAACAACATGGCAACATGGGCCGTCTTGGCTGTGTGAAGATCCAGATGGCTGGCCGAAATTCGAGATGACCGAGGGTTGCAGTCTACCTGAGCTCAAGGTCAACACATGTCTCAACACAACGACAAGTTCAACACAACCGCAAGTAAATACAAACAATAAAAATGATTACAATATTTCAACTCGTTATTCATCTTGGAATAAATTACAAAATGTCATTGCATATTGTCTGCGAATGAAAACAAACAACAAGAATACTGGTTATATAAAAATCAATGAAATTGAATATGCTACTAATACAATAATTAAACTAGTACAAAAAGAAATATTTTTTGATGAATTAAAAATTCTAGAAAATCAAAGACAATTAAATCAAAAAAGTAAATTAATTAAACTCACTCCATTTATTGATAAAAATGGATTATTGCGAGTAGGAGGGCGATTACAAAATGCCTCTATTCCATACAATTAAAAGTATCCAATCATTTTACCTAAAAATCATCATGTAACTTCATTAATAATTAAACATGAACATAAAATACACTTGCATACTGGTACTCAAGCCACATTATATGCTGTAAGACAACAATATTGGCCAATTGACGGTCGCAATCAAGTAAGTAAAATAATACGCACTTGTACAACATGTCTACGAGCACAGCCTCGTACAATTGATTACCTGATGGGTAATTTACCAAAAGCAAGAATTAATGAAGCAATTCCATTTACAATAGTTGGGGTTGACTTTTGTGGACCTTTTTTAGTCAAAGAAAAGAAAGAAAGAAATAGAATTAAAGTTAAAATATACGTAGCAGTCTTTGTATGTCTCGTCATCAAAGCTGTACATCTAGAAATGGTCAGTGATTTAACTACAGATTGTTTTATTGCTGCTTTAAAAAGATTTGTTGCAAGACGTGGTTACCCGACTGATATTTATTCAGACAATGGTTTAAATTTTCAAGGGGCCAACAATGAATTGATTAAACTGCAAGATCAATTAAAATCAAACGATGCACAAAATAAAGTACAAGAATTTTTTAACACAAAAAAAAATTCAATGGCATTTTACGCCACCACTTTCTCCACATTTTGGCGGACTTTGGGAAGCCGCAGTCAAGTCATTCAAACATCATTTTAAAAGGGTTATTAAACCAGATATTTTATTATCACAAGAAGAATTCAACACCTTGATTATTGAGATCGAGGCAATACTCAATTCACGTCCACTGACACCTATTTCAACTGATCCAAATGACTTTATGGTGCTCTCACCTGGACATTTTTTAATTGGACATGCTCTCACAACTATAAGAGATCATGAATACAACAACATACCCATGAACAGGTTGTCTAGATGGCAACTGATTGAACAACTAAAACAAGAATTTTGGCAACGTTGGCACAATGAATATCTCAACGAGATGATCAACCGCAGTAAGTGGAACAAAGACAACAACAACATAGAAATAGGCGATGTGGTCTTATTGAAGGAAGACAACATTCCACCTATGCATTGGGCATTGGGTCGAATCATCGAGACGCATCCTGGGACGGATGGTATTGTCCGTACGGTCACCATCAAAACAGCAAGGTCTACCTACAAACGCAACGTCAAGAAAATAGCACCCCTGGTTCCTTGTGACCCAGAATGACATTAAAATAAATTAAATTTACATTTACTAACACTTTTTTCTGTTCTAGATATTTAAGTTGATCGGCCGACCTCTCAACGGGGGGAGAATGTTTCGGGTCGAACCACATGTCTGTCGGTCCCAGACTGACCAGATTTTTATTCTTTTTATTTTTTAAACAAAATACAATAAGTTGATAAGTTTTAAACATTACTCTGTTTTTTATGGCTAGATCACGAGATCATACAATTTCAAATAACATATGACTAACAATTTTGGTTTATATTTTTTCTAAAATATTTTAAACAACGATTTAATTTATGTACTTTTAATAGCTTTTTACAAACTCGAATATTCCCACACATGGTCAACTCATGCATAGACTTTTGAGTAAAAATCACGTATCAAATAAAACCATAAACTCAAGTTTCTCTTTGGTACTATTATAACATATTTTTTAAAACATTATTTTTGTCAAGAATTAGAGAAAATCTCACATCTGTCAAACAACTGCACTAACGTATTTTCGATACACAGAATGATCGTAAAATCGACAATAAAAAGTAAATTTATAACTTTTTAAAATAAACTAAATTCATGAAAACGTCTTGGACTTTCCGGTCGTAAAATCTATATTTTTTGTTTACACATGGTATTTTTTATGTCACCCTTTGGACCACACAAGGCCCAATTTTATGTCTAAAAATACCACCACCTACACCTAGTTTTTTACCCTCTTTTGAACTAATTTTTGACCAATTAAAACTAATTTTTTTAACTAAGTATAAACCCATTTTTTGGACTTAACAATTTTCAACAAACTGAGAAATCAGTTGCTCTTCAACACTCGTTTACGTAACATCTCTAATTAATATTGATTCGCGTACAACGGGATTTCTTTATACTTACAATATAAAATAGTAGTGTCTGTCCATGACAACACTTGTTAGAGTCAACTCAATATACAATATACAATACAATTAATTATAATTTTAGTGAAATAATAAAGTGAATATATTAATAGAATTTAAGCCACAGTGTTTGGATTTATTTAAAGTGTTATTCCTATTATTTCAATTTACAACCTATCCTCCACATCCTTTGATAGCCCTGTATCAAACATAAGGCCTTACAACCCTTGTGAAATTATCGTGGTATATTTGGATACGTGGTGCGATACACACACAAAATGTCTTTCAATTCTCTTGAATTGAATAAACTCACAAGATATTATGAAATATTAAATTGAATTCTAATTTTTGGATTGAAAATAAATCCATAAAAAAAAATAAATTAATTTTTTCAATTTTTACTTTTTTTTTTTTAGTTCTCAAAAATATGGTTTAAGTCAAAAATTATGTAATCTCCAATTAATATTGAAAATATTTTTAACTTATTAATAATATTACATAAATATTATGGATAGATATTGGAATAGAAGAAATATTATACAGAGCTGTCATCAGCTCTACATTTTAAATATGATCAGACTAAGAAAAAGTTGATCATAATTTGACCAGGTTTACTTGTTCAAAATAAGATCTAGATACTTGATGTTGTCTTGAACAGAAAAAATTGTTCAAAAAACTTATGTATTTCAAAATATTCAACTTGATAGTTTTTTAATCAAGATGTGATCAAGATACTTAATGCTATCTTGAACAGGAAAAATTGTGAAAAAAAATAATAATTTTAAATCATCCAACTTGATCATTTATTGATCAAGATTTGACCAAGTTCACTTGAACAGGATGTATCCTGATTAGGATTCAATCAAGCTTTCTGAAATAAGGTAACTTGATCAATTTTTGATCAGGATCGGATATCGAATCCGTCGAGCCTGACCAGATTTCCACTCGGGGTGTTTAGACTCAAATGAAAATTATTATAAGCCATGAGATTTTTTTTTCAGGAAAAACGATGACGGAATATGCATTGAGTTATAATTGCAAAAAAAAAAAAACAAAAATTTAAAAATTTCGAGTTTCTGAAAATATTTAAATAACTGATTTAGTTTGTTTTTTCGGTTCGACATGTATCGTATTTGAATTCAAAATAAAAAAGACCTGGTAACGTTTGTTAGGGCGGCTGACTAGTATGAAATAAAATAATTTTTAAAACAAAAATTTAATAATGACAGCTTACAAAAAATATAAATACAACAACTGATATTCTAAAATTTAGACAATGATAATGCTATGGTGCCGGCTATGACAACTGATGACAACCATGAAGCCAATACTATAAAGCGATATTTTTTTTTTTTCAGTTATGCGCATGCCTATTTTTTGTTACTGGCAACGTTTCATGTTGCGTTACCTATGCTATATGTATACTGTGTTTCATGTTGAGTTACCTATGCTATATGTATACTGTGTTTCATGTTGAGTTAGCTATGCTATATGTATAATGCGTTTCATGTTGCGTTACCTATGCTATATGCTTACTGCGTTTCATGCCGCGTTACCTATGCTACCGTTGTAGTTTCCGTTACAGTTTTCGTTTCAGTTTTCGTTACACTACTTTCGTCCCCGATTTTCGTGACGAATGTTTTTTCCACTTACCCTCCAAAAAGAAGTTTCACTTAAAAAAAAGACGTACACGCTTTGAAAGAAAGATATTTCAATTTTAGTTGAATATTCAAATGATCAATAAAACGAAATTTACCGTAAGATAGATCCATATGCTAGAAAAAAAAAGGGACTTTATTTTTCATAGTTTTGGGTATGTGTAATTGGTCAAGAAAAATTATTAAGGTTCCATTATATTTTTGTTACTTTTACAAAATTCGGTCGTTTACAAATTTACAATTAATATAGGATTTACAAAAAAAAATTATAGAAAAAGACTGGCAATAGAGTTTTTTGAACCTTTTTTTTCGAGCCGTATAAACATTTTATTTCAACTTTTTTTTTCTCACAATAACGGTTTTCGAGCAAAAAAAGTAAATATCAGAATTTTTTTTTTCAATTTTATAGTTTTTTTTTTTTTTCTTAAAAACTATTATAAATGGAAAGGAATTTCGCAAAGCGGACGATAGAGTTTTTCGAGACACATAAATTGAGCCTAATACAAAGTCTCTCTTTTGATTTCACGTTGAGTTATTCATTGCCCCGTTTTTCAGTTTTTTTTCAGCCAGTCATATTTTTTGTTATAATCAAGATAGGGAGTTCGTATTAGGCTCATATTATGCGCCTCAAAAAAATCTAGTGACGGCATCAGGGTTTTTTTTTGTCAATAACGGTTTTCAAGAAAAACAATTAAATATCAGAATTTTTTTTTTCAATCTTCTGGTTTTTTTTTTTTTTCTCAAAAACTATTATAAATCGAAAGAAATTTCGCAAAGCGGGCGATAGAGTTTTTTGAGGCGCGTAATATAAGTCTAATACGGAGTCTGTACTATTGTTCCGGGTCGAACCACAGCTGTCTGTCGGTCCCAGACTGACCAGATTTTTATTCTTTTATTTTTTAAAATAATAAACAACAAATTTATAATTTTTACTATTACTTGGTTTTTTATGGCTAGATCGTGAGATCATACAATTTTAAATAACATGTGAGTAACAATTCGATTTATATTTTTTCTAAAATACTTCAAACAACGATTATTCAATTTATGTACTCTTTTAATAGTCTCTTTTTTAACAAACTCGAATATTCCCACACATGGTCAACTAATGCATAGATTTTTTTGAGTAAAAATCACGTAACAAATAAAACCATAAACTCAAGTTTCTCTTTGGTAATATTACAACATATTTTTTAAACATTATTTGAGAAAAATCTGTCAAACAACTGAACTAACGTATTTCTAATACACAGAATGATCGTAAAATCGACAATAAAAAAGTAAATTTATAACTATTGAAAATAAACTAAATTCATGAAAACGTCCTAGACTTTCAAGTCGTAAAATCTATATTTTTTGTTTACACATGGTACTTTTATGCCACCCTTTGGACCACACAAGGCCCAATTTTATGTCTAAAAATCCCACCACCTACACATAGTTTTTACCCTCTCTTGAACTAATTTTTAACCAATTAAAACTAATTTTTCAACTAAGTACACACCCATTTTTTGGATTTGACAATTTTCAACAAACTGAGGAATCAGTTGCTCTTCAACACTCGTTTACGTAACATCTCTAATTATTATTAATTCGCGTACAACGGGATTTCTTTATACTTACAATATAAAATAGTAGTGTTTGTCCATGACAACACTTTTTAGAGTCAACTCAATAGACAATATACAATACAATTAATTATATTTTTAGTGAAATAATAAAGTGAATATTAATAGAATTTAAGCCCTAGTGTTTGGATTTATTTAAAGTGTACTTTAATATATGTTATTCCTATTTTGTTAATTACAACCTATCCTCCCCATCCTTTGATAGCCCTGTATTAAACTCAAGGCCTTACAACCTTTGTGAAATTATCGTGGTATATTTGGATACGTGGTGCGATACAACTATGATTTTGCGTCGAGTTATTCATTGCGCCGTTTTTATAACTTGTAAAATTTTCACATAAAAACGTATGTAATATTTTAAGTTACATAAATAATAATTTGAGAATAATGAAATATGAAACAGAGAAGATTTACGGATGAAAAACCTTCAGTGATAAATACTTTTTGATGGATAGTTCAGACAGTCCGATTTTTTAAATAAGAAAAAAAATATTTTGAAAATTTACATTCTTGTTTTTTCATTAAAAACTATTATCAATACAGCGAAAAACCCATTACGCGCGCAATAGAGTTTTTTAATGCGCTTTTTTTGAGCCTAGTACGAAGTCCCTTGATTACTTAGTTCGTAAGTTATGAGCGTATTTTTTTTTTGCCGATGAATTCAAGACTGCGGCTGAGCCTATGCCTCCTAGCCTCCGTAAAAATTGAGAATACGGTTAATTATATGTAAACAAAATAATGGTTAGTTTTATATTATTATCAATATATTTTTTTTATTAATATATTATTCATTAATCAATCTAAAGATCCGATATATATCAATAGATACATTTTTCTGATATTGTCTTCCATAATTTACAACCAATTATTACGTTATTTATTCTTTATTCTATATAAATATTATTCCAAACATCTTATTATTAATTACTAATTACTAATTTTATTAATTAATGTTTATATTTAATATCAATCCAAGAGGAGAACCAACTGTATTTGAATGCAAAGCCTTCCTTGATGAAAATACATGTGAACCATGGAACCGAATGGACTCTTGGATAGTAACCAGTGAGCTTCGTAGGAAAAAGCTTAATCAAGAGGCACGGTAGTGCCTCGCGTCAAGTATGAGAAAAAAAGAAAAGTGGAGAAACGTAAATAACTACCGTGCCTATTTTTTAACAAGAAATCGTGCGTAAAAGTATATCCTTACGCACTATATTGGCGCAAAATGGCGCCTATATTACAAACCTCGTGTCAAAAAATATTGTATATAACTTGTACGTGAAGAAGGTGTTCCTCCACGACTTTGAAAGTGTCATACTCGTTAGTTATATAATATACTAATTTATATATTAACCAACGATATGGCACTGCGGTAACGGTTCGGACTTTGAGACAGGAGGTCTCGAGTTCGATCCCGACCACCGACGCCATGTATCGAGTGGTAGGCGCAAGCCGGCTGTACTGCCCAGGTTTTTCATGGTTTCCCTGGGCTATAATAGGAATCGGGTACAGTTTGAACGCATTACAAAGTCGACATCCATGTCTGTCGCAAAAGTGAGTTGTAGGAATTGACGGTTGGAAAATGTTTAAAGAAGGAGAGGCACCGTGCAAGAAACTTCCTAATAAGAAGTATAGCACGTTAAACAATTCATTACTAATTTATATATTAAATTCATATATTTATATATTGAATATATTCAATAATGTCGATATTAACAATAATGTTTTATTTGGAGTATAAAAAATAACAGCTTAGATTTTTTTTATTCGTTGACAATTTTTCCAACTAATTTTAATATTAACAGAGACACAATATCAACAGTCTCTTGGAATAAATAATATTTTTAAATATATAAAAATATAAAATGATAAAATATCAAAAGAATAAAATAATAATAAAATGTTCACAGTGTTTTAAATTATTTTGTAACTTTTTTTTCTTAACGAATTTACTTTTAAATCTTAATTGACCTGACATTTTTATTTATTAAATTAATTGACAATAAATAAAAGTAAACATACAACTGTCAGTCAATAAACTCGTAGTGCGTGTTACTGTGTAGGTAATTGCGGTGTTTCACGATCTGAGTTTTTACTGGTTAAATAGTATTGGTGCATGTAGGTATAGGCCGGGAACGCACACAGATACTACGGGTGTGACAGCCTCGAGCATATATTTTAGGCATAAAAGGCACCATTTATTTTAAAAAAGCATGGGCTGGGGCGATCCCCTTTGGCACAAAAAAGTTATTCGGGGATGGGACTTACATTCAACCTTGCTGGAAAAATTATGTAGATATTGTGTGTTTAGTTATAATTAAGACTAAGTAAAAGATTAAGTGGCTAAGTAAAAAATGTAGCTAAGTAAAAAATTTAGCTAAGGAAAAAATCTAGCTAAAGAGAAGATGTAGCTGAAGGTAAAATTAAGCTGGTAACACTATAAAGATATTGTGAGTTTGGCTATATTTAAGACTAAGTAAAAGATCAAACAGCTAAGTAAAAAATTTAGCTAAGTAAAAAATCTATCTAAGGAAAAAATTTAGTTAAGGAAAAGATGTAGCTGAGGGGAAAATTAAGCTGATAAAAATATATTTGGCTATAACGGAGACTAAGTGAAAAGTCTAGCGGCTAAGTAAAAAATCTAGTGGCTCAGTTAAAAATCTAGTAAAATTAAAAAATCGATTTAATAATTGACTTTCTTTTTTACTCAAAGAGTTTTTATCGACTGCCATTATTATATTTGCAAAAAAAAATATATATATATCGAAATTTATAAATTATTATCTACATTTTTATCGAAACATTTTTTTCTCCTTGACGAGCTTTTTTGATTGATATTAATAAATTTTAGAATTAATCGTTATTTTAATAACTATACGATATATAACCGATAAATAGCGGTTTTTTCCATCCTTCAACTCCATTTTTAACCACTTTGCGCATGTGTAAGAGTTTTTTCCGTATTTTTCCCGTAATCGGGAGAAAATTTTCTATAAAAACTGATAAAAA
This sequence comes from Aphidius gifuensis, assembly GCF_014905175.1. Classification (NCBI taxonomy): domain Eukaryota; kingdom Metazoa; phylum Arthropoda; class Insecta; order Hymenoptera; family Braconidae; genus Aphidius; species Aphidius gifuensis. The sequence continues at coordinate 13,154,014 of NC_057793.1, forward strand.
AACATGTTGTCTGGAATATGATAATATCCTCTGAAAGAGTCGATATAATAGATTTGTATTTGTTTTATTAATATTTTTTAATTTTTTTTCATATTAATACGTCTTTACTTTTATACGCCGTGTACCTATACATTACAGCACCTCGATAGTTCAGTTCCCGAATTATATTTTACAAACACTATTTTGCATTTAGTATGTTAAACGAACTTGAATAATCGGAAATCAATAAATATCGACAGATGAAATATAATATTTAGTTAGATCTTAATAATATTGATATTGAAACTTTGAATATCACTGTGTTTTTTTATACGTAATATATTATACTTATTAAAAAAAAAGGGTACTTTTTAGTTTAAATAAAAAATTATTTTTTAAACTAAAAAGTACCTTTCTAATTCACTATAATAAACTTAATAATTATAAATAGGTATATATATTTATCAAGTTTACCATTTTTCTTTTACTTTGATTAAAAAAGTATAAAAGTATAAATAAATTATATTGTAAAATTATTGTACAATTACAATAATAATTTCCTTTTTAATCTAACATATCAATGTCTATTTTTCTTTTTTTAAAACATGAAATTCGTCAATATTATAAATAAATTATTATTGTATAATAATTCAATATTTTGTTTTAAGTTTAGGAAATATTATTTTATATAAACAATGGTAATAGGTATATTAATTTTGTAAATGAATGTAGATGAAAAATACTTGCATATGTATGTATACATATATATGCACAATATGAACTTTACTTCACCTAACAAATGCAAGCATAACCAAAAAATACAAATAAAATACTTGTATATTAATATATACAACGGCATATATATATAATAATAAATAAATAAATATATAAATACTCGCCTTTAAATTCATCTATACTACAGAACGCCTGATGGTAACGGTTACCGACCGATTACCATGGCGCTGCATGGCGCAATGTAGACTGACAGAAAATGGATTCCTGCCAGTAGTTAGGTAAGGAGAGTTCTGGCTCACCTCTCTGCTATGTGCTATTGGGAAACGCACTGTGGGCCTGGCCAATCGCTGTAAGCAGTTGGCAAAAAAAGAAACTAATTACATTCAGTCAAGTATATCCCATTATCATAGAATTTTATTGTTTGTTAAGAAAATGTTATTAACTATTGAATATATACTGTCATGGGCACGAAAAACGAATTCCTCACGAAATTTCCTTGGAGAAAATCCTATTATATATGCGGAAAATATTACGAGTATTGGTGTAAAAATTGATTCAAGTGATGAGTATCATGTGTTTGCCACTGCCCACTTGTATACAAACATCTCATCCCAAAAGAACCATGTCATGATATTGAAGGTCGATTTAAAAAAATTAATGGTGAAATATTATCAGTAACATGTTCATGCAAATCTGGTCTAGAAGAAAAATGCAAACATATCCTTGCTTTTCTTATTTACTGTTCTTTGTAAGTTTTATTTTTATAAATATGTATTTCGTTCACACGAATGACAGGTTTAAGTGACAGGTTCACAACAACAATTTCTGTTCTCCTCATAAGCAGTTGGTGAATTACATGATAGGACAGCATTTTTTTAAAAAAATGTGCATTGGTTCTGATGCATCGAAAGCTAATTATTTAAAACAAACAAAAACTTGTTACTTGTGATGTTGAAGTATTTAGAGTTTTGTTTACATATAGATAGGTATACTTACTCTTCGTATAATCCTAATAACTAAAATGAAGAGAGCATACCATTGGTTTTTTATTTACTGTTTTGATTTTTAATGCACGTTTCCAATTATCACACCGATTTATTTTATTAAAATCACCGAAATAATTTTTTACTTTGACAGGTTGTTGTTTGTCTAACGTCGGAAATGCATAGAAACTCAGATCTCGACTATTTCTCCTGGAATTACTGTTGCACCCAGAAACGTAAAGTCTTGTTTTTTTTTTTTTAATCAATTTTGGGGAAAATTTTCTACCAGACATTTTAAGCTATTTGTAAAAATATTATTTGTTTATTAATTTAGCATATATACTGTGTATACCACATACAAATGACTGGATGAGATAGTTTCTCGAAATTTACCTAGTTAATATTAAAAAATCCTTTTTTTTTGTTATTCCCTACAGGATAACGGGTTAGAAAGGAATGTTTATGATTGTAGATGTTTTTTGATGTAAAAATTAATCCGAAACAAATGTTGAGAGCGTGTCAATCTGGATGGTCGCCTGTTGATGTTGGTAGTCTCGAATAATCCAAACGGTAAAATAAACTCGAAGCACAGAAAACAACACCCCGGAGAAATGTCACAGTCGATAATTTTATAATATTAGGAACAGTCAATTTATAAACGGTAAAATGATAATTTAAACACAAAGTTTATTTAATTCAAATTTACTTTAACCATTTTATTTATTAGAAACGTAAAAGTTCAATTGATTTTATTATTTATTTAATTATATTTGATTTCAGAAAATTGATTTAAATTTAATTTAGTCATTGTGCAAACAAAAGTTGTCGCAAGAGTGAAGCTCCTTAAATTATAAAATAATAATTCCCATAAAAATTAAATTGAAAAGTAGGGATGGTGTTAGGTGAAAACATCTTTGACCAATCAAAATTGATGGTTCTCAAAGTAGTCAGCATTCAATTATTGCTGCGATATTATTCTAAATAATTGTTAATCTCAACGAATGTTGAATATCGAGTTGCTGATTTAAATGCAACTGTGGCTTGAGAAAACAAAATTTAAAATGAAAAATTATATTGAAAAAATAAATAATATTTAAACAAAAAATGTCAATGATGCTAAAAGTGAAATATAATTATTGAAAAATAAAAAGGAAAAATTTATGTGCTACTCGATATTCTACTATATCCCTTGAATTTACCAAATATTATTTATTAATTAATTATTTTAAAATATTAAAATACCAGTACGTAACAACCTTTTTTTCTTTTCTTTCAATTTTCAATTTTTTAGAAAGTAATCATTTTTAAATTAAATAATTAACTTTCATTTTTCAAAATTATAATTTTTAAATTAAATAATTAATTTATATTTTTTTACTTATGGGAATAGGGAGGTAGAAAAAACAACAAATACTTTTTATTATAATGAACGAAATAGACCATCATTGTTTATTTTTATTCACCAATACCACTATCTATATTATTATTATCATCATCATCATCAATATCAATATTTTCATTATTATTATCATTATGATCATCGTCACCATTGTTTTTATCTCCATCAGTGTTATCACCTTCTATTTCATTCATCCTCTCTTGATATTCCTCAAATTTTTCTCTTGATTTTCGTTGCTCATCTAAATATTTGAGAAACTCTATAACGAATAAAAAATAAAAAATCAAACAATGCTATCAATAAATAAGTATTTTAAATTAATTGATTATTCAATGGATCTTACCCTTACAGATTTGGGTTGTTCTCATCGATGATTTGGATAGCACACTCAATTTTCTTTCGCATAGTCGTATATAGAACAAAAAAATGAGAAATATCGATTCATTATATTGTTTTAAAAGAATAATTATTTATATAAAAAATTTTTAAAAAACCAATATTTACCTTTTTCCATTGACGATCTATCTTTACACTTTGATCCAATCCATCCATATCGTGTAAGTCTAGAAAGCATTGAAGTCTTCTCGTGATTTTATCAGATTCTACTTCAAGCTGAAACGAAAAACAAAAATCAAAAAGATCGAGTAACGTTTGTTGGGGCGTGTGGCCCGCGTTACCGTTGAAAATTGAAAATTTTCAATACTCCGGCTAAATTTGTTGTATTCTGATTTTTGATAGTAAGTAACAATACAATAATAGTACATTTTTTAGGCAATTTTGATTTCCTATTGTTTTCGCTTTGCTTTTGGACCCCCCCCCTCCCCCCCCCGAATATAAAGAAAAATACGATAATTATAGGAAAATATCAGGAAAATATCGGTGAATATAAAGGAAAATATAGAAAAATATAGGAAAATATCAAGGAAAAATTACTGAATATGAAAAAAAGTACGATCAATATAGAAAATATCATTCATTAGAAATAAATAGAATTTACATAAAAAATTAAATTAAAAATTCAATACAGTGGTACAATTCGGGCACGAATTATACATAAAATTATTAATATTACCATGGTTTTAAAAATTATTTGAATTTCTATCAATTTAAATTTTACCACCAAGTTACACGCTAATATTAAATTTTACACCTAAAATGAGAATACAGGTGAATAATAATTAACAAAACAAAAGCAAGTTCAAATTTAACACCAGTATACTTTTAATGTTGTATCTGATATATCGCAGTTTCACACTCATACTTCCATACTAATCACACATACAGATACCAGTTGATATTGTTGATTGACGCTGATGGTGATTCCCCAATGACGCCGTATATGAGTTGGCTGATGAAATGCCAGGTTGATGATGCTACCAGGCTGTCTTCACGACTCCCAAAAGCCAATTGATTGTATTTGTTTATTGCTGATCAATCAGCAATAAATACCAGTTAATTATATTGTTCTAGCTCTCAATCTTATTTATTAAAATTGATTGATGTTGAATAATAATATGTATGATGTTGTTCACAATAGCTTCTATGCACCAGAGTGATATTGGAAAACTCTGAATTATATTAATTATTGATTTTTTATATTGAAACAATTTTTATTTGTATAAATGATTAACAATATGATTCTTACTTGACGAGTACTATTTTACACTTTATGAATATGATATTTGAAATTTTAATATTTTAATTTCAATATCAACTTTGTTTTCTCTTGCTATTAACTTTTTGCAAGTGGTTTGTGCCGAGGCCAGTGACCGAAGACGGAGCGTTGGTGTTTCCGTAGATTGAAAATTTTACTCCGATGGCGCTCGTGTAAATTTTATCTGTTAAATGATTTTTGTGCGCAGCAAATACGCAATAACAAATTTGGGTTATGCCAATTTTGATTTCCTATTGTTTTCGCTTTGATTTTATATTATTTTAATTATAATCTTAACAAAAATAATTAGCGTAATACAAATTTATGTTACATAATCAAACAATAAGTTCACATTCATACTTCGAAATCATACAAACATATCAAGCCAAGTAATTATATGTGCTTGCCATAATTACAATTATTTACAGATTAAATTGAATTTTATCATTGTTTTACAATATTAAAATTAACCGGATAATTATACAAGCTATATCAGAAATTAGATCACATCCAATCAACATTATAAAACTATTAAATATTCGCCTAATAGGCCATATATCCATCACACTAATACTAATAAAATTACATAATATAATTGATACAATCAATCTACAATAAATATATTTTTTTTTTTTTTTTTTTTTTTAAAAATATAACTCAATCATAATCAATATAAAAATAAAACTTTTAATATAACAAAATTATTAAAATAATATAGTAATAGAAAATATTAAACTCAAACCATATATATACATAGAGGTGTTGGAGGTCAGAGAGATAGACGACCAAAGCGTTTAACTAAAACTAAATTTATAAACAAATAATGGCCAATTAATAGTAGTACTTGCGTAACCCGACGCGATTATAAGTACCATTTAATAATTTTTTGGTATCCATATGACTAAGCTTAAAAGTATTTTGTCCAATCGTTTCAGCAACGCTGTATGGACCCTCATATACGTGAAAGAATTTATGGGTGGTTCCATCACTACTATTGGATAAATGAGGTACACGTACAAGCACCAGATCACCAACACAGAGACTTTCTGGTTTATTACCCTTCTGTTGACGCTTACGTCTAGCAATATTTTTATCCAGAGCCTTCTTAACCATTTTAAAAATACCCTGAATATCACTTTGAACACCAACAGGAAATGCAACAAGATCATTTATTTCATCGGGAATTGGTATTCCAAACTGTACCTCATATGGTATTTGACCTGTTGACATGTGTTTAGTGAAGTTCAAACAATTCTCGATATTTTTTATATGACGTGCCCATGAGACATGAGATTCATGACACTTGATTTTAAACATACGACTAAGTTCTCTCATGACACGCTCAGTCGGATTAGACTGAGGGTGTCTGATAGAACAAAAACCCACTTTAATATTATTAGACTCTAATTTACTTCGCCACAACGTCGAAGTGAACTGAGTCCCATTATCTGCAAGTATCTTCAGGGGCTTGTTCCCTGAGTCTACCACATAATTATTTAAAATTTTATTCAGTGTATTCTTTGTATTAGCCTTAACCAAGGGATACAACTTGACATACTTTGAAAAGCTATCTATTACAACAAAGATATATTGGACTTTGCCGGTGGAGGCTGGTAGAGGACCGTAATAATCAACGGTGACTAATTCACCAGGTGCACTACTAGTAACATGATGATAATTCCCTTCAACGTTTTTATTTAAATACTTTACACGTTGACACATGTCACACGTTTTAATTACATGTTTGACTTTATTTATTAGTTGTTTAAACCAAAAATGGTATTTCACAGCTGACACAGTTTTATAAACCCCCCCATGGTTAATACGATTATGTTCACATTTAATCAATTTAACTTGTAATGATTCCGGTACAATAATTTTCCAATTATTTGAATCAATGGGTTTATGGAACCAAATACCATTGTGCCTTTTAAAATTATTATTTTCATCGATTATTTTATCATTAATATATTGAACTAGCTTTTCATCCTGACTTTGTAACTTTTCCATATTCATCAAATCACTACTATTAATCTCTTTTCATCCAGCTTAAGATGATTAATATTTAATACGCTTTCAGAAGCATTATCAAAAAAATTTGTGACTGGTACATCAACACATTTGGAGTTAACCTCGTTAAATTTACCCTCGGGGTTACGACTAGAAAAATCAGCAATATTATTATCTTTGCCTTTACAATGTACGATATCAAAATCATACTCTTGTAACAATAAATTCCACCTGGCCATACGACCAGAGTGATATGGACTACTCTTTATGAAAACCAGTGACTGATGATCAGTGACAATGGTAAAGTGTGTATTAAACACATACGTTCTGAATTTACTTAGGGCATATACTACCGCTAATAGCTCTTTCTCAGTGGTATTGTAATTTAATTCAGATAATTTTAGACACCTGCTGACAATAGATATCAGTTTTGGTGAATTATCATCACCATTTTGATACAATACCCCACAAATACCCTGATCTGAAGCATCAGTTTGTATAACAAACGGCTTATTAAGATCATAGTGATACAATAAATTTATTTGACAAAAATTTTCTTTTAGCAATTTAAAAGCATGAGACTGTTTGTCTCCCCATTCCCATGGCTGGTTATTTTTTAACAAATTTCTTAATGGATCAATAAAATAGGCGTGAGCCATGCTAAATTTATTGTAATAATTACAGATACCGAAAAATTGTTGTAACTCACGTTTGTTTTTTGGTTCTTCAAAATTTTGTATAATTTTTAATTTGTCAGGGTTTGGAGAATACCCATCTTTTGATATAATATATCCCAAAAAGGGTACTGATTCACGTAAAAATTTAGCTTTATTTAGATTTAATTTATACCCATGTTCTTTGAGCCTGTCAAATACTAACTTTAAATGCATCAAATGTTCTTCAAAGCTGCTCGAGGCTACAAGTAAATCATCAATATAATATGTGAGAAAATTATCAAAATCATTATGAAAAGCGATTTTTAATGCACGTATAAAGGCATTGCCTGAGGTTTTAATGCCAAAAGGCGAACGACAAAATTGATATAAAGTAGTATTATTTAAAAACGCGGTATACTTCCGTGACTCAGGATGCAAAGGGATTTGCCAGTATCCTGAAGTCAGGTCGAGTAAACTAAATAATTTTTTATTATTGAATTTTTGCATGACCTCATTAATGATCAGAGGTTTTTCATTATCCCCTTCGATATATTTATTAATAAATCTGGCGTCCAGGCACAGACGTACCCGTCCGTCAGACTTCTTAACAACACGTAATGGATTACATATATTACTGTCAGATATTTCGATCACCCCTTCATCCAGCATACGCTGAATTTCACCATTAACCGCGCCACGCAAGGCAAATGGTATTGGATAATTATTTTTTACCATTACTGTATCGGAATTAATTTTAAATCTGTGAACATATGACTGCGAACAACCTGGGATACTAGAAAATATATCATCATGTTCATTTAAAAATTGGTTGAATTTTAACTCTTGTGATTGATTTAACATGATCTTTTGATCAATATTATTATTATTATGGCTATTGACCCCCTGGAGGTGATCTACATTTGAATTTTCCCCAGATACCTCATTACTATGATTATTATTTAAACTAATTTGGCAGCATTCAAGATGACCTACCGACTGCTGTATGTTTGGAATAACACGATGACTATTAATTGTGATGCTGTCATCTTTGTAATTAATAACAACATTATTTTCTCGACACCAGTCATCACCCAATAATATGTCATGATTAAAATTTGGTATAACTAAAATAGTACTTGTTATTTCTATCATATCTATTTTAAATTTTAAATAAATTTGTTTTTTAACAGGTGTTTTTTGTTTACTGATAGCCGTAATAAGTTGGGTGTTTATTACAGGTAATTCTCCAATAATAACATTTTTAGCTAATTGATTATATACCTCTTCAGATATCGCGGTTACCTGACTACCAGTGTCCACCAACGCAGTATATTTATTATCCCCAATTTCAATAGTTAATTTTGGGCCTTTTGTGTAATTATTTTTATGTGAATTGTTTTCACTTAACACATCGTTTTTTATTTCATCGATAATGTCGTAATGACTGTCTAAACCAGTGCTAGTTTCAACAGCATTTATTTGGACATTATTATTATTATTGTTCTCTACACGCGGTGTATCAAGTTGTATACCCGGGCTAGGGCCAACAGGTGGGGGCCTACTTGTATTCGGCATCCATGTGTTGGCGCTCTGATGCCCATTCCACATACCAGACATATCCCCTCTCTTATCATTGCTACGCCAGTCGCTACGGCGATTCTTATTATTATTATTAATATGTGTAATCTGAAGGTTTTTATTTAAATTATCAACATCATTTTGTTGATTACAAATTAAACTCAATTGTTCCAATGCATTAATTATGTTTTCTGTATTACCAAAATTAATAGTAGCTAGATTTAATTTAACATTATCCGGTAACTGATTAATAATGGATTGGTTACACTCCCATTCAGACATGGGTGGATCCAAGTACTTTCCTTCATTCTTTTGACTATAAAAGTATGCGTCTAAAGTCACGCTAGAATCAAATTTGTTATTTAACCATTTATTTTCAAACCGAGATTTCATTGCATCATTGTAAAATTTTGTCATGAAATCTATCTTAAATCTTTCAAAATTATTAAATGTATTTTGTTTATTCAGAAACCATAATTTTGCATTGCCTGTTAAAATATTTTCAGTTTCAAGTAAATAATCTCCCTCCCAAATTCTTTTATCCCTCAAATAACGTTCTAATGACTCGATAAACTTTCTTGGATTGTCATTATCATTGTGTTTTATTTTTTTCACGTCCGCGTGTACTGAACGACCAGACAAAAACTGAAAAGACTCGGCCAAGTCCGGGTTAGCTAAACGATAATTGTTCGCTTCTCGCTCACGCGCCTCAGCTAACCGCTTTGCCTCATCTCTCTCACCTCTAACACGATTAAGTGTGTGCTCACTCTGTACACGTGCTGTTTCAGCAATTTCACGAGCTTGTTCAGCTCGTAGACGCGCTTGCTCAGATTGCGCACGCGCCTGTTCTGCTGATATTTTTTCTCGTTTCAACTCCTCTATCTGCCACTTTAAATTTTCTACCTCCTCGTCTTTAGCAGCCATTTTACCCCGTATTTAGCTACTCTCTTCTTACTACTCTTGTATTCTTACTGGTTATGTTAGCGTTCACTCTGTTCTCTTCTTGTTATTCTTTCTTTTCTCCTTACTTACTACTTCTTATTCTCTTCTTTAATCTTCATTTCTATTAGCAGTTTTTTATTATTCTACTATTCTTTACTATTTAACTTTATTATAACTCTAGTTTAGAATTATTATTTTAGTTTTATAAGATTCTTTTTAATTTTTCTACTTGTGCTTGGCGTGCCCAAGAGGCTACGCTTGGTTGCCAAGCGCGTTCGGCCAGAAGGACCTTGACCCTCCAGTCTTTCTATTTAACTTATATTTTAAACATTCACACACAAATTCACACTTTTATCTACGCGTTTTCGTGCCACTTAGTTGGGAGCCATTTTGTAACCTGTGGTTTTAAAATTATTTGAATTTCTATTTTGTATTTAAATTTTACCACCAAGTTACACGCTAATATTAAATTTACACCTAAAATGAGGCCAGGTGAATAATAATTAACAAAACAAAAACAAGTTCAAATTTAACACCAGTATACTTTAATGTTGTATTGATATATCGCAGTTTCACACTCATACTTCCATACTAATCACACACATACAGATACCAGTTGATATTGTTGATGACGCTGATGGTGATTCCCCAATGACGCCGTATATGAGTTGGCTGATGAAATGCCAGGTTGATGATGCTACCAGGCTGTCTTCACGACTCCCAAAAGCCAATTGATTGTATTGTTTGTTTATTGCTGTTGATCAATCAGCAATAAATACCAGTTGGTTATATTGTTCTAGCTCTCAATCTTATTTATTAAACAATTGATTGATGTTGAATAATTAATATGTATGATGTTGTTCACCAATAGCTTCACCATGTGCACCAGGTGATATTGGAAAACTCTGAATTATATTAATTATTGATTTTTTATATTGAAACACTTTGCTTGTGTGTATGATTAACAATATGATTCTTACTTGAATAAGTACTATTTTGCACGTTATGAATATGATATTTGAAATTTTAATATTTTAATTTCAATATCAACTTTGTTTCTCTTTGCTATTAACTTTTTGCAAGTGGTTTGTGCCGAGGCCAGTGACCGAAGAGACGGAGCATTGGTGTTTCCGTAGATTCTCAATTTTACTCCGATGGCGCTCGTATAAGTTCGAGCGTCATCGGCTCCATGTGCGCAGCAAAAGACGCAGTAACACAAATTTGGGTTATGCCAACTCTATCTCGTTACAAGTGAAATAAAGGAATGGAAAAACGAACGAAGAACTGGTAAAAAATTTACGATGGATATATGTGATGGAAGTGACAAAATAAGATGTATTTTTTTTGAAAAAGCTGCGAATAAATATCGAAGATCGATTGAGGTACCGTTATCAATAATATGTGTATAAAACAAAAAGGTTTCAAAAAAAAAATTATTCACATGATAAATCATTAAACATTTAAGACAAAAAAAATATATACGATCACTGGAGAATCAGGGAGAAAAGTGAATGAACAATACTCATAATTAAATAATAAAGAAATAATGATACCAGTAGAAGCTCATATAAAATTCGAAGACGATGAGGAAAATGAAAATATACAAAAAATTAATTTCGAGTTTAAAAAAATACAAGAAATCATACATTTACTAATTAATTCATTTGCAGGTAAAATTATACAAAATTATATATTATTATTATTTATGTAAATTTTTTATTAATATCAATTTTTTAGTTTTTTTTCTTTTTTTGTTTCAGGTAACCTTGATACTCGGAAAGTGGACGTGGTGCATTATCTATTATTATTATTATTAATATTTTACGTTTAATATTTTTTCAATTTGTTTAATATCTCATTATTATCGTTTTATTGTTAGTTATCATATCATTGTTGATTCTATATTTAAGTGGATTTTTTACTATTTGTAATAGTTTGCATTTTATCTAGAATTTTATTTGTATTCAATATTTCGTACTTAATATTTGTCTATTTTATTTCTCTATTTTCATATTTTTAATATTTTGTTGTCTATTTTATATATTTCTTATAAGAATTTTTTGAAATTTGTACTTGGTACAAACAGTTTTTTTTTGACTATTTTATAGATTTCTTATGAGAATTTTCTGAATTTTGCACTTATCACAAAAAAAGTTTATTTTTTTTCTTTGTCTATTTTTTCCATTTCTCATAAGAATTTTTGTGATATTTGTACTTAATACAAAAAGTTTTTTGTTGTCTATTTCTATATATTGTTACGTTTTAGGGTTAAAAATAAAAGATATCTCTCTTCTATTTAAATTAATAGATCTTTAATCATTTGCTATTCTATTGCAACTGCAACTTAACTCTTTCTCTCATCTCTTTCCCGTTACTAAGGTCGTCATTTGTTATTAACTAATTCTATATTGTCTGTCTCTGTCTATCATATAGGAGGAGGGAATGATTAACTTCATATTCGTAACACTACCTTCCCCTAATGAAGATTGTCGTCCCGACAATCCGTAACCTACAGCTCAAGAATGTTCAACAACCTGATTATATCAATCAGATCCCTGACCACTGGGGATTCTCGAGTTATCCTAAGATGTTGTTCAGTATTTACTCAAGGTTCAGGGGAAAACCCAATGTAAAAACCCTGAACGAACAACATTTACAATTCTATTTTATATCTACAGTCAATTTTGTTCAGTCAATAGAATATCTTCATTCAATCTATCTTTTTTTTATTGATTTATTCTTCTCCTAGATATTTGTCTTTTCCTAGATGATTAATTGTATTTATGATTGCAATTTAATTATTCCTCCATGTAGTATAATATCAACCTCAATAAGTAAATTAAGAAAACCTAAAAAAAAAAAAAAATATAATTTGCACAATTATGGTTATTATTTATTCGTTTTCGAAGCGTCCTTTGAAAACAAACAACATCAATTATCATTTTTACTAGTATTTTAATCTGTGGTGTATACCTATTAATAACCAAGTCACATTCATGCTCTTATACAGGCCATTGATGAGAATTTCTCATCAAAGGGACAACATGTCCGCCATGATTCCAAGGAATCATGCCAAGGCAATGACTAAAAATTTTACCTAGGATTTTTATTTATTTATTTCTCAACCTTGTTTCCTACTCGAAACAAGGAACCTCAGTCCATCGAGGGCCATTTTTACCTTAAAACTTGTTTCCTACCTGAAACAAGGAACCTCAGTCCATCGAGGGCTATTTTTTAAAATTCCCATCTTACTTTTACTTGAAGTAAGAACTTCTAATTTTTATTCCATGTATGCATAAATTCTGTTTACATGTAAACTATTTTGTTAATTTTATTTTAATGATTCTTTTTATTTCCATCACAACTATTTGCATAGTGGCCAAATTTTTTGCATTTGAAATAAATAATTCCAGATTTATTTTTATCAATTTTTTCTTCATTTGTCTTGTTTTTATCACAATAATAATTATTTTTTAGAATAGTTCTTTCATATTTATGATGGTACTTATATTTGTTATTATTATAATTATTTTCTTGATGTGAATTATTTTCTCTAAATAACTGTATTATTTCTTCTCTCATTATTTTTCTTGATTCTTCTAGTTCCTTTCTGATTAAATTTCTAAATGCATTAAATTTATCGTCAAATTCTTGTAAATTTTTTGCCATTTTAATTCAGATGTTTGTCACTTTTTTAATATTGATTCGAATATTAATCATTTTTTTTTTTTTTTTTTATTAATCACGTTATTTTCTTTACATTTTTATTTTTGATATTAATTCTGTGAGCGTTTCACTATTTAAAAAAAGAAATAGAATTCAATTCAAATAACTTAATGAATTTATATTTTTTATTTTATTATTTAATCCTTTCTTTCTATTTTATTTTTAATTTTTCTTCTGACACCAATGTTACGTTTTAGGGTTAAAATAAAAGATATCTCTTTTCTATTTAAATTATTAGGTCTTCATTCATTTGCTATTCTATTGCAACTGCAACTTAACTCTTCCTCTCATCTCTTTCCCGTTACTAAGGTCGTCATTTGTTATTAACTAATTCTATATTGTCTGTCTCTGTCTATCATATAGGAGGAGGGAATGATTAACTTCATATTCGTAACAATATTTTTCATAATAACTTTTTTTAATTTGAACTTAGTACAAAAAGTTTTTTTTTTAGATTATTCTTTTTTTTTTTTTTTTTTTTTTTTTAAAAAATGAATTGACGCATAGAAGGACGTCGGAGTTAACTTGATGAAACTTAGAAAAAATAAGAAGTCCTGTGGTCTAGTGGTCGAGGCGTTTGCCCGGAAAGCAAAAGCCCCGGGTTCGATTCCCGGCAAGGAAACTTCGTTATTTTTTCTAAGTTTCTGGTTTTTTTTTCATGAGAATTTTTTTCAAATTCGTACTCAGTACAAAAAGTTTTTTTTTTGTCTATTTTATATATTTCTTATAAGAATTTTCTGAAATTTGTACTTAGTACAAGAAGTTTTTTTTCTCTTTGTCTATTTTTTATATTTCTCATAAGAATTTTTGTGATATTTCTACTTAATACAAAAAGTTTATTGTTGTCTGTTTCATATATTTCTCATAATAACTTTTTTAATTTGTACTTAGTACAAAAAGTTTTAGTCTATAGAATATATTCTCTCAAACGTATCGTATTAAATTTCTATTTAGTACAAAAACTGCTTTCACATTCAGGATCGAATTTGAATGTTTTGATATATTTTATATTTTTCAAATAATAGAAGATTTCGATTTTTAGATGAATTGGTATGATCTTCACACCCACATGTTCATTCGCGCTCAATATTCTAACATATATCAACAATTGTTAGTATCTTCAGATCGAACTGCTAATGAAATATTTCATAGAGATATTGCTAACATTATCTCTGAATTGCAATCACGTTTGAGTACACTTCAATGTAGACAATTGATTGTATTCAATACAACGATTGTTCATATAACAACCATTTTAGTTAAAATACGTATATCGCATCGCACTATTCCATCAAGCCTTGAAGGATCAGCATCAACTTCAACAAGACTCTGAGTTTCTGGAGGTGCTACAGATCGTGATAATAATAGTAATAATCGAAATAATAATAATGATATCATTAATAATAATACATTAAATGGAGGTAACAATAGTGATGCGAGAATTGAGTGGACTAATCTTGAGAGTGCGTTCAAAAATAAGATGAGGGTAAGCGTAATTATTAATTTAACTCATAAAGATTTGCAACAATTTTTCGATGATGCTTTGCAAATGTTGAATATGAAACTACTTGAAATATTACAAAAATCCAATAGTCTAAAAGTTCAAACTTTTTTAACCTGTAATTTTAGTAGACAAACAGACTCAATAGAAGAATCAGAAGTTAAATATTTTAACGATAGAATTATTGAAATTCTATAATCAAGTGATATATTAAGTGGAATAAGAAATAGTTTCCCTAGAATTCAGACTGATATTGAAGAAAGTGAACTATGCCGACCGGGATGGACATTAAACGGAATTTTGAATCTCGAAATTCATATTAATAATTATGTGCCTCTAAAAGGAGGTAATTCATCATATATATCTATGCCAAAATAGATTTTGAATACGCGCGCTGTGGTAAATATAAAAAATAATGATAACAAATGTTTTATGTAGTCTGTCCTCACTACAATCCATAAATTGCCTGATAATAATAGTAGAGTAAATAGCTATTATAGATATGAAAAAGATCTTATTGTTGATGGGATCGATTTTCCTATGAGTTAGAAATCAATTAAAATTTTTGAAAAAATGAATCATTTAAGAATCAATGTATATGGAATGGAAGTTGATGATGATGATGATGATGATGATGAAAAAAATGATAAAAATAAAGATCTTCTGAATACTAATGGAAAACGTGTCGTGCGAAATCATGAAATTTAAAAAAGTTCAAGAATTCTCATAAAATTGTTCCATATTATCTAAGTAATAATAATATCCAAGGGGAAACGATTTATCTTTTACTCATTGAAAATAATATTCATAATAATGCGCTCAATAATGAACGAAAAAATGGACAAGATGTAGAGTTTATTCATGATTTAACCGGGTTCCATTTCGCTTGGATAAAGAATCTTTCACGATTAGTTTGCAGTCAAATTTCAGCTCATAAAGGGAGTACGAAAATTTGTGATCGATGTTTATGTTATTTTCAATCATCAATAGTGTTAAATAAACATCAAGTAGAATGTTAAACGAAAAATGAAGCAGCCATGCGATTACCTTCAACCAAAAATAAAATAATGAGACTCAAAAATTATAAGAATTAAATCAGAGTCCCGTTTGTAATATATGCAGACACTGAATGTATTTTAAAACCGATTGATCATGAAAGTAAAAGTATGGAAACTCATGAATATCAAAAGCATATTCCATGTAGTTTAGGATTTTATATGAAATGAGTGGTTTGTAGATGAACTTTACAAAACTGCAAAAAAAGTTGACAATTTTTTATCCGATATCAAACCGTTAAGGTTGACATATGATGAAGTGTTCTTTTTTTGCTGCTAAAATTTGTCATATTTGTGAAAAAACTTTTGTTGAACAGAATATTAAAGTTCGAGATCATGATCATATCACAGGTGCCTATAGGGGTGCGGCTCATCAAGACTGTAATATCAATTATCAAGATTCTTGTGTTATACCAATGTTATTCCATAATTTATCAGGATATGATGCTCATTTCATAATCAAAAGCTTAAACAAACGTCTTCCAGGTAAAATTGAGTTGCTACCCTTGAATAAAGAAA
Organism: Aphidius gifuensis; assembly: GCF_014905175.1. Lineage (NCBI taxonomy): Eukaryota > Metazoa > Arthropoda > Insecta > Hymenoptera > Braconidae > Aphidius > Aphidius gifuensis. The sequence goes on from NC_057793.1 coordinate 13,170,751, forward strand.
ATTATATTTCTTTTACAAAACATGTTGATAATACGAAAATTAAATTAAGATGCATTGATTCATTCAGATTTATGGCTAGTTCGATTGATACATTAGCAAAAAATTTAGAAAATAGTAAGAAAAAAATTTCTAGAAGTTTTTGTATAAATAATTATGAGTTTGAATTGTTGACAAAAAAAGGTGTTTTCCCTTATGATTATTTAAATAATTGGGATAAATTGAATGATAAACAACTTCCTTCAAAAATAAATTTTTATTTAAAATTGAATGATGAAAATATATCTGATGAATTATATAATCATGCAAGCAATGTATGGGAAAAATTCAATATTTGAACATTAGGTGAATATTCTGATTTATATTTACGTTCCGATATAATATTACTTGCAGATATATTTGAAAATTTTCGTAAAACTTGTCTTCAAGCATACAAATGAGATGCTCTACATTATTATACAGCTCTGGGATTGAGTTTTGATGCTATGTTAAAAATGACGAAATCTGAACTTGAATTGTTAACTGATCCTGATATGGTTTTACGTAGGTGGGACGCTTCGCGTCACATACGTATTGGATTTGTCTATCGAAAATTAAAAAACGCTCTCATTTCTTAAGTAATTGACAGAGACACTTCGTGTTAGAACCAAAAGAAGCGTATTTTCAATCTCTTTAATTTGTATATTTTCGATTTTTTCTCAAATAATTATTAAAGTTGCCAGAGCCAAAAATGTTAAAAACCTTTTTTTCTTTTTTTTTTAAATATAAATAACTTTTTATCTGTAAGCGTGAACGATTTGCACCGACTAATTAAAAGTTTCCTTTCATTTTGATCTTTAAATCGCCGCTATTTTAAAAACGATATCTTTAAAACTCACGGAGTTATGAGAATTCTAATAGAAAAATTTGATGTGGCTGTTTTTTTCCCGATTTACATTGGAACCCAACAAAATCATGTTTTGTGGAGATTCGACGCGCAGTGTTGGCAGCCCTGCTCTCTCACACAGATGAACATATATTTATGATAAAATTTCGTAGTGTTGTGACTGAACAATATAACATTTTATTTGAAAGAAAAAAAATTACACTAACTAATAATTGCACATAACCCAACGGAGTATTAAAAATTTTAATTTTCGTTATATATGATTTTATTTATTGAAAAAGGTATACGTGGTGGATTATCACAATGCTCGAATAGATATGGAAAAGCCAATAACAGATTTATGGAAGAATATGATTCATCCAAACCAGAGTCTTATTTAATGTATTTTGATGTTAACAATTTATACGGTGAGGCGATGTCACGAATGTTACCAACTCATGATTTTGAATGGGATAATGATTTTGAGGAAACACTTATAACTTTAATTTCAAATGAATCAAATATAGGTTACATAATTGAAGTGGATTTAGAATATCCATCATATCTGCATGAACAACATAAAGATTTACCATTAGCTCCAGTTCATGAAAAAACTCCATTACCTACTAGTAAATGTAAAAAATTATTAGCTACGTTGAATCCAAAACAAACATATGTTGTTCATTATCAAAGTTTGAAACAATACTTATCTTTAGGTATGAAATTAATAAAAATCCATAGAGCTTTAAGATTTGAACGAAGTGCTTGGTTAAAACCATACATAAATTTGAATACTGAATTACGTCAACAAGCTAAAAATGAATTCGAAAAATCCTTTTTCAAATTAATGAATAACGCAATCTATGGAAAAACAATGGAATGTGTAAGAAATCATAAAGAAATTAAATCGGTTAGCAAATATGAGGGACGTTGGGGAGCTCGAAGTCGTATTTCAAAACCGCATTTTGCTTCGTCAAAAATAATTGATGATTTGGTAATTATAAAAATGAAACGTAGTAGTATTCATTTCAATAAACCTATCTACTTGGGATTTTGTATTTCAGATATTACTAAAATTTATATTTAAGATTTCCATTATAAATATATAAAGAAAAAATTTAATGAAAATGCAAAATATCTTTATGGTGATACGGATTCATGTATTTATCAATTTACCATACCTAATATTTATGATCATATTAAAGAAGATATTTATAAGTTTAATACATCTGATTATAAAGTAGATAATCAGTATGGTATACCGTTAGCTAATAAGAAAGTCGTCGGATTAATGAAAGATGAAAATAATGGTAATATAATGACTGAATTTATAGGATTAAGGAGTAAGCTAAATAGTTATAAAGTAAGAATAGAATCAGAAGCAAGAGATAAAACTCATTCTAGAGCGAAAGGTGTTAAAAAATCAGCAATGAAAAAAATTATATTCGATGATTATAAAAGATGTCTTTAGAATGAAATAGAAATATTTCGAAAGCAAAATTTGATACGCTCCCATAATCATAATGTTAGAACAATAACTATAAAAAAAAAGCTTTACGTTGGCAAGATAATAAGCGAAACTTACAAAGAGGAAGTACTGATACATTACCATGGGGGTATATTCCACTAATCAACTTGTAACTTTATTTAAATAGAATTAGTAAATAATAAAAAAAGTTAAACCATATTTATGTTTTGTTTTCTTTATTTATCAATCCATTGGTTATGTGAATCATCAAAACCTAACCATTCAACATAAATTTTATTACCACGAGTTTTTATCACTCTTTCAATTAAAAATATATCTGAATGTTTTACTTTTAATAATTCTTCTTTATAGAAACAACCTCCTATTGGATTATTTTGATAATCTTTCAGTTTATAAGTTGGAGGTTTTAATCTATTTATTTTCATAATTGTGAAAATCTCATTGGCCTTTTTCAAATATATGTTTATATTTGCTGATTCAAACGTTATTATTAATATTAAATTTTTGTAAATTATGTGATGTTGATATGTTTTTTGATAGTGATGAATAAATATTTCTTTTCAATTTTTCAGCATTTTTTAAATTGACATCTTGAGGTTTCATTTTTATTGTTCTATGTTTTGTATTATTATATTTAGAAATTAGTTCAGATAAAAATTTTATCCATTTATAGTTTCCTTGAAAACTAAAGTTCATCCACATTTTTCTTTTAAGTGTTCGATTAAATCTTTCACAAATCGATGCTTTTAAATGAGTATCTGTTGAATACATTTGAATTTTATATTTCTTTAAAAATGTTTTGAAAGTAGAATTATAAAATTCTAATCCATTATCAACATGTAGTTTTTTAGGAACTCGTCCACCTTTTAATATTGATTCCATTGCACTGGAAACATCTTTCCCAGTTTTATTTCTTATCGGAACAGCTAGATATTTATATCCTTGATTTTCTTTTGAATATGGTATCATTTCAATTAAATCTGCTTGCCAAGTTTCATCAAAGTTTCTAATATCAACATGACGACGTTCAAAATTTCCTCGAGCTGGAGCATGTAACTCTTTAACTATATCCCATTTGAATTCATACATTCTTTACTTGAGAACAGTCTTCAATGCACTAATCATATAATATTCTCTAATGAATGACTTGAGCAGTTCTTCAATAATTGATAAAATTTCATTATTATGACTTGGATTACCAGCTGATCTTGATGCCACCAATAATTGTAGTCTTTCAACAAGTTCATTCACATCATTCCAATGTACATAATTAAATTTTACATTTTGTTTTGATGTTTGCATATACTTCGGTAAAAGACCTCTTTCTGATCTCAATGAGTCTCCAAATAATTTTATCCATCTTATATATTTCGTTGAATTGAGATTTCTAATAGTACTTCTTGATTCATACAATTTTCGATGTGCGTTCGTTGCCAAAACTATTTTTTTATAGTTTTCAATATCTAGACTATAAATTTTAGTTTCATCAGGTTGTTTTTTGAATAGCAATTCTAAAATACCTAATGTAATATTCATGATCTTTTATAATTAAATTGTTTTCTTTTACAAATATTCTACTATTCCCAATTGAGGAACCCGATTTTAATTTTCTTACTCCATAACTTCGATCCCAATCAGATGTATTTATTAAATTAAAATATTCATTATTGGTAGGATCATTAAAGCTAAAATCTAAAGCTGAATTGCTAATCGTTTCATTTTCATTATCATCTTCAATAGATTGGTTCACAACAAAGCTGTCTAATAATGATAATCGATTAATGACATCATCATCACTCATTGAATCTGAATCTTCCGATATTAGATCATTTGTTTCATTTAATCTATCTAAAGGATTCAATTGCATCTTTTTTTTTTACATTACTTTTTGTTTTCTTTAAAGGCTTTAATGATGATGATTTTGATGTTATTTCGATCGATAGTGATGAACGCGTTGGCTTTGCTGATAACATCTATTAGATATTTGATTGAGAGGTTCTAACACAGGTTTAAAATGTTCATTTGTCATCTCATCTATATTATCTTTTTCTAATTTTAATAGTTTATGTTTTTTTCTAATGACATCTTGCACTTTTTCTATTTCGCTGAGTAAATTCACCTCAGACATAATTTTTCTTTCACTTAATGACATGTTGTTCATATAAGATTCAACAATTAACTCAAGATAATTTAATTAATTTTTTTTCAAAATAAAACAATCAAAATTTTTTCGATAACGTCCATTGTGTAATTCACGATCTTTATCAATAGTGAGAAAACCATAATTATTATTCGAACAATCTAAACACATTTTTCTAAAGCTTTCATAAGTCATATCAGTGTTAACATTATCATTATAAACATGCTTAAGATTCGTCTCATCTTGTTTAAACAAAACTAAAAAGTTAATGTTGTCACGAATAAGATGTTTTGGTATACGAGCATATGATTGACATAAATAAAAGCTGTCAACTTTTTTATGTCTACCCATACAAAAATATGCTTTGATGTTATCTTGCTTTTCATTTGCTACATCATTGAATATGAAGATAGAATTCGGTTTTGCATCACAGAAACAACTTGTTCATTATCAGAGAATGGTAAATAATTCATACCCTTTATAGGCTTTATTAATTCTTCTAAAAACTGATATTTTGGTTGATTCAACGATTTTGAATAGACATAAATATTTGAAAATCGGAATCCATTTGGATCGGTGATAAGACTCAAAAGAGCATTAGTTTATCAACAATTTGATGGACCAACAAAAACTCCTCTGATTGTATTTGGTAACAAATCTCCATGACGTTTTGTTATTCCTTCGCCTTTTTTCGTTGTTAATATATCAAAATTTTTGACTGGTAATTTCTTTTGTTGCGTCTTAAACTCCATTGTATTTTGAACTGACTAAAAGTTATATATTCACCTGTTTTATACTATTTTCATCAGTTTCAATTTGATGATGATAGAACATACATCTCAAAAAAAAAAAGAAAAAATCTGGGGGTGGTATTTTTAATAAATTGATAAATAAACTTCTATTTGAATTACATCTCCCCGGATATTCATATTGTGGACCTGGTACGAAATTGGAAAAACCATTAACTAGAGGTGATCCTGGAATCAATCTGCTGGATGCTGCTTGCAAAAGACACGATATTGCTTACACTCAAAATCAAAGCACGTTAATTTAAGGAATGAAGCTGATGATATATTAGCAACAGAAGAATTTTTGCGAAAGACTCTTCGTTAGGAGAGAGAGAGAGCTGCAGCTGCTTTCGTATCAAAAGCAATGCGTGTTAAATCAAAATTTGAAATGGGTGTTTCACTGAAAAAGAGAAAACCATCAACTGAAAAAGGATCTTGTGTTAGAAGATAAAAGTGTTCAAAAAGAAAACAGGAAGTAAAAAAATTGAGAAAGTTTCATTCAATAAAATTGTTCAAGCAGCAAAGAAAGCTATGAAATCTTTAAATGGATCATCAACATCAATTAAATATGCTTCAAAGGGAGCTAGAGCAGCAGTAAAAAGTAATGGTGGAAAATTGAAAGTTATAATCCCAAGAATTTTACCACTAACTTCAACTGTTGAAAAAGTAGGTGGTGCTTTACCGCTTCTGATACTCATATTGTCAGCTGTTTCAGCATTAGGTGGTTTAGTTGGCGGAGCATCTGGGATTGTTAAAGTTGTTAATAGTGCAAACGCATCAAACAAACAGTTAGCTGAAAGTATTCTTCATAATAAAATTCTTGAGTCAATAGCAATTGGGAAAGGATTATATATGACAACCTATAAAAGAGGAATGGGTTTACATTTAAATCCAAAAAACTTTTAAAGATGCTACCAAATCATGCTTTATCTGATAATGATATAATAGCATGTGCAGTCCAATTAAAGATACCTAACTTTCGTAGAGTATTCATGCGTAATGAAATGCCTAAAAAAGGACCATGGCGTGTTGAATGTGGAATTGTTAATCTAGATAATAAAGAGAATAATGGTACACACTGGGTTGCATATAAAAAAATGAACTTGGATACTGCAATTTATTTTGATAGTTTTGGAAATCTACAACCTCCTTTCGATGTTGTCAGATATTTAAATGTTGGTAGCAACAAATTTAATCATCAACGTTTTCAAGATTGGAATACTTACAACTGTGGACATTTACGTCTTCAATTTTTATTAGGGATGATATAAAAACTGATTCATTTAATTTTTTAGTATACAATTAACTTTCATCATGTACAATACATTTACGTTAACTCTATCTGGAAATTCATCAATATTAGAGACACAATATTTTCCAGCAATTGAACTTGAGAGAGAAAAAAAATTTTTGTGAGCCATCTAGACTTGCAGGTTTATTATGTGTAAACATCTTCGGCGTGTTGTTGTAATTAAACAAAATAAAAATAAGTACACATTTAAACACATTTTTTTCATTCATTTATGAAAATATCGTTTGTTTACATTTTATTTTTTCTATTTTCATACAATTATTGTTGTTCAGTAATTTTCAATAATCAATGATTTTAAAATTTCGATATATCGATTTTTTTTTTTAATTTTATACTAACGATTGATAAAACTCATCAAGTCGAAAAAAAAGTTCAAAAACACTTTTTAATACATTCCGAATATTTTTCGAGTTATCGATATTTTTCTGGTATTGGTGGTAATTCGTTTCGTAATTGATAATATAATAGAGCTAAGGAAAAGATGTAGTTAAGTAAAATACTTTGGCTGGTAAAAATATGTAGGTGTTCTGACTAAATGGTCATATATCACTGTGGCCATTTGCTGACAATCAATGGAAGATTTATTGTCAACCATTTTTATTAATATTTTTTTCTCTTATAATTTTTTCTCTCTCTCGAGTATTTTATTATAGTAGTAATCTTTAACAGATCATCGACTCAACATATATTTTTCAAGTGTATTTAATTCAACTCAATTTAGATATTAAATAAATTAGTTATTAAATGATAAATGATTAGTGTTATTATTTATTTATGTGACTATTTAATCTAATGTGCTCAATAATTTTAAAGTAAACTCCCTACTCTCAACCTCCAACTCAAACCAATTGACACCTAACCTGATTAATACCTTCACACTATCCTGATTCAACTCTGCGATCCTATAAACTTAATAAATAATAGTCCCCCTGCTCCAACTAAAAACAGTAGGTATTGTTTGTTTGGCTATAATTGAGACTGAGTAAAAAATATAGCTAAGGGAAAATTTAGCTAATGAAAAGATGTAGCTGAGGGAAAAATTAAGCTGGTAAAATTATGTAGATATTGTGTGTTTAGCTATAATTGGAACTATAAGTGAAAGATTAAGCGGCTAAGTAAAAAATGTAGCGAAGTAAAAAATCTAGCTATGGAGAAGATGTAGCTGAGGGAAAAATAAAGTCGGTAAAATTGTGAAGGTATTGTGTGTTTGGCTATAATTAAGACTAAGTAAAAAATGCACCTAAGTAAAAAATCTAGCTAAGGAAAAGATGTAGCTGAGGGAAAAATTAAGCTGATAAAAATGTGTTTGGCTATAACGGAGACCAAGTAAAAAGTCTAGCGGCTAAGTAAAAAATCTAGTGGCTCAGTTAAACATCTAGCAGTTTAAAAAAAAAAAAAAAATCGAATATATCGAAATTTTTATTTGTCGTTCTTTTTGACTCGAAGAGTTTTATTATTAGTCATTATTATAGTTGCAAAAAAAATACATATGTATATTGAAATTTATAAATTATTATCTAAATTTTTATCGACGAGCTTAATTAATAATGAATCGTTATTTTAATAACTGTACGATATATAACCGATAAATAGTCGTTATTTCCATACTTCAACTCTATTTTTAACCACTTTGCACATGTATAGGAATTTTTTCCGTATTTTTCCCGTGATCGTGAGAAAATCCTCTATAAAAACCGAATAAAAAACATGTTGTCTGGGTTATGATAATATCCTCTGAAAGTGTCGATATAATAGATTTGTATTTGTTTTATTAATATTTTTTAATTTCTTTCCATATTAATACGTCTTCACTTTTATACGCCGTCTACATATACATTACAGCACCTCGATAGTTCAGTTCCTCAATTATATTTTACAAACACTATTTCGCATTTAGTATGTTAAACGAACTTAAATAATTTAAAATCAATTAATATCAACAGATGAAATATTATGTGTAGTTGAATCCTAATAATATCGATATTGAAACTTTGGATATCAATGTGTTTTTTCATACGTAATACATTATACTTATTAAAAAAGGCACTTTTTAGTTTAAATCAAAAATTATTTTTTAAACTAAAGAGTACTTTTTTTAATACACCATAATAAACTTAATAATTATGAATATAAATATTTATCAAGTATACCATTTTTATTTTACTTTGATTGAAAAAGTATTAATAAATTATATTGTAAAATTATCGTACAATTACAATAATAATTTTCTCTTCCGAACTAAAACATCAATATCTATTTCTCTTTTTTTCAAACATAAAATTAGTCAATATTATAAATAAATTATTATTGTATAATAATTTAATATTATGTTTCGAATTTAGGAAATATTATTATATATAAACAATAATAATAGGTATATTAATCTTGTAAATGAAAAATACTTGCATATGCATGTATATATATATACAATATGAACTTTACTTCGCCTAACAAATGCATGTATAACTAATAAATACAAATAAAATACTTGTATATTAATATATACAACGGCATATATATAATAATAAATAAATTAAATTTATATATATATATATATATTACATTTATAAATACTCGCATTTAAATTCATCTATACTACAGAACGCCTGATGGTAACGGTTACCGACTGATTACCATGGCGTTGCAAGGCACAATGTAGACTGACAGAAAATGGATTCCTGCCCAGATCCGATACCGGATCTGACGTCTAAACTCTATGTTTTTTCCTTTTACTCCATACCCAACCCGCGCCTAAAGATGTTCACACATCAAAAACTATTATCTAAGTCTTGCATCATTTTTAACATTTAATTCGATTCAAAATATTGATGAAGATATAAACAAAGTTTATTTGGGAGATAATGGAATCATAACAATTCCAACTGGAAGTTATGAACTTGAAGATATTGCGAGTGTTCTTTAAAATCATTCAATTGAATTGTGGGCCGGACAAAATACATCACGTAGTTATATCAAAAGTTCAAAATATATAGATTTTAGATATCTCGATTCTATTGCTAGTATACTTGGTTTTACACCACGTGTATTGGAAGGAAATCATCTTTTTGAGTCAGATCTGCCTGTTAATATCAACCGAATTAACACATTACGAATTGAGTGTAACATTACAACAGGTGCATACAGTAATAATAAAAAAGTTCATACAATTGACACCTTTTTTCCTACAACACCACCAGGCTGTAAAATTATTGAAGTGCCAACTAATCCAATATATTTACCGGTAACGGTGAAAACAATTGATTATCTTCAAATAAAAATTGTAGATCAAGGCGGTAATCTTGTCAACTTTCGTGGTGAAACAATTACAGTAAGGCTCTACATTATTTTCGCGCCACTCTGTAATCCCCATGCCGCTCAGCCTCCGCATTGCTCTACAATCCAATTTATTTTTATTATTATGGATAGGTATATTTATTAATAACAAAACAATGACTGGAAAATTATAAATTTAATATCAAGTATTTATTCAATTTCGCATGTATTTATTCGAGTATTGTACAATCATCATCTTTTTTTACACAATTTGCAACCTCTATTTGACTATATATATTATCAAATTCTATAGCAGCTCTCTCCTATTTTTCTTGTTGTTCTCTAGCGATGTTTCTCTCTTGCTCCAATGCTTCTTCTTCCCCTTCTGATGGTCTGAGAGCTATATTGTTTAGATAAACAAATAAGTAAATATTATTATTATTATTTTTTTTTTGTTTTTAATGGAATATCTTTATATGAACAGTTTAAATATACTTACAAAAATTGATAATTGGCATTCTTCCCAATGAATCGAAAATTTTATAGTATCCTGAACACGTAAGAATTGACATTTCAAAATCAAGTAATTAATATAATGTTCTAATAACATACTCCAATGGCACTTTTATTGAAAATATTTCAAAAATAAATAAAGTATACTTCACATTATTGCATCTGTGACAATGAGGCAAGGTATTTTTCTATCATTTTGTTTACAATGTACTCAATAGTGTTGGTAACTATTAAATTAACTTAGCCACTATTTTAAATATATCGATTTATCGAATGTATCGAACGTATTACGTGTATGTGTGTGTGTGAGAACTAATGAAAATGGATGTGTCAGCCAATAGAATGACGAATAAACGTTGCCACGTGAAGTTAACTGAAGTTGTCCTTTTTTATGAAGGAAATAGTAGAGCACAAGATTAGCTTAATTTCCAAATTTCATCATGGGATAATGATGGGTTTATTATAAAAAATTTTTTTTTCCATGTGAAAATGACTAAAATCAGGCAAGATCATATCCCAAACAACAGGTTTTTTTTTTTGTTTCTTATAGTAAATTTCCTCACGGTAACGGGAAAAATACAAAAAAAATTCCCACGCATGCGCAAAGCTGTTGGAAATCAAGCTGAATTATCGAAAAAAACGGCTATTCATCGGTTATATATCGTACAGCCATGAAGATAACGATAAATTCTAAAATTCAATAATGGCGATTGATGAAACTCGTCAGAGAAAAAAATGTCCTAATAAAAATCTCAATACCTCGAATAGTTTTCGAATTATCGATATTTTTTCAAAACATGCATACGATTTACTAAGCCGTTAGATGTTTTACTATATCTGTAATTATAGCTAAACAATCAATATTTATTCGAGATGTCAAATTTTTATTAGGACATTTTTTGTTCCTTGACGAGTTTTATCGATCACCATTATTGAATTTTAGAATCAATCGTTATTTTAATAACTGTACGATAAATAACCGATAAATAGCCGTTTTTTCGATAATTCAACTTGATTTTTAACGACTTTGCGCATGCGTGGGAATTTTTTCCGTTTTTTTTCCGTTATCGTGAGGAAATTTTCTATAAGAAACAAAAAAAAACCCGTTGTTTGGGATATGATCTTGCCTGATTTTAGTAATTTTAATATGGAAAAAAAAATTTTTTATAATGAACCCATTGTTATCCCATGATGAAATTTGGAAATTGAGCTTATCTGGTGCTCTACTATTTTCTTTATAAAAAAAGACAAGACACTTTCAGTTAACTTCACGTGGCAACGTTTATTCGTCATTCTATTGGCTGACGCTGTCGACACATCCATTTTCATTAGTTCTCACACACACACATACACGTAATACGTTCGATACATTCAATAAATCGATATATTTAAAATAGTGGCTAAGTTAATTTAATAGTTACGAACACTATTAAGTACATTGTAAACAAAATGATAGAAAAATACCTTGCCTCATTGTCACAGATGCAATAATGCCAAGAATACTTTATTTATTTTTGAAATATTTTCAATAAAAGTGCCATTGGAGTATGTTTTTAAAACATTAACCAGATGCAACAAATAAATCAATGTCAAGTGTCATTGTATTCGGTGTTAACATGTTGTTCCAACTATTAATACATCAACAACAGCATATACAACATTAAAATGGTCAAAACTTAATTGAAAATATTATTAAATCAAATACATTCGATAAATAATTTAGTGAGCTTAAAGCAACGTTTGGTATACCTATCAGTAATGCCATCAGTTGATAAAAAATTAAGATAGGTTATAATTTGTCGAAAAACATGAATGAGAGAGTAATGAATATTTACATACATACATTGAGTAAAATGGAGCCAAAATAATGGTCAAATGGAATTGATTGATTCAATAATCATTGAATAACACCATCAGCATCAATAATACAATTTGAAACAAGAAAAGCTGGGATCCACATAATAGTTTTTTTTAAAAAACGAATAATAGAAAGTCAAAGTTGAGTGCCCGAAGAGCACGATCTACACGTCATTTTTTGATTTTCCTTTAACATCACATGTTGATTAACATTATGCAATTATTGAAATTATCTATTGAAATAAAACTTTATAGATATTAATGATTTAAGTGAAAGATAAAAAACTGTCACTCATTTAGAATTAATATTAATGGAATTGATATAAAATATTCGCACTGAATATCGGAATATTTATCATGATATGCATATTTCTTTTTGTTTATTTATTTTTATATATATATACAGTTAAATGAAAAAGGCTACTGATACAATTACAAATTAAAAGTATGTAAATGCATATCTAATTATTATATGTTTATAAGAAAACATACAAAAAAACGTAACCATTCTCAAACATATGACATCGACATTCAAGTTAAATAAAAACGACCGCGCAAGCGGGCGCTCAGTCTCGTACAGTCAAAAAATCAGAATTTTAAAAAATGGCGAAATCGTAGTTTACTCTTGTGAAGGAGGCGTTTTTTGATTATGGCTCGGCGGTTAAAATAAAAATGGTAAAAATAAAAAAAAAAATTAGAGGTACAAACCCCCCCTTGTGACCTAAAATCACCTCCTCATTCATGTAACAATTTTCTTCTTTTAAATTTATTTTTCTGAATTTATTTTTTTTTAATTTATTTTGTCGCGATATATTTTGTCCAAATTTGTTTTGTCCGGATTTATTTTGTCGGATTTATTTTGTGAAATTTATTTTGTCATGTTACCTATATATATATATATATATATATTGTAATGAAATTTATTATGTCATGGGTTCTCGAAATAAATAATCATCGGAAAGAATACAGATTATTTATTTGTTAACGCTTGCGTGTTAATAACCAATAGGAGTTGGTTACTAATAAATAAAGGATCACTAGTGCAAGGCTCTGTGTAGGGTCAAGACTATTATATATGACATCAATGGGGCGCCTGTTCGATGTTTATAAGATGTCTTGATACATAAAACCTTATCGCGGCGAATGCTCCACTTCTCCGTCGAAGAGACGAACTCACCGAAGGCTTCGTACGAAGCCCGATCGTAAGCTTATCGAACTGCGGGCTAGGAAAGCGTGCTGCGCATGTCCGGGAGCGATAGGTAGGGGAGTGCTACTGAGTGGGGTGAGAGCTCACAGCAGCTAAGCACTGAACGTCGTCGTTAGACGACAGAACTTGTCTGGCTCTCTTGGTTCACCACTGGTTCTCTCGACATTGTTCGGAACTCTCGTAAAGGCTCTCTAGGTATCAGATGTTAAGTCCTGGTGAAACTCTGCCCGAATTTCCAATGACAGACTAATACTAATGATCACGCTATATGGTTCTCTTATTATAATAATTATTATTATTATATTCTCACTACGCAGGGTGTATGTGATGGTTAGACTATCATCACACATAAGTGTGTATGTATGAGTTTACGAATGGATCGCTGTAAATAATAACAATAATAATAATATTGAGATATATTATCAACATATTTATGATAGGGCTCAGTAGATGGGAGAGTGAGTGATTTTTATCAGATTTATTTACGTATCATTAATTTGAGCAGAGATGGGCATACTGTGAGTTTTTGATTTGTTTACAATTATCCAGAAATAAAACGTTTAAAACAGGATAAATTACATGTACCCCCCCTCCCGCGAAACCCGCAACCCCCGTTGTGATTTGCGGGTGATTTTCCGAAATCCGCGAGGCTTCACTCCACGGGGTCCGCGAATTAATTAATTAGGTCAAATCGCCACGGGGGGTCCTTGAATTAATTAATTAGGTCAGATCGCCATGGGGGTCTGATTTTTTGTAAGACGCCATATTGGTTTTTTCGTAAGACGCCATATTGGTTTTTTCGTAAGACGCCATTTTAAATTTTTGAAATTTTGAAATTCCCGGGGTCCCGTTTTTCATACGACGCCATATTGTTTTTTCCGTAAGTCACCATATTGGTTTTTTTTTTTTCAACGACATATTGGTTTTTTTGTAAGACGTCATATTGGATTTTTTTTTTTTTTTTTGATGTCATCTTCGGTTTTTGAAAGACGCCATCTTATGTTATTATTATTAATAGAAAAAAAAATATTTTCCCTAACCGGGATTTGAACTCGGACCTTTAGCATGAGAGTTTGGCACGCTATCCTCTGAAACAAACAAGAGATTATGCTATTCCCTGTCGGTAAAAGAATATTCCTTCAAATATTATTTGATGAAAAACTAAATTGCCTTCGATAGCTCAGTTGGTAGAAGCGATGGACTGTAATTGGTTTGATTAAAATATGAGAGACATCCAGAGGTCGCTGGTTCGAATCCGGCTCGATTAAGGAATATTTCGATGGAATTAAAAAAAATGAAAAATTTGTCTTGATGATGGTTTGAACTGAGGACCAATCATTTTACAGGTTGGAACCTTAGCTCTTGCATCATCAAGACAAATTACAGAAAGTATTGTAAATAATTCCATTATTTCATCATCTATTTGATGTTTATAAAATAAGTTGTGGAGGGGGTAAATAGGAAGTGGAAGGGATGGAAAAAGAGGGGAGTGGATATCCAGAGGTATAAAAGAAATATCATAAGTTCAGAACTGGTCACTATACAGTCGAGTTGAGTTGACTTGATATATTAAAACAAAATGTCAGCATTCATTGATTTTCAAGGATTTCAAGAACCTCAAGGTTTATTCGTTGTAAAAGAGTTAGTTATCCAATCTATAAATTCAAGATCTTCACCAACTATAAAAATATTCAAACCACCTTGTGAAAAATCACATCTAACAGAAGAATATAAAAAAACTGTGAATAATTGTGAAAAAAATTATCATGGGATATCTTGGGAAGCTTGTTATGATCAATATAATAACGTATCAACAATAATCATTGAAGAATTAGTTGGAAAGTATAATTATTTATTTGTCAAAGGTGAAGATAGGAAAAAATGGTTGACATTTATTTTACGTTTTAATCCAATGACAATTTTTAATTTGGAAGACCTGGAATTCCAGATATAAAAATATAAGAGATGGAACATCCAGCAATACGACATGTGAATTCACATCCTTTATGCAGTTCTTACAAAAGTGCATATGAAAATGCACAGAGATACAAATACTGGTATATTAAAAAATTTTCAACAAGAGCCAACATGAAAAAATCCATTTTACATTTTTGTGCAGTTGAAAATGTAACTGATTTGACACAAAAAAAAATTGCTGCACTTCCAGTGATGGCTATTATAAAATTTGCATCACATCAAATTGATGAAATTCGGGAAAAATTATCAGCAGAACAACGTTCAAATTCAACAATTTCAAAATTAAAACGATGTAAAAAACATCCAATACAAAATGATTGTGAAGATGCAGTTGGAATATCTTATTATGTACGAGAAAAAGATTGTTTAAAATGTAAAGAAGGAACTGACAATGGAGAATTAAATTTTATTAATGAATAAATAATGCAAAACCAAATTTTTGAAAGTTGTTAATTTTTTTAGAATTATCCTTCCTTCCTTTAAATATAAAATATACAAAAAAATAAAGATTTAGTTTGTATAATAAAATAATAGAAACAAGTTTCAACAAGTTTTAACATGTTTGAACAGGAAAAAAAAAATACTGACTAGATTTCATTGTTATAAAAATTGATGAATCATCTGACAACAATGGATTAAATTTTAGAAAATATACTGAAACATGTTCAAGCAGAAATTATTAGCTTTTCTTAAAAACATATTTTTCACATCTATTGTTATAAATTCCAGAAAAAAGATTAAAGGATTGAAAGATTCAAAGATCAGAGTAATAGAAAGTAAAAACTATTTTCTAAGAAGAAAAAAATTTTATTCGGGATAAGCATCACCTGATTTTCCTTCCCCCACAAAATATCAACCAATCACAACGTTCCCCCACTCTTAAAAAATTTATAGTAGGGATAAGTATAACCTGTTTTTCCTTCTCCCACAAAATATCAACCAATCACAACGTTCCCCCACTCTTAGTGAAAAGAGGAAAGGGAACTTTTTCGTTGGTGGGGGACCTGAGATTTAGTATATATTCTCGTGCACAGAGACTAAGCATCACTCATCGTTCAGTCCATCAGCTGTAGTGTGCCCAGTCTTAGAAACCAACAAGTAAGTTTTATCATATATTTATAAATTTTTATTAACTTATTAATATTATTAATGCATTTCAATCATTTTGTTAACTAAAAAATAACTTTCCCATTTACAGATATTAAAAATGGGTTTTGCAAAAGCAAAAAAACTTCAAAAAGCTAACGAACGCAAATCATTGAAAGATTTGAAAAGAAAAGTAGTTTATAAAATTACTAAAGTAGCGAGATTTCCAACATCAAAGTATGGTCGAGCGCTAACAGTTGAAATCAACAATGAAAATTATGCATATCTACCAAAAAGATTTGCTACACATTTCAATCAAGATGATCAAGAATTTAAGGAGCTAGAAAATGCTGTCAAGAAAGGAACACTAACCATGGTTCTTGATGGTGAAAATAACCAAGATGTAATATTAGATGATAGTACATATGATCTACGTGATTTCGATGATGATGAGGAAATGTGAATAAATAAATACACTAAATCAAATTATTTTCGTTTGTTTTTTATTTAATTAAAACCATTAGTTACAATTAATTTATGTTAATTTATGTACTATTCCACTTATTGGTCTATATTCAATTATTTTATCATGTAAAATTAAGCAATATGCTGTCGTTCCTTGAGGAAAATTTTCTTTTGATTCAAATTCCAAGCGTACATCTACAGCACCAGTCTTCAAAAACTCTCACTCCCAAGATCTAAATCCAATAGAAATGACAGGATCTTTTTGTATATATTTCGATATGTCAATTTTATTTTTGTTTGATAACATTATATACGGTACAAGCCATTCAATTTTTGTAAGTTTTAAATCAAATTCTGGCATATCAGGAACTCTCAAACGTGATCGTATCATAATGAGTTCATGTTTCGCATTGACAATTATTTTTTGATAATCTTCAGCAAAGCCAAAAATTATATTTAATGGAACGCATATATCAAAATATCCATCATCATTTATTAATTTCATACCATTTTGATTTATCCACCCTGTATTTTCATAATTCATTCTTGAACTTAATGACAAATAATTTTTCATTGTAGATGTTATACCAACATTCTTTGATTTATCAATTAAAACTCCATTCAATTCATAACGCATTTCATCAAACAAAAAACACATAGCATTATTTACTAACGTTGAAGAAAAAATATGGGCAAGTGGATCTTCTGCATTTGCAGCAGCATGTTGTTGCGTTAATTTTCCACTCATACGTACATAGCTTTTTGATGGTAGAACAAACAAATCTTGATTCTGTATTGATATTCTTATTCCATCACTATTATCGAAACTGGTTGATCCAAATGACTCATGAGCATGTAGCTCATAGTTGGATATTTCATTGTTAAATTGAACTGGCGCGTTTATATCGAAAATATTTTCATCACTCATTTTGACGTGTAAAACAATTAAGACAAGTTATATTTATCCAATTAAAATTCCAAAATTTTTTTTTACTTTTGACCTAGACTCTGCAGGTAATTTATATTCTGAGGTGTCAACTTCTTGACTGCTCGATTCAGACTGACTGGAGGTGTCCATGATGTGCTGCTTTTATACGATGCCCCACGTTTTATTGCGCGTGAATTGAAGCAAATTCCCATTCCTATGATTTTACATGTAACGTAATGGTTATTGTTTCACCACGGAAATTTACTAATTTTCCGTTTTGATCAACAATTTTTAGTTGTAAATGATCAATGGTTTTAACAGTAATTGGTAAATAAATTGGATTAGCTGGTACTTCAATTATTTTATATCCAGGTGGTACATCAGGAAAAAAGTTATATATTGTATGAACTTTTTGTTGATTCACGTAAGCTCCTGTTGTAATGTTGCACTCGATTCTCAATGTATTCACTTTTAAAATATTAATCGGGTAGTTTGATTCATATGTTGTATTAGCCTTTAATAGTCTCGGTGTAAATCCTAGTAAACGTGCTGGTGATTTTGGTTTTAAAAAATCAATATCTTTTGCACTTGTAATATATGAATGTAAAGTATTTTTATTATATGTAATTTTGATTCGATATTTTTCTAAGTAAGCAGCTAGATCATTTATTTCATAACTTCCAGTTGGTATTTCAATTTTATCATAAATGTCAAAATATGAAATTATATTATTTTCATGATCGATATTTGGTAATGAATTTAATGATAAATGAAATAAGTGCTAACGAATAATTTTTTTCACTTGATAATTGTATAGGTGGAAAGTAATCAGTTTCTAAGACTGAAGATTTACCGGTGAGAGTTAAAGTAAACGAATCGTTCATTGTGAAGGTTGATAAATAACTGATTGGAAATTTTTTTTCCTTCTGCTTTTATAGTTTTCCTGTGAGAAATGCGAGACATAAATGTCCACAATTATACGTATTCCAATCTTGATAACGTTTATGATTATAATTGATGCTACCAACATTAAGATAACTGACAAGATCTTTCGGTAGTTGTATGTTGCCAAAACTATCAAAGTATATTGCCCAATTTTTATTGACTTTTTTATATGCTACCCAATGTGTTCCGGGATTTCTTTTATCATCTAAATTGATGATTCCACACTCTTGTTTCCAAGGTCCATCTTTTGGCATATCATTTCGCATAAAAACTCCACGAAAATTAGCAATTTTTGATTGTTTAGCAAATTTTAATAAATCACCGTCAGTTAAAACTCTTTGTGGTAGCATCAGTTGAAGTTTTTTGGAGACAGATAAAGTCCCATACCGCTTTTATGTGGTGTTAATTAAAGTCCTTTTCCGATGGCAATCGATTCCATCATTTTATTATGTCGCTTATTTTCATTTAATTGTTCTTTACTTGTCTTTACTGCATTGATAGCTTTGACAACGCCAGATGCTCCACCAACTAACCCACCCAATGCTGATATAGCTGAGAAAATCGGGATTAAAAGTGGTAGTGCACCGCCGATATGTTTAGCAACTGGTAAAACTCTAGGTACTGTAATAGCTTTCTTGCAACCATTTTTTTAATAGCTGCTCTCGCACTGTTTATTGCTGATTTAATTGCAACTGATGAACTATTTGATCCCTTCATTGCTTTTTTTGATGCTTGTACGATTTTCGAAAATGATATTTTCTTTTTTCTTATTTTCTTTTTTTTTAACTGCACGTTTTTTATTTTTTATTAATTTTCCTTCAGTCTTCTTTTTTATTTTTTTATTTTTCAATGAAGGTAATGGTTTTTTTTTCTTCATACATTTCTTTTTCTTTTTCTCATTAACACAATCCATACCAAATTTCGATTTTACTTTCATTGCTCCAGTAACGAATGTAGCTGCTGCTCTCTCACTTAAACTTGCGTCTTTAGAAAAAATACGTTTAGCTGCTTCACGAGCTAAAATATCATCAGCTGCGTTTCTTGCCTTGATATCGTTACGATTTTTTGAATAAGCAATATCGTGATTTTTACAGGCTGCGTCTAAAGGATTAATGCCCGGATCTCCTCTTGCTGAACGTTTTTCTAACTTGGTACCTGGTCCACAATATGAATAACCAGGCAGATGGAGTTCGAATGGTAACTTGTTGATTAATTATTGAGTATTCCTTTTCCACAACCTTTTTTCGTTCTTTTTCTTTTTTGATGTATGCTTAATCATAGCTTATGACAGACTGATTTGCTTTGGTATAAAACAGATGAATTTATAGGATTCGAGCTCAGTGCTCATCACGATGGAATAGCAGAAACAAGCTCTAAAATTACCAGTTATAAACTTTGATATAATTACATCGAAAAGTGGTAATGGTTTAAAAGAAAAACGACATGGTGATTTACTACCAAATACAATAAGATGTGCGATAATTGGAGGAAGTACTTGTGGTAAAACCAACGCTCTAATGAGTTTAATTGTTGATCCAAATGGTTTACGATTTGCAAATATTTATATTTATAATAAATCATTATACCAACTAAAATATCAATATTTAGAAAAGTTACTAGAACCACTTGAAGAAATAAATTATTATAAATTTTCTGACAATGATCAAGTCGTACCAGTTGACGAAGCAAAACCAAATTCTTTGTTTATATTTGATGACGTTGCAACTGAAAAGCAGGATCATATTAAAGCATTTTTTTGTATGGGAAGACATAAAGCTATTCATTCTGTTGATTCATTTTATTTATGTCAATCATATGCGCGAATACCTAAACATTTGATACGTGATAATATTAATTTTTTGATTATCTTTCCACAAGATGATACGAATTTAAAGCATATACATCACGATCATGTTAATATTGATATGGAGTATAGTCAATTCCGTCAGATGTGTGTGGATTGTTGGAAAGAAAAATATTGCTTTCTGTGTATCGATATAGATAAAGGAAGATATAGAAAAATTTTTGACTGCTTCATAACTATAAATAACAAAACGATTTGTTAAATTTCATTAGTTAATTGTAAAATCGCAAAGGATCAACATGCCTCTTTGTGAGCAAGAACTAGTTGATGAAACAAAATTTTTAAATGAAATTGAAAAGTACAAGACGTTATTCGTGAAAAATATCAATTGATAAAATTAGGGAAAGAAAATTTATCAGAAGTTGCGAATGAATATCTTAAACCTGTTGTCACACCGCTTAACAAATTAGCTGCACAACTGCAAACAACAACGATCAACAAAAAATCATTAATTGATGATAAATCATTCCCGGATTAAAAAAATACGAATGATAAAAAAAAAATAATTCAACACATGAGGATAATTATAGTACTTCTGATATTGAAGAATCAGTTTATGAACAAGAAGGTGAATATGATACTGCTGATGAAGGTGAGGAAACATTTGTGGAAGAATCAAATAAAGATTAAATAGATGATTACTTAGGAAAAATCAATAGTATACAGTGGGATAAAGATTATGGTGTAAAAAAAGTAAAATCCGACTACAAAATTGGAAATGCGAAAATTTTCTTTAACGATGATGAATTAAATATTTTTGATACACGATACAAAATAACACCTGGATTAATGGAATTATTATATATGAAATCACCAGACAGAAGAACTATCACTGATATTGATGAAAAAAATTATAATGAAATTATTAATAATACAAATGCACATCATCAATATCATAGATCTAATATGCCAATATAAAATTCAGCATCTCGAAAATACATTGATTTTATTGCACCTCATAAGAATAATAATAATGAGCATTATGGTACTGGATTATTACCAACGGTTATGACTCTTAGAAAAAATAATCCAACTAGAGACAATTATATCTACTGGGATAATCCGAATGAACTTGTTGATCGATTACGATTATTAGTAGCATCAAGAGCAGCTGGTAATCCGAATCATGATAATGAGATCATGTCAATTATTGATGAGTTGAGAGAAAATGGATTAATATATTAATATAAAAAAAAATCAGTCTGTATACATCCGTCAGTGAACTATGACTGATTATAAAAGAGACGTTGTGCGTGAGTTACATGTTCCAGCAAGAAAAAATTTTGTACGACGTAAAGTTGACATTCGTGATAAGGATGAAACATGGCAAGCTGATCTTGTAGAAATGATTGAACATTCAAAGGTTAATTCTGGTTACAATTATATTTCAACAGTCATTGATATTTTTTCAAAATTCAGCTGGGCTGTTGGACTTAAAAATGAAACTGGAAATGAGGTATCAGCAGCAATGGAATCAATATTTAAAAAAGGTCGAATATGCAAAAATCTTCATGTGGATCAAGGAACAGAATTTTATAATTCAACATTTAAAACAATGTTAGAAAAATATACTGTTCATATGTATTCAACATTTACTCATTTAAAAGCATCAATAGTTGAACGATTCAATAGAACACTAAAAAACAAAATGTTTTTTGAATTTAGTATGCAAGGAAATTATAAATGGTTGAAATTGCTGCCAGAATTAATTAAAAAACATAATAATATCAAACATCGCACAATTAAAATGAAACCAGTTCAAGTCGTTGGTAAAAATATTGAAATACTGAAACAGACTGTATTTAAAAGTTTAAATCATTGTCATGTTAAAATCAAATTTAAATTAAATCAACATGTAAGAATAAGTAAATATAAGTATGTCTTTGATAAAGGATATAAACCAAATTGGACAAACGAAATATTCACAATTACTAAAATTAATAAAACATCACCTGTAACGTATAAGCTTAAAGACTATCAAGAAAATCCAATACAAGGAAGCTTTTATACTGAAGAGCTACAAAAAGTTCGACATTCTGACATTTATTTGATTGAAAAAGTTTTGAAAAGACGAGGGAATAAAATGTATGTAAAATATCTTGGATTTGACAATAGTCATAATCAGTGGATAGATAATCAATAAACTAATAAATAAAAAAGCAATGCGCATTTATTTTCTTACAATTATTTTTTTATTATATACATTTATACAACTTTTATTTACATCATTCATTTTTTCTTTTATATATACTTTTACTCAAACACATTCGTTCAACAGGTATATAACCCCATGGCAAAATGTCAGTCTCACCATCAATTAGCTGTCGTTTATCATCTTGCCAACTGAGAGCAATTTTTTCAGTTGTTCTTGTTGTTACTTCATGTTTATGAGATCTTATTATATTTTGTTGTTTTTTTAAAATAACATGATTAATTAAACAATTTTTATAATCATTAAAAGTTATTTGCCTTACAGTTGATCTTTTTACACCCTTTGCTCTCATATGAACACGATTTTTAAATGAATTATTTTCATTCGCTATAACATATGAGTATAATTTACTTCAAAAACCAATGGATACTTTCAATATTTTTCCGTTACTCTCATCTTTCATAATACCAATAACTTTTTTATTTTTTAAAGGAATTCCATATTGATTATTTTCTGGATAATCAGATGTATCAAATTTATCAGGATTATTACGGATTAAATCATAAGGATTATGACTAAATATGTGGTAAACAGCAGAATCAGTATCACCATATAAATATTTGACTTTATCTCCATATTCTGGTTTTATAAAATTATAATGAAAATCATACATATATGTTTTTGACATTTCCAAAATAGAAAATTCAAGATAAATTAGTTTATTAAAAAGTATACTTGTTGGTTTCATCTCAATTATAACAAGATCATCAATAATTAAATGACTATGGAAGTTTGGCTTTGAGATATAAAATCTTGCTTCACCTCTACCACCATATTTTTGTACAAGTCGATTTACGAGTTCTTACAGACTCAAGAGTTTTACCATAAATTGCATTAATGAAGAATTTTCTAAGATCTTTTTCAAATGCATTACGAGCTTGTTTTCGTAACTCTGTGTTAAGATCAATATATGGTTTAAGCCATGCACTTTGTTCAAATTTTAAAACACGATGAACTTTAGTAATAATCATCCCCAAAGAACAATATTCTTTCAAGTTTCTATAATGGATAACATAATTTTTTTTATTGTCTAGAGTTGCCAGTAGTTTTTGAGTTTTACTGGTTTCTAGAGGTGGTTTTTCGCGTACTGGTGCTAACGGAAAATCTTTATGATGATGATGCAAACTTGCAGGATAATCTAAATCGACTTCAAGAATGTATCCGCATTTTGAATTATCAGCAATTGAATTCAATGTGGATATATCAAAGTTATCAATCCATTGAAATTTACATGTGGGAAGATATTCCCTCATTGCAGCTCCGTACATATTGTTTAAATCAAAATACATTAAAAATGACTCTTCTTCTTCAATATTATAATCACTGCCCATATATCGATTATTAGCTCTTCCATATCGATTTGAGACTTGTGATGAACCACCTCTTATACCTTGCTCAATAAACAACATCATTTCAGGATCTGTTAACAATTCTAGTTCAATCTGAGTATATCTTAACATTGCACTAAAACTAAGTCCAGGTAGTGTATAATAATGTGCTGGATCTAACTTATATGTATTCAAACAATCAGCTCTGAAGCTTTCAAAAACATCAGCTAAGAGAGCAACATCAGTCTGTAAATATAAATCAGAATATTTTTTTATATTAAACATTTGCCAAACATTTAGAGCATGTGCATATGCTTCATCAGAAATATTTTCTTCATTTAATTTTGAATAAAATTGATCTTTTGATGGAAGTGTTGTATCATCAAATTTTTCCCATTTGTCCAGATAATCATATGGAAAAACTCCCTTCTTTGTAATTAAATTGAATTCATCAACATTTTTACATAGACTTTTTGTTATTGTTTTTTTATTATCATCTAAATTATTTGATAATGAATCGATGGAACTAGCCACGAATCTATATGAGTCAATGAATCTCAATCTTATTCTTGTACCCTTGACACGTTTTGTAAATGAAATATATCTTTCTTTATTGATTCCAAGTATATCAATTTTACCTTCGAACTGGTTTTTTAATTTTTTAATGATAAAATGTGCATCATAGCCTGTGAGGTTATGAAATACTACTGGGATAATACATGATTTTTGATAATTAATATTGCATATTTGATGGGCGGCACCTCGGTATTCTGAAGTCCAGTGCGAGTGATCACGTACTTTAACGTCATTTTTCGTGAAATTTTTGTTACAAATATAACATTTTTTTGCATTCAAAAATTGTAATTCTTCATCTCGTGTAAGAGACATTGGTTTAATATCATCTATTATTTTATTGACTTGATGAGCAATTTGTTCAAGCTCTGTAATAAACCATTCAATTGAATTTTTACCTCTATGAAGATTGAACTTGAAAAGTGAGTCATCATAACTACACTTTAAGCAATATGCTGCACTACTTGGAACATGTTTTTGATAAATTTGATTTTTTTCAAGTTCTTTACTCTGCACTTTTTTCAATAAACATTCTAAATCACCATAAATTATAAACGGTACCGTTAATTGATGTTTATAGCTTATAAATTTTAAAATATTATTTTTTGCAGTTGGTAATAACATTGCACTTTTACATTTTTCACTACATAATTTTTCATGATTATCACATGATTTTTGTGATTGAAAATGACATAAGCAACGATCACAAATTATTTTTTTCCCATTATGTTTGGAAATTTGTGAGCTCACTAATCTCGATAAGTTTTTGATCCATACAAAATGATATTGTGCTAAATTTTTTCGTGAATTGAAATCATTAACAACAACAATATCATCATCATCATCATCGTCTTCCACTTCTACTTCTCTCTTAACCATTAAAAGATGAATCGTTTCCTTATCTGATTCATTTTTGCTTATATAATATGGTACAACCCTTTCTTTTCTATGTTTTTTATTTATTTTCTCATTATAATTATCATCATTATCACTTTCGTCGTCATCATCATCATCATTATCATCTATACCATAAATATTAATTTTTAGCTTATTTTGTATTTCGAAAACTTTGATTTTTTCCCATGTTATCGGGAAAGTTATTCCATCGCAATTTAATTCATCAACATGTTTTGTATAATGACTCACACGCTCACTATGGTAAGACGCTTTGTATAAACATGCTAAAACTGACCATGCGAAACAAAAATTATCAGAATTTTTGACGTTTACAACTGAGTGAGTTTTCAGTATCCATGATGGCATTTCAACGAAAGATGAATTACCACCTTGCAGTGGTATGTAATCATTTATTTGGATTTCAAGATGAAGGATTTGATGCAGTTTCCAACCAGATCTATTTAATTCAGCTTCCTCAACATCTTCTATAAAATGTTCAAAATTTTCTTTCAATAGTTGGCTTAGATTTGATGATTGTGAAACCTCAAAACTGCCCTCACTGTAATATTTTGTTTCAACTTCTACACTATTATTCGAAGGTTTTTCGATTTCATAGTTTAAAGCTAATACAGTATTGACTTTGAGTGCATTTTTATCTTGTAAAATAAGAGCTAACTGACTAATTAACATTTCTTTAGCATCAGAAAGAAAGTCTTTTACATCTTTATGTCTTAAATTAATTATAATGCTTGTCTTCATCCTGTTTCTGAATACATTTTCTAAGTCTTGCCATTCAATGTATTTTTCAGTAGAAGCGTTTGATACATCAACTGTTGAAGATACACCTGCACCTCGTACTTGCAAACTTTGTAATCTTAATAAATAAGTTGTCAGTATTGCCACTGTTGCCTGAGTGCATTTTTTATGAGCACCTGACAGACTTGCACATGATTTGTTATAATTTGCAATATCTCTGCGTAAAGAAATAATTGTAGAATTGATTTGATTGTGATCTGGAACCTCATGTAAACGTTCAACTATTATTCGATATTCTTCTCGACGTAGTCTGCATTGTGCGTTTAAATCCATTTTATTCGAATTTTTTTATTTTAATATTTGTTTGGTTAACCTAAAATCAAAAAATATTAATGTAAAATTATTGCAAGCGAAAATCTATGGATAATTGACTTAAAAATTTAAAAAAATATTCAAAAATTGTAAAGATAATGATGGATTACCAAAAAAAAAAAAAATTATTTTGAGGTTATTTTTTTTTTTTTTAAATATTAACCAGATGCAAGAAATATTTATGTAGATTGATAGCTAGTGAAAATCTGAGAATAATTAACTTGAAACTTTTGAATATTAATCAAAAATTGACAAGATAATGATGGATTACCAAAAAACAAAAAATGTTTTTTGAGGTTATTTTTTTATAAAAAAATATTAACCTAGTGCAAGGAATATTTATGTAGATTGATAGCTAGTGAAAATCTGAGAATAATTAACTTAAAACTTTCGAATATTAATCAAAAATTGACAGGATAATGATGGATTACCAAAAAACAAAAAATGTTTTTTTTTTGAGGTTATTTTTTTTTTATAAACAAAAATATTAACCTAGTGCAAAAAATATTTATGTAGATTGATAGCTAGTGAAAATCTAAAGATAGTTTATTGAGAAATTTTATAAAATATCTAAGGATTATAAAAATACTTATTGATTATTAAATTGAGGTTAAGACTCACCTGATATTTTTTTATATGACTATATTGCCTTGGCAGCAGATCACAATGAAATGTGTTGAAAGAATGAGTTAGATGGACTGATATTTATTTAGCTTTATCCCCACTTTTTTGATGACCACTAGCGACATCATCACACTAGCTCCACTATTTCATTTTATTAACTACTAGCGAATTCATCACATTTTTTATTAACTACAAGTGACAAAATGAATGAAACCAAAAAAAAGTTTAGAAAATATATAGCTAAGACAAAATGATTCTAACCAATAAAAATGCAATAAAAATTTCATATCAAAAAAAGTTTAGAAAATATATAGCTAATACAAAATGATTCTAACCAATAAAAAAGCAATAAAAAAAATTTCATATGAAAAATATCAAAAAAAAAAAAATATTTCAAATCAAATATATCAAAAAAAAAAAAAAAAAAAAAAAACAAATCAATATAAAAATAATAATTTCAAGAGATAAAAAAAAATTTAAGGATAAGGATTGATAAAAAACATCGAAAACAATATATATTTTTAATCATTTCAATCAATTCATTTTTAATAAAAAATGAAGTCTTTCATCCACATAGGACTTCCACATATCCTACCTCTTCTCGAAACTTCACGTGGAATGTAGCGACAATTGTAGTAATCGACATTCTCCAACCGCCGATTTATCTCCTCCGGTTCGAGAATAACCGTATCAGCGGCCGTGGTGTGTGAGTAATTTTCATTGTTGGAACAACAGGTCTAGTATCCTCCAATTGCGGTGGTGGCAATGCAACAGCTGATGAATCAATTGGAGGGATACCAAATCCAAAGTTTAAACTTCCCAGCGGGATTGACACCTTAGCTGATGGGATTTTCCCTTCAGGCTTCTTTGGTGTATTACCCGTTTTGCCCAGTATCAACTCTGGTACTTTCGATTTGCTGGTCTGATATGGTCGTAGATTCAACGCAATATTCTGTACTGACACGATGGTGGGTCTGCAGTGGGGGTCGATGGGAGCTGATCCCCCCAATGGATCCGAACTTGGTTCGCCAAAACGGAACAAGTCTACACACAGGTCCGAATCCATCCCTGGTGTGCAGTCGAGTGTGTCTCCAGCGGGACTTGGTAAAGCTGGACTAATCAGAGGCGTTGTTGCCTTATCTTCCCCTGCAGCTAGATCTGCTTCCTCTGACAATTCATCTGCGTGATTTAATGTTTGTGCTGCCAAGTTGATAAATTCAAAGTTTTCACCAAGTTCCTTAGCTACCAGTTGTTGTTCTTGTGTTTCCCCGATATGGTTCCTACAGAACTCGGAAATCGCTGAAACCAAATCCGGGTTTTGAGCCGAGATTAACTCTAGCTCCCCACGAAATGGCTCCAGGGATCCCACCAGTACAATTGGTGCTGGGGATTGCCCCTGTACTTCATCAGCAGAGCCTGAGATTACTTCAGGTTCACTCCTACTATCGCTGTCCAAAAGTCTACGTCCTTTCATGGAGTCTGACAAGGCTTGTAGATTTTTCCCCGAGATTGGTCTGCGTCCCCCAATTGCCTTCTTAGCTGGTTTGCGAATGGATCTCAATTGCTTCATCTACCAATAAAAAGGAGTTCTGGAATTAGTAGTGATCAAATAGTTACAAGAGGGTCCGACTTGGCTCGTGATACCCATGGTTTCAGATCGGAAATTGCGTCCTGGCCTAAGAATTTACTCGCAAAATCGGTCAATTCATAACGATTGGGTGAGAGTTTGCGAGTTATGACATAAGGGCCCTCATATGGTTTTTCCAAGTGCGCCGAGTAACGTTTAATTGCATTAGATAGCGTGTGAGTCTTCCTCAGCACTAATTGACCTTCCGAAAATTCGATGTTGCGATGCCGCGCGTTATACTGGTTGGCCTGCTTATCTGTCGCCTCTCCACGAGCAAAGGTTAAAGCCTGACGAAGTGTGTTCAGGCGCCTCATTCGCTCGTTCCACTTCTCTATGGGTATAGGGACTAAAGTGGTTTCACCCTCGAATTCCCCCCTAAGTGAATTGGGTGGACGGAGTTCTCTCCCTGAATTGGCAAATGCAGGACTCGTCGGTAACGCATCATGATAGGTCGTTTTGTACGCAAAGCGAAATTCCGATAGGTGAGTATCCCAATCTTGGTGATTTCCATCCAAGTAGGCTCTCAGCATAGTTTTAAGGCTTCGGTTAACCCTTTCCACCGGATCGGCCTGTGGATGATAGGGTGGTGTGGTCTGTAGGGTTATCCCTGCCCACGTTGCTAACGATTTAATTTCTTTATTTACGAACTCGGTACCATTATCCGTAATTAATACGCGGGGGACTCCATGACGGTAAATTACTAAATCCTCGAGTTGTTCTCGAATCGACCTTCCCGTAGCAACACGTAGGGAGACTAACTCTACGTATTTAGTCATCTGGTCTTGGATCACCAAGAGGTAGGCTTTACCGGTCCGAGAGCGTGGCAACGGTCCCATGATGTCAGCTGCAAAAATTGGGGGTGCTCGGGGTTGCGTTTGCTCCCTTGAATGTTACCCTTATGAATCATAAGATGGAGCTAGGGGTATCCAATTGGACCCTGAATATATAATTTTATAAAATACAATTTATATGAAATAAAAAAAAGGTTCGGCGCTTACCGCAGGACATTACAAAATAAATAAAAATAAACAAAATAAAATTAATAGAATAAAATAAATAAAAAGAAAATACATTAAAATTGATAAGAATACACCCCCACAGTAAAACCTTTCGTTCAGGGAACGCAGTGTACGTAAACGGAAGGCTTATCGTCCGATTCCGTAATTATTTACGTCTATATTTTACCTTAATTCTAGGTTACATTTTTACTTAGTGTCTATAGTTGAGTCTAGAAGTTCTCGAAGTTCTGGAAGTTCTGGAAGTTCTTGACGTTCTTGAAGTTATTTTCTTTTTTTTTTTTTTATATTAATTCATTAGAGGTCACGAATTCCATGGCGCAGATTTTACATTGATTAGGATTGCTTTTCTTGGTTATTCTTTGGCAGTTGAATAGTAACTAGTTGATCCACTTTTTCCTTGCCCCTTGACTTGTTGGATGGCTATTTCACGATTACAAGTTGAACTGTTCCAGCAAAATTGGATTCATAGACATTTGCTACGTTGTTGGCCTACTCTCTGGGTAATAACCTTTTTGTAAATTTTTTTTGTTGGGTTGATTCGTGGTTTGCTTTATATTTAGCAGCTGATGTTCATATTTAGCAGTATGATCAGCACCACAGAGTCTACAGTTAATGTTTGATTTGGCTTATATTTGATCTCCAATCATTATTTTCATACACAAATTTATACATAAATTTGCCCAGTGAGATTTTGCCACCACCTTTCTACAGCGTACACAATGAATGTCGACTTTGTTGTGATTATTTGCCTACCAAGTCAGGTTGTGGATGACATCGTATTTTTTCCCTTAACGATATCTTGTTTCACTCGAAAATTCTTCCCCTCTGGTGCATAGGTTAAATCGTCGTCTGCGACCGATTGTACCTGTGTTACAAGGTGGCACTTGACGTATTTTGTTGACGTCATCTTGTTGTTACCTCGTTCTTGTTGTTTGATGAATTGTTGGCTGATGCTGATGATTATCATTGAACATATATAAAAATTCCATTATCCTACTTATCGACTATTTCTTGTCTTTAGAATTACGATTTCTCGATACTTATTTCTACTTGCTTAAGCTTTTTATTGTGTAATATTATCTCACTTGAAGAGATAAATAATTCAGAGATTATTTATTCCTTCGATATGGTTCTCACTTGTTTCAAATTCGGTTATCAATTTATATTAATATTTTGCCTATATGTCCGACTATTTCCGAATATTAAGTTTTAGTTTCTTTGTAATTCTACTATTCTTTTTAATTGTTTAATTTTTTTCTTGGCCATTTTCATTATTATTTACCTACTTCTTATTTATTTATTTATTTATTTATATAAAAAAAAAATATTTTCGAGGATCAGGGATTTTATCAAACCTGATTACCGTTCATATTTGTTGTTACTGCATTCCTAAGAAGGCAGCAACTATTCGAGAGACCGCAAAAAAAAAAAATTAACAGAAAGGAACTATTTCTAATAGTAACAACAATCGTGTTTTTCCTTTCTATTCTTTTAATATTTTCTCGAGATAGCCAGGATTTCGTCGTCTCATCAGACGTCTTATCCTTTCATCTTGTTTCAATATTTTCTAAAGATAGCCAGGACTCCGTTGTCTCTTCAGACACTTTATCCCTTCATCTTTCACCCCCACAGTAAGCGTGAGTTTGCCCACCTTTTTTCTTTTTGGAAAAAGATTGATTGATTGATTGATAATAAATGTTTTATTGTCTAAATTTTAAACAAATTATAATATTGATACATTCGGTGAATGTGTATGTGTGTGTGTGTATGCAAAAATGAAAGATGCGTGAGTATAGTACATATGATTTGAGTAGTGTTTAGGGGAAAAAATTAATGAGTTGGAGTCGGTAAGTGAGTGAGTGATAAAAGTTAATATGAGTGGGTAATTAGCTTTAAGCATTTGAGTTGGTTAATTGGCTATATGAATGTGTGTATGTTTGATTAAGCCGCAAGATTTTCGTTGGTAAGTAGCATTGACTTAAGTCTGTTCTTAAACGTGGTGATGTTGTCAGCATCACGAATTGACAGAGGAATTGAATTCCAAATAGATGGAGCTGTTACTGCAAATGCTGCTTTAAAGACATCAGTTCGGTAGTTAGGTATGAGTAAAACTGGTTGATTTACTTGATTTCGCACAGGTCTACTAGTATTAGGTATAATGAGCAAATCTGATAGATATTCAGGTATTCCGTTGTTTATAATGCCATATATTAGAGTTGCGGTATACAAGTAGCGAAAATTCTCAACGCTCAACAGTCCAAGACCTCTCCTGGCATCAGATACAGGTTGATCTGCCCTGAGTCCAGTCACAAATCTTACACCACGATTGAGTATTCGTTGAAGTTTAAGATCCAAGCACGTGCCAAGGCCATGTAGAGCAACCAGACAGTAGCTGATATAAGGCATGACGAGTGTAAGAAACAGCTTACAACGTAATTCTTGGTCAGTGTATTTGGCAATACTAAACAGTTGATAGTAGATCGAGTTGGTCTTGGATTTTATATGTTGTATGTGTTCGACAAATGTTAGTTTGGAGTCAAGTATGACCCCAAGATTTCTAACTGTTGATGAGAATTTAATTGGAGCATCAGGAGGTCTAAGATTGGCGAGTTTATTGTAATCAATGTTGTTGATAAAGCGACGAGCACCAAATATGATTGCTTGTGTCTTTTTCAGGTTGAGAGATAGTCTATTTAGTTTTGCCCAGGCAGTTATTTTGTCAATGTCTTGGTTTACCTGTTGAATACATTCATCTACATCGGCCATTGAGCAGCTTTTGTAGATTTGCAGATCATCAGCATAAAGTAGACGTTTGCAATTTTCAATTAGAGGACAAATATCATTGATGTACAATGAAAACAGCAGCGGTCCTAGAATTGAACCTTGAGGCACCCCTGATGTGATTGAGAGCCAGTTTGAAAGGCCATCTCCATCAGTTTTGATTGCTTGTGTTCTGTTGGTAAGGTAGGATTTAAACCAGTTGATGACACTATCAGATAGTCCAAAACTCTTGAGTTTAAGGAAGAGTAGGTCATGAGGTACCATGTCAAATGCCTTAGAAAAATCAAAGAGTACGACTATAGTTAGTTTCCTACTGTCCATACTCGTTCTAATGTCATTGATAAGTTTAACTAAAGCAGTTTGTGTACTGTGACCTTTTCTAAACCCACATTGATATGGATCAATGAGTTGGTGCTGGTGTAGGTGTTGTACTAGTTGTTGATAGACAATTTTTTCAAGAACTTTAGAGAGATAGGACAGTGTAGATATAGGTCTGTAATCACCTTGTGCTGCTGGTTTCGGTATCTTATTTATGGCAACAACAAGCACTTTTTTCCAGATAGCTGGAAAAATTGATTGTTGCAGAGACCTGTTGAACAATGAACCAAGTGATGGTAATAGTGCAGAAAGAATAGGTAAGATCATCTTTTTAGAGATTTGATCATAACCTATTGCATTTGACTCAATGCTTCTTGCAAGTGTATCGATAGTTTCAAGACTAGTTCGATCAAAAGTGAAAGGTCGACCATGAAATTAATGAGATGATATTGCCAGATGCTCTGTTTGAACAGCATTTGAAGAGAAAGATGTGAAGTATTTATTGAGTTCTTCTTTGTCAACACATAGACTGCTGGATTTTTTGTCCTTAAGTAAACCAAGGCTTCTCAACTCTCTCCAAGTCTGGGTAGGATTTTGGTTGACTAGTCTATTTTTATAGTATTGTACACGAGAAACAAGTACTCTAGATCTAAATTGTACTCTAAGATTTCTATAAATTGTGAGATCAGAGATAAGTCTGTTACGTTTAAACTTCCTGTATTGAGCTTGTACTTTCTTAGCTTCATCTCGTAGCTGTGAGTTGAGCCAGGGAGCAGTTTTTTTAACATTGATTTGTCGAGGCTTGAGTGGTGCTAGCTCGTTGATGCTTGATAATATGCTAGTTGTATAGTCATTAAACTGCTCATCAACTGAAGATACAATCATTTCATTGAATGGTGCAAGTTTACTAAGAAAGTGATCAAGCACCATCGGTTGCTCAAGAGTACTAAGACATCTTGTTTGGATAGTTTTAGGTTGACAAGAAGGTATTTGAAAACTGAGCTCAAACCAAAGTAAATGATGTCCAGCAGCAAAAGTGTTGTTAGTCTTATCATATGATGTCACAGTGTCATTTTCGTCCACCATACAAAGGTCAAGCCATGTCTGTGAGTAGTTTGTTGTGTGAGAGTAGCCATGCGGTATGAGCTTAAGCGAATTGTCATCAATGAAGTTCCTGAGGTACTGAGAGTCAGCATTTTGTGACAACTGATCAGCATTAAAATCACCAAGAATGACCTTGTGCATATAGCCATCTGTTACATTGCCTATAGTAGAAGAAAAATCAAGAAATGCCACATGAGGTGGTCTGTAGACATTTACGAGAATGATAGGATCTGCAGCTGGTACTTGTATTTCACAGACTATGTATTCGACAATACCAGGTTTACTTAGTTGAGTTGAGTTGGATTTTTTAATGATTTTGGTGTTAAGAGAATTAAGCACATATATACCAACACCACCACCATTATTATTTCTGTCATTTCGATATAGATTGTATCCTGGTATGTAGATAACAGAGTCAGGTACAGCAGGTGATAGCCATGTTTCAGTAAGAGCAATAACATGTGGAGGTGACACGAGATCAATATAACAACGAAGTTCATCTAGATGAGCTCGAATAGAATTAATGTTGATGCAACAAATTTTAAGTAAACTAGAAGAGAGTGTTTGTGGAGAGTGTGAATTAGATTTTTGTTTTTTATTTACTTCAGTTTTGTTACATTGTTTGTTGTTGTTGTTGTTTATAGAGATCAGATTGTCACTTGTAGTATGTCATTGTTGTGTATTATTGCGTTTTTCCGGTTGAGGATAAAGTTCAAGCAACTTGTTGATATCACCATCACTAAAAACAAGGTGTCTCATTGATTGATCATCTTTTTTAACATGAACAACATCATTTTTTGCCCATACATATTTAAAACCAGATGGTTTTAAAATATGACGTGTTTTACCAAGTAGCTTGAATGTTGATGATGATAATAAATCACTAATGTATATTTTTTTATTGATTAAACTTGCTGCTCCAGGTATATTAAAAGTAGAGTATTGAACGGGTGGACCACGTTTAGCAGTGATTAATATATTTTTACAGATTGCAGCATTTGCACATGTAACTGCAACCGAGACGGATGATAATGTATTAGCAGGAGAAGAAGTGCTAGTAGATGCAGATGCAGAGCTGTCAGGACCTGAAACCCTTTTTATTAGTAACCTGCAGTTGGTCAATTCATCAGGCAGATATTTATAGTTAATTTTACTCAAATACTCAGTAACAAGCTTTAGTGGTTCATCAAGATGTGGTCCATTTGGAAAACCTGACAAGACAAATTCAGTGCTACCAGTTGATTTTTGTATAAGTTTTTCTATATACGTGTTGTTAGAATTAGCAGCATGCATAAGAATATTGACAGTGTTATTATTTCCATGTGCATCACCAGGTTCAAGAGCGAGTGCATCGACTCTAGCTTTAAGTGTCTCTAGATTACTTTTAGTTTCAACATTATCAGCACAGAGTGATGCAGTAGTAGCATCAAGCCTGTCTGTGATTTCTTTAAGACTTTGAAATAAAGAATCAATTTTGTCAAGTTTACCAGAGATGTCATTGATAGGTGACACTTGAGCTTCAATGTCATCAAATCTTTTATTCATTTTAGCAAGAACAGACATGACAGAGGCAATATTATTTTTAACAGCTTTAGGTTTCTTCAAAATATTATCATATTCATCTTCATCGTCTCCTCTTCCTCGCTTTGATGAGGCTGTAGATCTGTCAGAGCCTATTGGGGATGACGGTGTTGTATCTATTTTGTCAGTTGAGCCAGTATTCAATAGAGTCGACATGATAGACTTAGCTTAAGCACAAAGCCACTGTTTTTATAAATTTTGTGATAATAGGTATTATTGTGCTTTATATTAGTCAATAATAATTGAAGATTATTATTTGTGATGATGATAATATTGTGCTTTGTTAATTAATTGTTATTGAAGATGAAAACGTTATGTAGAATTGATTGTTAATTGTCGTGAGTTTGTTGTGATTTAATATGATGACATTTGACAGCTCTTTGTAACCCTCTATATTGATATTAGTATATTGTGCAGTGCTGCGACCTGGTGCAGGAAATGTGCGTGATGTGAGGTGGTGTGTGTTACACGGTATTGTTATTATTATGCAGTTTTACCAAGTTAACCTCAATCCAGATGACACATGAAAAATATTTTAATTATCCTATTTTAGCTGTTAGCAAGACAGCAAATGCAAGAAATAATTATTGTAAAAGAAGCCTTGCAAAAAGTAGCATGCAATGATCCTGTAATCAAAAACGCCCGTAGGCAGTTTGAGGCAGTAAAATTGAAAAATGTAAGAGAGCTCAAAACTATGCTTGTACTATACTCACAGAGAGAGAGAGAAAAAGAAATAGTTATTAATTTCATAGATTATTCATGCGATGATAGTTTTGTTTCCATTAGTAATTATTGAGCTCGATTATTGGGACGTCCCTTCCCGATAATAAAAAAAAAAATTTATGATTCGTGTACACGTTCTTAATTTATCATATAATTTAACTTATTTTCGACTAGATTTGTTCTATAACAATTTAAAATATTACAAATTATCAATATGTATCTTTACGATTATTAAGAATGTTATTCTCATTCGAATTCTTACAGTTCTTGGGAATTTTCCATGATTTACTACTAATGCCTCTTTATGCTGGATAGTCAGCGCTTGAAAAATTAGAAAATATTATTAATATCATAACCTTCTATCTACTGGATGGCTAGTGTAAGAAGAAGTATAAATTTTGAGATCGACCATCGTCGCAAACCTTGCCCCCCACAGTAAGCCCGAGCTTGAAAGAGGCAAAGCCTTACGTCAAGCGACACGTTTATACTCTTATAAAATTCCTTCTACTTTTATACGAATTTGCATAATTATTTGTGGTGTCCAGTTTAAAATAGTCAAATTTTGTGTGACTGTTTTGTGGAACATCAAATTTTAAATAATTACTAATGATGTCTCATTTCAGATCATCCAAATCGTCGTGGCCATTTTCCGTTTTATTCAAAATTGAATAATTAGAAGTAAGGTCTGATCTTGAATAATCAACATCCTTGTGACCCTTATTTGGTCCATAATAATTTGGGTAAGTAGGAGTGATAACTGATTTCGAATAATCAGCTTCCTTGTGACCCTTATTTGGTCTATAAAAATTCACATAAGTAGGAGTGATGTTAGGTTTTGGATAATCAGCATCCTTATGACCTTTATTTGGTCCATAAGTAATGGAGGAATATTTATCCTGAAACATACTATGATTTAAAGTTTTGTTATTTTTGAGTAATTTCTGAAACCTTGTTTCTTTTTGTGCCCTCGTGAGCGTACTTAATTCTTCACTTTCGTCAAGGGTTTTCTTACTTATTTGTTTATTAATGGTTTCCGATTCATGAAACTTGTTTTGACAAAACTCGTTGGACTCATCCCTTTGTTTCCACCTCCAATTGTCTTCAAGTTTTTCATTACAATTTTTTGTTATATGCCCTGTATATTGGCGGAATTGAGATTTAATTTGTGAGAAGAGTTTTAATTTTTTTTCTTTTTCTGGGCCAATTCCGTTACTATCAACATTTTCGGTATTATCATTGTTAAACTTTTGGGTTACCTCGCGTCTCATGAGTTCGTCTTCCCTAAGTAATACTGCTCGCCTAATATATTCGAGGTCTTGTTTCCAATCGATAAAGTCCGATATTCTACCTACTAAACCTTCTTTTAACGTTATCCTCTTGATATCGTCATTTACAAACCATTCAAGTTTAAAATTCATCTCTTCTCGCCTAGTATGTGAGTCAATTATTTCTGAGATTTTATAGTCAATTCTTTTAATAAACTTCTGAGCAGGTTCGTTCTTTTCTTGACACATATTACGTAGCTCTTCAAATAGGGTAGCTTCTGTTTTCGTTATTTTGCTTAACTTTTGAATAGCTAAGATGAGTTCATCTAGTTTGTCGAAATTTCTACGCGAAAATTGGGATTTGACGTTCCAAGCGACTTTATTCCGCATAATAGCTTTCGTTAAATCTGATTCTAAACTTTCGGGTATAGCAGTACGTGCATCTTCGCAATCTCCCTGAAATCTATCAAACTCATGATTATTTCCGGTATATATTTTTATATGGCTAGTTACCTGATTAATAATTGACAGTTTATGGGCTAAATCAGCTATACAAGCCGTTTGTATAACAATAGTTTCAGTCATGTTTCAATATTTAAAATACAACTATAGAATGAAAGTTAAGAATCTCCACGTTTTACAATTTATCGGTTTAAATTAATTTTTCTTTCGTGCGGTCGCACGTTTAAATCCAAATATATATAAATAAGTTTAAAGAACAAAATTTCTTATTTAAATTAATTTTTTTTTTTTTTTTTTATTTACACTTCTACCCAAAGAAGTTTTATCTGATTCATCATTATTTGATTTTAATAATTTTTCATTCAAAAATCTCTACCCAAAGAACTTTTATTTAAATCAACCAAATTTTTTTTTTTTTTTTTTTTTATTCAAATTCCTACCCAAAAGAATTTTATTTAAATTTTTTTTTTTTTTACTTACTCAAGGAGCTTCTTCTTTTAATTTAGTTTTTTTTTTTTTTTTTTTTAAATGAAACTTTTTTGTTTATATTTTGATTAATTGTTACATTATAATTTTGTTCGATTTGATTTTATGCATTTGTGGACTCAAATCTAAGTATGGAAAAAAAATTTTGGTAATAAAAAAAATTACAAATTTTACTCAATAATTTATTCAAAATAATGTTAATATTATATCAAAGACTAATATAAAATAGTCTGTCAAATTTCATTGAAATGGAAACAAATTCAAATTATTGTACGCGTATCTGCGTTCAAATCAAAGTATGGGAAAAGAAAACTTCTTTTTTTCTTTTGTAAATAAATTTAGAAAAATTTTGAAAAGGTTAACTTTCAATTTAATAATTTATAGGAATAATATTAATTTTATATCAATGAATGAACTGAGAAGTTTATTAAATTTTATAAAAAAGGGAACAATTTCAATTATTATACTCGTGCGAGCGTTCAAATCCAAGTATGGGAAAAGAAAAAATTTTGTAAATACATTTAGAGAACATTTGAAAAGATTAAATTTTAATTTAATGATTTATAAGAATAATACTAATGTTATATCAATGCCTGATATGAGTAGTTTATTAATTTTTTATATAAAAAGGAGATAAATTGAAACTATTATACGCATGCCAGCGTTCAAATTCAAGTAGGGAAAACTTTATCTATTTTCCTTTGTAAGTGAATACAAAATTTTGGAAAAATTGATTTTCAATAGTTTATAATAATAATACTAATGTTATGTCCATGAAAGATATAGGTAATTTATTAATTTTTATATAAAAGGAGGCAAATTCAAATTATTAACCTCATGTGGATGTTCAAATCCAAAAATAAGAAAAAAAATTCTTTTGTAAATAGATAAAAATTTAAAAAGGTTAAAGTTTGAATTTAAAATTTATAAGAAATAATATTCATTCTGTAACAATAGATGATTTGAATATCTTATTAAATGCAAAGGAAATAATTTTAACTGAGGCGTAAGTTCGAATCTCAGTAGAATCAAAAAAAAAATTTTTTTTTTTTGTAAATAAATAAAAAAATTAAAAAGGTTAAATTTTAATTAATTAAATTTAAATTTAAAATTTGTAAGAACAATATTAATTTTGTATCAATAGATGATTTAAGTATCTTATTAAATGCAAAGGAAATAATTTCAACTCAGACGTGGGTTCGAATCCCAATAAAAACAAAAGTTTTTTTTTTTTTTTAAATAATTCAAAATTTCAAAAGGTTAAATTCTAATGAATCAAATTTAAATTTAAAATTTGTAAGAACAATATTAATTTTGTATCAATAGATGATTTAAGTATCTTATTAAATACAAAGGAAATAATTTCAACTCAGACGTGGGTTTGAAACCCATTAAAGCAAAATTTTTTTTTTGTAAATAAATAAAAATTAACAAAAAAAAGGTTAATTTTTAATTAATTAAATTCAAATCTAATATTCATGAAAGTAATATTAATTCTTTATCAATGAATGATTTGAGTAGTTTGTTAACGTTCGTATAAAAGAAACCGAATTTAAATTATTATATACGCACACGTGCGTTCAAATCCCAGTATGGGTAAAAAAAATTTATTTATTTTTTTTTTTTTTTTGTGAATAACATTCAGAAAAAAAATTTGAAAATATTGAATTTTAAATTAATAATTTGTAGGAATGGTACTCATATTAATGGATGATAGAAGTACTTCATTACTTTTTTTTTTTTTTTTTAAAAAAAAAAAAAGGTGAAAATTACAATTATTATACGCGTGTGAGCGTTCGAATCCATGTAAAAATTTTGTAAATAAAATTAGAAAAAATTTGAATTCAAATTTAACAATTTATAAGAATAATACCAATATTATGTTAGTGACTGATATAAGTGGTTTATCGACTTACATATAAAAGAAACCGAATTTAAGTTATTATACGCAGACGTGCGTTCAAATCCGAGTATGCAAAAAGAATTATATATTTTTTTTTGTAAATAAACTTAGGAAAAATTTGAAAAGGTTGAATTTGAATTTAATAATTTATAGGAATAATACTAATATTATATCCGTGAATGACATAAATAGTTTATTTACTTGTATATTAAATGGGACGATTTTAATTACTATACGCATGTGAGCGTTCGGCTCCGAGTAGAAAAAAAAATTTTGTGAATAAATTTCAAAAAAATTTGCAAAGAATAACTTTTTATTTAAAAAAAATTTATAAGAAATTTACAAATATTATCTTAATGAATGATATCGTCGCATTAAAGGATGAAGGGTGTAAGTGCCTTTTTCAAAATTTTTTTTTTTATTAAAGGAAAAAGGGCGTAAATACAAATTTATTTATTTTTGGGTTTTTCATGTAATTTCAAAGCTTAAAAAAAAAAAAAGGAAAAAGGGCGTAACAACCTTTGATAAAGAATAAAAGGCGTATGTCCAGGGACTTACGCCTTTTTCCGTTATCAAAATAATTTTTGATAAAAGATGAAGGGCGTATTTCCAATTTTATTTTCAATTTATTCAAAGGCAGTGTACTTAGACTGATCATTTATTTATTGATAATTATGAATAAATAATTAATAATTTGAAAACACTATACCTTTGAATAAATTGAAAATAAAATTGAACGCCCTTCATCTTTTATCAAAAATTATTTTGATTGGCGTAAATCCTGGACATACGCCCTTCATCTTCTATCGAAAATGATTTTGATAGGCAGGTCCCGGACATACGCCTTTCATCCTTGAAAAGGTTGTTACGCCCTTTTCTTTTTTAAAGCCTTAAAATTAGATGAAAAACCCAAAAATTAATAAATTTGCACTTACGCCCTTCTTCCTTTAAAATTGACGTTTTTGGCACTTACGCCCTCGATCCTTTAATGCGACGTATCTACAAATTTTTTTTACTTTTACTCAGATTTGGACGCTCGCAGGCGTAAAATAAATTAAATTTGTTTCCTTTTTACATGAAAGTGAAAAAACTAATTATATCGTCGCATTAAAGGATAAAGGGCGTAAGTGCCAAAAACGTCAATTTTAAAGGAAGAAGGGCGTAAGTGCAAATTTATTAATATTTGGGTTTTTCATCTAATTTTAAGGCTTTCAAAAAAAAAAAGGAAAAAGGGCGTAACAACCTTTTCTAAAGGATGAAAGGCGTATGTCCAGGGACTTACGCCTTTTTTCCATTATCAAAATCATTTTTGATAGAAGATGAAGGGCGTATGTCCAAGGATTTACGCCTTTTTTCCGTTATCAAAATAATTTTTGATAAAAGATGAAGGGCGTATTTCCAATTTTATTGGACGTATGTTCACATCCAAGTATGGAAAAAAAATATTTTTCTTTTTTTTTCTTAATAAAATTTAGAAAAAATTTCCAAAATTAAACTTTCATTTAATTATTTATAAGAATTATATTAATATTGTGTCAGTAGATGATACGAATAGTTTATTAATTTTTCGTTAAAGGACACAAGTTTAAATCATTATTCGCAGACGTGTGTTCGAATCCAAGTATGGAAAAAAAAAAATTTATCTTTTTGTAAACAAAATTTAGAAAAAATTTGAAAATATTGAATTTTGAATTGAAAATTTATAGGAATAGTATTTATATTATAACAATGGATGATATAAGTACTTCATTACTTTTTATATAAAAGGTGACAATTTCAATAATTATACGCGTGTGAGCATT
Organism: Aphidius gifuensis; assembly: GCF_014905175.1. Lineage (NCBI taxonomy): Eukaryota > Metazoa > Arthropoda > Insecta > Hymenoptera > Braconidae > Aphidius > Aphidius gifuensis. Next base: position 13,213,290 of record NC_057793.1, read on the forward strand.
TGAATCCGAGTAAAAAAAAAATTTCTTTTTTTTTTTTTTTTTTTTTGTAGAATTTCAATGAAATATTTAAAAAGATTAAATTTTTTAATGTGATAATTTATAGGAGTAATACTAATTCTATATCAATGAATGATATATAAGTAGTTTAATCATTTTCTTATATAAAAGGAAACAATTCAAATTGTGATACGCATACGTGCGTCCAAACTCAAGTATATAATCAAAATTTTGTTAATTATTATTGTGTAAATAATAAATGTTTAAAAAGGGATGTTAAACTATCGATCATTCAACCAAAATCGATATTTCTGTAAGTTATTATAATGCAAATAGTATATATTTAAGAAGAATGGTTTCAAACTATCGGTTATTTGAACCAAATCGATATCTCTGTTAGTTATTATTGCGTAAATACTATATATTCAAAAAAAATGATATTAATTATCGAAAATGGAATTGATATTTTATTATTTAAAACCCTGTATATAATAAATGTTTAAAAAGGGGAATAGTAGTCTATCGACTATTTAAAATCAAATCGAAATCGTACTAATTAACAACGTGTAAGTGTTAAATATTTAAAAGGGACTAATAATATATCGATTATTTAAATAAAATCGATACTTTTATTCATTAAAAAACTTTATTAGTTATCGTTGTATAAATAGTAAATATTTAAAGAGTAAATATTAACTATCGATTATTCAAACAAAATCGAATTTTTATTTACTAAAAATCGCGTGAATAATAAATATTCAAAAATGGAATATTAAACTATCAATTATTTAAATTCAATCGAATTTTTATTTATTAGAATAAATTAATAATTATTATTTCAATTAAAAGGAAGGATTTGACAGCCGACATTGACAGGCATTGAATTTTTCAATGGTGGCTAAGGGTTGTTGGGACCCGATCTTAAGTGTTGGCTAGGCCCGCTCGTCTAGCTTTCCTAGACACGCCTAATCGGAGGAGGGGTTTGGGCCTTAGGGGTGTTAGCCGTTTTTCCGAGATGGCCAAAGTTCTCCCCTAGTTCAATTCCCTCCCGCGTGTCGTGTTTTTCTCGTTTGAATGTATATATTTTTGTTACTCCTAATATTTTATTGAATGTTAATGTATATAAAAAAAAAATATTAATAATTGTTGAAAAGAGATTAAATCCCAAATATCTAAAACAATTAAATTATTATTGATTTATCAACGATAATTGTTGAAAAGTAAATTAAATTCTCAAACATTTAATTCAATTAAATTATATTTAGTTTATCAATAATAGTTGTTTGTAAAAAGGAATTTAAATCCTCCAATATTTAAAATAATAAAATTATCATTAATTTATCAGCAATAAGTTTTAGAAAAGGAATTCAAATCCTCAAATATTTAAGCCAATTAAAATTATCATCAATATATGGATAATAATTGTTGTAAAATAAATCCCAAATATTTAAACCATTGGCTTAATATTAATGTATGCGTAACAATTATCAAAAAAAAAGGAAAATAAATTCCCAATATTTAAATCAGTTGAACTGTGATTATTGAGAGTAATAGCTGTTGCAAAGGGACCTTAAATCCCAAATTAAAGTCAATTAATTTGATATTAATTTACGTATAGTAATTGTTGACAAAGGGTAACAGATTCTAAATGTTTAAACCCATTAATTTATTATTAATGTATGCGTAATAAATTGTTGAAAAAGGAAATAAAATCTCCATATATTTGGGCCAGTTATTTTATTATCAATGTACGGATAATAATTGTTGTAAAAAGTAATTAAATTCCCAATATATTGATTTATTAATTTATTATTAATGTATGCGTTCCAATTATTAAAAACGGAAATTAAAACCAAATATTTCAATCAATTTCTTATTATCAATACGTGGATAATAATTGTTGTAAAAGGGAATTAAATCCCCGATATATTGATCTATTAATTTATTATTAATGTATGAATTCCAAAAATCAATTGATTTATTATCAATATGTGTATAACAATTGTTGTAAATGGGGATTAAATCCCAAATATTTGAACTCATTAAATTATAATTAACATGAAATTAAATTTCCATTTGATAACAATAATGTTTGTTCACACTCACTTACGTAGTTTATTTATTATTTATTATTATTGGGGTTAGCTATTTGATATAAATTTTTATAAATAATAAAAATATTATTAACATAAACAAGTATAATTTTAAGCAAAAATAGAATTAACAATAGATGAACATATCGTTTTTACAATTAGTCATGCAACTTATTTTTTTAAGCAATTATTTTTTTTTCTTTTCTCTCTTTTCTTTTTTTTTTTTTTTCATCTTTTATTTGACGATTCGTTTGGGACCGGGTGTTGGCTATTGCTAAAATAAAAGGGGGCACTTTGACCGTGAAAAAAAAATGTAAAATTTGGGAAAACCCAACAACCCCCGGGTAGTAAAATAAATAAAATAAAAGTGACAGGAAACGAAAAAAAAAATAAAATTTTATCGTTTTTCCCCAAAACTATTAAATTTTATTACAATTCTTGTAACATAAATAAAATTTTCTTTTAATGTTTTTTTTTTTTTTTTTTTTTTTAACAAAAAAGGTGTTAAATTTCACAAGTGAATAATTTTAAAAATGTTTTTAACTTTTTTCTCCCCCAAAGAAAAAAAAAAGACGCCAAGCTACAATTTTACCGCGTAAGAAAAAAAAATTAGACAAATAATTTTAACCCACAACAAAAATATTACAATAAAATTTACGGCAAATTTTTCCGCGCGCGTAATTAAATTTTTCAGCCCAATTCTACCCTCCGCGAACGCGTTTTATTATCTTGAAACCGGACGAGCCCCCATGAAATATCGTAGCCGGATTATTTATTAGACAATCAATATTGTCCTATAATATAATTCTGCTAGATATGTATTTTCATTTACCTCTGTTTATCCTGCGCAGCCAGGGCGCATAAGAAAGGTAGGGAGATATAACTTACGTAATGTAGGGAGAGGTAAAAAGGAACCTGAAAAAAACGCGATAATAGTACACAAATTAAACACAAATAATTTATAGAAACTTGAGTCAAACACAAAAATTATAATGTTAAATAAAATGGTGAATTTATTATTAAAATACCACAAGTTTACCAATAGTATTGATGTTGAGTAACAGATAGTTAAATTTGGACCGACATGGACCTTGAGATAATCGACGCACTTGTGTCACATTGAATTTACAATAAAAATTATAACGAAGATCACTTTAACAGATGTTTGATTTAATAGTTACATAAATGCTTTACTATACTTTACAGGTCGTAGCTAAGACCAGATCCATAACCACGAGGTCGCTTATTGTTATATTCAAAATAATTAAATATTTTTAGCAAGCAAATTATTGCTTAAATCAGCCAACTATAATTTACTTTATTCAATATTGATTTGATTAGATAATTTGACACAAGATATGTACTTGAATTTAAATTAAAAGAACAAGCCAACTTAGACCATGTGGTCGGAATTTATTACAAGTTAAATTCAAACTGATTTTAATGAGTTTAAAATGATAATTTACGTAGCCAAATATAATTGAAAATATTTAAACACAATAACTCAATAAAATATTGAATAAGTATAACTTACAGTTTTTCGGCTGATGACGCTTAAAATTATTCTAAGACCTTTTAAAGCACTTATTAAAGCAGTTAGAGCAGTTGAAGCTGGTAGTCACAGGATCAGAGATCCCAGTGAACTGATCGATATATTGGGTCAGTGGCACAAGCTAACCGTAGGGTAAGTCGGAAATATTCGGGGGTGCTCGGGGTTGCGTTTGCTCCCTTGAATGTTACCCTTATGAATCATAAGATGGAGCTAGGGGTATCCAATTGGACCCTGAATATATAGTTTTATAAAATACAATTTATATGAAATAAAAAAAAGGTTCGGCGCTTACCGCAGGACATTACAAAATAAATAAAAATAAACAAAATAAAATTAATAGAATAAAATAAATAAAAAGAAAATACATTGAAATTGATAAGAATAACAAAAAAGGTTAGAAAACGTGCTTGCGTGATGCAACTTTTCAAGCATGCGTTCTAGCTATTCTTTTTTGTTTTTCGTATTAATTTATGTTTATTGCATTTTCTTTTAATTTATTTTTTTCTATTTAATAAATTAGTGTTGTGGCTTTTTTTTTTTATTATAAATAATATATATATTTTATTATAAATATTATATATATTTTATTCTTTGCAAAACACGTGGGTAAATCTCTCGATTGCACACACGTTTAGCTAAGAAAAATATATAATAAAAAAGCCATACAACTAATTTTAACAAAAAAAATAAATAAAATAAAATGAATAAAAAATAAAATAAATTACTTACCCTTCTATTATTTCTTCTATTAACTCTTCCACAACTCATTTTGTATTTTTTTTTAAAAGTATTATCAAACAACCTCATTCCGTGACAAACCAAACTTAAAGAAAATCGTGGGAAATTCGGAAAACATAGAGCGCTGACAAAACGAAACTGCAGCGCCCTGCTGAAGATATCATATGATAAAAACGTGAAATACATTACCTACTTTTTGTGGGAATTTTGAAAATATTATTATTATGAAAGTTATTAAATTATTAAGTTATTATTATTATTGTTATTGATGGAAAATAATAATATATAATAATAATAATAATAGAAAAACATAATTTAAAAGTTAGTTAAATTTAACAATAAATGAAAAATAATAACAATAATTACCTTTGTGAAATGTATTATGCCATCTTGCGAAAAAACCAATATGGCGTCGTATGAAAAATGAAACTCGCGGGAATTTCTAAAATTTAAAAATTTAAAAAATGGCGTCATATAGAAAAATCAATATGGCGTCTTACAAAAAATCAGACCCCCCATGACGATTCGACCGAATTAATCAACTGGAGGACCCCCGGTGGCGATTTGACCCATTTAATTAATTCGCGTACCCCCTGGGGTGAAGCTTCGCGGATTCCTAGAAATCACCCGCGAATCACAGCGGGGGTCGCGGGTTTCGCGGGGGGAAGGGGGCACATCGGCCGGGGGGGTGTCCCAGAACTCTCCTATGTACACTACTGTCCACTAAAAAATTAAGTCTTGATGATTAAGTACGAAATAATGATATAAATACTTAATAATAATTTCTCAAAGATGCATGTACATTAGGGTGTTTTTTTTTTTTCGATATATTTTTTTCTCTTCACCCATCTTTATACAAGTTCATACAACTCTAAATCATGCCCAGAAAAAATTTGAACTCAATTGTGAAATATTTAGAGGTGGTTCAGGAGTCATTTGTTTTTTCCATTTGATTAACATGGGGTTAATACACTTTATTCACTATTTTGATCATGGAGGCTTTAATTTTCGAACGTTCAAGTTCGCGTTGGTCTTATTTTATAGAGTATTGAATTTTATAGCATATAATATTCATAGTTTTGATCATTTACAATTTTGTTTGATACAAAAGACAGTCCCTGAATTCGCTGTTATGTTAATGGACTAGTCCTCAAACTAAGATATGCACAAATTTATATATTATACGTATAAACTGATGAATTTGTGCATATTGCAGTTTGAGGACTAGTCCATTGATATAACAGCGAATTCAGGGACTGTCCTCAAACTACTGACTTTGTATATTTTCAGATATACACTGAGAACTAATACACAATCTAATTAATTTAATAGAATAAATTGATTTTTACAATAAAAATCAAAGCAGCAAGTTATTATAAATTGTTCTCAATACCAAAAAACAGGTTGATTATTGAGTTTTTTTTTTTGTAACAATATGTATCCAACATCAATTTAGTGAGCGTAAAATAATGACAAACTCATGACGTGAAAACGTCATGTGTTGTATGAACATGCATCTCTGAAAAATTATTGTTTATACTTTTTTTTATTATTGCGTACTTGATCATCAACATCTAATTTTTTAGTGGACTTACACTTAAACTTTGTTTGAAGACATTTTTCCAGTATCCATACTATTTCAACATCATTCTGGCAGAATTAATGATGGATGAGTTCTGTCATAAAAATAATGAATATGATACAAGTAAGGGATGTAAAATAAAATTTATAATAACTCGCTGCTTAGATTTTCATTGTAAAAATAATTTTATTACATCAAAATAATTAAAATCGCAAATTAGTACTAAGTGTATATCTAAATATATATGAAATCAGTATTTTGAGAACAGTCCCTGAATTCAATGTTATATCAATGGACTACCATGGTAGAAATATTTCTCCGCCATTATTCCGGCATTTCTCCGGCATTACACCGTTTTTGGCCCATTTCCGGAGAAATTACTCCGGCATGAAATTGATGGTAGGAAATTTACTCCGGCATGAGATCAGTGAAGGAAAAAAAACTCCGGCATGAAAGTAGTGCCGGAGGAATTATTCTGGCATGGGATTAGTGCCGGAGAAATCATTCCGGCATAAGATCAGTGAAGACGAAATCATTCCGGCATGGGATCGATTGCGGAGATTTTATTCCGGCATGGGATTAGTGCCGGAGAAATTATTTCGGCTTGGGATCAGTGGAGGAGAAGAACTCCGGCATCAAACTAGTGGCGGTTTAGTTTTTCCGACATTAATCTTATGCTGGAGTCATTACTCCAACATGATATTGATGGTTGAGTAATCACTCCGGCATGAGATTAATGTCGGAAAAATTATTCCACAACTAGTTTTATGTCGGAGTTTCTTCCTCCACTGATCCCATGCCCGAATAAATTCTCTGGCACTCCTTCCATGCCGGAATAATTTCCCGGCCATCAATCCCATGCCAGAATAATTTCTCCTTCACTGATCCCATGCCAAAATAATTTCTCCGGCACTAATCCTATGCCGAAATAATTTCTCCGCAATCGATCCCATGCCGGAATAATTCCTCCGGCACCATTTTTATGCCGAAGTTTCTTCTCCTTCACCGATCTTATGCCGGAATAATTTGTCCGCCATCAATTCCATACCAGAAAAATTTCTCCGCCATCAATTTTATGCCGGAGTCATTCTTCCGCCATTAACCTCATGCCAGAGTAATTTCTCCACCACCAACCTCACGCCGGACTAATTTCTCCGGAAATCAGCCAAAAGCGGAGAAATGCCGGAGTAATATTTCCACCAGGGTAGTCCTCAAACTACGAATTGCACAAATTCATAGTTTCATATTATACGTATGAGTATATGAATTTATGTATTTCATAGTTTGAGGACTAGTCCATCAATATAACATCGAATTTAAGGACTGTCCTTGAACTACTGATTTGATATATTTTTAGATATATACTTAGTAATAATTCGCAATTTAATATTAATTTGATATGATATGATATTAATAGAAATCCAAGCAGCAAGTTATTATAATTTTTTTTTACATCTCTTCCTAGTGTCATATTCATTATTTTCAGGATAGAACTTATCCATAAATAATTCTGCCAATTTAGAATTGCGACTAATCCATGATGTAGAAATAGCATGGATCCTGAAACAATGTCTTCAAATAATGTTTGAGTGAAGGTCCACTAAAAAATTAAGCCTTGATGATTAGGTACAAAATCATAAGAAACAAAATTAATAATGATTTTTCATGTAAATAAAACACATGACGTTTTCACGTCATGAGTTTGTCATTATTTCACGCTGACTAGATTGTTGTTGGATGCATATTGTGACAAGAAAAAACTCAATGTTCAACTTGTTTATGGTATACAATACAATCTATAATAACCTGCTGCTTGGATTTTCATTGTAAAAATAATTTTATTATATTAAATCAATTAAATTGTGAATTCGTACTAAGTGCATATATTAAACATTTACGAGATCAGTATTTTGTGGACAGTCCCTGAATTCACTGTTTTATCAATGGACTAGTCCTCAAACTACGATATGTACAAATTTATATACTTATACGTATAAGATATGAATTTGTGCATATAGTAGTTTAAGGACAAGTTCTCTGATATAGCAATGAATTCGAGGACTGTTCTCAAACTACTGATTTCGTATATATTTAGATATACACTTAGTGCTGATTTCCAATTTCATTAATTCAATATAGTAAAATTATTTGTACAATGAAAATCCAAGCAGCAAGTTATTAGAGATTGTATTTTATACCATAAACAAGTTGAACATTGAGTTTTTTCTCGTCACAATATGCATCCAACAACAATCTAGTCAGTGTGAAATAATGACGTAAAAACGCCATGTGTTTTATTTACATGAAAAATCATTGTTAATTTTTTTTTTATTATTTTGTACTTAATCATCAAGATTTAATTTTTTAGTGGACCTCCACTCAAACATTGTTTGAAAACATTCTTCCAGAATCCATGCTATTTCTACGTCATTTCTATTTCTACAAATTTTGTTTCTATCGGTACAAACAAGACCACGTCTATCTCATTTAAATAGAAAATAATTTTTTGAACAAATTTTTCTTTAGAGGTATCATGTAATTGTAATTGAACATTTACTATTGCTGAAAGATCGAGTACACTAAAACTTCAATTTATATATATCAAAACGTCCCCAAAATATCTTATCTATAGTTTTTCGTCTGTATATGGGCGTAAAAAGAAAATATCTTTATAAAAGCTGTAATATATATTTTTTTAAATAATATATTGTCTACATATGCCTAAATTATTTGTTTATATACCCTTTTTCTTTTATATATATATGGGGCATTCTGAGTCGATTCAGCTGGTCATCTGCCTGACCCGCTCGGATTGAGTTGAAAATTTTTTTATATGTTGTTTTGGGCTTCTTATGCAGCCTGAATTTTTTCGAAAATTTTGTGACGTATTTTAGCCGGTAAAGTAGAGTGTTTTAATGTTAATTCTCTTCTTTCATAAAAAAAGCCCCAATTTAAATACATGAAATTTTTTTCATGAAATAAGATACTCAATCCACGTGTGTTCGATTGAAAATTAGAGTGGGCCGAGACGTTTTTATGCTTTTTTTTTTTTTTTTTTAATTTTTTTTTTTTAAAATATTTTGAAAAATTAGATTTTTAAATACAAAAAAATAAAACAAAATTAAAACATATCTTGGTAAAATTTCATTTTCGGCGTATTTTAGAACTAAAAAGTGAAAAATTTCAATTTTTGACGAAATGTTCGTGAAATTTTCCACTTTTTAGTTTTAAAATATGCCGAAAATGAAATTTTACCAAGATATGTTTTAATTTTGTTTTATTTTTTTGTATTTAAAACTTAATTTTCAAAATATTTTAAAAAAATTAAAGCTAATCTCATTACTCTAATACAATTGAATATACGTGGATTGAGTACCTACATTTATGGAAAAATTTCGTATTGAAATTGGGGCTTTTTATGAAGAGAATTCTTACATCTACAGCATCGAGCTTCTACAAAAAAAAGCTGCAAAGAAGCATAACAAAAAAAATTTTCAACTCAATCCGAGAGGGTCAGGCAGATGACCAGCTGAATTGACTCAGAATGCCCCATATATATATTTAGAGACGTCCTCGAAATTTAGTTTATATAAGTGAATGTCCTCAAAATCATTTGTTCATACTTAATTGTTAATAAATGAAATTTAAACAAGAATTATCTGTATAAAAACTATCATACATGATTTGTCTGAGTTTGATAGACTTATATATACCCCCACCCTATCTTCTGAAAAATGTCCTCAAAAGCATGCCAGCACAAACATATATATATATATATATATAATAATAACATTATAGTGATATATTATTATTATAATAATAGTATGATCCGAATAGATATAATAATAGAGACAATGCTTATCGAAAGTCTTGCCGGAATTCAAAATAACACGTTATATATTAAAATTCCTGACTTCACTGAGTATAGTCAATAGGCATTAATAATTAATACATGAAATATTAATAGAAATTTTGAAGTTGTGTAAAGTTTTCTAAATTTTTAAAAAAATTCAAAATTTCTCGAAAACTCAATTACTCTTGGATTTGTTTTTATTCTTGGGACCAATAAAGAACATGACGAGCTCAAATATTCTCACATAATGTAGATATTTCCAAAGAAACACTTTAATTTCTGAATGATACTGAAACGGATACTAGTCTTAAAACGTATTTTTAGACTTCAAGTTTATCTTGGAAAATAAGGAACTCGATGGAAAATAATGAATAAATGAAAAAAAGCCGGGATATTGAATAAATAATTAAATAAAAATATATCAGCTATAATTGTTTCTTGGTTTGATAAATTTTCAACGCTAAGCTATTTGAATAATAAAAAAGACAACTGGGTTTTGAGCAAACAAACAATAAATATATTCAACAAAAAAAGTTGGCTGATAACGATCGAGATATAGATATATTTAATAATTGACTCAGCTCTTTAAAAAAAATTCTCTTTTCTTTAAACTTCTCTATATCGTTTCATCTTTTTTATAGTCAACTGCAAGATCTATGGCCCAAGGAATAATAAATACACAGTTCAAGGCAATCAGTAGCAATTGACTCACGGCAAAACTATTCGACAAGTCTTTAATTAAACCTGCAAAAATCAATTAAGCTCATTAATTCGAATTTTTTATTCAAATATGAATGTTAGTTTGAAATTTTCTGATACGTACCAATGACTGGACCTACAGCAATTATTATTATTCCAGATACGAGAGAAAATACACCGTAACAGGCAGCATATTTTTCTACTGGATAATTTTCAACAATAACTAAAGGTTGTGGTACGTATATCCAAGATCTGACAGCACCAATAATCGATATACAAACCATTATTCCCACCATGGTTCCTTCAAAGTAGTAGTATGCTGTTGAAACATTCATGTTATTAATTTTTAGATATCATTTCCTTTCAAAATTCTTTAACATATTATACATGAAATAGTACGCTGAGAAAAAAAAATTCTAAAACTAATACAAAAACTTCATAATAATGGAACTTTTGTTCTTGCAAAAAAAGTTCTTGGATTATAGAAAAATTTTCTTATATTAAATAAAAAACTTCTTAATTTGAGACCGAAAAATTCCTTGAGTTATGAAAGTATTGTCTTGAATTATAACAAATACTTCTTGAATTAAAAAAAAAAATTCTCAAATAATAACGAAAATTTCTTGAATCATGGCAAAGTGTTCTAATTTTTAGAAGTAAGATTCTTGGTTTATAACCAAATAGGTCTTGGATTATAACAAAATGTACGCGATTTTAGAAATAAGCTTCTTGGTTTATGACGTATTTGTTATAATCCAAGAAAAATATTGAACAAATCAAGAAAAAAAATTTTTTTACATAAATAACTTTAAAAGAAAAAAAAAATTATGTTAAGGTTGCTTCCAAGTCCCATCGCCGTACCAATATTTATGCCACGAAGGGCACGTATATTAATAACGCTATTTTTTATTCCCGTGTCCTGAAATTTTTGTGGCGCCGCTGATGAAAAAACCAAGTTCTTTAGTAGTATGTGTGTGCGCGGCAACACACTAGCAAACAAAGTTTACGTCGTACGCCAAAACCATGCTTGTGTTCATGTCAGTGTGCCGCGGATCTAGCAAAATTTAGAAGTTTAAAAGTTAAATATTTATTAAAAGAAAAAGAAGAAAAAATTGAAATAATTATCAAAATTTTGTCTTGTCCAGGGCTACAATCTGATAGAAAATGTACAGTTTTGAATCAACACAAAAAAAAGTTATTTGTAAAAACATGAGGTAACGCGTATACCTTGTGTGTTAAACTTGTCAACTTTGACAGTAAATAAGGTCATTGTCCGGGTTTCGGGACGCTTAAGGAAAATTTTTGTCTAAAACGGCTTATAAAACTACCAAAAAAATACATTTCTATATATTTTTTTTTTTTTTTCATTAAAATAGTCTTTGAAGTTATTAAAAAAAAATATAAGTAGTAAATAAACATAATGGTTTATTTATAATGATTTGTTTATGATTTTATAATGATTTTTGCCCAATGGCCGAGTTACGGGACATTTGAAAATCTGGTGCCGGAGTTTCGGACCGTGCAGTACGAGTTACGGGACGCTTATAAATAAATTGGTCGTACAGGGAAAAATAATTGTAAATAAATACTTATAAAGTGCTTAAATGTTTTAGTAATCAATTTCCTTCATTTAAATATTAATTTTAATAATATAAATAAAATAAGAAGGCTCTGAAACAGTCATCTATGGACGCGCATTATGTTTTTTTTTTTTTGTTCTTTTTTTTTAAGTTTATCATGTATTTTTTTTAATGCAATTGTTATTGTTTTATTTGTGTAATCACGTTTTTTATTTTTAATTCTCATTTTGAATATTTAATTTTTATTCGAAAAAGTAAAAAAAAAATTAAATAAATAAATTCAACATTTTTAGGTTAAACATGGTGAAGATAGGAAATCCGTGATCGGGCCAAGCATTGATTTTCGAGACCCAATTACGGATTCCAGTATTATTAAATAAATAATTAATAAAAAAATAATTATTTATTAAAAAATGAAAGAAAATTAAATTTTGAATAGATTATGTCTCATATGTATTTTTTTTTATACTTACATAATATCATATCTTAACAAACAAAGTAACACATACTCTTAACGTTCAGGACTACGACAAACTACGACACTACCGAAAAGTGGTGGAAAAGTTTTTACACGATATTTTATTTTTTTTAAGTGATTGATACTAGAGTTAAACATTAATCCTTTTTTCTTTCGCCAAAAATAAAAGTTTTTCTTTGTAATAGAATTTTTCTTTTTATCGTATATATCAACAATAATTAATAAATATAATAAATAGACGTACCGTCCCGTAACATGGACGTGTCCCGAAACCCGGACAATGACCTTATCTCGAAAAAAGCAAACGAGAAAAAATTCAAAAAAATTCACAATATAGATAATTATTTCATTTAGAAAGTAAGCCAAAAAAATCGAAAGTCTATCAATAATTCTGATATTCGGAATCAACCTTAACAATCATTTTTTTGATTGTTTTTTATTACTATTCGAACTTTGTTAGTTGAATTTTTTTTTTTTTTTGCATCATAAAATTTTACCTGAGAAGTGACTTGAACCCCTGACACTAACAACGCTACCTAAATCCATGGTAGAAGTACTACAGGTATGGCAGTAGTCCAGGCTTTTTTCGTCGCGTTCTGCGCAGCCTTATTTTTTCAACCAATCAACAACGCGCCATCGAGCTGTTTTGCTTTTCTTTCTAACACGCAATCTCTATTATAAGAGCCTCTCTCTCTAACATACTGTTTTGACAACTATTTTTTATATTGTTGTAAATACTAATAAATATATGTGGAGCATGTTTATAAAAAATCAAAAAAATAAAAAAACCAAGACAGTTTAACAAATAAATTATAATATTTTCATTATTGTTGTTTTTTTTATGCCACAAACAATGGAGGTTGTGTTGTATTTATTATACTTGGATTTATTTATTTAATATAAATAATTAATTTTTATTTTTGATGTATGTGAATCATTATAAAATATACCAAATCTAGTTGAATAAATATGATAACTTTTGAAAAATTTAAAAAAAACTTGAAAATTTTCTCAACAAATTTGTATCGCGCGCGCATAAAGTCTTCCATTTTTGTGGCGAGAAGGCGACCTTTTGATTGGTCGATTCACAGCGGCCAAACCAGGCTGCGCACTGCCATACCTGTAGTATTTCTACCATGCCTAAATCTACCTATTCTAATTCCGACGCTTGACCGACTTAACGACGACACGATTATACATATACAACTATGATTTTATTCTCCTTATGATACCAAATTTTTTTATTTAGAAATTAATGACTTGATCTGATAAAATTTATGTACTGAAATATTAATAATCACGAATGTGTTTGAATTATTACGAATAAATATAATGAAAATAAAAAAATTAGTTTATTCATTCATTGAAATATTTATATCAAAGAAAATTTAGGAGAAATTTATTTTAATCTATTATTGTATAAATAATATTAATGCATATGATTATTTTGTTGCAATCAGTAGCTTGTAATGAAACTGTAGTCAAAATTTCAAGTCGATTTACTAATTTATAAAGAAGTTGTCTCGAGTTATATAATTAAAAAGAAGTATTTTTTTTCAAAAAAAAAAAAAATTCGTTTTTATTTTTTATCGCGTAAACAGATTTTCATAAAAAAAAATTTATTTGAAAAAAAATATGAATTTTTTAATTTTATTAATGATTGTATTTATTTTTTTTTTTATTTTTTATTTTCAATTTTTCTTATTTTCTACCCACAGCAACATAGCATTTTCTTGTCTTCGAGCGCTCAACGTGTTATTGCATCCGGAACGTCAATTGACCATTCATTCGTAATTCAGTATTTTAAACAAGAGTATATAAAATTTGAAAAAAAAAAATCATATATAACAAAATTCAAAATTTTCAATACTCCGGTGGGTTAAGTGCAATTGTTAATTAGTGTAATTTTTTTTTTTTCAAATAAAACGTCATTGTTTAGTCACAACACTACGAAATTTTATCATAAACATATGTTCATCTGTGTGAATGAGACGAACTAAGCAGGGCTGCCAACACTGCGCGTTCCAATGTAAATCGGGAAAAAAACAGCCACATCAAATTTTTCTATTAGACTTCTAATAACTCCGTGAGTTTTAAAGATATCGTTTTCGAAATAGTGGCGATTTAAAGATCAAAATAGAAGGAAACTTTTAATTACTTGTTGCAAATCGATCACGCTTACAGATAAAAAGTTATTTAATATTTAAAAAAAAAAAGAAAAAACGGTTTTGAACATTTTTGGCACTGGCAACTCTAATAATTACTTGAGAAAAAATCGAAAATATACAAATTGAAGAGATTGAAAATACGCTTCTTTTGGTCCTAACACGAAGTGTCTCCGACAATTACTTTGGAAATGAGAGCGTTTTTTGATTTTCGGTAGACAAATCCGAAAATATTATGTATATCATACGCATTAATATTATTCATACAATAATAGATCAAAATAAATTTCTCCTAAATTTTCTTTGATATAAGTATTTCATATATATGAATAAACTAATTCGTTTATCTTCGATATATTTATTTGTAATTATTTAAACACATATTCGTGTTTATTAATATTTCAGTACATAAATTTTATAAGGTCATTAATTTCTAAATAAAAAAATTTGGCATCATAAGGAGAATAAAATCGTAGTTGTATATATAATTGCGTCGTGGTTAAGTCGGTAAAGCGTCGGAATTAGAATTTTTTTGTTTAATTCAAGAAGTATTTGTTATAATTCAAGACATATTTGGTCATAAACCAAGAACCTTACTTCTAAAAATTAGAACATTTTGTCATGATTCAAGAAATTTTTGTTATTTTTTAAGGATTGTTTTTTTTAATTCAGGAAGTATTTATTATAATTCAAGACAATATTTTCATAATTCAAGAAATTTTTCGTTCTCGAATTAAAAAGTTTTTTATTTCATGAAAGAAAATTTTTCCATAATCCAAGAACTTTTTTCGCAAGAACAAAAGTTTTGTATTTTAGAAGTTTTTTTTCTCAATGTAGACTATCGTAAATTGTTGGATTACTCATGACATTGTGTAAACTATCTGTATTTACCAAATTTAGCAAAACCCATCATGATCATCGCAAAAAAAAACAATGTTTTAGCACGAGCATCAGCGAATAGTGTAAAAACAGCCAAAAAAATTCTCGATCCGAGTTCAGCAGCAGCTCCTATAGTTATGGTCAAGGCTGTGTCACTATGGGAATAACCATCGTGTATCATTGCTAATGGTAAAAGAGAAGAAAACGTGAAATCACTGACAAATACGAAACTTATTCCCAAGCTCATAATCATGAATGTGCGATCTTTGAGTAAAGATAGTTCAAACGAATTAGACATGATATTTCTGCAATTAAAAATAGGATGGTATTACTCATGGTTTATTCGTATGCCTTCACTGATTGATCAATGAACTCATTATTACAAAAGTACGTATTCTTTTTTTTTTCGTTCTAATTTTTCACCATGACGAATTATTTCATTAAATTCACTTTTTTCTTCGAGGCGCTGTGGTAAAATTTCCATTCGTTGATATTGTACTTCTACAGATGCAACAGCAATATTTCCAAAGCTTGATGCTGATAATGTTGAAAATCTTTTTGCAAGAGCAATTCGAGCTGAATTTGATCTTGGACGGATTCCATTTTCAAAATCAGTGTTCACCTTTAATAAAAGTACATAATAACATTCAATTTAAAAATGATGAAGTAGAAGAATGTTCAGAGATGAATTTTATCGTTACTTTCATTTGTCCGATGAGTAACGGTGAAGACTGATCCTTGTTTTCTTTTAGATTTCCCATACTACTCCACCGACTTTTGTACAAAACTGATTGTGTCCCATGCATGCTTGGAAGTAAATCATTAGCTTCAGAATTGTTAACTTTATTCAAAATTTTAGGCTGTTCGAATGACTTGAGCTTTTCTAACGCACGTCGCTCTTCCCAAACTTCATGTGGACTTCGTAAGTGCCATTCTACTGGATGCATCATTAGCATTCCACAAATACTGTTCAAACTGATTACTCCAATCATAGCAGCTGTACCTGGAAAATCATGCATAAATTATTCCGGCAAAGATGTATTGACCTAAAATAGCTCATATAACTGACATTTTTATTCTTAGGGCTATGAAATAGACATCACTTGAAAATCATAAGGAACTTTGACGTGATCAGTAACGAAAAATTCCATCTTACTAAGTTTTGATACTTTTTTTTAACTCCTAGTAGCGTGGTATTAACGTGGATTAGAACAGACACAGATGGAACATGCTCTACGCTGACAAATCTGGAGTAATCCAGTGACGGAAGGCTTCGTGCCTTGTTCGATAAGCCATTTTTGTTTGTGTTGTTGTCATCCCATATAAATTTTTTACTTCAACGAACGTGTTCGTGTTGGTGATGCGGCCATTATCCTGCTTTCTTCTCTACAAGCTTTTTCACACGGAGAAAAATAATTGGTAGATTTTACCTTTTTTGTGTACGATTGGGGGACGCCAAGCAAAAAAATGCAACTTTTACCCGAAAAAAAGGTAAAACTAAAAAAACTATTTTATTCGGTAAATTTTACAATTTATGAGGTCAATTTTTAATTTTTTAAGAGCAAATCTTACTCTTTTATTTTGTAAAAAATATATGACAAATTAATCAGGCGAAATTTACCTCTAAACATGCGAATTTCACCTGATAAAATAATGAATTTTGTTTTACATTTTTGAAAGGTAACTTGTGCATTTATAGAGGTAAATTTCGCCTGATTAGATTGTAATATATTTTTAACAAAATGAAAAAGTAAGACTTACTATAAAAAATTTAGATTTTACCAAAAAAATTGTAAATTTAACCTTATAAAATTGTATTTGAACGTTTACATTTATTTCGGGTAAAAGTTGCCACTCAAATTGGTAACGAAAATGAAAATGAATTGCGTGTATTTTATTTGTTAAAAAAATAGAAATCTAGGAACCTTGAAGTTTACTTGAGACAGTTATTGATTTAACAAACGGAATACATGTAATTTATTTAATAAATAAAAATCCCAAGGATAAGCTAAAGCTAAGAAAAAGATGTAGCTAAGGAATTGACGAATTGAGGTTGCCAAAGAATAATATTTCAAGCAAATATATTTCCTTAAAACAGAATTCTTTGACAACCTCAATTCCTTAGCTACTGCTTTTCCTTGGGATTTTTATTAATTAAATAGATAAAATACATGTTATTTTATTTTTGAAAAATAAAAATGTCCAAGGAGAAGCAGTAGCTAAGGAAAAGATGTGACTAAGGAAAAGATGTAGCTAAGGAATTAAGGCTGCCAAAGGATTATAATTTAAGGGATGATGTTGCTTAAAATACAATTCTTTGGCAACCTCAATTCCCTAGCTACATCTTTTCCTTAGCTACTGCTTTTCCTAGGACATTTTTATTTCTTTTATAAATAAAATACATAAAAATTTATTTTTGAAGTGAAACTTCTTTAGAATGGGCAGTAAAAAAAAAAAAAACAAAAGATGGATGCAACGAAAGTAACGGTATGAAGGTAAGTAATTTTAAATTATTTTTTATCTTGTTTTATTTATTTATTCCCTTGACAACGATACGAAAAAATTTGTTTAAAATTTGTTTCAAACTTTTAGTTTCATGAAAGATTCAAGAGACAAAGGTGAATATTAAGGTTAAAACTTTTATTATATACAATATATAATTTATTATGTTATTTTTGATCAAATAATGAGTATTCAAAATTAATCTGTTAAATAAACAAATAATACACAAGATAATAGTTATTCAAGTGCTTGACATAATACGACAGCAACATCATAATCACAATACCAAACAACAATAAATAATATGTGGATGAAATGTGGTACCACGTGAACGTAAAGATAGCAAAGATGGTAATTTAGATTGTATAGGATTTCAAGAGACAATTAATGACATTGGAATATTATTAGAAACATGTGATAAATGTACTGGTATTCCTAAATCAGTAAAATTCAAAATAGGACCAGGTGCTATACCAATGTCTGGTAATTTTCATGAGACTTGTACTGGTAGTTCTAATAATATTTTAAATCAAATAATGAGTATTTAAAATGAATCTGTCGAATAATTCAATAATACTATTATTCAAGTGCTTGTGCTTGTTATGATCGTGCTTGCCATGATCGTAATGAATTCAAGGTCTTGAATGAATTTGTTAAGGACAAAGAAATGGAACAGATGATTAAATATTGAATCATTCAATGAAACAACAACAACAGGAGTAAATAATAATTTAATAAATGATGTACCGAGTGGAAATCAAAATAACAATAACAATATTGATCATATATAAACAGCAGCAATCATAATAGAACAAATACATGGTGGTGGTGGTGATCTATCGAGTTCATCATCTTCATCAGGTACATCATTACTTGTTCTTTTAATGATAAAAAAAATCTCAATTTATATTTAATGATTCCTATTTAATAATATTATAGGAAGTGAAACTGAAAGCTGTAGCTCGTATAAAAAATTGAAAACATCAGCTGTAATACATAAAGTTCCTAAGGAACTAGTTGAAAACAATCAATCTATTATGAATTTGCCACACACAGAGAAGGATATGTTAACAGTTAACATATCCTGTTTAATGTTAACATATGCCATGTTAAAATGGATGGTGGTTTACATCAAAGATATATATATTAACATTAAACATACGTATCTTAATAGTTAATATGCGTATGTTAACTATTAAGATATCTGTAATTGACACAATTTGAAGGTTAGGCTGATAGCTGAAGACATTTACGTATGTAAATATGAAAATTGAATGTAAAATTAAGAATGAATTTACAAAAAAACTAAATTTAAATAAATTTATGACAACACGAGTACATATTATATTATATTACAATTAGAATAGTATCACAATATAATGTCAAAAAAAAAGATTACAAGAAGTAGACTGGCGCATCAAAATATTTGGCCGCGTAAAGATACGTATGTTAACTATAAACATACGTATGTTAACAGTTAAGATATCTATGTTTATTGTTAATATATATATATCTTAACATTAAACTTTTGTATGTTTAATGTAAACATATTGGTATGTTAACTGTTAACTTATCCTTCTCTGAGTGCAGTAATTAATGAAGAGGAATTACAAAATTCTAATTTTGGCGACGAATTAGATATGAACAATAATGAATTCTCATCATATAAGGCAAAGATAAGCCACTCAGTGAGGAATGTAAATAAACCCACTAAAAATAATGATTTGTCAAGTAACTATTTTTATTTTTTTTGGCATAATATTAAATAGAAAATAATGAAATCAAATATTTATTTATTTATGAATGTAATACAAATTATTTGAACAGTTCTACTAGAAACACCAGAGAGAGCTGATTTGGTAAATACCAATTTTAGTGATGGATGTACACCCAAGTAGTCTAGGTATGTAATAATACATCTATTTTTTATACTATCAGCTAATAATTAAACTTCGATTTCAGATAATCTGTATACAGTTGTAGCAAAACTGGTACGTGCAGTTGAAGAAAATACGAAACTTTTAAATTCTTTCATGAGCTGCCAAGATGAAAAAAAAAAAAGTACCATGACTAAAGAAAAGCTCAGTGAAAAATACCATTTGCATTTTCCCATCAGTAATTTAGTAAACTTTAAAGAAATGAATGATCTTATTACAAAAAATGATTCCTTCAAAAAAGATATGGTAAGTTTTATAAATGCATTTTATATTTGTCCATCATAATCATGTTTATTTTTGCAGTGCCAAGTATTGCTGCAATATACTGAGAAAAAAAACTATATCATCTCACTATCTCTCGTGACAATGCTCAAAGCATTTTTAACAAGAGAGCTGACAATGAACTATGTTGCTCAAAGAGAATCAAATGGCAAATTTGCTATGAATCATACTCCATTTTATATTTGTTTAAAAGGTAAGACTTTTTCATTCAAAACTAAACATATAAATGCATGCATACATACAACTTTTATGATTTTAATTTTTCCAATTTATTACAGAAGTTATTATTGATGAGCGTTCATCTGTTCAGATGACAACTTCTGAAAATGAAATATTGTGTGCATTGGGATCTGTTCTAACTAATGCTATAAATTGGCCTTCATTGATTGGAAAGAAAATTTCCAAAAGTAAATCAGCGACAATTTATAAGTGGTTTTTCTTTTAAATAAAAGAAATTACTGTAAATTTTGAGTATTGTCATTGAAAAAAATAAAAAAAATCTGAATATTATTATTATTATTATTATTATTATTTGAAGAAAAATTTAAAAAGGCCATAAAGTAGCTAGTACTAACAAAAATCTCGGTAGCTTGAAACTCAGAATCACCTGATAAACGTCTGGTTATGAAATCTAACAAAACTAGCTATAAACCTGAAAAAACTCGTTCCCATATGCCGGGTTAAATGTCTAGTTATCTATCTCATAACCACCTAAAAAATAGTTTGACACTAGCGAAAATAGCGTGTTATTGGCTACTTACCAGACAGAAATTCTACCAGGCTCCAAAAAAAGCTTTGAAAAACTTTATTGCCTTCCTTTTAAATATGAATATTGTTTTCGTTAATTAACGGTTAAAATATGTCTAAGCAATAAAAATAACAATGGCCCTAGCCGGAGTATTAAAAATTTTTAATTTTCAATGGGTGACGCTGGCCACATGCCCCAACAAATGTTACCAGGTCTTTTTTTTAATTCAAATATTGAAGAGATAGCTACTAAATTAAAATCAAATCCATTATAATTTGTATTGATTTTATGTATATTTTTAAGGCTGTAACATGTCAGATTACGAGGCTGCAATTGACTCAATATTCAAAAATATTGAAAGCTTAAGTCATCTAAAGTTGATATATCGGGAAAATATTAGAAGATATCCCAACAAAAATCCTGAAGATAAAAGAGTAGGGCTGGCACGATACGATACCGAGACGATATTTGGCCAAGTATCGTCTCGGTATCGAAAAATTCTAAAATTTTAAATATCGTCTCGGTATCGTCTCGGTATCGTTAAACGCAATATCGTCTTGTCTCGGTATCGGGAAAGTATCGACAAAAAAAATTTTTTTAAGTCTCGTCTCGGTATCGTCTCGGTATCAGGTATACATAGGGTAAAAATTCAATGTATTAAAAAAAAAATTATATTTCCAAAAACATTGATTTTCAAAAGATTAATTGAAAATGAAATGTATAAGGAAATAAATATAAATAAATATAAATAAAGTATAAAAAATAAAAATATTAATTTATATATAATTATTATTCCGTAAAAAATAAATAAGTAATATTTATTTCTTTTAAATTTCAATATGATTCGAATGAGTTTCAATTTTATTTATAACACTTACGTATAATCTATGTTTGAAAGTTGAGATATTTTTTTTTTTTATGACATCAATCATATTTTATTTATTGTTTTGTCTAATAGTATCAACAGTTAACGAGTAACCATACGTCACATTCACATAGCTCGAAGTATAAAAAAATACTACAACGCATCGCTTTGCTAACATAAACATTGGTTATTTTTTATTTTATTTTTTAAATTTTATTTATCTCATTCCAATTTATTATCATAAATTTGATATTTTATTTTGTTTTTAACTGGGTATATTGTATACAAACTTATGGCAAGCAGCGCCGATGATGAGAAAGTTGTATGTACAAACCCGCTAGCCCGGACAAGCCCAAATCAAAATTAAAAAATAATTATACCGATACTGCCGATACCACCGAGACTCTCGGTGAATATTAGTCAATAATCCTAGGTATCGTCTCGGTATCGTCTCGGTGTTAGTCAACGCGATATCGTCTCGGTATCGTCTCGAAAACCGAGACGATACGAGACGATACCGATACTGGTATCGATCTCGAGTCCAGCCCTATAAAAGAGCAACTGAAATAACTCAGTATTTCATGAATATATACATAAAATAGAATGAATGTATACATAAAATAGTAATAGAAGTGTTCGGCTGACTAGTGGTTCAATAAATAAATATTTATATAAAATCATATTCTGTGTTAAGTTTTTAAATTAGAATTTCATTTACATAAAACCTTAATATTATAACTAATCAATAAATTTAAAAATTTCTATCATAATTGTTAATGACTGAATGAACATCGGAACATCATGTTCACTCGGAATGAGAGCGAAAAAGACAACTAGTCAAAAATATATGAATGCAACGAGAGATCTTTCAATTACTATTTATTAGAATTACTAAAGAAGTTTCACTTCTTTGTGCGTACAATAACACACATCTTTTTTTTAAAATACAAATGTCCGAGGAAAAGCAGTAGCTAAGGAATTAATGTGACTCGGGAATTATTTCCTTGAAACATAATTCTTTGGCAACCTCAATTCCTCAGCTACATCTTTTCCTTAGCTACTGCTTTTTCTTGTACATTTGTATTTTAAAAAAATGAATTTACATGTATTTTATCTATAAAATAAATAAAAAATGTCCAAGGAAAAGCAGTAGCTAAGGAAATGATGTAGCTAAGGAATTAATGTGGCTAGGGAATTGAGGTTGCCAAAGAATTATGTTTCAAGGAAATAATTCCCGAGTCATTACATTAATTTTTTTCTTATTACTGCTTCTTCCTTGACATTTGTATTTTTAAAAATAAATTTACATGTATTTTATTTATAAAATAAATAAAAATGTTCATGAAAAGTAGTAGCTATGAAAAGATAGTAATGTTGCCAAAGAAATTATTTTTAAGCAACATTAATTCCTAAAACATAATTTTTGGCAACATTAATTTCTATCTTTTCTTTACCTACTGCTTGTAAAAAGTTCGCAAAATAAATTTATATAATTGTGGTAAGTGGCTGAGTATCTGATTCATTTTACAACACAATTTATCCAGTTTTATCTTTTTCTCAGCCACATTTGCAATATCAAATTTGAATATTATTGGGAAATGTGTAAGAATATGATGATACTTAATAAATTTTATTTCAATCTTCATTAACTACTAAGCCATTTGCCACAATAACTTTAATCGATAACAATAAAATTCTTATACGTAAGCTCTCAGCATAGAGTCAATCCAAATAGTATAAAAATCTGTCGTGTGTCAACTCGCGTTCGTGGTTAAGTCGGTTAAAGCACGGTTTTAGTATTAGGTAGAATTAGGTAGCGTTTAACTTTCATTTATAGTTTACAAAAAAAAAAAATTTTTAATTGTTTAAACAATTTTTTACCATTATTTGTTAAATAACACTGTAAAAAATTTTTAGCTGCAGCAACGAGCTAGATAGCTGTCTCTCCTATCCACGGCTAACTATCCTTTAGATAGTTAGCAGAGGATTGTTATTTTGGCAATCCACATTTGACAGGTTACTAGTCTTGTGAAAACAGCGTGCACGGAGAGAATTTTTTTGTAAAATTTACCAAAAAAAATATTTATTTTTACATGGTCACCACGACAGTTGGGATCAAAGTGCCAACAATGTAAAGGAGAACCTATATGAAAACCTATGGAACCTATATTCTAAACCGAGTGCCTTATCCCCTAAGCTATCGTGCGCTATTATGAAAGGTATAAAATTTTAATCCTTATTAAGAATGATCTTCACTGAATACAAGAGAAGAAGTTTTTTTTATTAATAAGGATACTAAATCGAAACATAATATAATAAAAAAATATAAAAAAAATTTGAACATTAACAATGTAGAAAAAATTGAAATCTAACGAAATATTCAGGATATTTTAATGTATGTTGGTTCATATAGCTAGAGATATCAGAGGAATTAATTTGTAATCTTCGATAATTCCTTATTTTTTAATTTTTAAAAAATAAAAATGTCCAAGGAAAAGCAGTAGCTAAGGAAAAGATGTAGCTAAGGAATTGATGTGACTAAGGAATTATTTCCTTGAAACATAATTCTTTGGCAACCTCAATTCCTTAGCTACATCTTTTCCTCACCTACTGCTTCTCCTTGAACATTTTTTATTCATTTTATAGATAAAATACATGTAAATTTATTTTTTAAAAATACAAATGTCCAAGGAAAAGCAGTAGCTAAGGAATTAATGTTGCCAAAGAAGTATGTTTTAAGGAAATATATTTGCTTTAAAAATAATTTTTTGGCAACTGTAATTACTTAGCTACATCTTTTCCTTAGCTACTGCTTTTCCTTGGTCATTTTAATTTATTAAATAGATAAAATACATGTATTTTTATTTAAAAAAAATACAAATGTCCAAGGAAAAGCAGTAGCTAAGGAAAAGATGTAGCTAAGGAATTAATGTGACTAAGGAATTATTTCCTTGAAACATAATTTTTTGGCAACATTAATTTATACATAAGTAAAATACCAAGGATTAGTAGCAGATCACTAATTAATTCATCAAGTTCTATCCTTTTTGTAGACATTAACTCATAGTTTCTTAATTTACATGGTAACACTGTAAAAATAAATATGTTATCATTGAATTGTACCTGAGTAAGATTTATTGAAAAAAAAAAAATTATATCGTTTTAATTTTACATGGTAACACTGTAAAAATACAAATGTTATTCATCGAACTTAATATAAACAAGTAAACACACAAAATTTACATGGTTCCTTGTAGAAATATATGGGTTCTTCGGATATAAATTGTCAATCACCTGCTGAAAATGAATACGCTTAATATTTATTATCCATACTATAGAGAAATCACTACAATTTACATAAATATTCCTAATGACCATGTAAATATCTCAATTTACCAGAGATTTATATTTAGACACACTGTAAATACATAAGAAAACCCCTGTAAAAATTACGATATTGTTTTTTCTCTATTGTGCTAATGTAAATAAAACCAAAGGCTTTGTATTTTTTATACAAAAACCAAATAATAATTAACAGGCATGTCACTTGGATCCCAACTGTCGTGGTTACCCTGTAAATTTCACAAAAAAATTCTCTCCGTGTGCCTACTCGTTATATTAGCTATACTTTGGATAGCTGTGTTAGCTATCCAAAGCCTGACAAGCTGTTATCGCTGTAGTAGCTATTTAGGATTGCGTATATGCACAACTATAAGTATATAGACTTACGAAGTAAAAACAATATCAAAAACGATAAGAAATTTTTGAGCAAATTTTGGGTTTAGCATTTTCATAACTTTGTGAGATACGAATAAATAAAGAGTGAAAAACGTGATCCGCGCGCTGTCTCTCATGGAAGTGTATATCTATCTACAGTCGAGTGGCACGCGGAACCCCGTTGTTCACTCTTTAATTATTCGTATCTCAAAAAGTTATGAAAATGCTAAACGAATAAATAAAGTCTGGAAATGATCCAGGAAAGTTCTGTTTTAAATAGGCATTTTAAAAAATTTTACCCGATTTTGACGAAAAAATTATTTTAAGAGTATTTCGTCCTCCCGATTTCAATAAAAGTATTTAACAAATTCTATACCCCCGGGAAATGGTAAAAAAAAATTAATTGAAATTAAAATAATCAATTTCGCGATTCCTGTTAGAATTAGGAAAAAAAGTTTCAAGTAAAAGTTGTAGAAAATAATCTTTTAGGGGGGGTAGGTATTATAAGTTTTTTTTTTAACCATCCGTTTTCGCGTAATTAATTTTTAAAGTTTTATATTTTTTGATTAACGCGTTACCCCTCATGAACCCCTACTCAAAACTCTCCTGCGCGACCGCGATAGATATATAAAAAAGAGAGATTATAGAAAAAGAGAGAGAAAAAGGAGAGAAAAAAGAGAGAGAAATTTTTTTTTCGTCATATTATAAATTAAATAAACTATCGTATGCTCATAATAATGTTGCTATTTCTATTTTCTCGCGGCCCGTAATTATTTTTGGGGGAAAAGGGGTGGTTATTTCACGAAGATACTATATCAAAGTTAAAGTACTACAATTGAAGAAAATTTTCCCGTTTTTATTTTATTTTTCAGTCAATTATTTAAAGAGATATTCGATATTTCTCCGGAAAAAATATTTTTTTTTCTATTCTTTTCGTGACGCGTAATTATTTTTGGGGGAAAAGAGGTGGTTATTTCGCAAAAAAGCCATAGATGAAATTAATGTACATAAATCGAAGAAAATTTTCCTGTTTTTATCTTATTTTTTGGTCAATTATTTAAAAAGTTATTCGATATTTCTCCGGAAAAAATATTTTTTTTTCTATTCTTTTCGTGACGCGTAATTATTTTTTGGGGAAAACGGGTGGTTATTTTGCGAAAATGCCATATATCAAAATTAATGTACATAAATCGAAGAAAATTTTCCTGTTTTTATTTTTTTTTTCGGTCAATTATTTAAAAAGTTATTTAATATTTCTCCGGCAAAAAATATTTTTTTTCTATTCTTTTCTTGACGCGTAATTATTTTTGGGGGAAAAGGGGTGGTTATTTCGCGAAAAAAAAAATTGTAATATATAGTAGATTATTATAAAGTAAATAAATTTTGTATTTTGCCTAATAAATAATTAATATTTGCATAAACAAATAAAATTCTTTAAATAATCGAGTTTTTTTCTTTTATTTGTTTATGTAAATATCTATTGTTAAGAATTTTGATGAGTATTAATTTTTTTGCTTCAGTCAATAGTTTTTGAGTTAAAAGCATGCAAAAGCTGGTATATTCTTTAAAAAATCCTTCAAAATCAAAACTAAAAAAAAATCACAAGACAAAATTTTTTGGAAAAAAAAAAAACACGGATTTCTTATTTTTTGCTGAAAAATAATTAAAAAAATATTTTGGACGAATTTATTTATTGGACTTAAATCTCACGTGTAACTAGCCATATATATATATATATATATATATTGTTGTATGGTTCCCTATACAAAATACTTATTTCCTACGATACCAGTTCCCACACGTATAATACGTACGGACGTCAGTATTTCCTATAGTATGATCACAATGTAATATAGGCGTATGTAGCACACGATAGCTCTCTTCAAAGTTTGTCTACGGATTTCATAATCCTATCAGGTAGACAGCCTCTTATTTTAAAAGGTTCAATTCTTAAAAACTGACTTTTAAAGGTGAATACAATAACAATTTAATATATACTCAAAACAAAAATTTGGAAAATCCAGAATATCATAGAAGAGAGATCAAAGAATCTGTTCTATTGACAGAAATGATGTTTTCAAAACTAACTTTTTATTGAATTTCTCTTATGAATAAAAGAAAAAAAAATTAATTCATGATAGGAAACAACTTTTTTATTATTAACAAAAAAAAAAAAAAACGAAATATAAATAGAACGACGTTCAGTTTATTTATAAATAAACTTTCGTCGTGAAAATTTTGAATAATTATCAAGTTCATTTGATTAAAAGTCAATTATTTACTTTTTTAATAAACAGATGAAGAAAAAAAAAGAAATATTCGAATAAGTCAATACGCCTAAGATGGAATAAAATATAGGCAAAAATTCTTTAATACTTATAAAGAAGAAAAAATTATAATATGTCTAACTAAACAAAATATTGGAACCGATTTCAATATAAATAAAAGAAAGAAAAATATCAAAAAAAAATCATCCAGAAAAACCATCATCTAATGCTAATAATAAACAAACTAATTATTGCACAATAAGAAAAAATTCTAATTTGAAAAAAATATTTCGAAAACATTTAATTATAATCATTGTGACATATTTGATGACAATTGTCGTATTTCTATTGTTCATATGAATATTGAGTGTAAGTTTTGTGATGCATTAAGATTCAAAGATAAATCTGATTTTATGTGTTGTGGCAAAGGTAAAATTGAGTTGCCTGATTTAACTAGTCCCAAAGATCCATAATCATCGTATTTCAATGTACCAACAAATGGATCGAAACATTCTCTGAATAATTCGAGAAAACATAATGCGTGCTTCCACATGTCTTTTTCAAGTGCGTACAGAAAAAACAGTCAGATTATCGAACTACATTTAAAATTCAAGAACAAATTCATCACAAAATAGAATCGCTTCTTCTGTACGGTAGTGAATCATCATTTTTACAAATGTATTTTATAAGTGATGATGATAGTCAATCAGAACGTAGATGTTCGTTGTTCCGATGTGCAACATTAAATAATTCAATTTTTACAAAATTTTTTGAATGAACACAATGCATTAATAAAAATTTTAAAACATCATTAGACAATATGCTGACCGATGAATCCCAAATTGTACTTGAAGCCGTCAAAATGCCTTCAGGTGAACATGAAAGACGTTTTAATTTATCAGTTGTAAATGAAGTAGCTTCTATAATTAATGAGTAGGAATCTTTAAAACGCGATATTGTGTTACAAAAAATATGTAACAGTCCAGGAATTTCACAAATCATATGATGCTTTACAATATTCATTGATGTTTTCCCACACGGAAAAAAAATATATAATTTATATATAAAATTATATATAAGATTGGGCGAAAACGTGTATATAATTTATATACAGACTGTCCCATTTTAATTGGATAATGGATTTTTCTTGAATTTGTTTTAATAATAATTGACCAAGTATTAATAATAATAATAATTGAAGCGAACGTATGCGCACTCTCCAGTCATTATAAATACTAATCTCTTGCGCATGCAAACATATAAATAATGGCAGCGGCAGCACACACTTCGTTTATTTATTAATAATTAACTTGGTCAATTATTATTAAAAAAGATTGAAAATTTGGAAATAACTTCTTGATATATAGATGAACAATGTTGCCACTGACAAGTTTTTAAATTCGAAAATTTTCTCGACACTTTTTTATCTCAAAGTTCAAAAAACGTATTTTGCGGCCGGCATTATTCAATAAATTAATAAATTAAAACAATACAAGTAAATAAAATTTTTGATGTTACTTTTACTATCACTAGACTATAAAAGAACTAATTGCAAAGTTTCAAGTCGATTCATTAATTATTAACAAAGTTATACTTGGGAAACTAATGTTTTTTTCGAAAAAAAAATAATCGAACTTTATTTTTTAATCCATTAAATAATTATAATTGAAAATCATTTGTTTTGAAAAAAATATGTCATTTTTGATTCTGTACATGAAGGTATTTTTTTTTTTTTTAAATCATTTTGAAATTTTCGAAAATTTAGCCTGAACAACGTTACGTTTTATAGGCCTCCGAGCGCTCGACTTGTTATTGCATCCGGACCCTCAATTGAGAGTCTGAATTTTAGAGAGGCCTGAGCGCTCGGAGCTGGATAAATGCGGCGCTGTAAAATAGTGAAATTTAGAAAAAATAAAATTTAGAAAATTGGAATAAAAAAAATATCACCTTATTAGGAAAGATAAGAGGGACATTTTTTTCAAATAAACGTTTTTCTAAAATTTTTATTTAACTAAATAAAAAATAAAAATGAAAAAAATTTACAGGCTTTCTTTTTTTTTTTAAATATAATACATCATAACTTTCTGGAATATTGTTGGATCGTTTTGAAATTCTAAATACTGTAACGAGATTTGGTAGATCTCGTGCTCCCGAAAATAATTAGAGGTCTGGTCTGAGGGGTTTTATCGACTAAGACGCTAATTAATACCACCGGTTTGTGAGTGGCCTCGGTAGTGACATCCATTTTCACCTGAATGTCAGTGTTGACTTGGTAGACATCCACCACGAGTGGATAATCCGGATTCCTACCCTGGCTACGACAGATTCGTATCCCCTACTTCGACACTTCCACCGGAGAGTCGCATCGAGGTGTGCGCACAGATTGTCGTATGGAGTGGGTCAAACGGGAGTGGGGATAGAGAGTCCATAAAACTGGTGATCACTGGCATCTCACTGCCAGTCGTCGGCCGGCTCTCGGAGCTGCCTGATGGCACCGGGACTGGTGACAGTCCGTGGTTGGCTTCCGATGAAGCTAGCTGACTCCTTGGTGGAGTTAGCCGACTTAGACGATGACGTCGACTAGGTCCTAGGTTGGAACTAGTTGAAGTCACTGATGAGTCCAACCAAGCTCCCGATGCGTGGTGCGTGCTCTCGGGGGTGATTTACGATGTCGCTACGCTGTATAGGTAGGACGTTGTATATCACTCTCTCTCTCGCTCTAGTGTGGTTACTTACTGTCAGGGTAACCTATGATCGAGTAGTCAAATGCATAGAGTGGTCCGGCGTAAGACCAGCGTGGCTGCGGATGGACTTGCACTGACTACTTGAGAATAGTAACTAGAGAGGCAATAGGGTAATATTTGGCGAAGCCTGTGAGGTACGAATATCCTCGTTTCGTATTGACTTAGTGACGTTGGAACTAATATGGTCCCGCCCCTCTACCATTTCCTGCGTCGTACCAATGGCGGCCACCCGAAATCACCCTACGGTCCGTTGCCGTTAACACCAGCCGCCCTCGCCGGTAAGAGAGGAGGATGGTGAGAAATCTTCGTTGATCCCATAGAAACTGAAGCTTCTACTTTATCGGTGGAAAAATCAGTTACAATACATATCAAATACAGTATAGCGATGCATTTAGTCATAATAGAAATTTGATTTGCGTTAATTGTTTATTTATAGAAAACTTTAATTTAATACGCGACGAAAACTACGTTTCTTGCACTTTGACGCAAAAAAGTATCGAGGAAATTTTATGACCGATATAATTTTGAGTGACAACTTTGTTTATTAGAATGTCGCCTTAAATTTCAATTTTTAGCTTTTAGGTAAAAGAAAAGATATTGATTTAACAACAAATTGCGCGCCTTCAATACCGTTTTTAACAAGCGCTCGCACCAGAACGACAGCGCGAATACTCGCATTTGTTATTGAGAAAATGGCAGGGAAAGCGCGCAATTTGTTGTTAAATCAATATCTTTTGATGTGAAACTTCTTTTTGGAGGGTAGTTGAAAAAAAAATTCGTCATGAAAATCGGGGACGGAAGTCAGGGACGGAAGTCGGGGACGGGAATCAGGGACGGAAATAGCATAAGCAACGCGACATGAAACGTTGCATGCAACACAGTATACATCAAGAGGCACGGTAGTGCCTCGCGTCAAGTATGAGAAAAAAAGAAAGTGGGAGAAACGAGATTAACTACCGTGCCGACACAAAGCTAACCCTAACCCTCCAATTCCTTAGGAAATTATTTTAAAATATGATTGATCAGATAAATATATCATGTCTTCTGATCATTTTATTAAAACAATATCACACTTTTTTATAAAAAAAAAAACAGATTTTTTAGATGTATACTTTTTTTTTAAACTTCAAAATCATTTTCAGAAATTGCGCTTTTCTTGAAATTCTTTTAAAATCTTACCGCACTCTGACAAACATTATAAAACCAAAATCAGATCAAAGCATTATGGCTGCCAAGTCCAGAGCAATTCGACAACCTTATAAAATAAAAATCGAGCAATAATAGTAGAATAGTGTGAGAGAACCTTTAATTATATCAGTACAGTACAGTATTCAATATCGCGCGAGGTATCGCGTATCTTTGGGATATGGGCGCGAATCCTGCTCATCAGGTGTGCTAATGTACTAATATACAACATACACATGCTTGCTGATAAACGTAACCTTTTGTTTATACATCCTTTTGTCTTTATCGTGCCTTTGTTTCTTGTGCCTGTTGTAATATATTATTTGATTGATGTGAAGAATATTCTGTCTTCTGATCACCTTATGAATTAATTGAAACTTTTTAATAAAAATAAAAACAGATTTTTAAGATGTATACTTTTTTTTAAAACTTTAAAATCATTTTCAGAAATTGCGTTTTTCTTGAAGATTATTTAAAACCTTACTGCACTCTGACAAATATTATAAAACCAAATCAGATCAAAGCAATATGGTTTCCAAGTCCAGAGCAATTTGACAACATTATTAAAATAAAATTGTGCAAGGTAATAGTAGATGGTGTGGGAAACCTTTATATTTACTTCAGTATCCAATATCGCATTGATGGCGCAAATTAAATAATGATACTTTAAGCTACATTCCCAAGTCACATGTTATTGTTTATTTTTCTTTCCATCAAGTTTAATTAGTTTTTTTTTTTACATCATATGTAAACAAAAATATAAAATATTTTTATTTACGAAAGGATTTATTTTCGAATTTCTAAATCAGCTGCCAGAAGCATCGGTCTATAGAGCAAGAAAGCTAACATATTTAGATGGTGTGAAAAAACCTTTATATATGTCAGTATAGTATTCAATATCGCATCGATGGCGCGAATTAAATAATGATACTTTAAGCTATGTTCCCAAGTCTCATGTTATTGTTTATTTTTCTTTCCGTCAAGTTTATTGAGTTTTTTTTTTACAGGATATGTAAATAGAAATATGAAATATTTCTATTTACGAAATTATTTACGAAAGGATTTATTTTTGAATATTAAAATCAGCTGCCAGAAGCATCGGTCTATAGAGCAAGAAAGCTAACATATTTAGATGGTGTGAAAAAAACTTTATATATGTCAGTATAGTATTCAATATCGCATCGATGGTCCGCGCGCCATATGTTGTTGGGATATAGGCGCGAATCTCAGGTCTGTAAAGTTAGCACATACATTATAGCACAATCAAACCAGACTATGAAAAACAAAAAAAACGCACAAAAATTGCGGATTCCGCACAAAAAACTCATATAATTCGCACGTAACTCCTGATATAGTCCGGTTCGATTGTGCTATAATGTATGTGCTAACTTCACATACCTGCAAACCCTGTCATGCTAATTATGCTAATATATACAACATACACATGTTTGCTGATGAACGTAACCTTTTGTTTATATAGCTTTTCGTTTTTATTGTTCTTTCGGGAATATATATATATATTATTATGTTATCATATAAAAAATATTCATAATTATATATTTATTTGGTTCAAATTTGGATATCAATTGTGAAGGTAATCAATATTATAATAATACAATAAATAAATAATATCAATATAGATTAATGCATATAGTAATTAAGTAAATTTTATAAATTTGTATTGTGTGCAATTGTGTGATATTTTGGTGACAATTCATTTACATTTACAAATGAAAAACAATAGAAGAAAAAAATGAAATTAAATGTAATCAGTGCAATAGAATTTTTAGTGGAAAAAGAAGTCTTTATGCTTATACAAGTTGAATTCATAAAATTGAGCTGGTTAAGACAATAACTGAAAACGAAACTTGTGTATACTGTGATAAAAAATATGCAAATAAAACAAACTTGTATTATCACTATTCACATTTTCATCAAGTCTCAGATTATGAAACTATAAATTGTCCATTCGTAGGTTGTGATGAATCTGTGAATATATAAGTATACTTATTTAAAACTGAGAAAACACATTTGAAACAAGCATCATTATCCAGTAAAGATGAAAGAATTCGCTTTTCTTAATGATGATAGTAATTACAATGTTATTTGTTCATTTATTCATTTAATTAATAATAATTAATGTGATATTTTCTAATATAAATTATATTTATTCATCGTAAAATATATTATTTATACAGATTTCATGGATTGGAAGGGTAGAGTTGAAACTAAAAAGGCTGCACCTTTATAATAAAAGATACGACGAGCAGAGTTTTGGTAATTCCAACACCAAAAGACAATACATCTGCAACTGCAACTTTAAAAAATTCAAAACCACTGTATGTCCATCTATGATGGATGTTACAGGTGTTGAAGATCCTGACAATAATAATCAAAGTAAGGGTGCGAACTCACGACAATCTAAAAGTTCCGCTTATAAACATGGCGGCTATAAAAATAACCAAAAAGTAACTAAATTCACTAAATTATCACTGAATTAACTATTATTTACTGAATTAACTGCAAATCCGTGGTGTCTTTCCGTGACTGCAGAACAAGCTTGACACCACCAAGCTTGTTCTAGAATCACGGATTCGCGATAAATTTAGTAAACTCAGTTACTTTTTGGTGATTTTGATAACCACCATGTTTACAAGCGGAAATTTTAGCTTGTCGTGAGTTCGCACCCTAAAATTGATGTCAAGTATTGGTTATTTGTTTGTAGGAAACCTTAAATTTTCGAAAAAAAAACTGTTTTTGGAATAATTCTATGTTGAATAAAGTGTATTTTATATTTTGTTATTTTTGGCTTATTAATATTATTCCATCATTGTTTTATCAATTATCGATATTTTATATATTTTTTCATTGTTGTTAAGTGTATTAAATTTTAGGGCGGTGTGTTCACACGCAAGTTTTTGCTGCAATGCTTTATGCTTCATGAATGAGTGCCCTCACCGATAAGTTTTCTCGCTCACTGACGAATCGAGTCTCCACTCGGTCTCTACGACTTCACAGCTCTATGGTGTTATTCATTTTTCATTAGCAATGTACAATTGTAGCTACGAACAAAAGTATTTAGAAAAATGTGAATCGTGTTCATATGTAAATGTTTCCTTGTCAAACGAATTTATGATAAATCTTTCAACACCAAATAAAAATAACACATTCACTTTACAAGAACTTATTGATCAATCACTATCATTGTGGCACAAAGGGGTTGGTACATGTGTCGATTGTTTTAGATCAACGAAAATTCTAAGAAAGATTGAAGTCCTCAAAATTAATGATATCATTGTTTTGAGTCTACTCTACATCAATAAATTTAAATGGTCAAGTAAAAATGATAATTGCTTAATCAAAGGGATATCCACTTCTAAAATTCACATTTGTGATTCTACCAAGAAGACTAGAAAGAAGGAGAGTCAACTCCGTACATTGGAAATGGGACAAAATATGTCCTGTACCTCGAGCTTCTCAAATTTGCCAATTTGGCACTGATTGGGTTCTACGTATAAAGTTAGTTATTTTGTCAGTTATTTTTGCAAGAATACTAGCTGGATAAAAATTGATAATTTGTTCGTTGCTAGCAAAAACTGGTGAAGTAATGCAAAAAATGCTGACATATTTTTTTTTAGAACGAACAAAAATTAATACAGATGGTACCAAGTAATTTTATATACTTTTTAATATTATCGTTTTTTCTATCGAATGATTGAAGGACTTTACAAAAAGATGTGATATCTAAACAAAAAAAGAAACACAGTTTTTTTTACAAAAAGGAGCGTCAAGTATTCGAAATCCCCACTAATTATGTGATTATAGTAATTTTATTTTATATTGATATTTGTTAATTTTTAAGATACAAAAAGATTTAATACCAAAATAAGTCAAAAAGGAAATATTAAACGCATATAATTAAGTCTTAATCTTTGACAAAATTTAAAGACTTTCACACCAATGCAGATCTACTGAAATTTAGTAGTCGTTCTACATAAATGTATGCGCAGTCACAACCTCGCGACTTTATTATAGTAGTTTCATATACAAGAGACAAGAATAGAGCGTGACAAGTGTGATTTTTTTGTAAATCTATGAAAAGTATTTGAATTATATTAGATTAATGTCTTAGAGCTCAAACGCACGACAAGCTAACTTTTGCTTGTAGACATGGCTGACGTAATTCTGAGTGATCTAAGCATGCGCAACACGTAAAATTACTAGAAAAACCACGATGGCTGGGGACATATTACTAGTTTTATGGGAATTAGGACGGCCATGTTTACAAGTTCGACACAACCCAACTTGTTGCGCGTGCTCAGTGCGCTTTACAACCAAACGTTAGCTTGTCGTGAGTGTTACACATGTTAAGGCGCTTTACAAGCGGAACTAGGCTTATCGTGAGTTCAAACCCTTAGCTTATTAGCATTGTCACTGAATTCAACTATATTTTTTGGTGATATCTGGGAAAATTGCATAGTGGACACCACCTTTTACACTGTAAAATATATATTTAGCGCTCGTGTCATATTGTGTCATACGCATTCATTATTGAATTGTTGATTGACGAAAAAAGTATATATATGTATAGAGATATATATATATACACTGTAAAAAAAAAATAATTAGTTTTACTATAAAAAAAGAATTATTTTTACTATTTTTTCTGGTACTCGGGGACGTTTTCGAAAAAATAATAACATGTACTATGCACATAGTAAAATTTTTTATCCTAGTATAGTTTACAATGTTCCAATTGGAGAAGATACGATGTATCTTGTTAAGAAGTACTATGTTGCATAGTCAAGTCTAGCGTTCGTTGAATCTACTATGTTGCATGGTGAGATTTACGATGTTCAATAGTACATTTCATTATATTCTATTTGTATTTTCGATAAAAAAAAACAGAATTATTTGTTTATTTAAAAAATAACTTTAAATTATTTATAATAATTATTATTATGTTTATACATGTTTTTCAACTTGGCTATTTCTTGACCTAACTCATTATTTGCTAACCCGGGTTTCTGGATTTGAACTCCGATCGTTTACCCAAATTGCCATTCAGGTATAAAACAGTAGAAGAATCGAAAATGTCTATATATATTTATTCTCTTTTATTCCCTTCTTCTTTCATGCTAGCATAGTGAAACTAACTACAGACCTAATAATTTTTACCATTTTGTATATAGTAACACCTACGAGTTGCATAGCACATTTTAAAGGTTTCCATAGTACGGTTCATTTTCCAAATGTACCCTCACGGTCATGGTGAATTTAAACACACAACATAGTACAAAGTAACAAGTTTATGGTTGTTCGTATCATTGGTATAGTGAAGACTATCTATTGAACAAGTGAAGTCTACTAAAACCATAATAAAAACCGGTTTTACCTCAGCAGAGTACTTTTTACTATGTTACTATCGTGAAATTCAAAATGCACATCGTAAAAAAAATTATAAAAAATAATATGTTGAACCATATTTCCGAAAACGTCCCTCAGTACTATAGTAACATAGTAAAACTAATTATTTTTTTTTTACAGTGTATATTTTAAACATGCCGGCAAGTTAACAAGATTGTACGCTGCCAGTCCTAAGCCTAGATGAAATGTGAAGGGTATATATATATATAATAAGGGATAATTGGAAAATACCATTAACTCTGTTGTCGAGACGTGTGTTGGCTTTCAATTTTATTTGGGAAGAACCGGGCGTGGTCAAGTATAAAATTTTGTCAAAGATTAAGACTTAATTATATGCGTTAAATATTTCCTTCTCAACTTATTTTGGTATTATATCTTTTTGTATCTTAAAAATAAATAAATATCAATATAAAATAAAATTACTATAATCACATAATTAGTGGGGATTTCGAATACTTGACGCTCCTTTTTGTAAAAAAAACTGTGTTTCTTTTTTTGTTTAGATATAGTATAGGCAACGCCACATGAAACGTTAAATGCAACACAGTATAATATAGTTTGAGAGAAAGAACAAAAAAAAGGCATGCGCATAACTGAAAAAAAAACTTCAAAAAGAAATTTGAAAATAATAAATTTAATATGACTCAAATAAAATAAGAGTTGAATGGTCAAAATATGTAGAAAAAATAAATTAATAAAAAAAAAATCATAATAAAACAAATAAAAATAATAAAATAAATTATTAAACTTGATCATTCATATTATAAGCAAATGCTGAATCAATTTATTGTTGATATGTATGCAAAAATTGGAAACGAACGTTTACGATATACAGGATGTCTCGTAAGTCGCGCATGCCAGGTATACCACGACATTGAACGTGAAATTTTAAATAGTACGTGTTTTTAAATTTTGGGTCTACGACGCTTTGTGCCCGAGTTATTAGCGTTTTAAGTTGACCAATGAGAATCGAGCGTCGATAATTATCATCATTATGGCGTCTGAACCCACGTGTGTGTTTACGCGTCATGGATTAAAATGTTTTTGTTGTTTTAATTAATTCAAAATTCGAACGCCAGATAGAGCTAAATCATAAATTTGCTGGATGAATGTGCAGCTGCATACTCACACACACAGCACTCACACTAATTATGACAAAATAATCACTTATAATTTAAAATCACATTTATATTTTTGATCACATTATGTGATTTATTTTTTGATCACAATTTAAAATACTTTTATATTTTTTTCGATCACATTATGTGATTATTCTATCAATGTGATCAATAAATAAATCACATAATGTGATCAAAAATATGATCTTTTCTAATTTAAAATCACATTTCTATTTTTTGGCTTCTTGTGAAGGTGGCTGAACTCCTTGGGGAAGTTGACCTTGGAGATTCTTAGTAACGTTGACATGGTTTCTTGAATGTAGTACTTGTTAATGTCACTGGTGAAGCTGAATACACTCCTGAGGCTGGTGTGTACTATTTCACACTTTTCACTATTTCAATAAAGTCATTATGTCTACAAATATCCTGTTTTTCGTTATAGCACTGTTTTTGTATTTTAGTTGAAAAAAGAAAAAAAAATACAACCACCATTTTAATTTCAGCCCAAGACCATGTCAGTTAGTCTTAACTGATTACTGACAAGTAATCAGATATTTTCTTTTTAATATGCACATATGCAGACATCTGTGCACAAGTGTATATAAATAGCGTGGTTTTGTTGTTCTTATATTAACAAAAATTAGAATTATAAAACAGTATTTACCTCGAAATCCATAAGCGGTCATCATTTTTTCTATTGCAATGGGATAAATTATTCCACCTAAGCCAATAATAACTTGAGTAGCACTCATGACCTAATTAATTTCAAAAAATATTAAAGTTTATTAATTAACAAAGGTTGTATATGAATAAAACATTTTGTTTCAAAGGTTTATTACTTTTGTTCTTTTTTTGACGAAATATGCATTGAAATTTGCATTACAGATGGTATTCATTAGTCCTACTCCAATGCCTTGAATAAAGCATATGGTTGCTAATTCATAAAAATGGATAACGAACGCCGAGAGAACGTTCGGAACTGAAAACAGGACTGCTGCTCCAACACCAACAAATCGTATAGAATATTTCTTCAACAAAGCATCTGTCACTAAACCTGTAAATACAATGAAAGAAATTGACAATCTTACTTCGAAAATTAGAAGGATATATTAGAATATATATTAATTCTAATAAATATATTAGAATTCTAAAATAAACCTTTTTTAGAATTATAATTTAAAAAATTGTCTCTATATTGGCAATTCTCGTGCAATTGATAAAATCAATTTAAGTAACTAATACTAACATGTTCTTTGAGAAGTTTTCATTTTTATTCTAGAATGATTCGCAGGGCTTATTTAATTTTGCTTTTCCTTGGACATTCTTATTTTTTTAAAATAAAATTACATGTATATTATTTATTGAATGAATAAAAATGTCCAAGGAAACGCAGTAGCTAAGGGAAAGATGAAGCTAAGGAATTAATGTTGCTTGAAAAATAATTTTTTTGGCAACTGTAATTCCTTAGCTCCAGCTTTTCATTAGCTTCGATTTTTCCTTGGGATTTTTATTTATTTGAAAATGAAATACATGTAACTTTTTT
Source organism: Aphidius gifuensis (assembly GCF_014905175.1). Lineage (NCBI taxonomy): Eukaryota > Metazoa > Arthropoda > Insecta > Hymenoptera > Braconidae > Aphidius > Aphidius gifuensis. Next base: position 13,253,241 of record NC_057793.1, read on the forward strand.
CATTAAATAAATAAAAATCCCAAGGAAAAAGAGTAGCTAAGGAAAAGATGAAGCTAAAAAATGACAGTTGCCAAAGAAATTGTTTTTTTAGGAATATTAATTCCTTAGCTACTGCTTTTCCTTGGATATGTTTTGTTATTAAATGAATAATATGAATGTATATTATTTTATAATTATATATAAATATAATAATAGAAATTTTTATTTTTTAAAAATGAAATTACATATTTACATGTATATTATTTATTTAATAACAGAAAGTTTCCAAGGAAAAGCAGTAGCTAAGGAATTAATGTTGCTAAAAAAATAATTTCTAGGGCAACTGTAATTCCTTAGCTCCATCTTTCCCTTAGATACTATTCCTCCTTGGGATTTTTATTTATTCGAAAATAAAATACATGTAAGTTTTCTCGTTAAATAAATAAAAATGTCCAAGGAAAAAAAGTATCTGAGGAAAAGATGTAGCTAAGGAATTAGTAGTTGCTTTTACAAGGACTGTGAATTGACTCTCGAATAAATTCATTCATATAAAAAATTTTGACTGACTCTTTCATTCATACCCCGGTGGTTGACTTGATAGAGCATTGGAGTTCCACGTGAGTGATCTAGGATCGATCCCCCGTTACGCCGTTTATTTTCGTTTATATAATTATCGTTAATTCAAATTCTATTGCGTCAAAAATAATGATGTCAACTTAATAAATTAATAATAATTGTTTATTTATATTTTTTTATGATTTTTTTTGCAAGCCGGTGTCAAGCCTGGGAACACAAGCCCGTGTCAAGCCTGATACACTAATCCGACACCAGCAAATACATCGTGAACATTCCAGACTTGACACAGGCTTGTGTCTCAGGCCCGAGAGCCGGGTAATCAGGCTTGTCTCAGGCTTGTGCCCGTCGTCACTTCCTACCTGGGATGTTATTTTTTTTATTAAATAAATAAAAATGTCCAAGGAAAAGCAGGGCTGGTACCGAGTTCGTTCCCAAGCCGGATTAAGGCCAAAAAAAAATCCGAGTTCGTTCCGGAGGCGGTACTATTGCAGCCGAGTTCGTTTCCATCGCGATTTCCCCTATTTTAGTTTTGGATACCCCCTCCCTTAACATTTCTCTTTACATTTTTTCCAGGCTTAAGATTGGCGGCAAATTGCAGGCATGTTTAAAAATGTGTTTTATATACATATAATGTATATTGTATATATACATACAGTAGTGGTTTCGGGGACTACTTCATATATACAATGGTGGTTTTGAGGACTTTTTATTTTACCAGGTATAATTTTCATAAATTGAAATGTGAAGTAGGTATTACGACCGATTTATCTTCAATTGATTCCATCTTAAACTATAAATAGTAATAATTCGATGAAAAAATTCAATTATTGACCAAAATAAGAATTTTTTCGTGTGTCCCTGAAACCTCCATTCCAAGAACATCATTTTTCGATCTAATGGAGGTTTCAAGGACTTTTGATAAAAAAAGCAACATTACTGCGCTAAATGCATTTTTACGATTCAATTTAAACTACAAACATGTTCTCAGTGAATTTTCAGTATAAAGAAAATATCACTATGCTTTATAATAACATTTAACATAATTATATCTGTTTTAATATTGCATGTCCCCGAAACCACCAATAACTACCTTTTTTTTTTCACACAGAGGCAGTTTGGAGGACTTAATTTTTTGAACCTCAATTCGATGGAACAGTCAAATTTATGAATTTCGATATGAATTTTCTGGCAGTTCTAAATAAGATTCTTCCCTTTTCATGAAATTCATCGTTGAAATTGCAGTCGACTGGATAATAATTTTCGATTCTACTTTCATCTAAATGTCCCCAAAACCACCATTTTACGGATTTCGTATCTCCAGCTATTGGCAGTTTTAAAGACATTCTGTAAAAATAGAAAATGCACAGGAATACGCAGGAATAGTGTACTCGTTTTTAAGAATCTTTACGGATATCTGTAATCTATAAGACATAACAACAAGTTTTTTCGGAAAACACAAAAAAAAAATTGTTCATCAAATAATTGTTGAAAGTCCTCGAAAGCACCGTGAAATACAATTTTTATAATTGTGGAATGGTTATTTTCAGGACATATGCTAAAATTTGAATAATAAAAAGATATTATATTTGTTACGAGTTCTACTGAAGCTTTCTTTGTGTCCACAGAACGTAGAGGTTTAGAAATTTCATAGAACCTTTCTGATAATCTCAAACGATACTCAAATATGAACGGAATTAACGACGTAATTTCAAAACGTCCTCAAAACCACCATTTTTGATAAAAAGAAATATATAAAAAAAAATTCTCTCAAATTTTCAGAATTTTTACTCAACATTAACCCGTGCCGCAAAAGCTTATTTTCTATTTTCGATTTCGGGATTTTTAGCAAGATTACGATATTCATAGAGACAAGATTTTATGAATAATATTAGAACGTCATTGCAAGCAAAAAATATTGGTCGCAACAGAACTTCGATATCTCGAATACTGTTCGAGGTATCGAAGAAACATGATATTGAATTTTTCTTTTCGTCATTTTTTTAGTAGATAAATAGTTTAGTAAAGAAAAAAATTTTGGAATCGATTTTATTAGTATTTTTTACGAGGAATATTGTGGTTCAAACAGAAATATCGTACCTTCAACTGTTTTCGAGATACTGAGCTTTGAAGGTAAAATATATCGAAATATATTACTAACTTTTCATTGATTTAATATTTTTAAATAATTATAAATTTAAAAAAAATCAATATTAATAATGATTCTAGTAAGATTTCTTACGGAGAAAAACAATAGTGATGATAAAAATTTAATATCTCTATCCATTTTCGAGACATCGATTATTGAAAATTAAAAATATCGATATATTTATAAGATGACGAGTTGTAACTAGAAAAAACTAGATTCCATAGTTATATTACAACTTGAATAAAAGGATATAACTTTCGTTTTTAATGAAATAATGTAAAAGCCAACTTGCAAGAGATCATGATGGTGAAGTTTCCCCTTCCACATTTCTTTTCATAAGAGCCCACCAGATTGAGTGAGTGAGAGCTATGCTTCCCCACCATAAATTCTTGCCAGTCGGCCTTTAGCTGATGAAAAGATGAAGCTAAGGAAGCAATTATGCCGGTAAAATAACGTAGATTTTGTCCCTGGTGAAAATAATCTCTCCAGATTTACTCCGGATTTCTCATGATTTCTCCGGACTTACTCCGGGTTTTCTACGTAATTGAGACTTTCAGAGATATTTATGGAGTAATCTCCAGACTATTTCTATAATATCTCCGCATTTTTTCCGGAATTTTCGCTTTAAAAACAAACACAAAAAATCGGAAAAATCAATAAAGAAACTAGAAATAAGAGTTTACCTACGAAAAATAAAAAAGAAATTTTGTCTGAAAAAATCCGGAGAAAAGGTGGAAAAACTCTGGAATAATATCTCCGGAAGTCTCAATCGCGTAGAAAATCCGGAGAGATTATTTCTACCAGGGGTGTGTTTGGCTATAATTAAGACTAAGTAAAAGGTCTAGCGGCTAAGTGAAAAATCCAGGTGAGGAAAACATGTAGCTAAAGAGAAGAACGTAGCGGGTAAAATAATGTAGATATTGTATGTTTAGCTATAATTAAGGCTAAATAAATGATGTCTCGAAAATGGATAGAGATAATAAATTTTTATCATCACTATTGTTTTTCTCCGTAAGAAATCTTACTAGAATCATTATTAATATTGATTTTTTTAAAATTTATAATTATTTAAAAATATTAAATCAATGAAAAGTTAGTAATATATTTCGATATATTTTACCTTCAAAGCTCAGTATCTCGAAAACTGTGAAAGGTACGATATTTCTGTTTGCACCACAATATTCCTCGTAAAAAATACTAGTAAAATCGATTCCAAAATTTTTTTCTTTACTAAACTATTTATCTACTAAAAAAATGACGAAAAGAAAAATTTAATATCATGTTTCTTCGATACCTCGAAAAGTATTCGAGATATCGAAGTTCTGTTGCGACCAATATTTTTTGCTTGCAATGACGTTCTAATATTATTCATAAAATCTTGTCTCTATGAATATCGTAATCTTGCTAAAAATCCCGAAATCGAAAATAGAAAAAGCTTTTGCGGCACGGGTTAATGTTGAGTAAAAATTCTGAAAATTTGAGAGAATTTTTTTTTATATATTTCTAACCAAATGAGGGGGTGAGAGTGATTAAATTCCACCATAGCCTTTTTAAGGACCACCCTAATATATATAATATATTTTTTCAAATATAAGTCAAAGTAAAATATAAATGTCAATATAAAATAATTTATTTTGAGTGCTTAAAAATAAATAATAATAGATGGAATAAAATAAAAAATAATAATCTAATATTATAAATATTATATATTTTGATATGATATACATAAATATAATATTTTTTATTATTTAATATGTACATTTATATTCCTTAAAATATGTAGTAGAGTAAAATAGAGTAAATATAAAGGTCAATATATAATATAGTATAAGAAATTCAATAATAAATGATGAAATAACAAAAATAAATAATAATATAATAAAATAAATACTATATTTTGATACAAAATACATCTATGCATATTGTATGTTATAAATATAATATTTTTTTTTATCAATTATTCATTATTTATATTTATTTTCTTCAAATATAAGTCATAATTAGTAACTTTTTGCTTATAAAATAAATAACCGTATAGAAAATAAATTCGATATATATGTCAATATATAAAAGTCAAACTTTATATTAAATAGTAATCTCAATTAAAATTAATAAATTAATTAATAAACTAATTATTAAATTGGTATTTTAATTAATAAGTCAATTAATGAAGTATAAATATCTGATATTAATCAATAATATCTTAATAATACTGAAAAGTCGTGTTACACTGGGTAGACTCGGTTGAATTCGGTCTCCGGAAAAAAGCGAACTGGCAAAGTGGAGGGGACACGGTAGGGGAAACGATTGGAACGAACTCGGATTTTTTTTTGGGAACGAACTCGGATGAGGCCCCGCCCTCCAAAATTAATCCGGTCATTTCGGGGAAGTGAAAACGAACTCGGCAATTGCCAAAAGCAGTAGTCGAAGAAAAGATGGGACGTAGGTAAATTCAGATTGAACCTGCTGGGGCCCCTCCCGTGGAGAGGGTCACGGTTTATGCCATTCTACGGCTCTTCTGTTTTCAGTTTTAGCTCTCTCAGTTTTGGCTAGTTTTGCCAAGTCAAATAAAAGTAAATTAAGGGACTTAGAATTTTTTTAAAGTTTTTTAAGGAGCTTCACTCTTGCGACAACTTTCGTTCTATTCAAATCATTAAAATTAAATCAAAATTAAATTAATTACATCAGATAAGAATTAAATAAAATCAATTGAACTTTTACGTTTTTAAAAATCACTGAATATAAAGAAAAACACGATAAATATGGGAACATATAAATTATTTATGAGAAATTTTAAAGAAAAAATCATTGAATATAAAGAAAAATACGATAAAAATGGGAAAATATCTAGTAAATACCAGTAAATATAAAGGAAAATACATAAAAATACGATAAATATTGGAAAAAATCACATAAATATCAGTAAATATAAAAGAAAATATACGAAAATTTCATGGGAAGATCACTAAATATAAAGAAAAATACGATAAATATGAGAAATTTTAAAAGGAAAAATCACTAAACATAAAGAAAAACACGATAAATACGGGAACATATAAATTACTCCCCCCCCTTTCCCTCCCCACTCTCCTCCTACCCCTTCACCCTCCCTTCCCTGAAAATATTTATTTAAAAAAAAAAAAGAATAAAAGATGACCAAAATAAAAAATATATATTTCAGATTGAATTAAATATGTGGAATGAAGAGGCAGAAAGTTTTGAGGGAAAAAAGGGTGACGTGATACGCTGAAAGAATTGAAAATAAATGAATATAAAAAGATTAAAAACTTAACAACGACTTTGACAACGACAAAAACACTAAATTTTAATTCAACAGAGGGAAAAAAGTAAAGTAGAAGAAATAAAATATAATATGGAAATTTATAAATAGATTCTAAACATTCACAGAGTAAAATCATGGTACAACAAAATAAATAAAAACAAAGAATTTAAAAAGGTAGAAGAAAGCGATTCCGGAAATGAAGATGACCCATTAGAAGAAACAAGCAAAATGAACGAAAATTAAATAAACTTTACGCATTATAACAATAAAAAATACATATTTCTATTCACGAATCATTTTTATTCATTACCTCAATTTTCAATAGACTAAAAATTGAAATTAAAATTCCCCCCGAAGGGAAGGCATAGTTTCTTCAGCAACTGTAATATTGATTTTTAAACAAAATGTAGTGTCAGAATTTGTTTTTGCAAGATATTTTTTGAACTGCCGAATCGAATTAGTTGATGTTAAATGAAATTTATGTTTTTTTTTTTCCCAAAAGCAATTATCATATTTATTTTCAATTTTTGGGCCTTATTAGATTTAATATTTCCATTTTTCGATAGGGCCCGATTTCAAATATTGACAGATCGATTCCGGCAATGTTTCAATCGATGACGCTTCATCTGTAGACTTTACGTTATTTTTTTGAAATTTTTCGGTCGTTTATTTTTTTTTTATTAAACAGAAATAAACAACACTAGAAAATTAAACAAAACAAAAAAGATAGTCATTTATTTTACAACAAAATGAAAAAACAAACAACAAAAAAAAAAATAAAAAATCCTACGGAATACTTAGGGTGCACCTTGGGGGACTTGACTATATTTTTTCTTATACGTTTGTAATTTTTAGTTAAAATTTTTCTCAGTGCAGATTGACACGCTCCCAACAACAATTGTTTCAGATTATTCTTACAACAAAGGTAGATCTACATTTATACACATTCCCTCCTAATCCGTTACCCTGTAGGGAATAACAAAATAAAAGGATTTTTTAATATTAACGTGAAATACCAAGTTGATTTATTTTAATTATTCTATGATTATTTGCCTATTCAATTTTGGTTTTACATATTCTTTCTTTTTTTTGTTATTTCATAGTTTAATTTTTAATTTTTCAACTTGGTACGTAACAAAATTGGTGTCAGAAGTGGGATATTCGTAATGTGTCGGGTAGATTTTTTAAACAAAGTGTTATATAAATTTTTTTGTTGAGCTAGAAAAATATTTTTAGTTCATTACACAAACACAAAGTACACAAATATTCATATATATATATCCATGAATTTATTTAATTTTATATTCCGTCGCGGGAGTCACAAATAAATTTTATGATCTTATATTCATTTTTATAAAAATGAATCTTTTATATTTTGATTTTTACATGAACAAATGAATTTGAAAATATATATTTTATTGTATTGAAGTTATATAATTATTTTACAAAAAGATTATTTTATTGAATTCAAAATTTTTGTACCAATACTTTTGTCCGTCGGCAGTAATACTTAGCGAAAATGTCATCAACCAGGTCAAGGGCGAATTCGCCGATCTCTCCTATTTATGAAGAGATAGACCTATGCACTGTGAAAATTTTTGGTTATAAATAAATGGAATTGTTCTTAATTTTAGAAGAAAACTTCTTGGCAAAAAATGGTTTGAAATAAAAAAAAAATTATTTATTTTAAATAAAAAATGGTTTGTTTAGAGATACAAAAAATTCTTGTTTTAAATAACAAATTGTTTATAATATTCAGATAGAGTCTTGTTAAAAACGATAAGTGGTTTGCGTCAAGAAGAAAAACTTCTAAACGCAATCCCCACTACTCCTTGACAGAAGCACTATTATGATTATTATATTCCATAAGTTTCTCGTTTCAAACGGCAGGGGGATTTTTTCAAGCCGAAAACTTCTAAAGTTATGCCACATGACGTTTGACGTAAACGTTGGCTGTTTGTAAAAAGACAATTGTCATTTGTTTAAAACGATATACTGTTTGTTTCAAATGACAGATGACTCAATAAAAACAATAAAAGTAATGAATTAAGAAAAATTAAATTTTGTTATAAACAAAAAGGGTTTTTGATGGAATCAATGTTTGGTTTGATACAAACGGTGTTTTCTTTTAATCAAACTAATATTCTGTTGGAAATGTAAAAAAAAAAAAAATTAAAAATTTAATTTTTTTTTTATGTTGAATTATTTATATTGTTATGAACTTTATCCAACTGTAAGATTGAATTTTTTTTTTTTTTTTTTTTCCTAAACTAAACTACCTAAACAGGGATCGAACCGAGATCCTTTGGGGCGGGAGGCGAGCGCGTTATCCGATTGACCGCGAGATCGAATGTAAAATACAAATTTTAATTCTGTCACATAGAGAATTTTGAAATTGCCGGAAATAATAATAATTTTTTTTTTGAATAACAATTCAATTAATTAATTCCAAATTGATTGGTTATATGTAGTTAAAAAATTATTGTATTTTGAATTTACTTTGAATGGAAAAAGAGTCAGAGAAATTTAAAAATTGAGTAACTCGTCAGTAGCGATATTGTCGAGCAGTATATCAAGAAGTTTCGTACGAATTTTTAGATATTTTTATTAATTATTTACTGAGTTATTAATTTAACAACAATCCGCGAGCTGCCGTAAGGGCGATATATGTGTGATCGTCAGCTTCTTCTCTCGCGGACGCCTATATGCTCATATTGTTGCGGCCGGACCCTCAATTGCCGAGAATAATAATTTTTTTTTTTGAATAATAACTTAATTAATTAATTCCAAATTGATTAATTATAGTCAAAAAATTATTGTATATAATTATTATTCAATATTAAAGATGATTTAATTTAGTTTTAGGTTGAAAAGAAAAAAAGTTGATATAAAAAAAAAAAAAATAATGAAAACACAAAAATTAAATTAAATACAATAATTTTTTAACTACATATAACCAATCAATTTGGAATTAATTAATTGAATTGTTATTCAAAAAAAAAATTATTATTATTTCCGGCAATTTCAAAATTCTCTATGTGACAGAATTAAAATTTGTATTTTACATTCGATCTCGCGGTCAATCGGATAACGCGCTCGCCTCCCGCCCCAAAGGATCTCGGTTCGATCCCCGTTTAGGTAGTTTAGTTTAGGAAAAAAAAAAAAAAAAAAATTCAATCTTACAGTTGGATAAACTTAATAACAATATAAATAATTCAACATAAAAAAAAATTAAATTTTTAATTTTTTTTTTTTTCACATTTCCAACAGAATATTAGTTTGATTAAAAGAAAACACCATCAAACCAAACATTGATTCCTTCAAAAACCCTTTTTATTTATAACAAAATTTAATTTTTCTTAATTCATTACTTTTATTGTTTTTATTGAGTCATCTGTCATTTGAAACAAACAGTATATCGTTTTAAACAAATGACAATTGTCTTTTTTGGCAAGAACGTTTACGTCAAACGTCATGTGGCATAACTTTAGAAGTTTTCGGCTTGAAAAAATCCCCCTGCCGTTTGAAACGAGAAACTTATGGAATATAATAATCATAATAGTGCTTCTGTCAAGGAGTAGTGGGGATTGCGTTTAGAAGTTTTTCTTCTTGACGCAAACCACTTATCGTTTTTAACAAGACTCTATCTGAATATTATAAACAATTTATTATTTAAAACAAGAATTTTTTGTATCTCTAAACAAACCATTTTTTATTTAAAATAAATAATTTTTTTTTTATTTCAAACTATTTTTTGCCAAGAAGTTTTCTTCTAAAATTCAGAAGAAATTTTTCACAGTGTGCGCTGAAGCAATGCTGGGGAGAAAAGTAGATGCGGAAAAAATAAAAACGTTAATTACTGAATTACAAATATGTGCAAATGATTTTGTTCAAATTATTCCTACCCTCGGGGAGGTCGATTTAGAAAAAAATATTGATGGGATCGAATATGCAAATACTAAAGAAACTATTGAAAAATCAAAACAACATGTAGAATGTGGAGATCAAATGGTGAATATTACTGGTAAATTGAATGTCGCGTTTGATCGTTTAATTTCTAATAATGATATTTTGTATAATGAAAATTTAAATTTAACAAAAAAATGGTGTGGTGAAAAAAAGAGAGTGATTGAATTGATTCAGGAAAATAAAATTTTAAGCGATAGATATAGTACCTTGAGTGAGGAAAAGAATGAGTGTCGTCAGTAACTTGAGAGATTGCAGAGTGACCGTGAATCATATAATTTTTACATGTCAAGTGAGAGAGAGAATGTTTTGAGTGAGACAATGAATCAGCTGCAACGTGAAAACGAAGACTTGAAAAAAGAATCTCAAGTCAATCGCAATGTTATTTCCTCTATGAAAATTTTTAATCAACAAAGTAAAGACAATTTTATTCCAGATTTTATTAATAATGATCATGTAAATTCTACTTTAAAAAATGAACGTCCAAATTCACAATTAAATAGACATTATATTCTTTAATTAATCAGAAAAATTCAGAAGTAAAAACAGTAGAGCCAGTCGAGATAATTACCGTCGGTAAATTTTCTTTACGAGATGCTCTTGACGTAATTCCTAAATATGACGGTAAAACAAATTCTATTTGCGGATTTATTAGTAGTTGCCGGTCAGCTTTGGAACTTTTGGATCCACAATGGACAAAAGCTTTTATGCTTTCAATCAAAAATAAAATTACAGATCCTAAAATCAGTCTAATTGCTATCAGAATTTTCATCTCTTGATGAGCTAGAAAGATTGCTCGGTACAGTTACATACACGGGAAAAAGCTTTGAGTCACTCTGGAATGAGCTATCTATTGTATTAATGAATGATAATGAGAATGTTGATGAGTATGGAAGTAGAGTGTTGAAATTATATAATGATTTAATTGATTGCAATGAGGGTGATAATGATGGTTTTGGAACAATGAGTAAATCTAAAATTGAGGAAAAAACTATACGTCAATTTATTAAAAGGTTATTGCCTGAAGTATGTTTGAGAGTCGAATGTAAGAATTTGGATACAACAGATTTTTTGAAAGTGTGGAAACTACTAAAAAAAATTTATAATGAACATGTTGACAGTTTAAAGCTTAGAAGATCAAAAGAAGTTAAAATCGTGCAAGCAAATAAAGTTGAGAAACCGTCGGAAACTGTCTCGATACCAAATAATAATTTTTTACGTAATTTTTCAAGTCAAAGATATAATAATAATTTTCCAAGAAATAATAACAATAATTTTCCAAGAAATAATAACAATAATTTTAATAACAATTATAGAAATTACTGACAAAATGAACCAGTTGTTTCAAGTCAAGATAATAATTTGAATGCTCAAAAAATCTAACGAATAATAATTCAGTTTGTAGTTTTTGCCAAAAACCGAAGCATGATATGAATAATTGTTTTGCATTACAAAATGCTCAGAGAAAATTTCTTGAACATCAAGCTCAAAAAAACGGGGATGGGCCGAAATAAAGCTAAGTAAAAGATATAGCTGGTAAAATTATGTAGGTATTGTGTTTGGCTATAAATATAGCTAAGTAAAAAATATAGCTAAGTAAAAAACCTAGAGACCAAGTAAAATAAACTTGGATATATTCATTATTTTCGAAAAAAAAATATATATTCGTGCTTAACAATACGCGACAATCAATAATTAGCAGTTTTTTTTTTTAAATAAACAAAAATTTCGACTTTTTTTTAAAAAAAAAAAAAATTGTATACATTTTAAAAAAAATATCGATAAAATATCGATAAGAAGTAATATATGCAGCTGAAACGTTCAACTGACTAATGTTTATGAAAAAAAAAAAAAATTTTATTGTCTATTTACAAAAAAAAGTAAATTGTAAATAAATTTCAGTTATACCTGTTAGAATTTGTATACAATGTCATTTTTAGATTTTTGAAGGTAATAAGTATGTGTTTTATAGTTGAATTGAAACAAAAAACAAAATGTTATGTTTAAAAATTTACAAAAAAAAAAACGAAAAGTAAATTTTAAAACAATTTTTATTATGTCTGTCCAAATAGGAGAAATTTTTTTCACTTATAAATGACATATGTCAGATATCTCCTAATTCATTAATATTCAAAATTGCCTTATGGTAACAGTTACCGACCGCTGGATAACCTATTATACTATACATAATCTACCATTGCGCTTATTATAGTAATGGAGTCAGGCTAACATCCGTCACAGGATATGACGCTCTTTTTTTGGTTTTTTCATTTCACTCCTACTGTCACCCGCGCCTAAAGGTGTTTACACATCAAAAATTAAACTTTAATTCTAAACTTGATAGAAAAGAAAATAAAAATGATAATTTTAATGAAATAAAAAGAGTAAATTTTTTAGATGAAATATCTGTATCGGAAGACTCATCGAATAATAATAATAAAAATAAAATGAATGAAAATAAAGATTTAAATATTGCTACGCGAAGTATAAATATTACTATTGCAAAAGGAGTTAACGAAAGAATTAAATTTATTGAAGAAACTAATAATAAACGTAATCAAACAAAGATTTTCCGCGATAATGACAAAATGTTTTTGTTTAATAAAAAAATTCTAGACGATACGGGAAAAATACTCGAGAAAACTAGAAAAAATATTGACAACGAAATGTATAATTTAAGTGATAATAAAAATGATGATGATTTAAATAATGAAAATAATAATGAGTCTGATAATGACAAAGATTTTATTGATGATAATTTTAATGAAGATATTGAGTTGAAGAATAAAGAAACTAGATGTTTAAGAAACCAAGAATATAGTATTTTAAGTAACAATGAAATAAATGACGAAGTAACTGTCGAAAATAATAAAAATATATGCGTACACGCGAATAAAATCGAGAAAAATGTTAATAATGAATACGTTGATAAAAAAGGTTCTAATAATGATAAAAATAATTTTGAAGTTAATAATAAAGAAATAAATTGCAAAGATGTTGATAATAATATTGAACGTGTAATAAATATAATTAAAGTTCATAAACCGTATGGAATAACCGATGATGTGTTGAACGAAATTGATTTAAATAAAATTAATGAAAATAATAAAAAGAATAAAATGAAAAATAATATGAGTCCGAAGAAATTAGATATTAGATATTAGAGTGAAATCATCCCGAGATGACCTAATGAAAACATATGATAAAAAATTAAAGTCGGATACAAAGAAGTTTAAAAATAAAGTAATTGACAAAGGTAAATCAAAAATTAATATTGTAGAAAAATTTAAGGGGGAACGTAGACCAGGGACGCACCCGAGTTCAGTGCCGTGGCACCCGTAGCGAGGGACGTGACTTATCGTCCATACCGGTCTCCATGACCGTCCGTTGTCATTTTCATTTTTTGACTAGTTTCGTCTAGTTTTGCCATGTTGAAAATAATGTACTTAGAAAAAAAAAAAGGAACTCAGCTTAGCCTTAGATGTAGCAAAGTAAAAAATCTAAAATAATGTAGATATTGATGTGTGGCTACAATTACAGCTAAGTAAAAAATCTACCTGAGTGAAAAATCTAGCTAAGTAAAATAATGTAGATATTGATTGTTCGGCTACAATTACAGCTAAGTAAAAAATCTAGCTAAGTAAAATAATATAGATATTGATTGTGTGGCTATAATTGAAGCTAAGTAAAAAATCTAGCTAAGTGAAAAATCTAGCTAAGTAAAATAATGTAGATATTGATTATGTGGCTACAATTACAGCTAAGTAAAAAATCTAGCTAAATAAAATAATGTAGATATTGATTGTGTGGCTACAATTACAGCTAAGTAAAAAATCTAGCTAAGTAAAATAATGTAGATATTGGTTGTGTGGCTACAATTACAGCTAGTAAAAAATATAGCTAAGTAAAATAATATAGATATTGATTGTGTGGCTATAATTGAAGCTAAGTAAAAAATCTAGCTAAATGAAAAATGTGTGGCTACAATTACAGCTAAGTAAAAAATCTAGCTAAGTGAAAAATCTAGCTAAGTGAAATAATGTAGATATTGATTGTGTGGTTACAATTACAGCTAAGTGAAAAATCAAGCTAATTACTTAGCTAGATTTTTCACTTAGCTGTAATTAAAATAATGTAGATATCGATTGTTTGGCTATAATGGAAGCTAAGTAAATAATCTTGCTAAGTAAAATAATGCAGATAATGATTGTGTGGCTACAATTACAGCTAAGTGAAAAATCTAGCTAAGTAAAATAATCCAGATATCTAAATTTTTTTTTTTTAAGGTACTTAGTTTTTTTTATAAAATTTAATTTTTTTTTCTAAGTCCATTGTTTTCAACATGGCAAAACTAGACGAAACTAGTCAAAAAATAAAAATGACAACGGACGGTCATGGAGACCAGTATGGACGATAAGTCACGTCCCTCACCGCGGGGGCCACGGCACTGAATTCGGATATTCCCTAGACCAGATAGGGCGAGATTAAAATCGAACCCAGAATATTATAATCCTGGTAAAAAATTTGTTGAAGGAAAAATTGCTGAAAATCGTTACACAAAAAAAATATAGATAAAAAAAAAATATATAAATTAAATAAAAGAAAAACAATTAACGAAAAAATTGAAAAACAAAGAAATTACTAATTGTCGGGATAAATATTCCTAATAAAATTGAAAATAAAATTTTATACATATATATTAGGGTGTTTTTTTTTTTTCGATATTTTTTTTTCTCTTCACCCATCTTCATACAAGTTTATACAGCTCTAAATCATGCCCAGAAAAAATTTGAACTCAATTGAAAAATATTTAGAGGTGGTTCAGGGGTCATTTGTTTTTTCCATTTGATTAACATGGGTTTAATACACTTCATTCACCATTTTGATCATGGAGGCTTTAATTTTTGACCGTTCAAGTTCGCGTTGGTCTTATTTTATAGAGTATTGAATTTTATAGCATATAATATTCATAGTTTTGATCATTTACAATTTTGTTTTTCAGAAAAATTGTAAATACTACCTTTTTGAAGCATTATTTCACTATTTTTTTTAATTGTAAATGATCAAAACTATGAATATTATATGCTATAGAATTTAATACTCTATCAAAGACTAACGTGAACTTGAACGGTCGAAAATTAAAGCCTCCATGATCAAAATAGTGAATGAAGTGTATTAACCCCATGTTAATCAAATGGAAAAAACAAATGACTCCTGAACCACCTCTAAATATTTTTCAATTGAGTTCAAATTTTTTCTGGGCATGATTTAGAGTTGTATGAACTTGTATAAAGATGGGTGAAGAGAAAAAAAAATATCGAAAAAAAAAAAAACACCCTAATATATATATATGAATTGATATTTTTTTTTATACATACACAAAAACAAATACACAAATAATACATTGAAATAGATACATACACACATATAAAATAGTTTTATGTTACAAGGGCAGTGGGAATAATGTGTGAATTTCCAAAGCGCAAGAGGGGTAGTGCGCTTTTTAGAAATTCTTACATTATTACCACTGTCCCTAGTAACATAAAATATGGTTCGTTACATGTGCCCAATCAGAGAGCCCGCTCACAACTCATTTGGAGGGGAAACACTCGCCAAGGCTCGTGCTTGCCCCTCTAAATTCGTTGAGAGCACACTCTCTGAGTGGGCACTTGTAACGAAATATACTATTTTATTTATTGGGAAATACTAAAATCAAAAACAAAAATATATACTCAATTTTTTTTAATAATAAAATCTTTTTAATAATGATAAAAATAAAATGAATCAAAATCGAATACTATTTTTTGGCATTCGTACTTAAAAAAGACTACATTACACCCGTATTTTCATGTGTAAAGTTTTCAATATACACATTAGTAAAAATAATGTGTAGTTTTTCATTTTACACATTGTTTTGACTGAAATAATGCGTAAAATGAAAAACTACACATTATTTTTTTTATTTTTAATGGGAAACCACCAACACAACTAAACATTGTATGACGGTGTGATATTTATTTTTTTTTTTATGAACTGGTGCAGCCCTCTGACGACTAAACATGCTGAACATAACTAAACATAACCATGGCTTTGTATACATTCTGTCTAAATATAAGTGACAGCTTGAGACAGTTTAACAACAAAATACAATCTTATTTCAACAAAAATTAATAATTAAAATATATCATATTAACAAAAAAAATTAAATAAAATTGCAAAAACTGTTTTAATGAGTGATAATGTCATATATGTGACAGTGAAACTAATGCCAAAAAAAATCAAAAGAGTTTATATATATAAAAAAGCATACATGGAATTTAAAAAAAAAAAAAAACAAAAACATTTAATAAATTGTTGAGATATATCAAAATAGATAGATATTTTATAAATGTAGGATACTATTATTTTTTTTTTTTATTGAGGCCATCTGATTTATTTGTTATTCTTATTTATTTAAAGCAATATTGTTATTTATTAATATCAATTTTATTTTTTGTATTCATGTTAATTTTATTTTTTGTGATCATATTAATTTTGTTTATTTGAATCATATTAATTTTGTTTATTTAAATTATATTAATTTTGTTTATTTAAATCATATTAATTTTGTTCATTTAAATCGTATTAATTTTTTTTTTTTTTTTCATCATATTGATTTTTTTTTTTTTTTTAATCATATTAATTTTTTTTTTTTTAATTCTGGGGGCGTTTCACCCCCCCTCCCCAGACCCCCCACGAGGGCTCCGCCCTTCGAACCCGCCAGGGCTGCTCGCCCTGGACCCGCATTACGGCCCCACGTATTTCTTGATCGTAATTAATATCAAATGGTCTAATTATTTTGTAGTCTCTTCCAAGTACTTATGGCAAAAAATAGTATGCTTTACACGGGTATAATGCTGATGACTCTTACGATATTGAGGCTTTGCTCGTCACATGCACAGCGTTGCCTCAAAATCGTGCGAGTATCATCAGCCTTACACTCTAGTAAAGCAATGTACTATTTATAAATTTAATAATAATTTTTTTTTATTTTTGATCTCACATTGAATTTTTTTTTAAATAAAAGAATATAGAAAAAATTAAAGGCTAACAATCCTGATCCTTATCTTCCTAAATCCTAAAATAAATCAATGGAGTGCAGTTCACAGGGAGTCGCAAATTTTTGAGGCCTGAGGATTTTATTGTGCCATAAATGGCAACGCCGCAATATTGCATTGAAGTCAATGGTTGCTGTCAGAAAATTAAAAGGAGAGAGTAATAAAAGAAGAAAACAATATCAGTCAACATGCATCAGAAAAGAGTTTGAGGGGAACTCATCAAGCCAGCACGCGTTCACGTTAGCCGTCAATAGGTGCAAAATATGAGAAAATTATGTTATAAATACAAAGTTCGAATACTTTTGAGAAAGCTGGAAGTATTGATATTTGTCCGTAATTGGCAATTAAATTTTTGTCACCTTTTTTATAGACTAGACATACTCTTGTCATTTTAAATTTGTCAGGGTATGTACCTTGTTTGATGGAATTATTGAATATGACATGCAACGGATAGATAAAAGCATCCGGGTATAATTTAATTAACGTGGCAGGGATATTATCCATACCCAATCTGTCCTTGTTCTCTAGTTTTAGAATTACTCGTGCAATATCAATCTTATCAATGGAGATAGTGTTATCACGTTTACAGTGAGAAGAATATATTAAATCTTATATATTAGAATAAAAATTACTGTCTGAAGGATTATAAATCTTTTCAAATTCACGCGAGAACTCATTTGCAATGATGTGTTTATCTGTTGTAAAATGGGTACCGAGACGTAATTCCTACGGACTTTCTTCCCACGACTGTTTCCCCATTGACATTGTACCGACGGACTGTCACCCTACCTGACTTAGTATTTACGGACTCTTAGCCGACGACGACTTTCTCCCCACAGACACTATACATTTATATTGTCATAGTCAGCAGTCCAATTCACAGGGCATTACAATTTAGGGCTTTTTTCCTCCACTGGCGGCGCTTGTAGAGCTTTTATATGTGAAATTTATATAAAAAAAATTTGACAAGCGCCAACACCGGCAAAAAAACGCCTTAAATTGTAAAAAATTTGCCCTCTGAATTGGACTGCAGACATCTTTTATTGTGATTTCGTGTAATTAATGTAACAATAAAATATATAAATTTATTAATAATAATCAACAACAATTAATAATAATTATCATTTGTGTAATAAGTGTATAAATTTGTGTACACAAGTGTGTACATAATTTTGAATGTGAATATATTATTATTATAAATATATATATTTGATGAGTATTTGATTATTTAATTATAGATTTATATATTTCTATATTTTTAATTTTTTTATAATTATTTTTTATAGATTGACGAAATGACTTTAAAATTATTATTATTCAAAATTATATTGTTTTATATTTGTAGTTGTATAAAAATTTCAATACTGTTTATTAAGAGCTGTTGCTTTGAATATTAAAATTAAAATTATATTGTTTTGTATTTAAAGTTGTCATATAAAAATTTCAGTACTGTTTATTAAAGTTTTATATTTTTTTTCAATAAATTATATTGTAGACTAGTAGGCCGGACCCGGCGTTGCCGGGTAATGCTTATCTCAATATGTTTTATTCTTTTTTTTTTTTTATTATCGTTATTTTTCTTCTTAGCAACAGAAACACAAATAATTAAACGAAAAAAACATTTCATATGTGTACATGTATAAAGTATACAAATATAATATAATATACAAAGTTGTAGCGTTTAAAAAGACAAACACGAAAAAAAAACGAAAATTCTTGAGCGCTACATTTTTTCTCAATATTATTTTTTAATTAGAGCCATATTTTTTCAGGAAAATCCATGAACAAATAAAATTGGGCCGAAAAAAAAAGTGATTTTATCGAAAAATTTTTCAAATAAAAAGTGTTAGTTTTGATGTAAAAAACGTAACGGTGAAAAAAATAATTGTTGTATTCATTCAAAAAAACTATGTTTATACCGGAAACTCCGCCATTTTGGATTTTTCGAATTTTTTTTTTTTCTATGTCCCCCTCCAAACCCTACAACTTTTACTTGAAACATTTTTTAATTTAAGCTTTATTTTTTAAAATAAATGCATTGATAAATTAAAATGGGACACTGTTTAGAATACATACAAATATTATATTGTATAATAAAATATATACAGGTAAGTTTCAAATATTAATACCGTTGGGGCTGGTTACGGTTATGGTTATTAATATATTAATCTCATATCGATAGAGCTATTGAAAATAAAAAAGTCAAAAATTCCTAGACAAATACAATTGCACAGTTTTTTCGAATTTTTAATGTATTTTTACCACTTAGTATAATATAAAAATATATTCAAAGACTCGTTATCACTTGGTGGTTTCAACTTTTTCTTCTATATTTTGATTTGAAAAATAAACACGTTGACCATTTTCGAGATGAACATGTAAATGTTGAATATTTGGATATCGATCATGTATTTTAAAACCTAGTATCCGCCAAACTGCCTCATTTCTACTTACATATCTTCCTGATTGATATTTATTAATTTCATTATTATTTTTATTTTCTATTGAATAAATTGCTTGATCATTTCCTTTGTGTATATATTTTAATATATACTTTACCACAACTACTGAACTACATGACTATAATTGAAAGCTTTCATTTCGAATTTTTTTTTCATTTTAGAATGTCTTCGTTGTGTACGTTCACTTTTCTGTTTATGAATTTTATCTAACGTTAATGTTTATACATCTTCTCGTGGTTCATCATCATCTTCTCGGATTTAATCATGTGGATCTTTGAATCTTTCTAATCTTCTTCCTAATAATGTTTTTCTTCCAATATTTTGTTTTCTTTTCAGCATATTAATCACTTATTTGTAAAATGACACGTCAGTTATAAGAGATAATTTTATGCAATTCAAATGATTGTCTTTTTTTTAAAAAATACAGCTTACTTCAAATAAGAATAAAATTATTAAATCAATGAAAATTTTCAAAAAAAAATATTTTCCAATACATGTAATTATTCTAATATCCAATTCACCTTTTTTTGAACTTGGAACGTCAGGAAATATTTTTAAGTTTTCATTATCATAGATTCTGAACATCAAGAAAAAATCATTTATTATGTTCATATTTCCAAATAAACCTAAATGTACGTAACTCGAAATATAGTTGTAACCCTCACATTATAAAAATAACGATTGTCATCGGTAATTATAAGAGAGATCATATTTTCCAATAAACCAAAGTAATCAGGTTTTTTTAAACAACCTTAGTACATCAGGAAATATTTTCAATTTTTTATTATCGTAAATTCTGAACATCAACGAAAAAAGATTTATTATGTTCATATTGCTAAATAGACTTAAATGTACGTTATTCACAAAATAGTTAGAATTGTTCTCATTATAAAAATAACGTTTGTCATCGGTAATTATAAGAGAGTCAAATGGATATGACAATTCGATAACCTCAAATGAAATCTAAAAATTGCATAAAATCTGAACGTCAAGGAAAAAACATTTATTATGTTTATATTTCCAAATAGACCTAAATGTACATAACCCGAAAAATAGTTGTAACTGTCTCATTATGAAAATCTCGATTGTCATCGGTAATTATAAGAGAGATAAAATATGTCAACTTAATAACCTCCATTAAAATGTTGAAATTTTTCAAACTTTTTTGTAAATCGAAAAATATTCTACTCATCTTATCAACAGCGATCATATTTTCCAGTAAATTAAAGTATTCAGCTTCTTTTCAACACTCTTAGTACATCAGGTAATATTTTCAGTTTTTTATTATCGTAAATTCTGAACATCAACGAAAAAAAATTTATTATGTTCATATTTCCAAATAGACCTGAATGTAAGTAACTCGAAAAAAAGTTGAAACTTTCTTCTTGACTGAAATATAAAATTGTCATCGGTAATTATAAGAGAGGGCAAATATGTTGCTAACGTTAATTTTTGTTCGGGTGTTCCATTATAATTTGTTTTGAATAAATTTTAATTTCAACGTTCAATTGTTTTTTTTTTCTCTTTAAATTTTTTTTGTTTTTTTTTTTAATGTCGTTGATTTTCGTTGCCAAGAAAAGTTTATAAATCAAGAAAGGTTAGGATACATAATTGACGTTTTATACACATCATGAATCGCCAAATTTTCAAAGTTTGTTTTTTATAATTTTTTTATTATTGTTTTTAACATTTATTGGTAATTTCTTTCCTTTGAATTAGACATGTTGCGATATGACTTTCAATAATAGATATATTTTATTTAAATTCGATTATATATCTTTGAAAGTCATTGATAAACATTCGAAAAAAAAAAAATCATATAAAATGCTTCTCGACATGTTGAAGAAAAATTTTTTCTCAATTGCGAATAACCACAGTATACAATTGGATCAAATAGAGATTTCAGAATATGAACAGGAATTCTCGTTCGATAATCCAGGTTTGTTTTTATTTTTTTATAAAAGAGATTATTTCTAGATTTGACATTATTTCATTTCTTGCAGAGGTAATCAGATTACTGGAGATGATTAATGAAAGTGTACGTAATGATTTTGCATGTTAAATATGTGAAAAAGGAAAATTGACGATGTCATTATCCGAAAATGCCATTATATGTTCTTTTTGTCATTTGAAGATTCCTAACATTGATACAAAACGACTTCGAAATGGAATTCTAAGTTTAGAAAGAGAACATTTAAGTAATTGTAATTTTGAAACTTGGTTCAGTTATTTATTAGATAACGGCATTCTTAAATGTTTGGATTACTGTTGTGAACCCTGTCTTACTTGTATAACTCTTATTGATCCAAATAGAATAAATATAATAAATAGATTATAAATCGAATACCATCAATACCTGTTACGTTTTTTTTTTATTCTCTACCTATATTCTTTTATCAAAACTTGAATCTACTCATTTTGAAAAAAATTCATTATGTTCATGTTTCCAAATAGACCTGAATGTAAGTAACTCGAAATATACTTTCAACTTTCAATTGTTTTTTTTTATAATGTTGTTGAATTTCTGTTGCCAAGCAAGATTTGTGATTCAAGAAAAGTTAAGATACATAGTTGGTATACACAATTGAAAATAAATAAATAAATAAAATAAATAAATGGTAAATTATGTTCAAAGAATTTATAGTTTAATTTTATTCTTGGATATTTCCGGATTTCTCATGATTTCTCCGGATTTTCTCCAAATTTCTCTGGATTTTCTCCCGACTTTCTCGGGATTTCTCCGGATTTCCTACGCAATTGAGACTTTCGAAGATATTATTCCGGAGTTTTTTCGGGTTTTCTCCGGATTTTTTCAGAAAAAATTTATTTTTTATTTATCGTATGTAAACTCTTACTTCTACTTTTTCTTAGTAATTTTTCCATTTTTTTAAGTTTGTTTTTTTGAGTCAAAATTCCTCCGGAAGTCTCAATTACGTAAAAAATCCAGAGAAATCCGGATTGAGTCCGGAGAAATCATGAGAAATCCGGAAATATCCGGAGAAATCCGGAGAAAATCTGGAGAGATTATTTCTACCAGGGTACGTAATGATTTTCTTTGTTTCATATGTAAAAAAGGAAAACTAACCATGTCATTATCCGAACATATAATTGTATGTTCTTTCTGTCAATCTATGATCCCTAATATTGACATTAACCAACTTAAATAAGATTTTGAACTTACAAAGAGATCATTCGAATAATTGTAATTCAGAACCTTTTTTCACTCATTCTGCATATAACGGCATTATTAGATCTTTGGATTATATTTGCCAAACTTGTCTTACATCTTTATCAATTATCAATGCATAATAAATAAAACTTTATACAAATGATTTTTTTTTCATATATTATATCGATAAAAATAGGGCGCAAAATATAATTTTGCCCAGGGCGCAAAAATTTTTTGTTACGGCACTGCTTTGCTGCCTGTGGATAAACACCACCCACCTAGGAAAATTCCAATAACATTAACAAATGGTATGATTAACAATTGCACTCAACTAAAAGCAACGTATCTTCAGGACTGTAAATTTAATCTTAAATCATTAGACATCGATAGATTCAAAACGAAAATGAGACTCGTCAGGTGGGAGGGTATTCTTGGTGTATCAAAGATAATTTCGATGTTATAGTCCGTAAGCTGATGGCTAAAAAAACTAGACACAACCTAAATGGTCAAATATTTGTTCAGTGGTAGTTCTTGAGTTCCAAAACACGTTGCACCTACTCCTTACCGTCCTGATTGGTAACTATCCACAGGTAAGCCAGGTGAAAATCCGATAATTCAGACAGCTCATAACTACTTAATTTTTTGTTTAATACTTTTAATTTTATTAAATTAATTTAATTTTAAAATTCCTATTAAATTCATTGGTAACCGAAAATATCACCCATGTTACTTTTTACGATCACCAGGAGGTCAAAATGATTTTTCTATTTTTCTTCCAGATTTTTCTTATTATGTTAATATTATTTCAACTAAAAATTATATTTTTCCAAAAAGAGGATATTAAAAATATTACATTAGTTTGTATTGCTGGCTTCCGGTTCCCCAGGATGTGGAAATTAAATTTTTCATCATCTCCTGGGTTTTTTTTGATTAAACAGTATATTTCATCGTGAACTCAATTTAGAATCATTGTATTATTTTATAATGTTGGTTTTCGGTTCACCAGGATGTAGAGATTGGATTCTTTCATCATCTCCTGGGTTTTTTTTCGATTAAACAGTATATTTTATCGAGAATTAAAATTAGAAATATTGCATTATTTTATCATGTTGGTTTTCGGTTCACCAGGATGTAGAATCAACTCCTGGGGTTTTTTTTTATCAGATCGGACGTATAATTAGTACTTAAATTAAATTACGAAATTTATCTATGGTGCCTCCTGTGAGGTGTTTCAATTGTTTTGTGTTTCATTTGTATTCATCTATCATGATGTCATCGAAGTCTATTGAAGATACAATCAATTTGGCACAATGATTCTATTTTAATATAGAAAAAATTGCAGAGAAATTAATCTAGATTATGAAATAATTTATTTGGTTACATCGAATCCTTAGCAATAGCTGCCAATAGCTCTTTTTGATTAATTAATTATGGCAAATGTATCTAGGGAAAGAATGTAACCAAATATATTAATTCCTCGTCTAAATTGATTTTTTAGCAATATCTCCTATCATAAATTGGAATTATTGTCTAAAATAGCTAAAGAATTTACTTAGACTAGGAAATAATATATTTGGTTATACATTCTTTCTTCAGCAATATTTGGCAATAGCTTTTTTATTAATTAATTATGGCAAATGTTGCTAAGAAAAGGATGTGACCAAATAAAAAAATTCCTTCGGTCTATAGTCAATACAAGTAGAATAAAAATCGGTCCATTATTTATCTGCGTTCGTGGTTGAGTCTGTTAAGGGATTTGGATGATTTTTTTCGGAATATGAGAAAGAAATGAAATTTATATAGTAGATTTTTGAAATACTAATACATTTTATGTGATTTTTTGGTAATTGTTTGGAAGCTCGTTTTTTTTTATTAATTTTTAAAGTTGACAACTTTTAACATTGGCTCTTATGGAGAATGCGATTTTTGTCAAAAAAAAATCCATTAAAATACCAATATCTCCAATCGACAATATGACATCATGAAAAAAAAACTATCGGGTTATAAAATGAGACAAAACAAAATGTATAGAAAAAAAATAAAAGAGGTTTGGAGCTTAGTTTTTTTACAATTAATAATTGAAGTATAAAAAAATTAATTTTTATGAGGAATTATTGAAAAATTACTAGAGACCTCTTGCGGATGACTTCTAGAAACACAATATTTCTATGAGTGCGAAAAAGACAAAAAACAGAGAAAAAATGTTGTCTCACTCTTCGTTTTAAAAAAATCGTCCAATTCCTTTAAAGTACGATGTTAGTGATAGGTAGAATTAGGTAGAATTTTAAAGTATAGAGGTTTGTGTCTTGGCCATTGTCAGAAGAAACAAAAAAAAAATTTCAATCGAAATTATTGAGTATTTTTTATTTTACGTCGTATTTTGCATTTTTAATATTGTTTTTTGACGATTGTCTCTAAACAAACAATGGCAATAATAAGGACGATTACCTTTAAATTTAGAAAGTGTTTGAGACTTGTTGAACTGTATGATTGTGAAACAGGAATAGGAATAGTTATAGGCATTGAATAAGAACATCCGTTTTTAAGTAAAGAAAACTGTGTAACACTGTTATTGAATATAACTGAGGTTTATGTACATTTTATAAGTATTGTCGTTGTTTAAAATAATAATAAGAGTAAGATGAATTAACGTGTCACATGTGCCGTAGATTGTATTAATCTTGGCACTCAGTCTGTGGTTTGTGAACGATCTCAAAGCTGATTAACGCTCGATATTATTGATCTGACGTAATTTGTTTGATATGTTCTGTGTAACCTTGTGTGTAACTGAATTAGGTTTATAAATTAATACGTGTAACTGAATTTAACAATGTGCAACTGACAAAAATATGACTATAAAGTCTGTGTACGTAACTTAAGGGTGTTGCTTTGTGTGAAACGTGAAACTAACTAACTGTTGCCGGCCGGCCAGCTGTTAGTGTGTGTGTGAATGTATGTGTGTGTTTGACTTAGTATTTTGAGTGTGCTGCCGCTTTACATGTATGTCAGAGTTTCTCAAACAGAAAGACAATCATGTTTATGTAATACCCGAATGATCATAAATGACAGTAGTCAATTTATTTCCTGAAAATAAATTTTTTTTTTCAATTGTTTTAAAAAGAATATTTTTTTTCTTGTCACGCGCTTCTCAGTGCGCCCCTCTTTACACTGCGCCCTGGGCAGTTGCCCCTCTTGCCCACCCCTTGTTACGGCACTGCAGCAAAGGTTTACCCTCTGTAACTGTTATATCTTGAACAATATTAACAAACATTTAGTCCAATAACCTCTTATTGTGATTTAATACATTATTCAATTGATTGAGTTGAAGAGTATCCATGAAGCTATACAATGCAAGTAAGTATAAGTATTATCGCAGTTGGACAGTTTATATAAATATAAGATATAAAAAGATAAGATATAAAAAAAAAAAAAAAAAACGTGGTCAAGTCAAGTATTGGTATCTTTTTTTTCTGATCTGGTGAAAAATGAACCAAGAAACCGTGAGTAAAAAAAAAAAAAAATTCATTAATTAAAATTTTGTATACAGTCACATTTGGTAATGATCAATTCGTAGTCAGTAAATAATTATTCAAAGTATATAGAATTATATTCCAAGGTTAAATAAAAAAAAAAGTAAAACGGGTAGTATCTTACATATACATACAAGGAACATAAAAGTTGTCAGCAAGAGAGTGAGAGATACGATGTGTCAAGAACCAGTTTCATGTGGGGGAGTGGTAACCAAGCGCGTAGCAAGGGGAGTTTAGAGTATACGTTGGCCGTTGGTTGAACCCCTGCACGTGTAGTATGTTCAAAAATAAAATAAAATATTTTAAGATCTAAAATAAAATTATTTTTAAATATAAAATCAAGCATTTTTAAGGCGACATGATACCCGATTCTGCATTGCCATAACTACAATTTTCAAAACAACTTTTTTCAAAAACTACGTGTTGGAAAATTCTTAAAATCGATCTGCAAATGTATTTAGGTACCCTCGACGGCATCCAACTCTTTTTTTTTTTGAAATTCGAAATTTTTTTTTTAAGTCAATAATTTTTTAAAAATTTTCAAAACAACTTTTTTAAAAAACTACGTGTACAATAATTCTAAAAATTCAATGGTATATTGTCTTAGCTGTCACCAAGAGCATCCAACTTTTTTTTTTTCAAAATTCAAAAATTTTTTTTGAAGTCGGTAATTTAAAAAAAATTTCAAAACAACTTTTTTCAAAAACTACTTGTACAGAAATTCTAAAAATTCACTGGTATATTGTCTGATCTGTCCTCAAGGGCATCAACCTTTTTTTTTTCAAGATTCGAAAATTTTTTCTTAGTCAATAATTTTTTAAAAATTTTCAAAACAACTTTTTACAAAAACTACGTGTACAAAAATTCTCAAAATTCACTGGTATACTGTCTCAGCTGTCCCCAAGGGCATCCAACTTTTTTTTTTTCAAAATTCGAAAATTTTTTTTTAAGTTGGTAATTTAAAAAAATTTTCAAAACAACCTTTTTCAAAAACTATGTGTACTAAAATTTTAAAAATTTCACTACAAATGTATTTCGGTACCCTCGAAGGCATCCAACTTTTTTTTTTTCGAAATTCAGAAATTTTTTTAGTTGTAATTCAAAAAAAAATTAACAATTTACACAAATTGCCCTATTTTACCGGTGAAGCCCAAATGTTATATAGAAAAAAAATTAATATAGTATTTTTGTTTATAGAAAAGAATACAGAGTTTTATTTTATTGCGCATGTGTTGTTCAGCAATTTTGTTTTCTGTCACTTTTTGTCGCTTCAAGATGGCCGAGTTATTGACAGATAGCTGCACCAATTTGTTGACATAAAACGAAAATTTATTAATAATAAATGTGTCGTTGAAATATATAATTATCAAAACATTAACCTGATGCAACAATTAATCTAATCCAAAGTGTCATTATCATTGTGTCACTGCATTGAGTGTCAACATGTTATTCTAATAATCAATACATCAACAACTGCATGTACAACATTAAAATGTTTAAATTTTATAATTAAAAATATAAAGAATATTGATAAATCAAAGAATTACGTGAATTTAAAAAGATAATTAAAGTACAAGCAATGTTTAGGGCACAGTAATGTCAGTAGTCGATGAAAAATTAACAAGAAAAACTTAGATATATCATAGGTTATATTTTGTGAAAAATATAAATTTTCAAATTGTATTAATCAATTCAATAATCAGATTTATCATAACAATTAATTAATGCATTGAAACACAAGGTATTGTATGCATTTATTCAACTTACAATACGTTGTAAAAAATATGTTGGAAAATTCATAGTTAATAATTGGTTCAGTTGGACATATATATTGAGTGGTTTTGATATTTATTCCAGTAAGAAAATGATGTATGTAATGTAACAATTGAAGCATGTAATAATTATAAATATTACTGAAAAATAACTGCTTGTCGTAATATTTGAGATTCGAGATAGAATCAATAAATTAATATATTAATTCAATTATTATTAATAAATAATAACTGGAAAACACAGAATTTATAGTTTTATAAATATAATATTCGGACAAGAATCAATGACTCAATATAATTATTATTAATAAATAATAACTGTGGAAAACACAGAGTTTAGTATCTTCGAAATTTAAGATTCAAACAAGAATCAATGACTCAATATAATTATTATTAATTAATAATAACTGTAGGAAACACAGAATTTAGTGTCTGGTGAATTGAAGATTCGAAAAAGAATCAATAGCTCAATAAAATTATTGTTAATCAATAATAACTGTGGAAAACACAGAATTTAGTGTCTCGCAAATTTGAGATTCGAAAAAGAATCGATGATTCATTATATTAATACAATAATATTAATACCTAATTTAATTAATTAATAATTATTAATATATTAATTATCATTAATTATTAGACACTTGTCGCATATAGAGAAATTTCATATGCTTTATAATTATATTGTTGTTAATAATAACAGATAATAATTTTGTTTATTCATTATAAACAAAAATGTTTATTTACAATAAAAACAAAGAGAAATCTTTTTCATTAGATCTTGAGTTGTCTCTTAACCGATCGGTAATAATCGTCTTTCCTATCGAAGTATAGGGCTCTAGTAATGCCACTGGGGACCTATAGATGGAGCGCGTGGCACCCCGAGATAAGGCAGAATCGGGTTTTATGTCACCTTAAAAGATGAAATAAAGTTGTTTTAAAAGGTAGTAATAAAATTATTTTAAAATTAATATACAATAGGAGAGGAGAGCTGAGAGAGAAAAATATATATATGTATATTCTTTTTGTTCCTGCTTTCTTTCTCCCCTTGGACCAAAATAAAATAAAGTTGTCACGGAGGGTGCCACCTGTGGTGTCGACCACTGTAAAAGCATATATTATATTTTAAAAATCGAAATTTTATTTTATTTTGGGATTTCAAATGTTGAAATATTATTATATTTTAAAATGTTAAAACAAAAGAGTAAAAAAAAAAAAAAGAGAATAAATTATATTTTGAAAAAACCAGAAACTTAGAAAAAACAAAAAAGTTCCCCCACCGGGAATCGAACCAGGGTCTTTTGCTTACCGGGCAAACGCCTTGACCTCTAGACCACAGGGCTTCTCATTTTTTCTAAGTTTCATCAAGTTAACTCCAACGTCCTTCTATTCGTCAATTCATTTTTTTGAAAATATAATTTAATTCACCATCACTTCAACTTAATCCATATTAAATGTACTATGTAGAATTTCGAATTAATTCAAATATTGAAGACATTAATTTAGTCAAAAAAATCTTATCTCAAATCACTCATATACTCTAACTGAAAGTGATGAAGAAATTGAATAATATTTTTTTTTGTCTATGAATAAAGTCCTTTAATTTTTCTTTGGTTCATGAATAAAGTCATTTTTCAAATAAAAACTCGCTTTCAACATAGACTCGTGAAACTTTGGAATAATACACAATTATCTAGTGACACGATTGTCTCTATTTTTTATTTTGTTTTATTATGTTTGTTCATTTAAATTGTTCAATTTTCTTTATTTTATTTTATTAATAACTAAAAAACAATTCAATAAATAATAATTGAAAAATAAAAGCAATCGTGTCACGAACTGGCTACTCTCTTACGAACTGTCATCCGTAAACGGATCTCACTTCATCGCTAAAGTAAATCCGTTCACGGACCTCAATCCGTGTGAGTGAATCTACTTACATCATTCGAGAATAGCCCCCCAGTATAGTTGTCAGAGCTGAACATCATACTATTATACATTTAATTGAGGTTATGTTTTTGGCAAATGCTTTATTAACAATAAAATATAGTAATTTCTACTTCCCGATAGGATCATCTTGTAATTCTTCGAGTTTCCAGTTTACTAAAATTTTTTTCCCAAAATCATCCATTATTATAAACAATTATTAGTTACTATTAATATATAATCTTAAAAATACAAGCAGAAACGTGGCAAACGTTGCGTACATGCTGAGGGCACGATACATTCAGTTGAGAACAACATAAGTATGGTTGTGGTAGCTTAACCCGACTACTTGAAATAAGTTCAGTTGTCACAGCTATTACTGTACATATAGTGCCTGTAACCATACTGCTGTAACTGAACTTATTACCTATCGAATATAATTGTGATTGTGATATAACTTATTTATGACTAAGATGATAATTCCAAATTATATGATCTACGATTTAAATGAAATATCCAAATTCTTACCTGAAAGTGAAAAGCTGACCATGAATATAGAATTAAGGATTGTCATTGCTGAACCAGATTGACCAGTTGATTCAAAAAATTCGCTGAATACAATCGCAAATGATGGGCTTGCACTGTAGCTTGTAACCTATATTCCACGTTTAACATGTTCTAATTAATCAGTTATTCGTCAAAAGCTGTTTTTAAAAACTAAGATCTTTGTTGAATGTGATATTTTTTTTCGTTATTGTCAAACACTTCTGAACGTAAATATATTAAACTAAGCAAATGTTACTTTGGGGAAAGAAAAGAAAAAAGTTGTAAGCTGTTAGGATCACGGGTCAGAAAACAGTGTTAAAATTTAAATTGTTAGTTGTTTATACTTTCAATAACTTTTGAACAAATAAACAAAAAAATTTTGTGAAGCCCAAAAAATTCCTGATTGAATTTCTGAGAGCCTCACTCTCTTCTAAAAAACCGTTAAAAGCAATCCTTCATGGCTATTTTTTCATTAGAACATACCAGACACTACTTATTATTATAAACAATTGTTGATAACTAATTAACGCGAATTCAGAGCGTTTTTTATCACGAAAGTGTGGCTCTCGGTATTTAAAAGACCAACAATTTAAGACAAAATAGAAGTATATGAGTTTATTTTTTAAAAAGTTATGCGAGGTATAAAACAACAGAAATTTTGTTTTTTTGTGAATTAACAAATTTCTAACAATAGAAAAAAAAAACTATCTCTTAATTATATAGATTTTACAATTTTAAATGTTTAGGCAAATAATCGCATCCACGATTTGTCTTTAGTTTTCTTAATATTTGCTGTTTAAAATTTTTGGAAATTCTTCTTTTGTTGATAACTAATAAATAAATAATTATAATAATTGATCGCGTATACCCGATTATGGCATTTTTCACAACTTTTAATTTGGTTCTAATACGAACTTTTTATCTATATTATTTTAGGAGATATGACCATTTTATTAAATTTATATAGTGAATTCAATACTATCGGCTTCGCCTACGTGAAAATTGATTTATACACTGAGAAAAAAAATGTCTGCATTTAAAAGAAAAGTTGCTTAAATATAGCAAAATTTTGCTTGAAAGTTTTAGGCTTTGATTTGAAAAAAAAATGTATTAATTTGAGCAAAATATTTTTTAATTAAAGCAATTTATTTGCTTCAAATTGAGACAGTTTTTTTTTTATTTAAGAGAAAAGAGAATTAATTTAAGAGAAACTTTGCTAAAAAAGAAGCAAAAATATCCCTTAAATCAAGCAAATAAGAGGTCTAGTTAAAACAAAAGTTGCTAAAATTGAGTGACAATTGAATTTATTTAATGGGTAAGACGTTTAATTTAAAGATAATATTGATTGAATTAATAAAAAATTGTTTTTATACAAATGATAAATGAATTAAATTAAAAAAATTATGAATCAATTCAAAGCAGAAAAGCGATCTAATCAAGACAAAAGTTGCTAAAATTGAGCGACATTTTATTTAATTCAATGGTTAAGTCGTTTAATTTGAGGAAGTTATAGATTAAATTAATAGAAAATTGTTTTTATTTTTAATTAAAAGAAATGAAAATAAAAAAAAAAAATTATTTTTTTTAAAAACTTAATACACATTAATATGTAAACTACTTACAGACTCTCAGATTCAATTTTTTACCTTCACTCCCAGAGAGTTGAAATCAAAATCACTGATTTTAAAAAAGATAGTCAAGTGCCAGTTGCACCCCAAGTGTTCCGGAAGATTTTTTCTTTTTTTTTTTTTTTATTTTCATTTTGAAATGATCGTTGACGAATAATTTTTGGGCCTTGTGTTGTCGGAATTTGTTATTTTACATGTTTTTTTGAACGAAGAAACAGAATCGGTTGATGTTAAATCAAATTAATATCATTTTTTTTTTCCCAAAAACAATCATTATAATTTTTTTTTATTTGTGAGCATCATTTTTGAACTGTGAAATTGTGGAGATTCGAATAATACGAAAATATTAAAATTTATACTTTGAAAAAATTGATATTGTAAAAGACCAAAAGTGTTTATCATCAAAAAATAAAAGTAAATATTTTCTATCCAGTTATTTCTTACTCTAATTGGATACAGTTTTTAGTAAGTACACGTAGTTAATAACTAGACTACAGAATTCAATAGAATTTTGTCAAGGTTCGATTTCTTAATGTACAATTCTACTTACAAAGACAATAATCATCGCTACTGCAATAACATATCCCCATCCACCATCGGGTGCCAATTCATCGAGTCTCAATCCTTGATAATTAATGTTTTTTCTTTTTTTGGAATTATTTTTTATAGTTTCAATTTTACAGTCATCATTTTTTCGACGTTTTGCAATTTCGTTTCTTTGCAATTCATCAAAATTTTTTAACATTTTTATTTTCACACTCAGAAAAACTTCGGAGACTTAAATTTTTTTGGTTATCCACAGAAAAAACAATGTACGTGAATCCTAACCAAAGATTATTGTTTCAGACGATCTTGATAAGTAATGAAACCCCTTTAAGATAAAAATATTTACCATTCTGATTAATAATTATGAATGACCTCTTACCGTACATACGTATACAGGAATTAATATTATATATGTTTTTCACCTAGCTGCTAGAATAATATAATGCTTTACCAAAGCTAGGCATAAGATGTACTGAATGCAATATGAATAAATATTTTATCCTCTTGGTACACGGAAATAAGTAATTCCAAATTCTTGCAAAACACCAATCACATATAAGAATATTTCGTGAACGTCCTTACTTTTGTACATAGAGTTATTTTTAATAACACTTTAAAATAATTATTGAATCTTGAGTATCATTTGATCTGAAGACTCACTCATTCTTGCACAAGCAATAAATATAATATTTTGAAGCGTGAAAAGTTATTTTAAATTGACGAACACTATAGTCAGCGTTCTTTGAATCTTACTGCAATCTTTTATTAATATGTTGATATTCTCACAAACATTAAAAGATACAAATGAACTGAGTTTTCTGTTTATAAAAATATAATTAGATAAGATTTTAAGGCTATTTGAAGACTTAAGAGATAAGATGCGAAGGAAAAATATATTACGAGTAAGTCAAATTCGTACTGTGGAATTATTGATTGTGAATTGACGAGATAACTCACCTTGGCCGTCTAATATTTATTGAATGGCACACCATAAACGATTCTTTCAAAATATGCATATTTTATACAGAAGTTATTCTATTGGTTAGAGTGCTGTTAATCATATCATGTTGGTTATCAGTAAAAAATTGAATCCCAGTTAGTTGATAGTGAATAACAAGTGTATTATCTGCCAGTCAGAATAATAGAAAAAATATAATGTAACACCAACTGTTAATATTTTCTTTGAACTATTAGTTTCATAAATTTCACAAACTACTTGTTTAAAGGAGTATATAACAGACAGTTTTGGAATTTTTCCTTATCTGCATGTTTAAAAAATTTCAAAAAAAAAAAAGATCTGGTAACGTGTGTTGGGGCTGGTGGCCCGCGTTACCAATTGAAAATTAAAAATTTTTAATACTCCGGCTAGAGCCATTGTGGCCGTGTTACGCAATTTTGTAAATAAAATTATGTTTATAAGTTTTTTTTTTTTTCTGGTAATAAAGTTTTTGGAAAAAGCGATGGAGAAAAGCTCATGAATCGGCTCTTCAGAATGGCTTCTTAAAATGGGTGGTTTTTTTTTTAATACGGCACTTTTAATAACTTCCGATAAAATGCTCGTGGAGACTTCATATTAAGCTTAAATTCAGCGACATTTGAAACTCTATCACGCTCTAACAGATCCAACTCGTTATTACTTTTTTTTTTCTAAGTAAAATATATTGAAATCGAAAAATGAAGAAAAATAAATCTTCATTTTTTTTTTTTCCTCGAAAACTATAAACCATAGAAAAAGAATTTTATATACAGGTGATGAGTATTCAAAAGACGTATCTTTCGATCCCTACATGAATTCGCTGCGATTATTCTATCGAGAGTTATCGATTGTGTACCGTTACGCTCACTATGTAATAACACCGGGAACCGCGATAACTCTTAATAGAATTGTCGTAGTGTTTTAGTATATAGCTCAAAAAAATGCGTCGTTCGAATACCATATATTTTTCTATAAAATTATTTTCTTTATAATCATAGTTTTCGAGAGAAAAAAACAAATTGTTTTTCTCGATTTTTATCCCAGGTAGGAATTCTCGGGCTTGACGACCGTGTCGGGCTTGTGCAAGGGCTGTGTATCAAGCCTTGGTAGCCACGGCTTGTCTCAGGCCTGGGCCCGTTGATTTTACCCGGCTTTACACGAGCCTTGGTAACTCAATCTTGTGTCAAGCCTGTATTTTTTGTTTTTACCCGGTCTCACATGAGCCTCAGTAGCACAGGCTTGATACAAGCTTGTCTCCGTTGATTTGACCCAGTCTCACACAGGCCTTGGTAACTCAGTCTTCTGTCAAGCCTGTATTTTTTGCTTTTACCCGGCCTCACACGAGCCTTGGCTGCACAGGCTTGAAACAAGCTTGTCCCCGTTGATTTTACCCGGTCTCACACGGGCCTTGGTAACTCAGTCTTGTGTTTTTTGATTTTACCCGATCTTACACGAGCCTTGAAACGGAGCCTTGTGTCAAGCTGGTACCCATCGTTTCACCAAGCTTCACACGAGACTTGACTTGTGCATATATTTATTAAAAAAAAAAAAAAAAAAAAAATGGTAATTAGTTGTATAAATGTTATATAAATTTTAAAGAGAAATTATCAGGCTTTGACTATTGTGTCAGGCTTTTGCGAGGACTGTGTATTGAGTCTCAGTAGAGTTTATTCATATAAAAAAGTTTCACTACATCTTACATCAATACCCCGACGGTTGACTTGATAGCGCGTTCGACTTCTACGTGAGAGACCCCGGATCGATCCCACGTCACCTCCATTTGTTTTCGTTTAATTAATGTCGTTTATTCAAATTGTTTAAATAGAAAAAAAAATAATGTTATAAACATAATCTAACAATAA
Organism: Aphidius gifuensis; assembly: GCF_014905175.1. Lineage (NCBI taxonomy): Eukaryota > Metazoa > Arthropoda > Insecta > Hymenoptera > Braconidae > Aphidius > Aphidius gifuensis. The sequence continues at coordinate 13,288,702 of NC_057793.1, forward strand.
TAGTTTATTTATATTATTTTTTAGTTTTTTCTGCAAGCCTGTGTCAAGCCTGAGACACAGGTTTGTGCCAGGCTTGGAAAACAAGCCTGGAATACAAGCCTGACACCGGCATAAACTTAGTGAACATTCCAGGGCTCACCCAGGCTTGACACAAGCCGGGTAGTGAGGCTTGATACAAGCTTAGAAATTAGGCTTGGTACAAGCCTGGGAACCAAGCCTGGAATACAAGCCTGACACCGGCAAAAACTTAGTGAACATTCCAGGGCTCACCCAGGCTTGACACAAGCCGGGTAGTGAAGCTTGACACGAGCCTCAGAGCCCGACAAACAGGCTTGTCCCAGGCTTGTCCCCGTCGTCACTTCCTACCTGGGTAGTTTTTCTTTTTTTTTTAAAAAAAGTATATCTTATTAAAAAAAAATCTTGCGAGTGGGTGCAAGGTATTAGAAAGAAGCTCCCCGAAAGCTGAACATAACCTCGCTACGATAATGCTATCCAGAGATATCGTGTAATATCGTGTGAAAATTGTATAGTGAAAAAACTATAAATTCGATAACTCTCGATAGGATCATCGGAGAAACTTCATTCTAGGCTTAAAAAAAGCGTCTTCGAAAACTCTAGAGCCGCGTTTAAGAATCATCCTTCTGGGAGAAATTGCTTTTAACAAAAAAAATTAAAAAATGGAACGTAAAATTTTTTTTTTTTTCTTAGAAACTATTTCGCCTGGAAAGGTATTTTCCCAACGTGGCTCTAGAGTTCTTGAAAACGCTTTTTTTGAGTCTAAGATGAAGTCTCTACGATGATCCTATCGAAAGTTATTGAATTTATAATTTTTCATTATGTAGTTTTTACACGATATCGTCTTAATAACATAATCCCAGGGAAGAAGCGTTTTAATCCCTACAAGAAGCGTTTTTCTAATACCTTTAACCCACCTACGAAATCACTTTTTGATTATTTATACTTTACAGACATCTATTATTGTTGCATGTGTAAACACTAAACCGTCGAGATGTCATCGAGCATGCGTCGTATGATTTTTGTGTATATAGATATGTATGTATATTATAACGAGATTTGGCAGATCTCGCGCTCCCGAAAATAATTAGAGGTCTGGTCTGAGGGGTTTTATCGACTAAGACGCTAATTAATACAACCGCGGTTTGTAAGTGGCCTCGGTAGTGACATCCATTTTTGCCTGAATGCCAGTGTTGACTTAGTAGACAGCCACCACGAGTGGATAATCCGGATTCCTACCCTGGCTACGACAGATTTGTATCCCCTACTTCGACACTCCCGGCGGAGAGTCGCATCGAGGTGTGCGCACAGATGGTCGTATGGAGTGGGTCAAACGGGAGTTGGGGATAGAGAGTCCATAAAACTGGTGATCGCTGGCATCTCACTGCCAGTCGTCGGCCGGCTCTCGGAGCCGGCTGATGGCACCGGGACTGGTGACAGTCCGTGGTTGGCTTCCCATGAAGCTAGCTGACTCCTTGGTGGAGTTGGCTGACTTAGACGATGACGTCGACTGGGTCCTAGGTTGGTCACTAGTCACTGATGAGTCCAACCAAGCTCCCGATGCGTGGTGCATGCTCCCGGGGGTGATTGAAGATGTCGCTACGCTGTATAGGTAGGACGTTGTATATCACTCGCTCTCTCGCTCTAGTGTGGTTACTCACTGTCAGGGTAACCTATAATCGAGTAGCCAAATGCATAGAGTAGTCCGGCGTAAGACCAGCGTGGCTGCGGATGGACTTTATGTTCGGCTACTTGGTGCACTAGAGTGAGTAGGCAATAGGAGGATATTTGGTAAAGCCTGTGGGGTACGAATATCCTCGTTCTCGTATTGACTTAGGTTGTGCGAGTAAGTTAAACCAAAGTTAATGATCACGGTAATAACCGCCGCCGCGGGGTGAGGTTATTACGCTCCCGGCCAATATTAAAAATCATATACATTTTAGTAATGGTGCCAGAGTGACGTTTTGGAACTAATATGGTGGACCGCGCCCCTCTACCATTTCTTACTGAACTAGTCGCTACCGAAATGGCCGTCGGCGGCCATTGCTCCCGAAAACTACCCCACGGTCCGTTGGTTGCCTTTATATACCAGCTGGCTCCCTCCTGGCGGTAAGAGAGGAGGATGGTGAGAAATCCTTGTTGATCTCATAGTAACTGAGGCTTCTACTTTATCGGTAGAAAAATCAGTTACAATATGTATATTCATACATCTACGCATTGAATCAGTCCAGCAGCTGATTGTCTAAATTTTTTTTTATTTATTATTAAAAATGTATCTGGCTTGATTATGCTATCGCTCGGCGTACGCTCGAGACGTTAGCTCGATGGTAAAATTTCTAATATACTATCGTGTAACACGGGCCCAATGTAAGAGAAAATCACTCATATAGTGCTGGCGTAACGCATACTATTTTTTGGCCGGGCGACCTGTTTGTCGCCAAAAATTTGGTGAGTGACGACCACATACTTTTTACCACAGATTCGAGGTGACAAACGGGCAATTCCAGCCCGTTAGTACAAAAATAGAATTTTCTTAACGCTTCTTCTATTTAACCACCGGTGGGAATCTTACAAAATTTGTGTAATGTTACAAAGGTTGTGTAATGTCGGTATATTGAAGGGTGCACTCAATAAATTTTTTGTCTTAATCTTTATTTGTTAATAAAGTATGATTTTAAAGCATTATTATATTTTTTTTAAAAATGCAGTAGTTTCATTTACAATATAAATAGTGTTACGTATTCATAATTTTATATTTATATTATTAATAATTAAATAATATTCGGTAAATTCAATTGTCGTAAATTATTATCAAGGAGCGTATAATTTTTCCGTTTTATTTTAATAATTATTTTACGGAGGCTAAGCGTAGTTTGATGTCTCCATCTTCATTATCCCAAAAGTTATAACGGTTTTTGACAAATTTAGAAAAATTAGATATTGAATAACTTGACCAAAAATTAGAATAAAGACTCGGTATCAGGCTTATATTCTGCGTCTCAAAAAACTTTATCGCCCGCATTGAGGGTTTTTCCTCCAGCTTCAATGGTTTTTGAAGAAAAAAAAAAAAACTTTAAAATAAAAAAAAATGCAAATGTAGCCAGTCAATAGTTTTCACGATTCTTATCCTTATAAGAAAAGTTACACAACAAGAATTATTCTATTGATGATTAATTTTTTGCAAAAATGATTATATAAAAACTCAATTTTCTTTATTAATTTATTTTTCTATTATTTTGATGACTTTTTTACTTAAAAATTATAACGAATATCTTTACAGAAAAACAGTTAATAATGAATATTGTTAAATACATGTTAATAATCTAAAATTTCCAGTTGAACAACAAAAACAAACCAGTCACTTCTTAAAAAATTTTGCAATAATAAGTTCATCTATCCAATAAACATACTTATTGCTTAACATTTTTCCGGAAAATTTATTGAAATTAAAACCAACAAGTTTCTTTTGAACCTATTGATAAAAAATTAATGACTCAACCACCTGATGTTGATACATCTAAAACATCAGATGTAACTGTTGATGAACCAGTACCACCTCAGGAAAAAGATGATGACAATATAATTTCTTCACCTGATGGTGATAAACCAAGTAATAAATTGAAGAATTATGAATCTGGTGGTGTTGCAGAATTAAAAATAACAACTTGTTCTGAAGAACCATTTAAAGAACAAAATGTTAATCATCAAAAAAGACCGGTTACATCAATAGATTTATCAACTCAGGATGAACCTATTGATGGAAAATTAATGACTCAACCACCTGATGTTGATACATCTAAAACATCAAATGTAACTATTGATGAACCAGTACCACCTCAGGAAAAAGATGATGACAATATAATTTCTTCACCTGATGGTGATAAACCAAGTGATAATCTAACATCGAAACATTCAACTCTTACTCCTAAGCTACAAGACGTTGTTCCAAAAAAATAAAAAAAAAAAAGCTATTCTCATGTTGAGCGTAACACTCGCTCATCATCTAAAAGAAATGTAATGTAAAATGATAAAACAAAATTTATAAATGTATTTCTTTATGATTTTGAATAACTCAAATATTACATATTAAATAAAAAAGAAAAATAATGACGTTTAATTACCCATTTAAATATAAGTCAATAAATATTTTTTCTTCCTTTTCTAAAAAAAAAGTATGGTGTTTTTTAATTCATTTATGTTTCTTGGTTTGTTCCATACATACATACATACATGTATACATACATATATATATATATATTGAATATGAATTATTATTTAAAAAGGTTCTTTTGATAAACCCTTTTCATCAAATGCAACTGTTTTTCACTTTATATTTATTAACATGTACTGTGATAAACAGTAATACTTTTTTATTATATCTGAGAAATTAAGACACCCATGGCCCTAGCCGGAGTATTAAAAATTTTTAATTTTCAACGGGTAACGCGGGCCACACGCCCCAACAACCGTTACCAGATCTTTTTTTATTTTTAGCATCATTTCTAATAAACCTAGACCACTAAAAATCATCTGCAACACTCCTGCTGATTGTAATCAGTTGATATCCTTAAAATCCAAGCCAGTGATGAAAGACCATCTGAAAAACGCTGTATTCACCAAAGACAAGACGGTTATGCAGCAGCAGAATTATCAACAGATAAAAGCACTGTTGAATCAACGATTGGGAACTGGAGAAACAAATCTGTGCATACGAGAGGTAAATGGCTTTTACGTGATTAAAAATAAAAATAAATATTCTGGGGACAATACTATGTCCATGCCATATCATCAGCAACAACAACAGCAACAGCAACAACAACAACAACATCAACAACAACTACAGCAATTATTTTCTACTCCAGAAACTGGTTCAAGTAGCTCTTTGGATACATAATCCTAAACTTTCTTATTTTTATTATTATTATTACCATTACAGTAGACTCATATTACTCGATTATAATTGGTATGGATTATTGTATTTTCACCACATTATTATTATTATCAATTATAATTATCTTTATTATTATCATCTGTAAATCTGGATTTAGTGAATACCATTGCTAAATACTGGGTATCATATTATGCAATAACATTTGAACATTTCAGTTCCAATTTTATTTACCATTAATTTATTATTACTACTAGTACTTATATATCTCGTCTTACATTTACAATGAATACATTTCTAAATATTGACCATCTGCTGCTTCTCTCTCAATATAATCATTATTATCTCTGTCAATTGTATAATACACAAGCATATTCACAGTCATTGTCAATTCACTGTTCTTAGTTTACCATCAATTATATTGTCATTGTGTCTTGTTACTATGATTTTAATAATACTCTTTTACAATCAACAGCTTATAACAGACTGCACATCTACTACCAAAACACAAGGAGCATCAAATATAAGCAAAATAATATTAGGCTATATATTTGCTGAGAGCTGAAACCTGACTCAATACAACACTCTTTCTGTACTTGATCTTGTCTTCTCCACATTACCATGTGACGTCACGTTATCTGATAATCCTGTTGTTTTAGTTGAAGAATGTCATCCTCCCTTGGACATCACAGTTACCTTCCCTTTAATTCTTGCCCCCTGTTATTCTTAAGCATCTTATTACTCTGAACAACAGTTCTCATACAATTTTAAATCAATTAATTTTGATCTCTTGCTAGGTGCTTTGATGTCCACGTCGTGGGAGGTTGTACTAAACGAATACGATGTAGATTTGGCAGTACACCACTTCTATTCAATACTACATAATCTGTTAATGATACATAGTAACAAATCTACTTCAGTTCTTTCGCCTTCATCTCATCATATCAGCTCCATTGTTGGCCATGGCAGAATCAACATCAATAATAAAAATGATAAATTACCGCGTTGGCTTTCCTCTTATACTGAAAAGCTCATCATTACTAAACGAAACCTTGTTTATAAGTTACATAAACTAAAAGCATTGCCAAACTCTATTACCACATGCATACAAAATGATGACATAACTAAAATTGAAGACAAGATTACAGTCATCAAGGATTTAATAAAAAAAGAAACTAAGTCAGATCACATGAACTTCACCAGAAGAGCTGAAATTGACCTATCTGCCAATCCTTCTTCTCTCTGGAATTTTATTAATTCTATGAAGAATGAAGGTGGCCTTAGTAGGTGACTACATCACGATCAACAATAAACAGACTACCAATCTCACAGAAATATCTAATGCCTTTGCTACTTTTTTTCCACTAATTACGAACCATTAACAGCTGATGACTATTTATTTTTAAATTCTATTAATAATCATAATACATATAATACTTCATCTAGCTACAACAGGTGTTACATTAATCAATTAGGTAACATTGACCTAAGTTCCAATACTGAGATTGAAGCAGCACTGAGTAAACTTCCCTCTAAATTCTCAGCAGGTGTTGATAAAATTCCTTTCGAGGAAAAAAAAAAATAAAAATTTATTTTTCATTCATTTTTCGATTTCAATGATGTTCACTTTAGAAAAAAAATTATTACTGAGCTGGTTCCATTAGAGCGCTATAGAGTTTTTCATTACGCCGAAGTTGAGGCAAATACGAAGTCTCCAAGTTCATTTTATCCGAAGTTATTGAAAGCGCTGTATTTGAAAAGAAAAAACCGCTCATTTTGAGAGGCCATTCAGAAGGGCCATTTCCGAAAGCCATTCTCAGTCGCTTTTTTTAGAAACTTTATTACCGGAAATAACTAGGTTTCACCAAGATATCACTGAAACGTTTAGAGATATCTGGTGATAAATAGTCTCGCATGTGAACAAATCCCTTAAGATTTTTTTTTATAGCTTATTTTCGGCTGGAAACATTTTCAAAGAAATTTAGTTATTTTTCGTCGTTTCTTTGTAGAAATGTGTGAAAATTCGTTTATTAATTATTTTTTCTCATGGTATTGTTGTATATATATATTAAAAAACATTTTGAAACGAATATAATATCTGTTGTCGATCAGAAAAACAAAATGAAAAGTTTTCAAATGAATTTTGAAAGTTATTTGCCTATTGTTGAATTTATGGGAATTTAATGTCCTGCAGCAATAGCCAGTATAGAACGTAGAAACTTTAATGAATTTGATAAAAAAAAACTTATAAACATAATTTCATTTACAAAATTGCGTAACACGGTTACCATGGCCCTAGCATGAGTATTGAAAATTTTCAAGTTTCAATACACGTTACCAAGTCTTATTTTTTCTTTTTGATACAAATTATTTACGCCTAGATTATTTGGTTATTCTGGTAATTTTTCTGTGAAAAAAAATATAATATGGAGATCAAATGTATGGTATACTATGTACTACATAAAAAAGTATAAATAATATCATAATCAACATTAATGAAAAGAATCAAACATTTATTATAATAGATTAAACAAAATCATGAAAGATGGAGATCGTGTTACTTTTTTCGATTCCGCTCCTACCTACTAGCCACGTCTAAAGATGTTTACTCATCAAAAATATGAAAATATTCACACATTAATACGTAAATACCTTACAGGTTCTTAGATTCAATTTTTTACTTTCACTCCCAAAGAGTTGAATCAAAATACTAATTTTAAAAAGCATCCAAGGTAACACTGAAAAAGAAATCATCAATGAAATGAAAACCAAAATAAATCTATCCACAAAAATAATAAAATTTTCAAAAATACAGTTCAACAAAATAGCCACAATTAACAATTTCATGATCCACATTGCTCATGATAATAACCCACCAATTGACATCGCAAAAATTAAACATCTATCATATCAAATGTTAAGATGGGAATTCTGCAATTTACCATACAGATGCGTTAAATGTGACCTAATGTGACCTTCAATTGAACAAATTTTATTGAAGTGTGAGATAATGTCGGAATATATTGAAAAATTATTCATCCAGTGTGAATAAAATTGTTTAGTCTGGACCGACTTTTCGTCGGATATTCCTCGTGAATTCCCTTTCTTCTCATGAAATTTGTAGACCTTTAAATAGGACCCACAACCTCATCAGCATCATCATTAATTAGTTTGATGTGACATATATAACATCAAGAAACAAAAAAAGGAAGATGTCAGGGTAAGTTGGAGTTGTGATAACAATGTTAGATTTTTTTCAAGTTTTGAGAGTGAAAGTTTTTTACTGTTTTTTTATTTTTTGTATTTAAAATGTTGATAATTTTTATTTTTTGTTTTTTTGTTTTGTTGGGAAACTGTTGAACGTTAAAATCTGTTTTTACTGTGTTAGGTTTTTTTATTTGAGAGTGCAAGTTTTTAATTATTTATCTTTTGAGTGATTAATCAGTAAATGAATAAATGGTTTTCTGAAAATTTTATTTTTATGTGATTGAATGTGTAAATGATCTCGCTGTTGAAAAAAGAATAGTGTCAAATATTAATTGTCGTTACTGTGTTAGGTTTTCGAGTTTAAAAATGCAGATTTTTTATTTTTATTGATTATTTTTTTTGAGTAATGAAAAGTTAATAGTTTTTCGGTTTTTAAAAATGTTCATGTGATTGATTGTGTAAATTATTTCAAAGTTATTTTTTTATTTTTTTATTTAATAATAAGAATTTAAAGTTTTTTTTTAAAGAATTTTATGTGGTTATATGTGTAAATGATCTCGCTGTTAAAAAAAGAAGTGTCAAATGTTATTGGTTAGGTTTTCAAGGTCGAGAGTGTAAATTTTTAATTTTTTAAATTTTTTTATTCCTATTGAAGTTGTCAATGATTATTTTGTAGATTATTTCTTAAGTAATGAAAAGTGAATAAATAGGTTTTATGTGATTGAATGTGTAAATTATTTTGAAGTTATTTTTTATTTTTTTTATTCAATATTTTGAAATTTTCGGTTATTTAGAATGTTTTATGCGATTGAACGTGTAAATTTTTTTAAAATTATTATTGTTTTTTTTATTCAATAATTTGAATTTAAAGTTTTTTTTAAAAAAGAATTTAATGTGATTGAATGTGTGAATGATTTCGCTGTTGAAAAAAGAAAAGTGTCAAATATTAATTGTTGTTACTGTGTTAGGTTTTCGAGTTTAAAAGTGCAGAATTTTTATTTTTATTGATTATTCATTTTGAGTAATGAAAAGTAAATAGTTTTTTCGGTTTTTGAGAATGTTTTTTTGTGATTAATTGTCTAAATTGTTTCAAAGTTATTTTTTTATTTTTTTCTTCAATAATTTGAATTTAGAGTTTTTTTTTAAAGAATTTTCTTTGTGATTAAATGTGTGAATGATCTTGCTGTTAAAAAAAGAAAAGTGTCATATGTTATTTGTTAGGTTTTCAAAGTCGAGAGTGTAAATTTTTAATTTTTTTAATTTTTCATTCCTATTGAAGCTGTCAATAATTATTTTGTAGATTATTTGTTGAGTAATAAAATGTGAATTAATAGGTTCTATGTGATGAATGTGTGAATGATCTCAAAGTTATTTTTTTGTTATTCAATAATCTAAATTAAGAGTTATGTTTTTAAATAATTTTTTAAAAATTTTATCATACTAAATTTATTAATTTTTTAATATTTTCAAAATGTAAATGATAATTTTCATAATTTAAATTTTGATTTTTTCCAGCTTGTTTTCTCTCTTTGTTTCCAACGGGAATCCAAAATCCAAAGCTTATATACCAGTAGAATGGGTAGAATTGATGGATTTTAAAACACTCAATCGTATTATAAGAACAACAAAGGCATTATTCACTCCGACTACAAGATTAGTGCATATAAATTTTTTGAATAAAAATGTAAGAGTTTATAAATCAGGCGACGAGATGTATTTCATTCCAGTCAAAAATAATGAAGAATAAAAAATAAATTTTGATCGTTTATTCTAAAATATATATAATAATCCTTTTTTTTTTTTAATTTCGATGACTATGTATTCAATTATTTTCTATTTTTGAAAAATATCATGAATAAATAAAATAAAAAAATTTAAGTGTATTTTTTTCATTAAATTTGAATGAAAATAATTTTGCTTTTTTCAGTTTCAGATTTCTTTTGTTTTATTTTTTTATAATTCTTGTATTTATTTCAGGTTTTTTTTGAAAGTGAATTTTTCATTTTTTTAATTTAAAATTAGAGTATTTCAGTTTTTTTAGTTTCAACAAAAAAATTTTTCAATTTTTATATATTTCAGGTTTCTTCTGGATAAAAATGTATGTGGGAACTTTTTTTTAAATTCAAAATTTAAATATTTCAGCCAGCTTTTTTTTTAGTTTTTCAATGAAAAATTTTCTTTATTTTTTCATAATTTTTTTATTCATTTCAGGTTTTTAAAGAAAAGTACACAATTCAAAATTTTTATGTTTAATCACATTTATTTTATTAGAATTTAGATGATTTTATTATTCATACTCATGATTTTTTTATGAATTAAACATCAATAAATTCACATTTATAACTATTTGGGGCAATTTCTTCATTTCGCATCCCAAGATTGTTGGCATCCACCATCGTTTTCATTTTTTTAAATTCTTCATCTGCCTCCAAAAATATCGATAATTTGTTGGGTAAAAAAATATCAAATTCATTTTGGATTGTCACCATAACTTTCCATCCATATTTTGTATTTGCTTTTCGTATCTCAGTAATTTTGTACTCAGCTCCAGGTGTTGAATGAGCTATTCTTTTCAATGGTCGATGGTTACTGGCAGAAGCAACTTCGTTGATTGTTGATAAAAAATCCATGTTTTCTGTAAAAATAATTTTAAAAAAAATAACAAATGATGAGTATTGAAATTCATATGAAATAATAGATTAATAAAAAAAGAAAAAATAGTATATACCTTGATTTTTTTTTGACACGATGAATATTACTTAAATGGTTGACTTGAATTGATGATGAGGATTTTGATCGCACTCTTTTCATAGTCAGAAAATGTTCTAGAATGTTCTAGAATGTTCGAGAATGTTCAAGAATGTTTTCGAGAGTCTCAATAAATTGCATCGGTTTTTTAAATTCCAGAATAGTCTAGAACACTCTCGAAAGATCGATAATCATCTCGAAAAAATACTAATCTTGAATCGATCGATTAATCGATCATTTCCAAAGCTTTTTCGAAGATTCTCGATTCCTCAAGAATATTCTTGATCTTTCTCGAAGAAAAACTCGTTCTATATAAAGCGTGAGACTTACATAGCACGCTCAGTTTTTCTATTCCTTTTGATAGCAAGGTATTTCAATAACAATTGAAATGAATTCAGAACAGTGTCTTAAATTAATAAAAATTATGGAGCAAGCATACAACATAATTCGTACACCGGAACAAATTGCGAATTGGTTAAAATTTGAATCAAAAAATATTCGGCTTTTGATCAAAGCATTAAAAACTGCGAAAAATAATGGTGAAACAATAAGAATACAAACGACAATATCTCAGCTGAGATCATTGAATGAACAATTTAAAAGTGAACAAAAAAATGGTGCTGGCATGGGAAATAATAATAAAAAACTAAGTAATAGAGTCAAGTGGTTAGATGGCAATTCAGCTTTTCAGGGACGTATAAGATCAGGAACCATAGTGAATCTCAAACATACCGATTTACAATTATTTTTAGAAGATTCAAAAAAAATGACAATTAACCGTTCAAAAACTATTCTTAAAAATAATGGGAATTTGAAAGTAAATGGTGTATTAGCGTGTTAATTCCGAATGGTAAAAAATAATGAAACTCATGATGAAACAAAATATTTTGATACGAATAATCAAGTTATTTTACCAACAACTGATTCAAATAATTGGTTTAACGATCATTTTATAAATAAATTCCTCACCAAAATAGAAGATTTTCAAGAGAAAGATTCTGGATGGACACTTAGAGCAATAGTAAATCTCATGATTAATATTAATCAGTATGAACCACTCAGAGGTACTCTATCAACATTCGTTGAAGTACCAGAAAGTATCCGATTGAAAAATGCAGTTGTCAATATAAAGAATGATAATGAGTTCTGTTTTTTGTATGCAGTCACAGCAGCATTACATCCAGTTAAAACAAGTTGTTGTCGAATTTCATCATACCCTGATTTTAGAACAGTTTTAAAATATGATGGGATTGGTTTTCCAATAATGTTACGTGACATTTCAAAGTTTGAGGTTATGAATGGTCTATCAATTAATGTCTACGGTATTTATGATAATAATCAAAAAAAATGTAAAGTGTCACCTGTATATTTGAGTAAAAATGATTCGCTGAAACCAACAATTCATTTATTTATTATGAACAGTGAACTTTCAACTGATGAACCGTTATTTCATTTTGCTTGGATACGAAATTTATCTCGACTTGTCAGTTCGCAAATTTCAAAAAATAATCATAAAAAATGGTTATGTGATCGTTGTCTTTGTCATTTTAAGATTGAAAACTCATATAAAAAACATTTAGCAGACTGTAAAAATAACAATAAAGTAAGAATGATTCTACCAGAAATTGGTGACAATATATTGAAATTTAAAAATTATCGATTCAAACTACCAGTACCATTTGTTATATATGGGGATCTTGAATGTATTCTGGAACCTGGAGAGAATGATTCGGACAATCATATACCATACAGTGCTGCCTATTATTTCCATTGTACATATGACGAGTCTCTGTCAGAATATATGACTCATCGTGGTCCTGATTGTATAGAATGGTTCGTAAAAGAACTTCAAAAGAGGACTCAGCAAGTTAATAATATTTTGAATCATCCAATACCAATGAAACCTCTTACTAAAGAACAAATTATAAATTTTAAAAAAGCTCAAACATGTCATATTTGTGAAAAAGAATTTTTACCGACAGACATTAAGCATCACGATCACGATCACTGCACCGGATTTTTTCATGGTGCCGCTCATCCTGAATGTAACGTGAATTATACAGATTAACATACGATACCAGTCGTGTTTCATAATCTTTCAGGTTATAATTCACATTTTTTTTGAAACCTTTAGCAAATATGTTCAACGGCTCAATTAGAATATTACCAATCAACAAAGAAAAGTATATATCATTCACAAAAGAAGTCAAGTATCCATGCTCAGAAGGCTATCGACTTGTTAACTAAAGATATATTGACTCTTACAGATTTATGGCAACCAGTCTTGACAAATTAGCATCGAACTTAACTGATAATGATAAAATAATTACAAGACGTTTCTGTGAAATCCAGAAAAATTTCAATTACTAAAAAGAAAAGGAATCTTCCCATATGAATACATAAGCAAGTGGGAAAGACTTGATGATACAAAATTACCATCAATTGATAAATTTTATTCAAGATTGAACAGGTTATATATATGAAGTTGATTTAGAATATCCTGAAGAATTATATGATTTACATAAAGATCTTCCATTATGTCCAGAACACAAAGTACCACCTCATTCTAAACAATACAAACTGATGACAACTTTTTTTTCAAAAGAAAAATACATCATCCATTATAGAAACCTCAAGCAATATTTAAAACTCGGTATGAAATTATTAAAAATTCATCGAGTTCTCAAATTTAATCAGTCACCTTGGTTGAAAAAATACATAGATTTGAATACCAAAAAAAGACAAGAAGCAACAACGCAATTCGAAAAAGATTATTATAAACTTTTAAATAATGCCGTATATGGAAAGTGTATTGAAAATGTAAGAAAACAGAAAGATGTTAAAATGGTTACTAGGTGGGAAAATAGAAATGGTGCTAAATACTATATTCAACAACCAAATTTCCATAGTCTAACAGTATTTGGGGAAGATATTGTTATTATTAAAGTTAATCGAACAGAAATTAACTTTAGTAAACCAGTCTATGTAGGATTTTCAATACTTGATATATCAAAAACGTGTCTTTATGATTTCATTATAATTATATAAAATATAAATTTGGTAACAATGCAAAATTAATGTATCACGACACAGATAGTTTTCTATATAATTTTAATTTTAATATTTATGAAAAAATAAAAAAAAGTTTAGATAAATTTGATACTTCAGATTATTCTGAGAATAATATTTTCGAAATGCCTCGTGTAAATGAAAAAGTACTTGGACTCACGAAAGATGAAAGCTGTGGAAAAATCATAACTGAATTCATTAGTTTAAGAGCTAAACTCTATACATTTCGTGTTCTTGGAGAAGAAAAAGATACTAAAAGAGCAAAAGGGGTACAAAGTTCAACTTTAAAAGAAATTACTTTTGAGGATTATAAAAAATGTCTTTTTGACCAGAAGTAAGATATATAAAGTAAATACTATAGCACAAAAGAAAAAAGCATTGAGTTGGTTAGATGATAAGAGACAATTGTTACCAAATACTACTGATACTGTGCCATGGGGTTATAAAATCAAAAGATAATCAACATATTTTTATGATTTTTTATTTATTCCAAAATTATAATATATATTTTATTTACAGGTCTGATTCATTTATCCAACTATTGTGCGAGTTATCAAAACCTAACCATTTTACATATAATTTATTACCACGTTTTTTCACTACTTCTTCGATTAAATAAATGTCAGGATATTTAACTTTTGTCAATTCTTCCTCATAGAATCCTCCTTCAATTGGATGATCTTCATAATCAAAGAGCTTATAAGTCATTGGATCCGTATTTTTTACTTCCTTGATTGTGAAAATTTCTGTTGTAAAGTTTGGTGTATATCCTTTCTCAAAAACATTTTTGTATTTACTAATTCGAACTTTATCACCAACTTTGAACTTATTTATAATATTTCGATTTACTTTGAAATTTTCATAAACATTTTTCAATAGATGCTTTTCATTTGTTTTATTTATATCTATTGGTTTCATTTTTATTGTTCTGTGTTTTGAGTTATTATAATTTTCAAGCAGGTTCGATAAAATTCCTAACCACTTGTAGGATCCTTGATAAGTGAATTTTTCCCACATTTTATCTTTCCGAGTTCTATTGAAACGTTCAACAATTGATGCTTTGAGATTGCTGTATGTTGAGTACATATTTCTTTTGTATTTTTGCATAAGAGCTTCGAATTCCTTGTTGTAAAATTCTTTTCCTTGGTCAACATGTAAATTTCTTGGAATACGTCCTTCATCAAGTACAGATTTCATTGCTGCTGTAACATCTTTTCCAGTTTTTGATTTTATTGGTATAGTCCATGCAAATTTTGAAAATACATCAATAATTGTGAGCAAATATTTAAAGTTTCGATTAACAGATGTATAAGCTTGCATGTCAACTAGATCTGCTTGCGAAGTTTCATCCAATCCTCTAATGTCAACATGACGACGAGTATAATTTCTCCGAGTGGGTCTGTGCAGCTCATGAGCAACTACTGCTTTTTTATGGTCCATTTGAACGATTTTCAAGTGTTCTGATACGATTATCTAAGATTGTTAGTTTCTTTATTATTTCAATTTCCAAATTGCCAATTTCAGTGCTCAAAGTTTGAAATTCTCAAACACTATTCGATGAAGTTAATCTGGACTCCAATGCCTGAATGGATTCTATATTCTGGAGTGAAAGACTTTGTGCTGTTTCAAATTCAAGACGATAATTCCCAATGAATTCTTGAAATTGAGACTGAAGTGAATTGGCTATTATATTATTATTATCAACATCATCTCGTAAAGATTTATTTAGTTGATATAAAATTCGTGTTTCTTCTTTTATGATTGTCTTAGTAATTTGAACAGATGTTGCATCATTCGATTCTACTGGATCAGCAACATTACACAATCGTTCATTATTTATATCATAATGTCCATCTGATGTTCTTTTAAAACCATCACCTGGAGGACCTCGAACACTTTGTAATGAACTTTTATTTTTTGATATTCGTCCAAAAATATCTATACTCATCTTGACAGCTGATGAGCCACTGAGCTTAAGCGTCATATGCATATAAATTAATAGATAATGCCAGCTTCTCTCAGTTCTTCAATTATGGAAACGATTTCATTAGTATGGTTCGGATTACCGGCTGCTTGGGAAGCCAATATTAATCGAAGACGATCAATAAGTTCATTTGGATTATCCCAATGGACGTAATCAAATTTGTTACTTTTGTTTGTAATCTTATAACGAGGTAATGATGTACCAGTTTTTGTTGAAGGTTTCATGAATGGCAAAATATATTTTTCATACTTGGCATTTGTTTCTTTTCTCAGTCCACCATTAGGTTTGAAATATCTATACTGAGCATTTGTTAATTTAATAATTTTAATATAATTTTTTTTAATCTTCATTATTTATTAATGAGTCATCAACTTTATAATTGAAAAGGAGTTCCAATAAACCTGGCGTCTCTTGATAAGTTTTATCTTCAATGTAGATTTTGTTATTTTCGAATTTAATATTTGAGTTTCCAAACAAGATTATTATCAAGTTTCCGTACTAGAAATCCTGTTGATCAAGTTTTACTGACATCGTTTTTTTCCATATATTTTTCGTTATCGAGTGGAGAAGATGTTTGATCAAGTGACTCTTTCACAGAATCCTCATCAAACTTATCAAACGATTCATAAAAAACATCATTATCATCATCATCTTCCTTTTTTGTTTGTTCTTCTTTCACAACATTATCGTCAAGTTCATTCTTTACTTCGTTTTTTGTATCACTTGTTGTTGTTTTTTGATTCACCAATTTTTCCAAAAGTGTTACAATAGGTTTAAATATATCACTTGCATATTTTTCCGAAGCGTCTTGATTCGTTTTTAACATTTTATGTGTATTGCATCGCTAGCTTTTGTAATCTGATACAGATTATTTTTTTCTTTATCGAACATTTTACTCGTCATGTTGATGCTCTCACACTTACTACATAACTATTTTTATTTCAGAAGTTCTTTTTAATTTGTAGTAACAAAACAGTCATATCCTTTCCGATATCGGCCATTGTTGATTTCACTATCCTTGTCGATAACAACGAATCCATGTTTATAACTATCCCAACAAGCTAGACATAAATTTCGAAATTGAGTATATGACATGTCAGTATTCACGTGATCATTATAAATATGTTTTAAATTCATTTCATCTTGTCGAAAAAGTACAAGAAAATTTGCATTATCTCGTACTAAATGTTTTGGTATACGTGCATAAGTTTGAGAAAGATAAAAACAATCAACATTTTGATGACGACCCATACAAAAAAAAGCCCGGATATTGTCTTTTTTTTTACACGTAACATCATCGAAAATCATTAATGAATTTGGATGAGCAGCTTGAGGTTCAATTACATTTTCATTTTCATTAAATGGATAATAGCCGATACATTTCGTAGATTCAAGTAATTTCTCTAAGAACTGATATTTTGGTTGATTTAAAGATTTTGAATAAACATATACATTTTCAAATCGTAGCCCATTTGGAGAGTAATTATAGCTAGGAGGGCATTTGTTTTACCACAATTAGATGGACCACAAAAAATTCCTCGCACACTACTAGGTAAAAGCTTCCCATGTCGTTTTTGATTTTTTTTATTTGAACTTTGTTGAACAACATTATCAAAATTAACTACTGGCAACTTAACATTCTGCTCCGCAAAACATTAACTCCATGTTCACGACTGAATATTTTTCTATAAATACCAGGTTTTTATAGCTTTGATTTCATTCATCACAACACTACGCTTGTGCACAGACGTCGGAAAAAAAGAGGTAAAGGTCTCATAAATACTTTAATCAATAAATTACCAATACTGCGGACCAGGTACTAAATTATCGAAAAGGTTAGCTCGAGGTGATCCTGGTATAAATCCATTAGACGCTGCCTGTAAACAGCACGATATTGCTTATTCTGAAAATCGAGATAATATCAGCGTCAGAAATCAAGCTGATAGAGACCTTGTTGAGAGAGCTTGGAAACGTGTACTTGCAAAAGATTCTTCCATAGGTGAAAAAGCAGCTGCTTGGGGTATAGCTAACACAATGAAAGCTAAAGAAAATTAGGTATGGGTCTTAAGAAAAAAAGAAAGACAAGAAATACAATGTAGAAGTCAAAATGTACAAATTAAAAAAAAAAAAAATTGGTGAAAAAAAAAAAACATTATTCAGAAAAATTATAAATGCATCGAAAGAATTTATTAAACCAGACAAAGACCCAATTAAATGTGCACTTGAAGGAGCACACGATGCTGTTAAAAAAGCAGAAGGGCGAGGAAAAATACGGATGCCACGTATTCTACCATTGCCATCAAAAATAGGTGGTTTTTTACCATTTGTAATGCCACTTTTTGCTGGTTTAAGTGCTGTTGGAGCATTGAGTAGGGGTGCTGCTAGTATAATGAAAGCAATAAATGATGCTAGTGCTGCCAAACGACAATTTGGAGAAAATAAACGTCACAACACGAAAATGGAAACAATTGCCTTCGGTAAAGGCTTATATCTTCAGCCTCATAAAAGAGGAATGGGTCTTTTTTTAAAGCCAATAAAAAACATGTAAAGCTACCACATCGGGCACTCACTAATATTGATCTATTGAAGTATGCTAAAGCTATGAAAATCCCATATTTTAGAGGAGTTTTCATGAGAAATGATTTACCAACTACTAAACCATGGAAATATGAATCAGCCATTATAAATTTTGATAACAAAGATGGTTCTGGTACGCATTGGGTAGCATATAAAAAAAGAAATAATAAAGTAATTTATTTCGATAGCTTTGGAGACTTACAACCACCTGCAGATCTCGTAAAATATCTCGATGTTGGTAGCATAAAATATAATTATCAAAAATTTCAAAATTATGATACAGTCATATGCGGACATTTATGTTTAAAATTTTTGACTGGAGAGTTATAAATACAAAAACAAACATAATTAATACATCAGTCATGGATGACTCGTTTACGTTAACGTTGTCTGGAACATCGTCCGTTCTCAAAGCACAATATTATCCATCAATTGGATTATCACATGAGAAAAATGATGTTATTGGACTTGTCGAGTTACTTACTTCTAATTCAATACCTAATATTGATTTACATAACAATAAGTTTCATATTGGTTATGAAAGTGAAATTATTCTATATATACCAACAAGAAGTTATGAAATTGAAGACATTGAAAAATACCTTCTGCAAATGGTCTCCATAAGTCTTAAACCAAATAATAGTGAACTGTGTTGTGAAATTAAATGTGATCGTCCGATAAATTTTATTCCTGAAGATTCTATTGGAAGATTATTAGGATTTTCACCTTAAATCTTGGAACCTAATGTGACTCATAAATCTGATTTACCAGTTACAATATTGAAAGTTAATGCTCTACGTGTTGAATGTAATATAATAACAGGTGCATATTTAAATAATCAACAAGTTCATACTATTCATGAATTTTTTCCTAGTGTTCCACCAGGATATAAGATTATAGAAGTGCCATCACATATCATTTATTCACCAGTCGGCGTCCGGGCAATACACCATCTTCAGCTGAAAATTGTTGATCAAGACGGAGATTTAATAAATTTTCGAGGAGAAATCATAACAATAAGACTACATGTAAAGAGTATGAAATAATGTGTACTGTCTTTCAAGAGAAAATAGTTGGAAGCAGTTATATAAAGAAATTAACATGCCAAAAACCCATCAGTCGTCATCAGACAGTCAGGACACTAACACGTCAAAACGTCCAATTTCTCAAGAGTCTTGGTCTCAAACTACGTCAAATAAAGTAAAAGTAAAATTGTGTTGTCTTTTTCGTTTTATACCATGGAAGGAATCTTAAACATTCAAAAATCGATTGTTTTTGATAATTCTATAGCTCGTCATGAACTCCATGCTCATTAACCATATGGAGCGCCATCTTTCAATAATAATGATGAAATAAGAATTGGAATTCAACATCAAGATCTGTGCATACTACCATCTAAAAGTACTCTACACATTCAAGGAAAATTTACAAAAAATGATGGAGCTGCTGTTGCAAATACTACCAGTTTAGTAAAAATGGCTATTGCTCATTTATCTGAAGAAATCCGCTATGAAATAAATGCTGTTGAAATAGATCGTAGTAAAAATGTAGGACTCACAACTCTAATGAAAGGTTATGTATCACTCACACCTAACCAAAAATCATTATTGGAAAATTCAGGCTGGACAGATTCTGCTAGTAATAATGCTGATGGATACTTTGATATATCAATACCATTAAACTTACTACTTGGATTTGCTGAAGATTATCGCGAAGTGATAATTAATGCAAAACATGAACTCATTCTTACAAGATCAAATACTGATACCAATGCATACCTAAAGACAACAGCAGCAGAAACTGCAAAAATTGCTATTCAAAAAATAGAATGGGTTGTACCATACATTCGAGTCTCAGATAAAGATAAAATTCAACTTTTAAACTACATATCAAAAGATCCAGCTATTTCACTAAGTTTTCGTGCTTGGGAGCTGTGCGATTACCCTCTACTTCCTGCGACTTCAAAACATGTATGGAATGTGAAAATACCAACACAACTCGAGATACCAAGATATGTAGTTTTAGGATTTCAAACTGCACGTAAAAACCAAACTGATAAAAATGCAAGTCATTTTGATCATTGTAATTTGAGAGATATAAAATTATTTTCAAATTCACAATCGTACCCATATGGAAATTTAAATCTTGATATAAACAAGAATCGATTCGCTTTGCTCTATGATATGTTTACAAATTTTCAATTATCATACTTTGGAAAAGAGCCAGAACCATTATTAACAAAGACAGAATTTTTAGAGCAAGCACCACTCATTGTCATAGACTGCTCTAAACAGAATGAATTTCTAAAAAGTGGACCTGTGGATATACGTTTGGAAACTGAATCAATGGAACAGTTTCCCCCAGATACATCAGCTCATTGTTTAATATTACATGATCAAATTGTGGAATACAAACCCATAAGTGGTTCCGTTCGAAAATTGATATAAATTAGAGTGTGAGCAAAAAATTTCCTCATATATCATTTATTTTTTGATGAGACAATAATAAAAATGTTTAAAAGCAAAGATAAATCTGCCAAGGAGAATTCTGATAAAACTTGTTTGTTGAATGAAGAAAAAGAAAAAAAATTCAGTCAACCAAAGTCATATGATTGGGAGAGAGAGAAGAAACCAAATCAATATGAAAACATCAAATATGGAAGACTCAAGGATAAATAAAAGTCGAGTTTCTTTCAATTCAACACCTACAATTCATATGATGTATACATGGTTGTATGCTTACAAAGCTGCACGATGTGAAGAATGGATACAACTTGCTCGTGATCATGAACGTTTCAACATGAGAATTCAACGATTGAGTGAAATCATCAGTCCAATATTAATAAAGAAAATATTATCAATTTGTAAATAATATAAAATAAAAATTTTTTTTTGAAAAAAAATATAAAAAATTATTGTTATTGTTTTTTATTTAGCCTTTTTTAAATATAATTAGAATAGGAAAAAAATATATCGGAAAAAATTTTAGTTTTAAAATTTAAATATTTATTTCGATAATTATTCTTTCATTTCATCATCATCTGCAACTTCTCCTTCTTCTTTTTTTTCTTGAATGCGAAGTTTCAGTTTTTCAGTTTTGTCCCATAACGTGAATAAATGGTTGATCAATTGTTCAAAGTCAGCATATGATGATTTCTCAAAATATTCTTCAACAAGCTTATGAAGATCTGTCACCCATGGTCGTGTTGTACTCAAATAAATCAAAGGTGATTGGCTATCGTCAAATACTTGTTCCTGTTTTTCGACACCGAAATCTTTTCTCAGAAGCTCCTTATTTTCCCAAAAGAGTCTTCACGAAAAATTTTTACTTGAGTAAATTTATGGATGTATTCTGGGTATAATGATAAAAATTTTGAAAAAATTGTAGATTCACCCCAGCAGTCTATTTCTAATAACCTAAAATGAAAGTTAATGATTATTTTTAATTATTTTAAATTGACGAAATGACTTTAAAATTATTATTATTTTGTATTTGAAGTGGTATAAAAATTTCAATACTGTTTATTAAGAGCTGTTGCTTTGAATATTAAAATTAAAATTATATTGTTTTGTAATTAAAGTTGTTGTATAAAAATTTCAGTACTGTTTATTGAAGTTTTATATTTTTTTTAATAAATTATATTGTAGATTATTTATTCACTGGTTTATTTATTCTATTTTTAAAATAATTTCACGTAGAGTGAATGCCCGTGAGAAGAGAGTCTGGTCGGGTGTGGATCCGTGGGGTGCATGTCGGTGGGAGGACTGTCCGTAGGAAATAAGTCCGTCGATGATCATCAGGGAACCCATTTCAATATCAAGTTGATTTAGCTCCTTCCTCACGATAACAACGTGGTATTTGAAAATATCTATCAATACCACTAATCATAAAGGACAAAAAGCTGTTAAAATTGTTGAGGACTTTGAATAAGTGAATAAAATTTACTTGGTTCTTGTGTTCAGACAATAAATTCTTGTGCACCACCAGGTGTTCTTTTAAATAATGTTGGTGTTTCAACTTCAACAAAACCACAATTATCAATTGAATATGTTCTCATTTTATGTATAACATTCGATCTTATACGAGGATTATTTTGCATTAATGGAGAACGATGCATTTTACGGTGTACTTTTGGCATATTATGTTGTCTTATATAATATGGAAGTTGAGCTATTGAATTATTTTTTACATTTAATGTATCTATTTTTATTTCATTTCTTTTTGTTTTCATTTCATCATTTTCTTTACCTTTTGGACGAGCCACTTATTACTTTGCCAGTTATTGATAAAAAACTTTCATAATTTCATTTTTTAACCAAAACAATAAGCATTTCATTCTGTACATTTCATTCTTGACATAATACACGTGGAGCTCTCGTGGAAAACTTCGGGCAATATTCTGAAATATCGTAGCCGGATTACTTATTAGACAACCCAATATTGCCCTATAGAATAATCCTGCTAGATATGTAATTAATGTAACCCTGTTTATCCTGCTCACTTAAGAAAACAATAAAAGGGTAGGGTGATAAATTCGCGTAATGTAGGGATAGGTAAAAGGAAGCCTGAAAAATGAGCGAAAAATATACCACAGTAATACAATAAAAATGATTCTAAACAACACTTGCAATTTAATAAAAATAAAACAAATTACTTTTCCATGAAAAATTCGGTACAACCAATATTTAATTAATTGACCCACTTATAAATATTCACGCGGCGCGTGAAAAAAGAGAATCTAAAACCATGCGGTCGTGGCGGAGTCAGCGGTTGACAAATAATTTAATTAAAACGACCCGTCAAATAATTAGACTCAAAACCCGAAGTATACACGACGGGATTGAGAAGCAATCCAGTCGCTATTTTGATGAATCACTGACTCTACATCGACGAAACGATGACGCGTGGCTTTCACATAAATTTAAACTACATAATTATTACACTTTCGGGAATAAACACTAAACCAAATTTATTTAAATATACTTACATTAGTTGTTGATTTTTTTTATTTTAGAAATCTGGTGACGGTGTGTACCTTGGCTTGACCTTGAATCTGGCTCGTATGTGACAGGTTGGGCCTGTTTATTTTATTAACAATAACATAATAGCCCAGCTAGAAATTGAGCATCCGTTCGACGTCGATTCAAAGTCGAATTTCGAGCTCGGAGCTCGATCCGACGTCCGTACGTATGTCGGTTGGACGTCGAAACGTTACGCTGAAGTAGCTCGGACGGACGTCAGTAGTGAAGCAAGGCGGATCCTGGGACAGTTTGATATCAAACCCCCACTCCGGCCCAATTAAACCCCCACCAGGCTCCGATTAAATTCCCCCTCTATGTTAGTATGTCAGCCATTTTGTATATTGGTAACGTGAAGAGTTGGTATATCTATATATTCAAAAGTCGGCCATTTTGTATATCGGTAACGTAGGGAGTTGATATATCTATATATTTGAATTTGATTCTATATGTCAGCCATTTTGTTTATCGATAATGTGGTAAGTTACTATATTTACATGTTTGAAATATCGGCCATTTTGAATATGATTTAAATTAAAAAACTCAATTATTATTTTGATTCAAAATGGTTAAATAGACTTGAAATTTTGTTTTTCTCACAGTAGAGATTTTGTCATTCAGGCAAGATGACTGTAGATGTTTTCGGTCGTCAACTGCCAAAAAGTATAGTTAAAAGTAATACAATAAATAGTGTTGGTGTTCGAGGTCCGACGGGTGAGGGCTTTAAGCTAACAAAGGATAAACAATATGATATAAACCATAAACGTTTGTGTAATGTCGGAGATCCGCTAAATGCAAACGATGCTGCGTCAGTTAAAATTGTTCGCGAAATGATTCAAGAAGAAACGCGAGTGACATATCATCAGACTGCATCATTGAAAGATAGTTGTGAAAATAATAGCATTATGATTGGCGGACTCGAATCAGCTTTTCACGATCATAAAAATGAACATTCTATAAATGTTGATGCAGATTCAATTTATCAGAGCAAAAATTTTTTTCAACTCATAGAATCTAGAGTTAGCACACTGGAAACTATGTACAAACGAATTTCCGATGTAGTCGAAAAATTAGATAATAAGAAAATTTTATAGAAGGGGAAGGTTGATTTTGAAAATTGTAGTGGGGGAGCTAGCATCAGGCAACACTCAGAACCATATATATTTTGCCAGTTGTAAAAAACGAACTCGACAGTCAAGATCGCAGTTGAAAAAATTAAAATGGCCATTTTTGTTGATTTTCAAGGATTCAATGATTCAATTTTTATTATCAAAGAACTTGCAATTAGTAATGCAAACTCAAAGCTAGCAAGTGAAACTATCATTTTTGCTGCACCATGTGGAAAAGAAAATTTAACGAATGAGTATTGGAAGACTATTGAAAAAACTGTGACTAATGTGCATGGAATTTTATGGAGTGCTGGGGATGTTGACTATCGTGAAGTATCAAATATAATTAATGAAAAACTAGGTGGTGATTTGGAATATATCTATGTAAAAGGTGCTGAGAAAAAAAAATGGCTATCAGAAATCTTGAAATCACAGACTGCAACAATCATCAACCTTGATGATCTTGATTGTCCACCAGATGAAAAATTATATAATCTACCAACATTGAGGCATATGAATTGTCATACAGAATGCATTAATTATATTTGTGCTGCTGAAAATGTAAATCGATACAAATATTGGTTTGCTAGAGCCTTTACATTTCGACCATCTCTTCGCAAGTCTATCATGTTCTATAGTATTGTCGAAAATTTGGCGGATATGTCTGCTAAAGATATTGCGCTGATTCCAACAATGGCAATCATCAAATTTTCCGCTCATGAAATAGATAAAGTCTGGGATAAGCTGTCTGAAAACCAGAAACAAAATCCTCACGTTTCAGGATTGCGCAGATGTACCAAGCATTCAATTGATTGTGGAGATGGTGATATAGCTGGATGTTTTTTTTATTCACTAATAAAAGACTGTGAGAAATGTGCTGCAGAGCAATCTTCTACTAAAATGATCATGTAAAAAAATTAATAAATAAATGAAAATTTAAAACGATGAAAAAATTGTGTTGGAATGTATATTTATTTCTTTTTTAATATTTAAATTATAAAATAAGGTTAGCATTAGAATTCCTTAAAACCAAGTTTAAACATGTTTAAACATGTTCAGGCAAGTTTAAACATGCTCAGACATGTTTGAGGAGTTGGACAGCTGCAAATAGTAAATAAGTTTTATTATTATCATGTATAAATATTAACTTACAATCATCCAAAACTTTTTCAACGAAACACATGACTCATTACAAATAATGAATCAGCCAAATAATAATCTTGAATGATTATTCAGCCTCTAACAGCAAAAATTTTTAGAAAAGTGACTCACAAAAAAAAAATATAAGCCTAACCTAACCTAAGAAGCATTTAAAGTGGGGATCGTTGAAAGTGGGGGATCGATTTTCCTTTAAAAGCTGCTGCCCAGAGCTGTAGAGCCACAGATCTCATCGAACCTTCTGAGCTAGCATCTCCAAGACAGTAAAAATAAAATTGGTAAATATTTTATACATATATTATATTATTCATACGATTAAACATTTTATTCATGTAACCTCTCATTTATGTATTTATGTATTGTCGTATTATTATTCTTGCAATGATTCTAATTTTGTTTCATTTCCAACAGGCAACATGGACAAATTATATGCAGAAATGAACACTATTGGAGTAACACCATATCCTGCTACTATCCCAATCAAAAAGATTGAATTTGATTACTTATATCGTGTGACAAATGTAAGACAAGTTCGAACACCATATGGAGATTCTATCATATTGGAATTGGAGCGCGAAATTTCAGTATTTCTACCAAAAAGACTTAGCAATTTCATCACACAGAATTCAACAATTTTACCAGAGTTACTTAAAGATGCTCTCTCTGGAGAACTTAGATTCGTCAGACATGGATCAAACCATTTTGGATTCGACAAAAACAAAACAACATTAAAATGCTTGATTAAGGAGTAAATGTATAAATAATGTTAATAAATATATATATTAAATACAACAAATTGTGTCTCATTTTTTATTTATTTTTTCATTCAATTATAGTTTTACATCAATTTTTTTTTTTCCTTTATATTATGTTAATTTCTGAATACTTGCACTGATAGGCTTATACTCTATAATACGATCATGTAGAATCAAACAATAAGCACTCGTTGCTGGAGGAAAGTTTTCCTTGGATTCAAATTCCAGTCGAACATCAACTGGTCCATATTTTATCATTTCATTTTGTCTGCTGCAATCGATGACAATTAATGGTGATTTTTCCAAAAATAATTTTTTTGATATTGCATAATTTATTTCTTTTTCATAAAATGTTTCACCAAAGTCCTTAAACATTTCATATAAAATTGAAAATTGATTTTTCCCAATATCAAGGTTCAAATTAGCATATGGATATGACACTGAATTGAGAAAAAGCTTGACATCTCGAATATTGCAATGCTCAAAATAAGCAGAGTTCTCATTCCATTTATTCTTTTTATTGCACTGAAAAGCTAGAATAATAAATCTAGGCTTTTCTAGCTGCGTACTTGTTTGTATTGACCATACATGCTTATTAGTTGGAGGTAAAATTGGCCATTCAAAAAGACACCATGCTCGAAAACTCATTGAAATTGGTGGATCTCGTTGAATAAATTTCATCATATCAATTTTTTTCTTATCAGATAATTTAACATATGGCACTAGCCATTCAATCTTGCTTATTTGAAATTTCAAATCTTTTTCTTCTGCCCCACCAATTCCAATACATGCATTCATATCACTTCTTGAGCGAATTAATATCATGCTTAGCATTGACAATAATCTTTCTATAGTCTTCAGCAAAGCCAAGAAACATTTGTAATGGTATACAAACATCAAAGTATCCATCAGTGTTAGTTAATGATATATCATCGCTAGTACCAAGCCAACCAGCATTCTCTAAATTTGATTCTGGATTTACTGACAGATAATTTTTTAAAGTGCTTGTCATGCCAGTATTTTTACTCCTATCAATCTCAACACCATTCATTTCATATCTTATTTCATCGAAAAGATGAAGTATACCATTATTAACAATTTTAGTAGTCAAAGCCGCTGCCACACTACCATCATTTTTTTCGGTCACTAATCTTCCGGAAATGTGTAATGAACTTTTGCATGGCAAAATAAAAATATCCTGATTTTGTATGTTGATTCTAATTTCATCACTGTTTCCAAATGTTGTTGAACCATAGGGCTGATGTGCATGGATCTCATAGTGAGATATTGATGAATCAAATTCAATTGGTGTGTTAATACTCAGCATAGCCTCCGCCATTTTGGACAGCACACACAATTCAAACAAGATACTTTTACCCAGACCCAACTCCAATAGCTTTCTTTTTTTTCACCACTTGAAGGCCGAGACTTTTCAAAAACTGGACACTCTGTGGTGTTAATGTTTTCAATGCTCGATGACAACTGATTGGTGGTGGATTGCATTGAATCCTTTTATATGATGAGCCAACTTTTCGATTATAGACGATGCCCATTAACGTGATTTAATGTGTAATCTTACAGTAATTGTCTCACCACGGAAGTCAACCAGATCACCGTCTTGATCAACAATTTTTATTTGCACGTGATCAATTGTTCTTACTGATACTGGCAAATAGATGATATTTGATGGAACTTCAATAATTTTATAGCCCGGTGGCACAGTTGGAAAAAACTCGTGGATTGTATGAACTTTTTTATTATTAATGAAAGCACCAGTGGTAATATTGCACTCAATTCTTATTGAATTCACTTTTATAATGTTTATTGGCAAATCGGATACGTGCACAATATTTGACTCCAAGATACGTGGAGTAAATCCCAACAGTTTTGCAATTGTATCAGATGATCGAAAATCAATGTCTTTTGCACTTTGTATATGACTGTGTAATGTATTTGTATTGCCCCAAAGCTGAATAGAGTATGGTTTCAAAAATTCAGCAAGAGCATCAATCTCATAACTTCCTTCAGGTATCTCAATCCAATCATCAGACGTTGAAAAATATATTTTGTTATTTTCTGATGTAATATTTGGTATCGTGTTAAATGTTAAAAAAGTCGCTAGGCCAAGCGAGTAATTTTTTTGTGGTGATAATTCAATCCTTGGAAAATATGAAGCTTCTAGAACTGATGAGTTGCCAGATAAAGTAAGTGTGAATGCGTCATGCATGCTCACTGTTACTATAAAGACTGATTATAATTAATGAAAATTATGCCTTTTATAGGCAGTCTGCTAAGAACTGAAGACACAAATGACCACAATTCCATGTATTCCAATTTTGAAAGCGTTTATAGTTATATTTGATGCTGCCAACATTTAAATATTCAACGAGCTCTGTCGGAGGCTGGAGACTTCCAAAGCCATCAAAATAAATCGCAAGATTTTTATTAACTTTTTTATATGCAGTCCAATGTGTACCAGGATTGTTATCATCATCGAGATTTATTATACCAGTTTCTCGATGCAAAGATTTTGTTGGTAGATCATTTCTCATAAAAACCCCACGAAAATTTTTTATTTTCAATTGCTCCGCAAATTTTATCAGATCCCAATCAGTCAACGCTCGACGTGGCAGCATCTCTACAAGTTTTTTGGAGACAGAAAAAATCCTGCCCCATTTTTATATGGTCTCATATATAGACCTTTACCGAGTGCTATTGATTCAATTGTATATTGTTTTTTGGCGGAATTTGCATCATTTATTGTTTTTACAACGCCGGAAGCGCCGCCAACTATTCCACCGATGGCGCTGAGTGCTGTCAAAATTGGAATCAATAATGGTAGAGCGCCACCTATCTTACTTGGTATTGGTATAATTCGTGGTACTTGTATATTTGATTTTCCCCCAGACTTCTTCATCTCAACTTTTGCTGCTTGTAATGCTGATTTAATATTCATCTGATTATCATTTACATAATGCATTGCATTTTTGGCTGCCTGAATAATTTTTTTCAATGGCAATTTTTTTTTTCTTCCATTTTTCTTTTTTTTTTCTTTTTTTTTAATACTAGCTTTCGGAGTTTTTGAATTTTTCATGCCCATTCCAAGTTTAGATTTTATTTTCATGGTGCCAGCAACGAGGGCAGCTGCTGCACGTTCCCCAATACTTGAATCTTTTGCAAAAACTCTTGATGATGCTTTTTTAGCAAGTATTTTGTCTGCCATATTCCTTGCATGCATATCATTAGGACTTGCTGCGTACGCAATATCATGATCTTTACAAAATTTATCGAGAGGATTGATGCCTTGATCACCACGAGCCAGACGTTTTTCCAATTTTGTCCCAGGTCCAGCGAATGAATATCCAGGAATATGAAGTTCAACTGGCAATTTATTTATAATTTTATTTAATAATCCATCACCAGCTGTATGGTTTTTCTTTTTTTTCTTAGGATTTTTATTTTTTTTAATTTTTTTATTTTTAAACTCAAAGTTGCCAGTTTTTTTGGCGTTTTTTGATGTGCATTTAGCCATGGCTTAAATGATACTGAACGATGGCAGATATAAATGGTTCTCTACAGTTTGATTTCGTTTAGTATGAGTCATGATGGAGTTCAAGGCACAAGCAAAAAAATTGTCAATCATAAATTTCGATATAATTACATCAAAAAGTGGTGCTGGGGTGAATACTATAAAACGTCATGGTGATTTATTGCCAAATACAATAAGATCAATTATTTGCGGACCATCAAATACAGGAAAAACTAATTGTCTCCTGAGTTTGTTGATCGATGAAAATGGTTTGCGCTTTGAAAACATATATATTTACTCAAAGTCATTAAATCAACCTAAATATCAATATCTCGAAAAACTCTTGGAAACATTGGATGGGATTAATTACTATCCATTTTCTGACAATGAGCAAGTTGTACCAGTTGATGAGGCGAAGCCAAATTCCATATTTATTTTTGATGACGTTGCAATGGAAAAACAAAATAATATTCGAGCATATTTTTGTCAAGGAAGGCATAAAAATGTTGACAGTTTTTATATAAACCAGTCATACGCTCGTATACCAAAACATTTGATTCGTGATAATGTAAATTTCCTCATTTTATTTAAACAAGATGAGATGAACTTACGGCATATATATAATGATCATGTTAACACAGACATGACATTCGAAAAATTTAAAACCATGTGCTTGAAATGCTGGAAAGATAATTATGGGTTTATTGTTATTGATAAAGATAGTGAAATAAATGCTGGACGATACAGAAAAAATTTTGATACATTTATTAGCATTGATGCATAAAACAAATAATGTATCATACTCATGAGGGCAAAATAGTGAGCAGATCAGTTCACGACACCAAGAGTGCAAGATGCCTCTGACTAGAGAAAACCTTGTGGAAGAATCTAATATTTTAAGTGAATTAGAAAAAGTTCGAAAAGAATACAACAAAAACATAAATTATTAAAACATAATCAAGATACTTTAGAGCAGTCATCGATTAATTATTTTAAGCCACTGCTGACACCACTCAAACAGATTAGTGATAAAGTTTCAAATTCAAAAAACATTGAGGCATCAAAAGATTTCAATTTTGATGAGGAAAATGAAGATAACAAAATTGATGAAAATAGCAAAATTTTCGATGATACTTTAATAAATGTGGAAGAAGAAGAAAATAGTGCAAAAAAAGTCATAGAAAAAAATAATATTACAAGTATCAATGATGATGATAGCTTGGTGAATCATTATCTTAACACCATCGATACAATAGCATGGGATAAAGATTTTGGAGTGAGAAAATTCAGGTCCTACTATAAAATTGGTTCTGCTGAAGTTTCTTTTAAAGACAATTGTGTATATATTGATAACAATTTCTATGAAATGACACCAGGAATAATGGAATTATTATTCATGAAAAGTCCGAATAAAAATCAAGTGACAGATATTGATAAAAAAAATTATGCTAATATTATCATAAATACAAATGGTCATCTAAAACGTTATGAACCACTTGGATCTATCAGAAATCCAGCTTCATCAAAATTTATAAAGTATATTTCACCACATATTACTGAGCATCATGGTGCTGGTCTTTTGCCTACAACTATGAGTCTCCAAAGCACAAGAAATATTCCACAACTAGATTATGTATGGTGGAATGATCCGGAAGAGCTTGTCGAACGCCTGCGATTACTGATTGCCTCACGAGCAGCTGGAAACTCCAGCCACAATAATGAAATCATATCGATTATTGAGGAATTGCGAGAAGCTGGTTTCATATATTAAGAAAATTGCATATTAATAATTAGTTGTTGCATATCATCAGTTGATGTAACATGGCAAAGTATAAATGGGATATTGTTAAAGAGCTTCATGCGCCTGCGCGAAAAAATTTTTCAAGAAGACATGTTGACATTCGTGACATTGATGAGACCTGGCAAGCTGATCTTGTGGAAATGATTCCATATGCTGCTGAAAATAATGGCTATAAATACATATTGACTGTAATTGACAACTTTTCAAAATTTGCATGGGCTGTAGCTGTGAAAAATAAAAGTGCAATCGAAGTTACAAAAGCATTTGAAAGCATCTTAAAACTTGGCCGCATTCCAAAAAATTTGCATGTAGATGATGGAAAAGAATTTAAAAATTCAAAATTCAATGAATTGTTGAAAAAATATAAAATACACATGTATTCTACATTCACACACTTGAAAGCATCCATTTGTGAGCGTTTTAATCGCACATTAAAACGTATAATGTGGATGAAATTTAGTTTTCAAGGCACATACAAGTGGGGAATGATACTACCATCTCTTCTAGAGGAATATAACAAGAGAAAACATCGAACAATTGGCATGAAGCCTGCTGACGTGACTCCAAATCATGCTGGCAAGTTAAAACAACGTTATGATAGTTTATATGCCGACTACCAACATATTGCAAAATTTAAAATAAATGATTTTGTTCGAATATCAAAATATAAGCATGTTTTAAAAAAAGGATATATACCAAATTTTACTAATGAAATATTTAAAATTGTAAAAATCAACAATACCAATCCAGTAACATACATGTTAAAAGATTATCAAAAAAACCCTATACAAGGATGTTTTTATGAGGAAGAATTACATTCAGTCAAACATCCAAATATTTATTTGATTGAAAAAGTAATAAAAAAACGTGGTAATAAATTATTTGTAAAATTCTTGGGTTTCGATAATACTCATAATCAATGGATAAATAAAGCAGACTTATAAAATAAAAAACAATGCATTTTAAAATTATTCACTCTATTTATTTACACATTTTTTGAAACATAATACATTTTACAGGCTGTGGTAATAATATTATTTTTGAATTGTAGTATAATACACTAGTATTATACATAGCAGACATTTACATTAATATTTATTGAAATTATTATGATTTCTACATTTTTATATTTATTTATTTATTCATTTTATTTTATTTATTGTTTTATTGGATTATTTATTTATTTAATTATTTATTTATACAGTTAAAACATATTACCATTAAAGCAGTGTTTACACTATTGCATACAAGTGTATTTACAAGTTACCAGATAAACCCTAGATAATACTAGCTTAAATTTTTATTCATTCGCGTATTTGTTTATTTAATTTTTACTTAATTGTTTATTTATTTCTCGACATGATATCCATCTATATAACTTTTTTGTATTTTTATGCACAACAAACATTTGTCATTTTATTTAAAAAAAAAAAAAAAAAAAAAAAAAAAGAAATACAGTATAATACCCTAGTAACATACCCCTGTAATATAAGTATATATTTACATTATAGCGACTTTTACTCTTGCTTGAGTATGAGGTTTTATTTATGCTACTCAAGCACCCTCTTTTGCTAAATTTAAAAAACATAAATGTAAACATTTTTATTCAATTTCCATTGGCTCATCAACAAATACTTCTTTGTAACCCCACGGTAGAGTATCAGTTGAGCCTTCAATAAGTTGTCGCTTATCATCACCAGCACTTAAAGCTAATTTTCGCATTTCTATGGTTTTAACTTCATGTTTTTTCGATTGTATCGTCCGTTGAATACGATCAATATTGACATTATTCAAAAGACAATTTTTACAATCGTCAAAAGTTATTGTTCGAAGAGCAGAACCTTTTACTCCTTTTGCACGTGAGCCATATGACTTTTTATCTCGCTGAACTCGATATGCATACATTTTAGCTCGCAAACCAATAAATTCTAATAAAATATCCCCATTTGTTTCATCTTTCATCAAGCCAACTACTTTTTTATTATGCTGCCCGATGCCCCAAGGGTTTGCAGGAGAATACTCAGATGTATCGAATTTTTCCCAATCTCTTTTCATATATTCATAAATATTATAACGTCTTACACCTAAAATAAAACTATCTGTATCCATATAATATAAAGTGACAAAATTAGAAAAATTTTTGCGTAAATAATTATAATAAAAATCATACATGTATGTTTTTGAAATATCTAATATACTAAAGCCTAAATATATTGGTTTATTTAATATAATTTTCAGTCTACGCATTTCAATTATTGCTAAATCACCAATTATGTAAGATGCGGAAAAGTTTGGTTTCGCAATTAATGCTTCTGCGCCATAACGACCTTTCAATTTTGTCACGATTCGTACATCGCGATGCTTTCTAGCATCTTCCATTAATTTACCAAATACACTATTATTTAAAAATTTATAGAAATTCTTTGAAAATTCATTTGTTGCTTTTTTACGCAATTCTGTATTTAAATCAATATATTTTTTGACGAAATTTTAATACTTTATACAAATTCGTAATTTTTAATCCTAGACTGGTGTATAATTGCAAATTTCTATAGTGAATAATATATTTTTTTTTTGGTGACAATGTTGTTAGTAATTTTTTACATTTTGAAGTTGGCAATGGTGGCTTATCATGTATTGGAGCTAATGGCAGATCTTTATGCTCATCATGCAATTCGATTGGATAGTCCATATCAACTTCTAAAATATAACCCCATTCTGATGTTTCACTAATTTCATTCAAAATATTTAAATTAAAATTTTCAACCCAACTAAAATCTTTATATGGTAAATATGACATCATTGAAGCCCCATATAGATTATTAACATCAAAATACATTAAATAATTATCTTCTAAATTTGGATCATAGTCAGATTTCATATATTTATTATTTGCCTTACCCCAACGATTTGAACATTGTGCCAAGCCACCTCGAATACCGCTTTCAATAAACAACATTTTATCAACATCAGTCAGCAACTCTAATTCAATTTCAGTAATTTTTAGCATTGCCTGCATTGCCAATGATGGACATGTAATAAAATGGAGTGGGTCAAGCTTATAGGTTTCCATACAATTATCTCTAAAATTTTCAAATATATCACTTAATAAAATATCAGTTCTTAAATATAAATCTGAGTACTCTCCAAGTGTTTTTATATCAAAAGTATGCCAAACATTGCAAGCGTGAGCATAATCGGCATCACTAATATGTTCATCATAGAGTTTTGAAAAAAATTGATCCTTCGTTGGTAAAGTAGGAAGGTTCAATTTCTCAAAACAATCAACAAAATCATATGGAAAAATTCCTTTTTTATTCACGAGACTGAATTTATTTTTATCAGTGTAATATTTTTGAGTTATATATTTTTCATCATTTGTTAAATATGAGGCTAATTTTTCAATACTTGAAGGCATAAATCTAAATGAATCAATAAAACGAAGCTGCACGCGTGTACCTTTGACATACTTTGTAAATGAGATATATTTTTTTTTTATTACGGTAATAATGTCATCTGACCTGGAAACTGAGTTGCTAATTGTTTTAAAATAAAATGAGAATCATAACTTGACGTATTAAGCGACACTACATTTATAATACACGACTCTTGATAATTTATATTACAGCTGTTGTGTGCCCAACCTCTGTAGCGCATTAGGAAATGATGATGATGATCCTGAACTTTGGGTTTTTTTTCTGTGAATTTTTTATTACAAATATAACAAAACTGTGCTCTATTAAACTCAGCTTGTTCTTGTGGGGAAGTAATCATTCGATTATTTTCACTGAGTATAGCATCAACATTTTTTAATATTTTATATATCTCATTAATGAACCACTCAATACAATCATTAGCACGATATATTTTATGTTTTGATAAAGAGTCATCATAGTCACACTTTAAATAATAGCCTATACTGAATGGTATATGACTTTGCACATCAACACTTTTTCTTTGCACACTATCTTCATTCTTTTCCACTTTTTTAAGCAAACACTCTATGTCCATGTAAACAACAAACGGCACTCTTAACTGATATTTATAATTTTTAAATTTTAAAATATTATTTTGTTTTATAGGCAGTTCGATACGCGACTTATTGACGTTAAAACATGCAAGTTTATGATTAAAATAAGATGATTCAACTTGAAAACTGCACAAGCAACGATCACAAAATAATTTTTTACTTTTGTGTTTTGACAATTGTGATGACAGCAACATTGACATATTATGAATCCAAGTATAATGATATTCATCTGGAATGTATTCATCATCATTATCATCTTCTTCCTTTTCTTCTTCTTCTTCTTCTTCTTCTATTTCGTCATTTTTTTGTTGCATTAAAAGATGAATTAATTCAATTGTTTTTTTTACATAAACTTTATTGAAATTTAAATTTTTTGTTGGCTCGATTGGTGTATATTCACTCAAGTGATATGGCACAATTATTTTTTGTTTTTTACCATTTTTTTCTATTATTTTATTATTTTCATTTTTATTATATTCGATGCCATATACTGATATCGATAAATCGTTTACTTTTTCAAATTTTTTAATATTCTGTAATGACATTGGAAAATTAAATTGTTGATATAATAAAATATTTTTAAATGGATCTTTACCATTGTTAGGTGGCTTGTACTTGCTCATACGCTCAGGGTGATCTTTAAAATTATACATGGCTGCTAAAATTGACCACAGAAAACAGTATTCATCATCGTTTTTTACGTTTATTATTGCATGTTTCACTTTGAGCCATTTCGGTAATTCTACAAATGAATTACCACCCTTAAGTGGTTTGTATACATTGATTTGAATTTCCATGTTATTTATTTCATGAAGCGTCCAACCTGAGCCTTGCATT
Source organism: Aphidius gifuensis (assembly GCF_014905175.1). Lineage (NCBI taxonomy): Eukaryota > Metazoa > Arthropoda > Insecta > Hymenoptera > Braconidae > Aphidius > Aphidius gifuensis. The sequence continues at coordinate 13,325,427 of NC_057793.1, forward strand.
TCAATATCATCTTTTCGCGCATTTAATTCATTGAATTTTGCTGTAAACAATTCTTCCATATCTGTTGATGGTAATATTATCATGTTTCCGGTATGAAGATATTTTGTATCAATTGTCTCATTGTCTTGTTTGGAAATTTTAAATTTGCATGATAAAGCACAACTTTATAAGAGTTTGTACTTTCCATTGCCAAATTTAATTTTGCTATGAGCAATGTTTTAACATCATTACAAAAAGCCTGAACGTCAACATGTTGCAAATTGATTACTGCGCATGTGCGCATATTTGAATCAAATAAACTTGAAACTTCTTGCCATCTTACTCTAGCACTAATATTTTCACTTTCACTATCATTATTATTATTAACATTTTCATAGTCACTATCATCATTTAAACCAGAACCAACTTTAATTAGTAATTTTTCAATTTTTAGCAATGCCCGCTTTGCATATATTAGAGAAGTTGAAAATTTTTTCCGCTCGTTATACTCCAAGGTTTCATTCTTCATAATATCATTATATTCAACAATTCGACAAGATAAATCATCGATTGATTCACAAATTGTATCTCTGTTGGCACTATTCCGCGATAAGTTAATGAACATATTATCATAAAAAGCACGCTGCTCTTTATAACTTTTCATTGGCATATTCGCGTATATTATCATTAATTCAGCCATGTTTTAAAAAGTATGAAAATACTGTATCAAGTAGCAGGAAATAAAAAAACTATAAACCCCTTCTGAGAGATTTAGAAAGAACTGATATATTTAATTGTTTTGAGAGCCCTTATATACGTACAATGGGAGTGAAATTATTTTATTTTTAAGAGGTGTGTGACATTTTCATAGAATTTTTGTCTTGAAAATATTTATCGGAAAATAAATAAAACATTTTTGCTTCCTTCAAGACATTTTTTGTGAATAATAGACAATATTATTTACAACTTTTATCATTTTACATTGTCTTGATTATTCACTGTGATGGAATTTTGAGAAGAAAAAAGCTATTGGAAAAATTTTATCATTTGTTTACTTGACAGTTTTTATGTGCGGCAGTGGTGAGTAATTCTAAACAAGTTTCATCTTGTAAATTTGGCCTTCAATTATTCAAGCATAACGAGATAAAAATATTGAGAAAATTTTAACATTGTTTATTTACAGGAAAATAAAAGTATTGTAAAGATATTATAGTATGTAAGAGAAAAACTTTTCATTTGTTTAGGACGAGAGATTCTCAAAGCATCATCTTAGCATGTGACTGTATGTGTGTGTGTAGATGTACAATTTTGCATGAAACATAGGAAATATATATTTTCTATGTTGGCTAGTGACACATAATTCCAACAAGCTCCTCCAGGTATAATGAGAATGGATCATTGCAAACGTTTTATCTCTTGTTTACGTCAACAAACCTCGCATAGTAAACAGTTTTACATATCTAATTTTCAGAATTATAAGTCATTTTGAAAAATGCTTTCCATGAAAAACAAACTTACTATTTCCATCATCATAATAATGATCCCCACTTAAGCCCTTATTTTGGGATATATAAGCCGAGTACAACTGCGAAAATATCAAATCAGTTTGGGACTTGCTGAAAACTGTGAACCAGGAGCTGCAGAAAAACTTGGACAAGATGATTCACGAATTTTATAACAATGAGGTAAGTGATATATCAACATTTTAAATTATTTATTAGTATTTATAAATTTATCATTCTATGTGTCTAATTTATTTATTAATGTATTTTCAATTTGTTAATTTATTAATTTTTTTGATTTTTAGTTGGATCGACTTTCCACCCAAATTGCACCACTGATTGTTATTGAGGGAGAGTATCGAGAGGATGAGCGTTCTGGAGTTTCATATGATTTACACATGCGAGAGGATAATTTAAAAATGGTAATATTCGATTTTTTATGCATAATTATATTTAATCATTATATTTGTTTTAATAAATATCGTTTCTCAGATTGAATATAATCTTTTATCAATACATAGTTTAATGTATTCATCAAGACTAATGAATAATTATTGTAAGTACTTTTTTATATTTAAATTCAAAGATTTTTTCTAAATCATTAAACATGTCTATAATAATAATAATAAACTGCATAAATTTTTTATCCACAGGTGGTTTCAATATTCATACAAAATGTATAGGAAATAATAGAACTCCAATCTCAACTATTTTGCCAGGTATAATTCGAATGTTCATAATTTTTTATTTGGTTTTTATAAAATATAATTTTTATTCATTGTATTACAGATTACTGGAATGATGGCTCCATTTTCCCAGAAGAAGACGATTCACCAGTGGCACTTGATGAGTTGCAGTATGATGTGACTCTAGATGGTAATATATACATATATATATATATATACACACACACATAATTATTTTCTTCATATTAATTACTCGATTTAATAATGTTAATTCTTATGTTTTCAGGATACTATGAAATTTTTGATTCATTTGGAAGAATGCCAATTATTAATTTTTGTAAGTATATTTAAACTGTTCATATAAATAATAAATAAATCCCATAAAAAAAAAAATAATAATAATAATAATAATAATAATAATAGTAATCCTTTATTTCACCCAACTGGTAATACAACCAAATTACAGGGTTTAACATGTATTATTACATTTAAATGATATACAGAATTAGATAATCAAACATTTAAATTAATCAAACTAATTATAACAAATCAAGAAATATTAAGCAAGAATAATTTTAAACAAAAGAATAATTTTTAAATTAGAAATAAAATGAAAAATTTGCATTACATAAACTAACAATAATAATAGCAAAAATATTAGTTATTTATCAATAAACAAACTCATTAGAGCAGCTAACCTTACAGATCTATTCAATGTTAAAAAATTAATATCATTATTTATTTTTGATAAGTTGTTAACAGCTGACATTAATGCATATGATGGCTTACTAACTAAATAATTAGAACTAGCTAGATGAGGATAAAAAGGCTGGGGCAATGCCCGCCCTTGTTTTAACTGTGGTACATAAATGTTCAAAAGACCAAGCAAGTCAGTACAATCAGTGACTCCATTAATTAAATTTAAACATAATGAGGCAGTAATCAACTCTCTCCTTTTCTCTAAAGAAATCATACCTAATTTTTTACACATTAGAACATTATCAGTACCTTGAGGAAAGCTCTCATGACATTTCAACCAAAAAAACCGCCTAATAAATTTTCTTTGAATTTTTTCAACTTTATAAACCAGCTGTTTCGTGCTTGGATTCCAAATAACCCCACCATAATCAGTAATTGGTAAGACAAGACTATTATACAACAATTTTAGCGTTGAAATATCGCAAACTATCATTGCCTAATAATACACCCTAAAACTCATGGCATGGCAATCATTTGATCAATATGTACTTTAAACGTTAATTTTGAGTCAAACACTACACCAAGATCTCTTTTAACTATTGATCTTTTCAATACCAAGCCATTTAATTTATAATCATACAAAATGCATTTTCTTTTTCTTGCAAAAGTGACGACTTCACATTTACTCTCATTAATTTTTATTTTTTTATCATCACAGAGTGATTTAAATAAATTAATTGAGTCCTGTAAATTTATTACATCATTCTCACTTCTAATCTCAAGATAAATTTTTGCATCATCCGCAAAAAATAAAATATTACAGTTC